>NC_064641.1:601137656-602345572 GCF_023864345.2 Schistocerca serialis cubense | reverse complement strand
TGAAACACAGGAATCAACTGTTCTTTCTTCAGAAATAAAGAGGTCTTATACGCTGCAAAACTGCAGCCACTGAATTAAATATTTAAATGTTAGAAGGAAGATTTGTGCTCCCTTTTCCTGTACGTGGCTGTATACTTCTTGAGGTAAAATACATGTTATCGGATTACTGTCTCTGCCTACCACATTATGTGGTAATCAACGGCGTACCTGGACTGTTGGGATGGAAAAGACACCTTGATGTACTGTAGTAATAAGCATCATATTTGATAGTGCGATCAATTTTATCGTAATTTCAGCACCGACAAATGATGTGGCAGCATGCTTACCAATTTCTTTATCATCGCTAAACAGCCCCTCCACTACTTTGCGAGTACCATCGCGAATGTAAGTAGATGACTGTGCAGTATGTTCATTCATTGTTAATTCTCGAAAATGTGCACCCAAGTATACCAGACAGCGACTTACATATCTCTAGCACTTCGATCATAGTGTGTAATGTACGATCTTACTCTATGTGGATGGGAGTCACAGGGAGTTTTCGCATTCTTGGGATAAAGTTAGAGAGCGAAAGAGCTCCTTGCATTGTCTTTGACCAACGCTCCATGCAACTGACCAGAAGTAGACCACGTTTCGTGTCGGAACAGTGCGAACCGAGGCTGTAACTGCTGGCCCGCATCCATCCAAGAGAGCACAAGATTTCTCCAGATGCGCGAATGTCGAGGAGGTTAGCACCCCTTATAGGTGTACAGTAGATATGAAACTGTTGTGATGATATAACAGACGGTTAAGAACAAGAAATGGGTGGTTTTTATGCATGATGGAGCTCCAGACGGTCGGTGTTTGCAGCGTTTTACGCAAATCAATTGCGCTAGCAATTCTAAAGTGTTATTCTAGTGTCTGGAGTCATTACCAAGGCGGTATTGGTAAGAGAGAACACAAATACATGCACTCATAAGGCTACAATGCTCTGCACTTAAAACACACTATAGTGTTAGATCGTTGCGGTTTCCGACTTATTAGTCATATAGAATGCAACGCTGTTACTATCTCAATGTAAGAAATACATTTCCAGCGCATGACATACATTCTCCTTGCACGTTTCTCTACGATAAACTGTGGTAATAAACTGTAAAATGAAAAACTACTTCCTTAAAACAGCGATTCGTTGTGATACATGTACAATACAGCTTTCCAGAGGTGTATAGCCCCCACTATTCACATTCGATCACGTTTCAGAAATTATACTATGCTCGCATCAGTCCTATATAAAATGATCGTTAGTAACAGGTAACGCCTCTTATAAAGAAAGGGCAAACGCATAGCAGCGGTGTTTCACATGTGAAATTACACGTCATTCCGCCACTAACCCGGTAAACAGGACATCTATCAAGCAGATGTATACACGGAGATTGTAGTACCTCACAAACACCTGTCACTAACTTAGAATCACCGTAGTTATGAAACTGAAGACTCGATTTTATGCCCAAGATGCAGCAGAAGAGTGGAGTACATCGCACTTTTTAATCTCCTCTCTGTCCAACACCAGCAACTCGTCAGTTGAACGTATTTCCCGCCAAAAAGAATAAAGATAGTACCTTACACTCCAGAGTTTTTTTCCGCCAGCTTGTAGGTGTAGGGTAGAATTTGAGTGTGTCTGTCGCTATAGTTTCGAGTGGTGTTGCGAAATTTTTTCCCAACAGGATAACATCACCTGTATGGTGCGTCAGTTTTTATGGTGTATTGCGCTTTTATGCCGTCCTTGTGTAGCACTATGCATATGGTTGTGTAATTAGGCCTGATCTTTGTGATTAATTAATTATGACCGAGTTTTGCGTCAGTCAGTTTTTCGACCAAAATAAATAAAGTACACTAACCTAATCTCCCTCTCCCACATCTGGACAGTTTCCATGTGTAACGGATGCACTTGGGCTTTCCATCCAGGAGCACCAGGGTTCGAGTCAGGGAAAGGGCACCACCATTTTTAATTTCCCGTCAGTTGGAACCGCCCCTGGTGGTTTAATTGTGTTAGGACGTACACTTGGGCTTTCTCCTCAGGAGGAACAAGGTTCGAGTCCCGGAAAGGATACCGCCAATTTAAATTTCCCGTCAGTTTCCCGGGGGGGGGGGGAGGGGGAAGGGCGTGGGATGGGATGTCAGCACAGCCCTGGGACAAAGAAATTACCCACGAAAATTCGAAATTCCCACCAAAATTCTAAATTCCGCCAATAGGTTAGGTTGGCGGAGCGGGGTAGGGGAGGGGGAGGAGGGGGTTGGGGCACACTTGCAGTTGAGAAAACACGTCATGTCATCTGGGGGTGGGGGTGGGCGTGGTCGGGGGCGGGAGTGAGCGGGGGCAGTGTTCCCCAAAGAAATAAATCCAGAGGAGTCAAATCAATGGTCCTTGCAGGCCATATGACAACAGAATTTCTTTCCATCCAATGTCCAGGACAGTTCTCACTCACTATTTGTGTTGCAGCATGGGGCAAGCGAGTTGTACAACCGTCGTGTTGCAGCCACATACACTAACTTCTAGAAGAAGCGGTAGAATATTCGTCAGAAATTGTGCGTACGAATATCCATTTAGAACGCCTGAGATGAAGTAAGGTCCAACAATGCAATTTCCTATGACGCAGCACCATACGCTTACGTTCCACGGCCATTGATGTGTGCCAGTGTGGATTTGCAGCTCCTCAGTAGTGTATGTTATGCAAATTTACATTAGCGTGGTTAGTAAACGTTTCTTCATCGGTAAAGAGCACATGTTGGAAAAACGTAGGGTCGTCTGTCAGTTGCTGAAGGGGAAACCGGTAAAATTCTGTACGACGTTCGAAATGACGGTCGTCGAATGCCGTATGTTGTGAGAGATGATACGAATGGAAATTCTGTCGATTCAGGATGTGAATTACCCTTGTCTGGCTGATTCCACACTCCGTTGCAATTTGTCACGTACCACTACATGGATTCATTAGCGTCGTAACCAGAACAGCTTCTTCATGTTCTCTGTAAGTTTCAGCCTTATTTCTTCTCTTCTTTTTGACGTTCAACCAGCCTGTCCGCACTAGCGTCTTAATAATTCGTGCAACTGCCTGTTGCATCAGCCACTAGCGATCTGTTTAGATAGTCCTATACCACTGCACTGCTTTTATGGCATTTCTTTTACATTCATTGTATAAAAGTAGTATAATCAACTTCTCCTCATTGGTATACACATCTGAGCGCAACAAATATCGAAACAGAAATGAGTGGCCTGCAGTGGAGACAGGTAAACAGGCAAATGTGTTAACATTCTGACACAGCATAGCACTAGAGCTCTGCTTCGCATTGTTTGCAGCGCTAATGTCGATTCTGATCACTATGCTCTCAAATTCTAGGACATTTCTCGAATTTTTTACCATAGGTTTCAACGTTAACATTAACATACTCTGTATCACTGTAACTCTCTTCTCAAGAGCTATCGAATGCAGTTACAAAAAGTACACAGTTCCATTTAAAAAACGTACTTGTTTCAACATCTCCATTGATAACATTCACAAACAAAAAAATACATCTTCCTCGACGCTCTAACATTTGCCGAAAACCGCGTTTCGATACATGTAACCGTTCACGAAATAAAATGGGTTACGTCTTCGAAGCCTCGTCCTGTATATGGGGTGTTTGTGTGGGTGCTAGTGGGTGAGTATGCGAGGTGGATGGGGATATATGTATATGTCCAATGTGGGGGCACATGCACCGGGTGATCAAAAAGTCAGTATAAATTTGAAAACTTAATAAACTACGGAATATTGTAGATAAAGATGTAAAAATTGACACACATGCTTGGAATGACATGGGGTTTTATTAGAACAAAAAAAAAAAAAAAAAGCCAATTTGCTAGACGCGTGAAAGATCTCTAGCGCGCGTCGTTTGGTGATGATCGTGTGCTCAGCCGCCACTTTCGTCATGCTTGGCCTCCCAGGTCCCCAGACCTCAGTCCGTGCGATTATTGGCTTTGGGGTTACCTGAAGTCGCAAGTGTATCGTGATCGACCGACATCTCTAGGGACGCTGAAAGACAACATCCGACGCCAATGCCTCGCCATAACTCCGGACATGCTTTACACTGCTGTTCACAACATTATTCCTCGACTACAGCTATTGTTGAGGAATAATGGTGGACATATTGAGCATTTCCTGTAAAGAACATCATCTTTGCTTTGCCTTACTTTGTTATGCTAATTATTGCTATTCTGATCAGATGAAGCGCCATCTGTCGGACATTTTTTGAACGTTTGTATTTTTTTAGTTCTAATAGAACCCCATGTCATTCCAAGCATGTGTGTCAATTTGTACCTCTCTATCTACATTGTTCCGTGATTTATTCAGTTTTCAAATTTATACTGACTTTTTGATCACCCAGTATTTGTGTTTGTTGGGTGATAAGTGGTGTGTGTATGTGTTTAAATGCATACTGTGTTTGTGGCTGCGTATTGTGTATGGATGATAGAGGGCACTATGTGTGTCAGTGTAGTTCACTTCTTGCTGCTGGCATTTTTTGAAATTTATGTCTCACAGGTGAACTGTAAATATTTCATATTTTCTGCTGTGTAAAGTGTATGAATTAGTCCAACTTGAGGTACATATACAATGAACAATATATTACACTGATCTCTAAAGCGTAAAAACCTATTTGTTAACTCAAGACACTAATTTTCTTTCTTTCTACCTCCATCTTTTTAAATAATTGTTTATGGTATGAGGCTGCTAGACCATACAACATGCATTTACATTAGCATCGCAGATGTCTTTTTACAGGAAAGGACACACTTAAACTTGATTAACAGTGTTCAATTTTTTTACTGCATATGGTGGCCAGACAGATCTGCATGGATACAGAGAAGAGTTGAACTTATACTTGCTCACTGAAAGTTTGCAGACACTGAGTGTGACAGAAATAGGATAGGGAGAGTATGTCTGGCTGTGACAGCTATGGAATATACACCATCATTGTGCATAGCTCCTATGCTGCTGCTGTAGCGAGCAGTCTCCTGCAGCTGGCGTAGTGGCAGGGCATCGTAAGGATATCGCAGAAGATCAGCCCAGGATGGCATGGAAAATGTTTGATTAAAGATATAACCTCAAATTCCTGCCCTACCATAACTGTTTAAACAGCACACAGTTTTCGACTTAGGTCAGATCAGCTCTTGCATTCCAAACTTACGTTGGCAAATGTTTAAACATGTAAGCTGTGCCAGTTTCAAACTTCGAGCAACTGGATGTCACAATTTTCCCCCATTTTATACTTAGGATGTTACTGAAAACGTGTGAAGTGTGGCAACCATGCAGACTGGGACAATATCCCAGTGTAAGCCACCGTTCATCCTGGCATCGTAGGGCTGGGAAAATCCAATGGCCATCTTATTTTCTGGACTTAGCGCGAATGACCTGACAAGCATTTAGACTGCACCAGTATCCCAATGTCCATCATCTTGGATTCTGATATCAGAAAGCTGGATAAATCTGACAATCGTTGGCTACATCAGTATCCCAGGGTCCAACATCTTGAATCATCTTAAATTCTATACATAGCTCAAATTACCACCTTGATGGTTTGATTTCCCACTAATAGGACAATTGCCCATCTTGGATTTTTTGAATCTCCCACCAATCTACACTGAAGACAATTGGGCTCTGAGCTGTGGCATCATGGGAGCGGGGGAGAACCCTGTAGCACAATTGGGCTAGTTTGAATTTCCCACTGATTTCAAAATTTCTCGCCATTTTATATAACACACAATCAAAAAAGTTTTTATTCGAAGTCCCCACTAACCCCTTGGCTACAAGTCGGTGGGCTCCATACACGCCGCATAAACGTTTTGACTGTCCCTTGTAGCATGTTACTGGATACAGGGAGATTCAAAGTTTTGACACAGCTGCGATGTTGTTTGTTTGTAGCAACATGGGATTACACCACAAGAAAGATCATTTTGTGTATTGGAAATCTCATGAAGTCAATCCATTGTTCAAGTGCAACGTGCATTCCGGGAATGATACAGCAAGAAGCCTCCTCTGCACAGGCAGATTTTTATGACTGGTATACAAAATTCTTGGGAGTTGATTGCTTATCCAAAAGGGCAGAGAACTCGTTAGCTACACAGTATGATAAAAATGTCGAGCATAACCGAGTTAAGTTCAGATGGCGCCCTAGGAAGTCCACAAGGTGGGCAAACTATAAGCTTCATCTTCCTCAAACAATGGTGTGGCATGTTTTAAAACCACACTTGCACATGAAGCCTTACAAGTTGCAGCTACTGCAGTAGTTGCGTCCTGGCGACCATAACAGAAGGTACGAATTTTGCATTTCATTTCTCCGGGATATTGAAAAGGACACTTATTCTCAACGACTCATCTTTTCAGACGAATCAAAACTTCATCTACTGGATGAAGTAAGCCACTATAGATCCATGGGATCACAAAATCCTGGGGTTGTCGTCAGATATGAAAGAGACTCATTGAAACTGAATTTGTTCTGTGCCATTTCTCTTCGAAAAGTTTATGAACTTTTCTTTTCTGTGGGGGAAACTGTGACAGGAGTGCCGCAGCTGGACATACTGCAAAACTGGTTGTTTCCTCAACTTCACAAAGATTCCAGTGACTTCATTTTTATGCATGATGACACCCCACCTCACATTCACGTTGAGGTGCGGCGTGTTCTTAGCAACAGTATCTGACAATGTTAGATTGGAAGAGATGGACAACAAGACCTTGCTCATTGTTTTCGGCCTCCCAGGTCGCCAGACCTCATACCTTGCAATTTTTTTCTGCGTGGGTACGTAAAAGACAGAGTCTTTTTCTGATATTATTCAAGAGCTGAGAAATGAATTGTTGAAGTTCTCAATTCGACAAACAGGGACCTGTTGGTTCATGTGTGGAATTAAATGGACTACCATTTCGATGTTTCTAGAGCAATGAATGGTGCTAAAGTTGCGTGTATGGTACAGTGTCTGTGCGGACATGAAACTTTGAACCTTCCTCTATCCAGTGACATGCCCAACGTGTTTCTATCTCTCATAGTTTGTAATAAACAACTGAAATCTGGTCTTTCTCTCTGAATCACCCTGTGCATGATGCGGTTGGCGTATTACATCAGAAGGATGTGGGGAGTGGAGAAACGAAAAACTGGCAATGTTGCACAGTGGTGTCATCGCTGACATAATAGGAAATCTTGCAACAATGCATTCTGTACCAGTACCAGTATAGCTACACTATTCACGTGGTGTTGGAAAGACAGCTGGAAGTATGTAAAAGACCGAGGCGGGATTTACAAAAATCAATTTTGAAGCTTTCGAAATGTGGTGCTACAGAAGAAAGCTGAAGATTAGATGGGTAGATCACATAAATAATGAGGAGGTGTTGAAGAGGATTGGGGAGAAGAGAAGTTTGTGGCACAACTTGACTAGAAGAAGGGATCGGTTGGTGAGACATGTTCTGAGGCATCAAGGAATCACCAATTTAGTACTGGAGGGCAGCGTGGAGGGTAAAAATCGTAGAGGGAGACCAAGAGATGAATACACTAAGCAGATTCAGAAGGATGTAGGCTGCAGTAGGTACTGGGAGATGAAGAAGCTTGCACAGGATAGAGTAGCATCGAGAGCTGCATCAAACCCGTCTCAGGACTGAAGACCACAACAACAACAACAATTTTGAACTTAACCATGTATCATTTCTCAACGTCCTCTGTGAGTATTCTTTAGGATTACATTCTAAGATTCTGTGTCTGTAAACACTAAAAATTGGACGCATATTATATGGAACGTTTTATTCAGATTAGAGTACAGTACCATCTCCTGAAACATCGGTTGGTTATAACTAAACTTTCCCTATGTAACACGTTATAACACGGAAACTAATTACAGTACGAGGATCAAACTTGGTAGCATTAGTGCCACAGACATGGGGAAGAGAAAAATGCAGAATCAATTCACTTCAAACACTTTTAATGTGCCGCCACGGTACATAATACTATTATATACCAATACAATTACTGCTACAAAAGGGGCTAAGTATGGCGTCCAAAAGTGTCCAGAAAAGTCTGAAGCGCAGGGTTTCATTCTGCATAGCAGAACGAAGCATGTCTGTAGACATGCTGGCTACCTCTCTTGATATGCTGTGCTTCATATCAGTGCATGTTTGAATGTTCCCTTGGTAAACCCTGTCCTTCAGGTAGCTCCAAAAGCAGAAACCACAAGGAGTGAGATCAGGTGATCGCGCCGGCTAAGCATTTGGAAACGATCAGCTGATAATTCGATCGTTTCCAAATGTGTTTCGGAGAAGCAGGTGAACTTCACGAGCGATGTGTGGTGGGGCCCCATCTTGCATGAAAACTGTTGAGTTCAATGCGTTCTCCCCTGTAGGGTGGGTATGACATGCTGGCGAAGCATATTGCAATAACGCTGGCCATTCACACTGCACTGCTTTGGTCACTGAGCGCCAACCCGTTCAAAAAAGAATAGCTTAATGATGAACGTAGCCTTGCAGCCACGTCGTACGGTGACACGTTCACCCACAGAGCAAATCATACACAGTGACTGAAGGTGAAGATCCCCACACTCGGCAATGCTGTGTTCATCTCGCCGAGCGTTCTGAGGCGCTGCAGTCATGGACTGTGCGGCTGGTCCGGGCGGAGGTTCGAGTCCTCCCTCGGCCATGGGTGTGTGTGTTTGTCCTTAGGATAATTTAGATTAAGTAGTGTGTAAGCTTAGGGACTGACGACCTTAGCAGTTAAGTCCCATAAGATTTCACACACATTTGAACTTTTTTTGTGTTTATCTCAACCGTCAGAGAAAAATGAGTTTCGTCTGTCCATAGGATATTCCAGGGCCAGTACTCCTCAACTTCAGTCCTTGCGAGAAAGTGGAGAGCAAAGTCAACAGGTCGTTGTGGGTCCTGTGTCGCAAGCTGCTGTACGATATAGATGTTGTACGGATACCATTTGAGAATGGTTCGAAGCACCTTCCGTGCAGTCGACCACGGGATGTTCAACTGCCGTGACACAGCACTCGCACTGCCTGACGATTGCGAATTGCTCGCAGCGTTCTCTGCCATAGCAACAGCGATTTCATCAACCACCTGTGGCGCAACGTCGGCCTTTCCCCAGAGCGACGCCCAGTTCTCCAGTTGATTATAACGTCTTCATCATACTCCACACAAATGGTGGAGCAAGAGAACTCTTCCGTAATCCTTTCAGCCGGCGATACTCTCGAAGTGCAGCTACAGCATAGCTCATGTTGACACGCCAACAAGTGCACTGCGAGTGGTCAGGTGTGTGGGGCTATGAGTCACGATGACTGATCACGGCACCCAGTGCCCATAGTTGGAACTGGATGGCGGCACTGTGACGCATGGAAACCATGCACCCCATACCCTGTTTTGTATCCCACCTGGGAGGCGGCGCGTGGGTAAGGAAAAGGAACAGGAACAGGAAACGGTACTAATCTCTCGGTACTCCAGATACAGTTAAGGCACCTTTACTAGCGGATAACATATGCAAACATATTACATAACTTGCAAGGTGGTGCGAAGTTGAAGCGAAGTGTCCTGGCTGTCTGCGCTTGATGAAATGGGCTGAAGCAGTCGCGGATCTCGTAGACCTCGACAGCACGGGCTGGAGGGCGCTGTCGTCGGTGTCTCTCGTAGTGCCAACCTAGCAGAGCGGACCTACGTTGTGGGATCGTAGCTATCGATAGCATACCCTGGACATTAATGCTATCAATGTAGGTACTCGTACAGGAATTCGTTTCTGTGTTATAACGTTTTAAATGGGGAAAGTTTAATTATAACCAGCCGGTATCTACTATACTACATTCCAAGGACTTGCTGAATCAATGCCACTCGGATCGCTGCTATTTTATGTTCCAGAGGTGGACCAGCTCACTATTTAGAGGTCGATCATAATGTTTTAGTTGATCAGTGTAGCTGTAAACATTTCGCAATTAGTACTATATGCTGTGTGATGGGACACGGAACATTAGGTCACAGGGAGATCCCTACGTGCAGCCACGTGGGTGGAAGCAGAAGCGAAATAGAATCGGGTGAGGCCGGCAGCTGGGTCAAGCGCTGCGCGTCTGGGAGCGAGGCTGGCTGGCTAGGTATGCGATGTTCCTGTCAGCGCGGCGCTCGGGTTGTGTATTTGCGCGGACAGGACCGCTCGTCGTAACTCATTTGCTGCCCGCTCAAAGAGGAATTCTCGGCCACTGTTTGACTGCGCACGCAGTCCGTGGTTCGAAAGGCTGCCGCAGCTGTAAACCCGAGTAGCGACTACTGGCGGCAGCCGGGGCGCTTCGGGTAGGGCACAAACAAGCTTTCACTCCCTGTTTGCTCCTCGTTAGCGTTGGCTTACTCAGGAACTTCCATTCCTCAAACAGGAACAGATCACAGAAAATAATAATGGCGGTGAGATGTGTGATTAGTCCCACGTGGAGTCCGTGTTACGCACAGTCGCAATTCGCAAGCACGTCGCTATATTTTCTTTGTAGATTTTCGTAACAATAACTTCCTAAGATGACAGTGCTATGTCAGGCAACATATAAGAAACATATAAGAAGAGATACAGAAGCAAAGTAAACAAAGCAGCCTAAGTGAAGGGAAATGATGCCGTGGAACTTGAAAGTATACTGCGTCTAAATCCTCCGTTAATATACCCTGACTGTATAGGTCACAGGGTGAAAAGAAAAACACTTAATTTATAGAAACTAATTGTCCCACAACTATCCACTGTTGTTTTTTACTCTGGTTGGATGGGAGGAAAATGTAATTCTACAGTTTCAATTCTGCTCTGCTACACTATTTGATCAAAAGTAACCGGACACCCCCAAACATATACGTTTTTCATATTAGGTGCACTGTGCTGACACCTACTTCCAGGTACTCCACATCAGCAACCTCAGTAGCCATTAGACATCGTGAGAGAGCATAATGGCGCGCTCCGCGGAACTCACGGACTTTGAACGTAGTCAGGTGATTGGGTGTAACTTGTGTCATACGTCCGTACGCGATATTTCCACACTCCTAAACATCTCTAGGTCCACTGTTTCCGATGTGATAGTGGAGTGGAAACGTGAAGGGACACGTACAGCACAAAAACGTACAGCCGACAGTTGAAGAGGGTCGTAATGTGTAATAGGCAGACATCTATCCAGGCCATCACACAGTAATTCCGAACTGCATCAGGATCCGCTACAAGTACTATGACAGTTAGGCATAAGGTGAGAAAACTGCTCATAAGACACACATCACGCCGGCAAATGCCAAACGACGCCTCGCTTGGTGTAAGGAGCGTAAACACTGGACGATTGAACAGTGGGAAAACGTTGTGTGGAGTGACGAATCACGGTAAACAATGTGGTGATCCGATGGCAGGGTGTGGGTATGGCGGATGCCCGGTGAACGTCATCTGCCAGCGTGTGTAGTGCCAACAGTAAAATTCGGAGGTTCAAATGGGTGACCCCGCAAGTCGCCGAGTCGCCGTAATGGCGCCAACTAAAAAGGACTTGCAATACGGCGGCCGAACTCCCCCGCATGGGGCCTCCCGGCCAACAATGCCATACGCTCATCTCCATATTTATGTCCAACAGTACAAAAACTATAACCAGGGCTCGAACCGGGATTCTTGTTACGACGAACTAACGCTGTACTTGCTTCAGTCACGGGAGCTCCAAACGACAAACGCTCAGACTTATGTTTTCCTGTGCTCAGTAAGTCATATGGTACTTATAACTTAGCGTTTACGCCAGTTCTCCTGGTATTTTGGTTGATACTCTATCGATATACGACGTTTGGTATCGATATGACAGTCTGACATGTGGAGGTTTGGGTTTGGACAGCGATCAGAGTGTCTCTTATGCCTGCTTCAGTTTGGTTCGGTGACATTGAGGATGGATGTCGGAAGTTTTATTGCTGAATTGTTGGTCACACCTGCACTGCTGGGCCAGAAAGACAATAGCCATCATAATTAGGAATCATCAGTTAAATTCGAAACAAATTTTATTTTACAGTGACCAGCAATCTCCCCAAAGGCGATTTTTTAAAGAATCAAACGCCCCTGACTAGTTTGCCAACCAGTTATTGTGTTACTTATTGCTGGAAATTCCTGGATGGAGCAATACATAAAATAAGGAAAAGGCAACCACTCGCCTATAGGGGACAGATGGGTAGACCACAGAAACACGTAACAGAAAGCAGCATTCAACTAGCTTTCGAGCACCAGCTGGACTTACCAGTGTTAAATATGGTGGACCTAAGATCGGCCATAAAGGGAAACATCTATAAAAACTATTTAATTCTGTAGTAGTGTATAGAATGAAGCCAAAGAAATTTTAATCTAGCATCCTTCATAAATTTTCATGGTGATCCCAATAAAATTTGAATATTGATTACACCTATAATAGATTAGTGTTGACTGTTTAAGTGAAATTAACAAGTTTTGTAACAAAGACTTGAATGCTAAAATCTGAACGCTTTGGTCGATCTTAAAAATGGTTCAAATGGCTCTGAGCACTATGGGACTGAATTTCTGATGTCATCACTCCCCTAGAACTTAGAACTACTTAAACCTAACTAACCTAAAGACATCACACACATCCATGCCCGAGGCAGGATTCGAACCTGCGACCGTAGCGGTCGCGCGGTTCCAGACGGTAGCGCCTAGAACCGCTCGGCCACCCCGGCCGGCGCCAGCAAGAGAGACCTTTGTTTTAGAATTTCTTGCTCTCATGGAAGTGGACAATGGTTGGCATGGAAGATATTGTGGACAGACGAAGCCCACTTCCATCTGACAAGGTATGTCAATACACAGAATTGTCGAATGTGGGCAACCGGAAATCCACACGCAAATCAACTAGTACCACTTCATTCTGAAAATATCACTGTGTGGTGCGGGTTTACGGCATCATTTATCATAGGGCTATATTTTTCGAAGACACTGGTGCTTCTGGTCCCGTTACCTGTACCGTCACTGGTAAATGATATGAGTGTCTTTTGCGCAACCACACCATTCCAACTCTCCAACAGCGTGGATGTGTCGATGGGATCTTTTTCAGGCAAGATATCGCATCTCCGCACCATTGAAAATTCAGTAAAGCAGCTGCTGAAGCGCCATTTCGGAAATACTAGAATTATCAGCCACCATTTCCCTACAGCCTAGTCGTCCCGATCACCTGATTTTAATCCGTTTGACTTATGGCTGTGGGGCTCTCTGAAAGATGTTGTGTTCAGTGTTCCGATTGAAAACTTACCTGCACTGAAGGCACGCATTGCGTATCACATTCTGAACGCGAACTCGGAAACATTTCGATCAGTTTCTCGATTTCAACTTGCTGCAGAAAACGGTGGACAGCATATTGAACATGTTTTGCACCAGTCACCCGGAAATTGGGCAACGGCCTTGCCACAGTGGATACATCGGTTCCCGTGAGATCACTGAAGTTAAGTGCTGTCGGACGTAGCCAGCACTTGGATGGGTGACCATCCAGGCCGCCATTCACTGTTGCCATTTGTCGGGGTGCACTCAGCCTCGTGATGCCAATTGAGGAGCTACTCGACCGAATAGTAGCGGCTCCAGTCACAGAAAACCATCACAACGACCAGGAGAGCGGTGTGCTGACCCCACACCCCTCCTATCCTCATCCTCAACTGAGGATGACACGGCGGTCGGATGGTCCCGATGGGCCACTTGCGGCCAACCGACGGAGTGCTTCTTCACCCGGAAATTAATAATCCGATTTGATTTTGACTGATGCTTTTTATACGGCTTTAGCCTCAGGACAGTTAAAAACTGATGTGATTGATGGTCTTCATGCGGTTTTTGGCCCGAGGACAATTAAAAAGCGGTTTTTCTCATCGGATGTGATATGAGCTTGCCGTGGTGGATGGGCTTACGTAACTAACAGCATCACAGCTGTACACCCAACCCACTGTGTAGTACAGTTTGTTTAACGTTAAACGTACACGTTAGGTATTGTTGTATGATTCATTTGTCATTTGTAGTAGACCACTATTAAATTATGATGCTTACAGCGCCATCAACTGCTACATTTTATAACTATTAATTTTTCTTCTGCCACACGTTTTCCCCCTTCTCCGATTATACACTCCTGGAAATGGAAAAAAGAACACATTGACACCGGTGTGTCAGACCCACCATACTTGCTCCGGTCACTGCGAGAGGGCTGTACAAGCAATGATCACACGCACGGCACAGCGGACACACCAGGAACCGCGGTGTTGGCCGTCGAATGGCGCTAGCTGCGCAGCATTTGTGCACCGCCGCCGTCAGTGTCAGCCAGTTTGCCGTGGCATACGGAGCTCCATCGCAGTCTTTAACACTGGTAGCATGCCGCGACAGCGTGGACGTGAACCGTATGTGCAGTTGACGGACTTTGAGCGAGGGCGTATAGTGGGCATGCGGGAGGCCGGGTGGACGTACCGCCGAATTGCTCAACACGTGGGGCGTGAGGTCTCCACAGTACATCGATGTTGTCGCCAGTGGTCGGCGGAAGGTGCACGTGCCCGTCGACCTGGGACCGGACCGCAGCGACGCACGGATGCACGCCAAGACCGTAGGATCCTACGCTGTGCCGTAGGGGACCGCACCGCCACTTCCCAGCAAATTAGGGACACTGTTGCTCCTGGGGTATCGGCGAGGACCATTCGCAGCCGTCTCCATGAAGCTGGGCTACGGTCCCGCACACCGTTAGGCCGTCTTCCGCTCACGCCCCAACATCGTGCAGCCCGCCTCCAGTGGTGTCGCGACAGGCGTGAATGGAGGGACGAATGGAGACGTGTCGTCTTCAGCGATGAGAGTCGCTTCTGCCTTGGTGCCAATGATGGTCGTATGCGTGTTTGGCGCCGTGCAGGTGAGCGCCACAATCAGGACTGCATACGACCGAGGCACACAGGGCCAACACCCGGCATCATGGTGTGGGGAGCGATCTCCTACACTGGCCGTACACCACTGGTGATCGTCGAGGGGACACTGAATAGTGCACGGTACATCCAAACCGTCATCGAACCCATCGTTCTACCATTCCTAGACCGGCAAGGGAACTTGCTGTTCCAACAGGACAATGCACGTCCGCATGTATCCCGTGCCACCCAACGTGCTCTAGAAGGTGTAAGTCAACTACCCTGGCCAGCAAGATCTCCGGATCTGTCCCCCATTGAGCATGTTTGGGACTGGATGAAGCGTCGTCTCACGCGGTCTGCACGTCCAGCACGAACGCTGGTCCAACTGAGGCGCCAGGTGGAAATGGCATGGCAAGCCGTTCCACAGGACTACATCCAGCATCTCTACGATCGTCTCCATGGGAGAATAGCAGCCTGGATTGCTGCGAAAGGTGGATATACACTGTACTAGTGCCGACATTGTGCATGCTCTGTTGCCTGTGTCTATGTGCTTGTGGTTCTGTCAGTGTGATCATGTGACGTATCTGACCCCAGGAATGTGTCAATAAAGATTCCCCTTCCTGGGACAATGAATTCACGGTGTTCTTATTTCAATTTCCAGGAGTGTATTCTGATGAAATTTGAAGTCATTCTGACCAGTGCTGTTATTTATATACAGCGGTTTGAAAGTTTAAGTTTAGTTATAATGATCCTGTATAAGGCGAATTCAACAGCTTTTCATGATAGAATTAACTTAATATTGGGTCCGCAGCTCGTGGTCGTGCGGTAGCGTTCTCGCTTCCCGCGCCCGGGTTCCCGGGTTCGATTCCCGGCGGGGTCAGGGATTTTCTCTGCCTCGTGATGACTGGGCGTTGTGTGATGTCCTTAGGTTAGTTAGGTTTAAGTAGTTCTAAGTTCTAGGGGACTGATGACCATAGATGTTAAGTCCCATAGTGCTCAGAGCCATTTGAACCATTTTTTTAACTTAATATTGAAGTATCAACGGACGCCTTCTGTTAATTACATGAATATTCATGCTCTTAGAATTAGAATCATCTAGTCCTTGTAACACGATGGTACATTATGTCTGCAGTTTTTCACTATAGGTCCATAATTAGCCGGGCAAATATGGTAATTCGATACGTTTTTCGTCTACTCTTCCTAAGCAACGACAAAACCCATGAGCTGTAGTAGTCTTCCACTATTTTCATGACATTATGAAGGTATGTAAATCACACTTTACAGACTCTTCCCGATGACTGCCTCTGTTAAGGTTGCCGCAACAGCTCCCGCTCCAACAAGCAAAGAAAGGCAGTGTTGATAAAAGATTCACCAGTAGCCAAATGTCAGGAAAAAATGGAATTCAGTGAAACAAATTATTCTTTTTAATTTGTTGGGTATTTATGGTTACGCAGTGTGGTTATCAAGAGTAAAGTTTTGTTAATGCACATCTTTCAGTTTTCTGGCAAATGCCATTGGGAAAAAATGGAAAATCGATAAATTTAAGACTACATTGGCTTCCATTTCAAGATCACAACTAATGCGCTGCTGTCACCCAGCTCCAACCTGCAATAAAAGCTCTGCCATGAACGTCTCACAAAAGCTAAGAGCCATGTTTCGCTTTGCCCGCTGCACTCTTCGACGCTCTTTACGTTTATCACAAACAATGGTTCAAATGGTACAAATGACTCTGAGCACTATGCGACTTAACTTCTGAGGTCATCAATCGCCTAGAACTTAGAACTAATTAAACCTAACTAACCTAAGGACATCACACACATCCATGCCCGAGGCAGGATTCGAACCTGCGACCGTAGCAGTCCCGCGGTTCCGGACTGCGCGCCTAGAACCACTAGACCACCGTGGCCGGCACAAACAATGGTTCAAATGGCTCTGAGCATTATGGGACTTAACTTCTAAGGCCATCAGTCCTCTAGAACTTAGAACTAATTAAACCTAGCTAAACTAAGGACATCACACACATCCATGCCCGAGGCAAGATTCGAACCTGCGACCGTAGCGGTAGTGCGGTTCCAGACTGTAGCGCCTAGAACCGCTCGGCCACACCGGCCGGCTACGTTTATCACAGCTCCAATTTATCACAAATCCAACATAAACATACCCTTCGTCATTTTCGTTGAAGTAACAGTTTTAAAAAATCGTGAAATAGGGAATCGCAAAGTATAAAAAGTTTCGCCATAAACTTTACAACTTTATCTGTTGTTCAAATGGAGTTGTGCCTTTTGATGTCTTGAATCAGATGCAAAGCACCAAACTTTAAAACTCCAGAAAAGGAATTAAAATTGTGAGTTTAGCTTATTAGCCGCTTCGTGTAGTGCATATTATCTTAATAACTGGACCTTGAGACTGTACGTCCCTTTTAATGTGAATGGAATATTATTACCAGTAAAATAAGACGCCGTCCGTTTCGTATAAAGATGGTTGATTTCCTTAAATTACTAAAGTATAATGAGTATCAATATCCTGTCATAAATACCGAGCACGCACTAGTAGCATGTAGTAGCTTAACATAACAAATTAATGAACTGTCTCCCTCCACAAAAACAAATATGTATTCGTCATAACAGGCGCGATACGATTAGCGAAGACATCTCAAACAATCTGATTCCATTCATTTGTAAATACCCCATGAACCATGGACCTTCCCCAGGTGGTCTGGTTTGCCTACCTCGGCGATGCAGGTAGCCGTACCTTACGTGCAACCACAATTCCCCATCCGCTGCGGAAAGGTCTCGTTAGTATACTGTCCCTCTTCAGTAGTTGCGATAGTAACAGTACAGATAATTGACCTATATGGCCTTATAGCATTAAGCAAAGGGCCTCGCTGTGCTGTTACTGCGAACGGCTGGCAAGGGAAACTACTGCAGTAATTTTTCCGAGGACATGCGGCTCCAATGTATAGCTTAATGATGATGGCATTCTCGTGGGTAAAATATTCCGAAGGTAAACTGGTTCCCAGTTCGGACCATGGGACGATGACAATTCAGAAGTATATTGGCATCGCTAGGAAACAAACTGTCGCTCTAGACGTCGGGGTTTGGAATGTTAGATCGGGTAGGTATGATAGATAGCTTAAAAAACGGAAAGATAGGTTGAATTTAGAAATAATCAGAGTTACTCAAGTGCTATGGCAAGAACGTAGGACTTCCAGTTAATTGAGTAGAGAGTTATAAATACAAAATCAAAGAGAAGAACGCAGGAGTAGGTCGAATAACAAATAAGAAAATCAGAATGTCGGGAAGCTACTATGAACAGCATAATGGAAACATAATCAAAGTCTAACTAGATACAAAGGAAACACCCACTGCATTAGTACCAATTTATAATCTAGCTACACTATGCGATCAAAAGTATCCGGGCACCCCCGAAAACATACGTTTTTCCTATAAGGTGCATTCTGCTGCCACCAACTGCCAGGTACTCCATATCATCGACTTCAACAGTCAGACATCGTGAGAGAGCAGAATGGTGCACTCCGTGGAACTCACGGACTTTGAACGTAGTCGGGTGATTGGGTGTCACTTGCGTCATATGTATGTAGGCGATATTTCCACGTTCCACTGTTTCCGATGTGATACTGAAGTGGAAACGTGAATAGACACGTACAGCACAAAAGCGTACAGGCCGACCTCGTCTGTTGACTGACATACCACAGGCAGTTGAATAGGGTCGTAATATGCAATAGGCAGACATCTTTCCAGACCATCACACAGGAATTCCAAACTGCATCAGGATCCGCTACAAGTACTATGACAGTTAGGCATGAGGTGAGAAAATTTGGATTTCATGGTCGAGCCACACATCACGCCGGCAAATGCCAAACGACGCCTCGCTTGGTGTAAGCAGCGTAAACACTGGACGATTGAACAGTGGAAAAACGTTGTGTGCAGTGACGAATCACGGTCCACAATGTGGCGATCCGAGGGCAGGGTTTGGGTATGGCGAATGCCCGGTGAACGTCATCTGCCAGCGTGTGTAGTGCAAACAGTAAAATTCGGAGGAGGTGGCGTTATAGTGTGGTCGTGTTTTTCATGGAGTGTGCTTGCACCCCTTATTGTTTTGCGTAGCACTATCACAGCACAGGTCTACATTGATGTTTTAAGCATCTTCTTGCTTCCCACTGATAAATTCAGGAATGGCGATTGAATCTTATAACACGATCGAGCACCTGTTAATAATGCTCGGCCTGTGGTGGAGTACTTACACGACAATAACATCCCTGTAATGGATTGTTCTGCACACATTCCTGACCTGAATCCTTTGGGGTGTTTTGGAACGTATACTTCGTGCCAGGCCTCACCGACCGATATCAATAACTCTCCTCACTGCAGCAGTCCGTGAAGAATAGGTTTCCATTCCCCAAGAAACTTTCCAGCACCTGACTGAACGTATGCCTGCGGGAGTGGAAGCTGTCATCAAAGCTAAGGGTGGGCCAACACCATACTGAATTCCAGCATTACCGATGGATGGAGGGCGCCACGAACTTGTAAGTCATTTTCAGCCAGGTGTCCGGATACTTTTGATCACATAGTGTAGCTCCGCACGTGATGAAGATATCGAAAGAATGCATGGTAAAATGTAAGCAGATTTTCAGAGCGTTGAGACATAAGATAATTAAATTGTGCCGAGGTGATGAGGCACTAGAATCCGATAGTAGGAAATGAGAGAGAGGGAACAATAGTATGAAAACACGGACTGTGAGAAACGGTTGAAAGGGGAAATGATCTGGTAGAATTTTGCACAGAGCATAATTTAATTTTTTCAGAATCATTTTATAAGATGGGAGAATCTAGAGACACTGAAAGGTTTTAGCAGCAAGCCAAGGTAGAATTTCGAAATAGATTTAAAGATCAAGGAGAAGAAATAAAGATTTTGAGGTTTGCTGATGACAATGTAATTCTCTCAAAAGACAGCAAAGTTCACTGAAAATCAACTAAATGGAATGGATAGTGTCCTCAAAGGAAGTTATAAGATGAACATCAACAAAAGCAAAACAAGGATAATGGAATTTTGTCGAATTAAATCGGCTAATGCTGAAGGAACTAGATTAGGAAACGAGACATTAAAATTAGATGTTTCTTATCCTCGTATACGACGCCCAAAACGGTTTTTTTCACATTGGCCATGGCCACACAAATGGTGAGTCTGGCCCGAGAATTCAAGAATCTCTTTTTGAAGCTCCAAATGTTCTTGTGGCAGCATCGAAATATGGTAAACAAACGTCTGGCCAGGTCGAAACATATTTGAAAGATGTTTCCTTTCCCAGTGAGGGAGAAGTACCTGTATTATTTTTAGATTCTTGCATGATCGGTGTGAAAGAATCCTATCTGAGGACAAGGAACTTTTTCATCTGATGATCCGAAAGCGATCGATGACACAGGTACAACCGTAGAACGTGTACAGCTTTCTGAGAAGACTTACAGATCTAATTCTACTGAACTATTATTATGTCAGTCCCCACCTGGGAAACGATAGACTCAGTCTGCAGTCCCTACTACATAATGAGTTGTGTTCGCCATGCTTACCAACGTACTGAAATATACTCGATACAAATCAGCATATTTAGACAGTCCCCCGTGACAATTCGTAATCCTGCTGAATTTTGCTTTATACTACACTACTTGCCACTAAAATTGCTACACCACGAAGATGACGTGCTACAGACGAGAAATTTAACCGACAGGAAGAAGATGCTGTGATATGCAGATGATTAGCTTTTCAAAGCATTCACACAAGATTGGCGCCGGTGGCAACACCTACAACGTGCTGACATGAGGAAAGTTTCCAACCGATTTCTCATACACTAACAGCACTTGACCGGTGTTGCCTGGTGCAACGTTGTTGTGATGCCTCGTGTAAGGAGGAGAAATGCGTACTATCACGTTTCCGACTTTGATAAAGGTCGGATTGTAGCCTATCGCGAATGGGATTTATCGCATCGCGACATTGCTGCTCGCGTTGATCGAGATCCAATGACTGTTAGCAGAATACGGAATCGGTGGGTTCAGGAGTGTAATACGGAACGCCGTATTGGATCCCAACGGCCTCGTATCAATGGCAGTCGAGATGACAGGCATCTTATCCACATGGCTGTAACGGATCGTGCAGCTACGTGTCGATCCCTGAGTCAACAGGTGGAGACGTTTGCAAGACAACAACCATCTGCACGAACAGTTCGACGACGTTTGCAGCAGCTTGGACTATCAGCTCGGAGGCCATGGCTGCGGTTACCCTTGACGCTGCATCACGGACAGGAGCGCCTGCGATGGTGTACTCAACGACGAACCTGGGTGCACGAATGGCAAAACGTCATTTTTTCGGATGAATCCAGATTCTGTTTACAGCATCATGATGATCGCATCCGTGTTTGGCATCATCGCGGTGAACGCACATTGGAAGCGTGTATTCGTCATCGCCATACTGACCTATCACCCGGCGTGATGGTATGGGGTACCTTTGGTTACACGTCTCGGTCACCTCTTGTTCGCATTGACGGCACTTTGAACAGTGGACGGTACATTTCAGATGTATTACGACCCGTGGCTCTACCCTTCATTCGTTCCCCGCGAAACCTTACATTTCAGCAGGATAATGCACGACCGCATGTTGCAGGTCGTGTACGGGCCTTTCTGGATACAGAAAATGTTCGACTGCTGCCCTGGCAAGCACATTCTCCAGATTTCTCACCAATCGAAAATGTCTGGTCAATGGTGGCCGAGCAACTGGCTCGTCACAATACGCCAGTCGCTACACTTGATGAACTATGGTATCGTGTTGAAGCTGCATGGGCAGCTGTACCTGTACCAGCCATCCAAGCTCTATTTGACTCAATGCCCAGGTGTATCAAGGCCGTTATTACGGGCAGAGGTGGTTGTTCTGGGTACTGATTTCTCAGGCTCTATCCACCCAAATTGCGTGAAAATGTAAGCACATGTCACTTCTAGTATAATATACTTGTCCAATGAATACCCATTTATCATTTGCATTTCTTCTTGGTGTTGCAATTTTAATGGTGGTGGTGGTTAGTGTTTAACGTCCCGTCGACAACGAGGTCATTAGAGACGGAGCGCAAGCTCGGGTTAGGGAAGGATTGGGAAGGAAATCGGCCGTGCCCTTTCAAAGGAACCATCCCGGCATTTGCCTGAAACGATTTAGGGAAATCACGGAAAACCTAAATCTGGATGGCCGGAGACGGGATTGAACCGTCGTCCTCCCGAATGCGAGCAATTTTAATGGCCAGTAGTGTAGTTTCTCCGTCGTGTATGTTACATGAAGAAATTTCGTTCATTTTATGGGCGTGTTGTAGAAAAAATCTTATGTTTTAAGTACTTACTTACAGATTATCATTATTATAATCATTATTATAACTATTTTCTGCCATAATAACGCGTTACTTACTACTTTCAACTAACAAAATACATATACGTGGAATGGTAAACTAAAAACCAAAAAAAAGACATGAATGTAAAACGTAAAATAACAGTTTAAAATATAAAACAATTGTAAGCATAATAAATAATGGTCCGCCTGGCTAGCCGCGCGGTCTGACGCTACGCTTCCCGTGCGGGAAGGCGTGCCGGTCGCAGCACGAATCCGCCCTGCCTATTAGTGTCGAGGTCCGGTGTCCCGGCCAGCTCGTGGATGGTTTTTAAGGCGGTTTTCCATCTACCTCAGCGAAGGCTGGCTGGTTCCCCTTATGCCGCCTCAGTTATACTATGTCGGCGATTGCTGCGCAAACACTGTCTCCACGTACGCGTACATCATCATTACTCTACCACACAAACATTTGGGGTTACACTCGTCTCGTCGAGACGTTCCGGAGTGGCCGTGCGGTTCTAGGCGCTACAGTCTGGAACCGAGCGACCGCTACGGTCGCAGGTTCGAATCCTGCCTCGGGCATGGATGTGTGCGATGTCCCTAGGTTAGTTAGGTTTAATTACTTCTAAGTTCTAGGCGACTGATGACCTCAGAAGTTAAGTCGCATAGTGCTCAGAGCCATTTGAACCATTTTCTTAACGTAAGATTTCAATTTAACTTTCTGGGTGCACTTCACCTCTTAAAAGCGAATCAGGTAGAAACAGAAGAATAAATATTGTACTATTTTGCTCCCTCTACACACCCGCCTAGTTTCGTCAAGATACGCTGAAGAGGCAAAGAAACTGGTAATATCGCGTAGGCCCCCGTCAGCACGCAGAAATGTCGCAACACCGTATGGCATGCAGTCGACTGATGTCTGAAGTAGTGCTGGATGGAACTGACACCATAAATCCTGCAGGACTGTCCATAAACCCGTAAGAGTACGAGGAAGTTGAGATCTTTTCTGAACATCACATTGGAAGGCATGCCAGATATGCTGAATAATGTTCATGTCTTGGGAGTTTGGTGGCGAACGGAAATGTTTAAATTCAGAAGAGTGTTTCTGAAGCCACTCTGTAGCAATTCTGAACGTGTAGGGTGTCGCATTGTCCTATTGGAATTGCCCAAGTCCGTTGGAACGCACAATGGAGATGACTGGGTGCAGGTGATCAACAGGATGCTTACGTACGTGTCAACCGTCAGAGTGGTATCTAGACATATCATGAGTCCCATTTCAATCCAACTGCACACGCCCCATATAATTACACAGCCTCCATCAGCTTCAACAGTCCCCTGCTAATCAGCAGGGTCCATGGTTTCATGAGGTTGTCTCCATACCCGAACATGTCCTCGGCTCGGTACAATTTGGAAAGACACTCGTCCGACCAAGCAACATGTTTCTAGTCATCAACAGTCCAATGTCGGGGCCCAGGCGAGACGTAAAACTTCATGTCGTGCAGTCATCAAGGGTACACGAGTGGGCCTTCGGCTCCAAAAGTCCGTATCGATGATTTTGCATTGAATAGTTCGCACGCTGACACTTGTATGTGGCCTAGCATTGAAATCTGCAGCAATTTGTAGAAGGTTTGCACTTCCGCCACGCTGAACGATTCTCTTCAGTTGTCATTGCAAGACCCATTTCCGGTCGCAGCGATGTCGGAGCTTTGCTGTTTCACTGGATTCCTGTTACTCACGGTACTCTCGTGAAATGGTCGTACGGGAAAATCCCTACTTCATCGCTACCTCGGAGATGCTATGTCCCATCGTTCGTGCGCCGACTATAGCACCACTTTCAGACTCACTTAAATGTTGATAACCTGCCATTGTAGCAGCAGTAACCGATATAACAACGGCACCAGATACTTATTGTCTTATATAGGCATTGCCGACCGCAGTGCCGTATTCTGCCTATTTACATATCTCGGTATTCGAATACTCATGTCTATACCAGTTTCTCTGGCACTTCGGTGTAGTTTCGTGACACTTGGAAATGTTTCCTTGTTAGATACCTTTCAGAATAATATCTACAAGTTTTTTTTTTTTTTTTTTTTTTTTTTTTTTTTTTTTTGTGTCACTTGCAAACAATCTCTCATTTGAGGAAGGAAAGGAGGACAAAGTCCGTCTACACCCTACTGTGTCACACGTTGCGGCAGTCGGTTGAGCAGGCGCTACTACCGATGAGTCATACCGCGCCCCCGCCAGATATGCGAATACGTTTGCTTTTAGTGTGTCAGCGGCTTTTGATTTATTGCAATGAAACCCAATTTTAAAGTAACGTCGTAATAAAACTCCGCTGACGTCATGGGGTAAAGCCCCACGACAGAGCTTCTGATTTTAGGTTCGTCACTAAATTTTGTTATCTACGTAAGTATCACACGTCGGTCTTCTCGGATTACCTCAAAAATCAATCGAAATCACGCATTTTGCACCAAAACAAAGTGAAGCTAATGGCCACCAGCAGCAGCCAGAGTTACATTCCTCCGTTTCGATCAAATTACATGTCACCGTCTCTGTCAAACTATGAATCTTTATCCTTTACACGAAAAGTGTGAGGTCATTCACATGAGTGCTAAAAGGAATCCGTTAAATTTCGCTTACACGATAAATCAATCGGATATAAAGGCCGTAAATTCAACTGAATATCTAGGAATTACAAATTACGAACAACTTAAATTGGAAGGAACACACAGAAAATTTTGTGGAAAAGGCTAACCAAAGACTGCGTTTTATTGGCAGGACACTTAGAAAATGTAACAGATCTACTAGAGAGACTGCGTACGCTACGCTTGTCCATTCTCTTTTAGAACAATGCTGCGCGGTGTGGGGTCCTTACAGACAGGATTGACGGAGTACTTCGAGAAAGTTCAAAGAAGGCAGCACGTTTAGTATTAAGGTGAAATAGGGGACAGAGTATCACTGAAATGATTCAGGATTTAGGGTGGGCGTCATTAAAACAGAGGCGTTTTTCGTTGCGTCGGAATCTTCTCACGAAATTTCAATCACCAAATTTCTCCTCCGAACACGATAATATTTTATTAATGCCGACCTACGTAGGGAGAAACGATCATCATAATAAAATAAGGGAAACCAGAGCTCGCACGGAAAGATATAGGTGTTCGTTTTTTACGCGCGCTGTACGAGGTTGGAATAATTGAGAATTTTTGTGAAGGTGGTTCGATGAACCATCTGCCAGGCACTTAAATGTGATTTGCAGAGTATCCATGTAGATGCAGATGTAGATGTACTAAGGGCTAAGTGAGCAGTAAGGAATTATTCTCTGCTTTTCTTAGACAGATCAAAGTGAACAAAAAAAAATGTAACTGAGCACTTATTAATGTAATGAATTTTAACAACGGCAACAAACCATTAATTCGTCATGTGATCGCGATATTTTAATGAGAAGTCAAGTAGTGTCAACATATTACGACCCTCTGAGTTTTTCTCCCTCTGCTGCTTTTTTTTTCCTAATGATTTTTTTATGGACCAGTAAGCGGTCTAGTTGTGTGTGTGTGTGTGTGTGTGTGTGTGTGTGGTTGCTGCCACAGTTACAACGAATGTATTGCATTATCTCTACTTTGAGGGTCGCTAATTTCAAAAAGAACTCTAATAATAATGAGAATTCTTTCTACAGCATTTTATTAATCAATTCCGGCATGAACACTCGACGCTGATGGCCCCACCTTAAACCAAGCGCCACAGACGACGTATTGGTAGATGAGAGCTCGCTCGCAGAAGGAGGGAAGGCTGGGGCTTAACGCCCCGCCGTGGACGATGGAGAAGGTAGGGGTGCAGGAATCGGCCATGTGCTTTTTCCATGGGAACCATCCCAGCGTTTGTCTTACGCGATTTACCGCAACGACGGTAATTCTAAATCTAGATTTGGACCGCAGTCCTGTCGTATAGTTCAGTATTTAGCAGTGCGCCACCTCTGTCTGTTCCGGTCTTAGCCATTGCGACGTGGAGCAGGAAATGAATGTAGTCGATAGAGTTACTCTGTAGCTGTAAAGATGATTGCTGAAAGAAGAGAACATTCTACAGCACACAAGCGAGGTACCGCTCACACCGTATTCCTGTCCATAAACAGTATACGCAGCACGTATTGTGGTATACTTCATTTAAGTGTCATCACTCGTAAATAATGAACATTTAAATTTATTGGTTTCAGTTTACGTCATCTAGGAGAACACGTATCGAACTTTGTGCAGACCTGTATTTCTCGCCGGCCGCTGTGACCGAGCGGTTCTAGGAGCTTCAGTCCGGAACCACGCGGCTGCTACGGTCGCAGGTTCGAATCCCGCCTCGGGCATGGATGTGTGTGATGTTAGTTAGGTTTAAGTAGTTCTAAGTCTAGGGGACTGATGACCTCAGATGTTAAGTCCCATAGTGCATAGAGCCATTTTTTTCTGGATTCCTCAATGTAACATATTGTACGTGTCAGTAGTCTTCTTTAAACATAATTGATATTAAGTTGGCACCTTGATGTTATTTGACAGTTGTTCAATTCCTAATATTTAGACAGACGTGGATCATTTGATGTGATATATTTCCACTTTTATTTATTGATGAAACCATCAGAAAAATGTGCGTGAAATCTTATGAGACTTAACTGCTATGGTCATCAGTCCCTATGCTTACACACTACTTAACACACACACCCATGCCCGAGGGAGGACTCGAACCTCCGCCGGGACCAGCCGCACAGTTGATGACTGCAGCGCTTGAGACCGCTCGGCTAATCCCGCGCGGCGATGAAACCATCAGAGTAAATATGGTTGTCCATCAATGTATACCACAAAAACGCCTCTTCATGCAACAGAAAGGAACTGTCCAACTACTGTGAAACCTTCAAAGTACTTCAAAGTTAGTGGTGCCTATAACGGGACATCATCCTCTAGCATTACTTTTCCTCAACAGTAGTTGACGATACCAGTACTATTTTTCGAATTTTGGACAGGACCATACTATCTCAGCTGCTTTTCTGAAAACTTTCATATAATTCATACACAGTATGTTATATTTCAAGCTAAAATTTATGAAAAGGAATTACTTTATTTTGGATGTTTTAACCTATATTAGCTCTGAATGTACAGTTAAAATAATTTTTTTTAGAAATATTTGAAATTACGAATTATTTGGCACACTTAAAATTCCTATTATTAATTACGCAATCTAGTACTGTTTACTATGTTTATTTCTGGAATCATTTTTGGAATAATAATCGAAACTAATAGAAATTCATTTGTCAAGAAAACCTGTAAACCCTTTGGAACATTATTATTTCCGCAGAGTGAGACAGTAGTAAGCATGCCTCTTTCGTGATCGGCCGTATTTTTGTATTGTGTGTGAACAATGTAATTTCGGCTTTGTTAATGTGAAAATACCAAAATACTGTATGATATACTAAAATGTGACAAAATATATTAACGTAACAACAAAATTCTGCAACGACAATCTTCAAATTTATTTAGATCAATTCAACCATGTGGATCTAAAATGTGGGAATTTCAGTTTCAAGAATCATACACCTAGGCAAGAACTGGAGCCAATTCTACGTGAAAAGATAAGTAAACTAGAAAGTTTATTGTAATCATCGCTCCTTTCAAATCTTCATAAAAGACTAACGTGGACAACAAGAATGCATGCCCCAGTCGAGCCTGCGAAGCTTGACAATGGACCTCCTGCAATCAAAACACTACAGATCGATGTATAGATCAATCGACAGCAAGCCATGCAATTACGAAGGAGTTCAATAAGTAATGCAACACATCTTTTTCTGGGCCAGTTTCGATTGAAAAATTGCGGAATTTGTCGCGGGACGTCTTGGAATATCCCCCCTTCAGCTCCTGTAGTTTTATGATGTTCCGATTGGTGATGGCGCTATACGTAGCCTTCAAAATGGCGTCTGTAACGGAAGTGTACTCCAAGCAGAGAGCTGTCATTGAGTTTCTTTAGGCGGCAAAACACAGCATCGTAGATATCAGTAGGCGCTTGCAGAATATCTACGGAGACCTGGCAGTGAACAAAAGCACGGTGAGTCATTGGCGAGGTGTCTGTCAACATCGCAAAAACACTGTCCAAACCGTTCCATCACTCGCTTGCCGACCGGCTGCACACAGCTGTGACTCCTGCAATGTTAGAACGTGAGGACACATTCACTGTAGGTGAATAATGGATCGCAATCGAGCACCTCGCTGCTCAACTGGACGTCTCTGTTGGTGGAGCTGACACTCGTCGACCAGATGGGGTACTCAAAGGTGTGTGTCCAAGGTACTCCTCGCCACCTTGAGACGACAATAAAGAGCAACGAAGGACCATCTGTACGGGTGCACTCCGCCAACAGCAGTGGCGAGGTTATTCATGCAGCTAGACGTTGGCTCCAAAGTCGTCCAGTACATCTACACCTACACCTACATCTACATCTACATCTACATCTACATGGATACTCTGAAAATTACAATTAAGTGCCTGGCAGAGGGTTCATCGAACCACTTTCACAATTCTCTATTATTCCAATCTCGTATAGCGCACGGAAAGAACGAACTCCTATATATTTCCGTACGGGCTCTGATTTCCCTTATTCTCACTATGTGGGTCGGTGTCAATAAAATATTTTCGAATTCTGAGGAGAAAGTTGGTGATTGGAATTCCGTGAGAAGATTCTGTCGCAACGAAAAACGCCTTTCTTTTAATGATGTCCAGCCCAAATCCTGTATCATTTCTGTAACACTCTCTCCCATATTTCGCGGTAATGCAAAACGTGCTGCCCTTCTTTGAACTTTTTTGATGTTATCCTACAGTCCTATCCGGTAAGGATCTCACACCGCGCAGCAGTATTCTAAAAAAGGACGGACAAGCGTAGTGTAGGCAGTCTCCTTAGAGGATCTGTTACATTTTCTAATTGTCCTGCCAATGAAACGCAGTCTTTGGTTAGCCTTCCCCACAACATTTTCAGTGTGTTCCTTCCAATTTAAGTTGTTCGTAATTGTAATACTTAGGTATTTAGTTGAATTTACTGCTTTTAGATTAGACTGATTTATCGTGTAACCGATGTTTAACGAATTCCTTTTAGCTCTCATGTGGATGACCTCACACTTTTCGTTATTTAGTGTCAACTGCCAATTTTCGCACCGTTCAGATATTTTTTCTAAATCGTTTTGCTATTTTTTTTATCTTCTGATGACTTTATTAGTTGATAAACGACAGCGTCATCTGTAAACAACCTGAGACGGCTGCTTAGATTGTCTCCCAAATCATTTATATAGATAAGGAATAGCAAAGGGCCTAGTACACTACCTTGGGGAACGCCAGAAATCACTTCTGTTTTACTTGATGACTTTCCGTCAATTACTGTGAGCTCTCTGACAGGAAATCACAAATCCAGTCACATAACTGAGACGATATTCCATAAGCAAGCGATTTCACTACAAGCCGCTTGTGTGGTACAGTGTCAAAAGTCTTGCGGAAATCCAGAATTACGGAATCGATCTGAAATCCCTTGTCAATAGCACTCAACACTTTTGAATAAAGAGATAGTTGTGTTTCTCCGCAGCTCGTGGTCGTGCGGTCGCGTTCTCGCTTCCCGCGGCCGGGTTCCCGGGTTCGATTCCCGGCGGGGTCAGGGATTTTCTCTGCCTCGTGATGACTGGGTGTTGTGTGATGTCCTTAGGTTAGTTAGGTTTAAGTAGTTCTAAGTTCTAGGGGACTGATGACCATAGATGTTAAGTCCCATAGTGCTCAGAGCCATTTGAACCATTTGATAAGTTGCCGAAGATGTCTAACAAGCAGCACGGTGTGCCCTGTCTGGGTACATTGGGGCAGCCTCTGGATCACACACCTCCCGCAAACTGTGTATCACCCGCTTGGGGAGTTCGTTCTGTATGCTCGGCAATCAACCGGACACATTCCGCTCGCACGCAGGCAGACTGTAGACGAACGTATCACAAAGCTTACCGGCTAAAAATGGACTTAAGAACAGAAGTGTAGGAGACAGATTAGCAGCTCATTGACACTGTTGTAAAAATCTGACCGCTAGCTCACTTCTCACAAACCATCAGCTCTTATTCTAAATCAATCACGGTGACGTCAAGCTGTATCTCTGTAGAGATTTAGAGCCATCTACCCTCAGTCACGTACGAAGGACCTACCCCACAACCATCGGCAGCTCCTTCGCGAAATAAAAATGGGCCAACAAAGTCATCACCTCTCTCAGGCTGTTACCATACGTCACAGTTGCGTATAGGGAGGTGGAATTGTCAGGAAATCATTACGTAATGTTGATAGACTTCAAGACAATCAGGAACTACTGAAAAGATTGGCAGTTGACTATTAACAGAAATAACTGTAGCCACCCGGTCTTAGGCGTCTTGTCATGGTTCGCGCGGCTGCCCGCTTCGGAGGTCGAGTCCTCCCTCAGGCATGAGTGTGTGTGTGTGTTGTCCTTAGCTTAAGTTAGTTTAAGTTGGATTAAGTAGTGGTTAAGCATAGGGACCGATGACCTCAGCAGTTTGGTCCCATAAGATCCTACCACAAATTTCCAAAATAATTGTAACGTATGTACACTAAAATGACCCTATACCATTTAAATAAATGATCGGCAATGAGTCACTGGAAACACAGTCACAACAGTGAAGTATTTACGTCTGTCTGTCCGCAATGATTTAAGGTGAAACGACTTTGTGCATGTAGCCCGTCAATCCAAAAATTTCGAGACTGGATTAATAAAAAGTAGGGTGAAGTAAAGACGATGCTCTTAATGCCTCATGTGTTCTACATAGTCTCCCTCCACTTGAGTACAACACACAGAAATTCGTACATCCATGTGATACGTTAGAATATGACTTGGACTCATTATTAAAAGGTAATTCTCCATTGCGATTTGTAACACAATACCGTGACAATCTACGGCCTCACGTTCACTATTTTAACAGTGCCTGCTCACAACTGACTGGTTTACAAAAACGGTTCAAATGGCTCTAAGCACTATGGGACTTCACATCTGAGGTCATCAGTCCCCTACTCTTAGAACTGCTTAGGCCTAACTAACCTAAGGACATCACACACATTCATGCCCTTGGCAGGATTCGAACCTGCGACCGAAGCAGCAGCGCGGTTCCGGACTGAAGCACCTAGAACCGCTCGGCCACATCGGCCGGCACTGGTTTACAGTTGTTAGTTCAAGCTGCCGCCGTAATCACCGCGTTGACGCCCGCTTATACGCCAGGAACAATATCAGATTTTTTGGACGGACGGTACAGAATCTTAACGGGCAACCCGTGAGATCTGATGTCCTTTCTTCTACCGACCGACATGATTTGATTTCATTTCATGCCATTTCTTCACCTGTACAACGATCGAAAGTCGGAACAGCATTGTGATCTTCCGTGAAGTAATTTCAGAAAACATAATTGAATATTTCGGCCATCATTTTAACTTCCCTTTCGGTTTCGTCGTGAGCAACGAGCAACTAAAAGTGGAAGTTTGGTCCTGGGACAGAACTTAGGTAGATCAAAAGATTTTAGTGTTTTTGACATTCGCAACGTAAGATTTTGCTTACTAATTATTTATAATCTTCTAGAATAGCTATCGCTACGCTTTACAAATAGTGTCATTACTAGTGGAAGGATTTTAAGCTGAAAATTATGCTCAGAACAGTTGGGAAGGGGGGGGGGGAGGTTCTGAAAATCCAGACAAAAAGGTGCAAAAGAGGTGCTGATGAAATTAATGCACTTGGGTTTAAAGTTACATTAACTTCCTTTGTCCCATTTACTGGGTTCTGTTATACTGGATTACACACACCATTTAAATGTTTTTGACACTAGGTTGCTGGCACTTTGAACTCAATAGCTCCTTATTTACACAAGCAGAAACTCCGCTCGACATTTAATGAAACCAATGGAGCATATCTTGTCAGCATGCAAAATGAAGTTCGGTCAAAGTTACAAAGGTTTCCACATCTGAATTGTTATTATACTTAATTGAAATCTGTCTTTAGTAAATCGGTCAAGGGTGTCCCTAACACTCATCAAATTCTTCCTGTGTTCCTCCTTCACAGTTTCATCTTCCAAAATCTGAACCTCCTCAGGCAAGTACTTATAACCATATGCTAGAAAAAGTTTCAACTTTAGGTCTTTGTCAGTGACTAATTTTTGAGCCTGCTTAATAGCTGTTACGTCCATTGATCCTAAGGCGCGTATGAAGTTCTTGCACAAAAAAACTCCGCGTCTCATCCTAGTACCCCAATCCTAGTACCCCACCTTGTGATGACAAGAAATTGTGAAAGGTGGCGCCCTGTTATTTCGTGATACAAAAACTTGACGACTGGGAGCCTTTACCAGAATCTTCCTCAGAGCAGCATAAAGCATGTAGGTTGCTTGATCAGTCTCCATACGCCTGACTTTTTCGTATTGTGTGCCCACTGGCTACTGGGTTCATAGATGAATCGTTGAATGATTTCATTATCGTTGATTTCAAGGTCGTCTTCTCGAGTTCGTATATTCTAAAAATCATAGGTTTTACCCGTTCACCAAGTAATGAAAAAACCAGCACATTCAAAATATATCTATGAAGCTCATCAGTAGTTTCATGTAAAACGAATCCCACTTCATGTTTGCCGGTCGCCTCCTTTTTTTTCTCTAAAGCATTCTCGTAAATTGTCTGTATGTAACTTTTTCTCAGAGCGCTCTCATCTAGTCTTGATCTTTGCACGTACTTCTCAAGATATGATTAGAATACAGGATTGTTTACTTTGTGGAATGGAATTCCAAACTGGATTAATACCATTCCTAGGTCCGTACTAAACTCATTCAGTGACCGCTGGTTTACAGATCCTGAAGCGAAGCCGTGCGTCAGAGTACGTTTGCTAAGTTTTCGACCTTCGAAGTTCAATGTTCTTTAAATGATTGTTGTTCTGGTTGTGCTTAATTATTCTGTTTCTTTCATGCTTGTCATCGCAGATTACACATCGCAGAGTGATGCCGTCAGTTTCGATAAACTGAGTGTTGAATTCTTCTGAAAGTGAACATAACTTCTCTTTCTTAACCTTCAGCATGATTTCGTTGTGATAAATCCGTTCTTGTAAATTACTAACACGGCCAACAAGACAGTACACAGTCGATAGATAGGAACCGTTAAATTCATGCCAGCACTAATTGAATTCAGGTTTAAACTGTTGCAGCATCATTGTTTGAATTTGATTTGAATTCACAGCTGCAGGTTGAACGTTGGTACTGAGGCTGATTATTGTTGCTGAGGTTGGCCATTGTTGCTGGGGGGTATGAATAATTACTGGTGCTTTCCATAAACTATATTTTAAAATTTATTAACCATTGTCGACTACTGATTAAACAAACTCTTAAACTCTTGTTCAATAAGAGAAAAAATATTCCGTCCAATTTACTCAAAACGCAGATCAAAATGGGGGTAAAGGTGCTTAAGCATGGAACAGAAGGGAAAAAGTGCAAAATGTAGTAACCTCACAAAAAGATGCGTCAAACTGTGTTTATTTTGCTTAATTTCAAGTCCCAGAATGCATATACTGATACGTCTGCGTGAAAATAGCTATATTGTTGGAAAGGTGCTGCACATTAAAATCCAGTCTTTAGTCGTTACCTCTGCATACTGCACAGCTTCAGGAATCCAAAGGCCACTCCACCTGTTGGCGAGCTGCCACGCGTGCTGTGCCTGACGTCGCAGCCGCTAGCCGGAGTACACTCCAGTTACGTCACGCATCGGGCGTGCTGCCGCCTAATGACGTCTTGGAACAGGCGGCGTTTGGGTTGGCGAGCGCCGGGAGGAACTGTCCGAGCCGTCTCGAAGGTAAACCATCTGCAGCTGGCTCGCGGCAAACCTTTCTGCTATCCCGCCACCTCGAAGGCATGGCTCATAGACTGGTGATGGCTCCAGCGGAAGCTCAGAGACTGCCCCGTGCAAGCAGAAACTCCTCCAGAGCGATTTGTGTGAAGATCATCATTCTTTCCATTTCCTTCTTCTACTCTTCTGTCTCCCTCCCTCCCTCTCCCTCCCTCCCCTTATTTTTATTTTTGAATTATCAGTCTTCTGGCTGGTTTGATGTGGCCCGCCACAAAACCAAAAACTCCTCTCCTGTGCCAACCTTTCAGCTCAGAGTAGCAGATGCAATCTATGTCCTCAGTTATTTTCGGCATGCATCCCAATCTTGTTTCTCTACAGCTATTATCCTCTACAGCTCCCTGTAGTACAACGGAAGTTATTCCCTGATGTCTTAACAGATGTCATATCATACTGCCCCTTCTTCTTGTCAGGGTTTTCCATGTACTCATTTCCTAGGCGAGTCTGCGGAGAAACTCTTCATTCCTTACCTTAACATCCACCTAATTTTTAACGTTCTTCTGTAGCACCACATCTCAATTGTTTCTAGTCTCTCCAGTTCCTCCGGCCGCGGTGGCCGAGAGGTTCTAGGCGCTTCAGTCCGGAACTGTGCGACTGCTACAGTCGCAGGTTCGAATCCTGCCTCGGGCATGGGTGTGTGTGATGTCCTTAGGTTACTTAGGTTTAAGTAGTTCTAAGTTCTAGGGGACTGATGACCTCAGATGTTAAGTCCCATAGCGCTCAGAGCCATTTTTTTCTTCAGTTCCGGTTTTCCCACAATCCATGTTTCATTATCATACAACGTTGTTCACCAAACGTAAAGGCTCAGAAATTTTTTCTTCATATTAAGACCTATGTGTGATTATAGTAGTATCTTCTTGGCCAGGAAAGCCCTTTTTTGCCAGTGCTAAGCTGCTTTTTATGTCCTCCTTGCTCCATCTGTCATGGGTTATTTTGTTATCTAAGTAGCAAGGTTCCCTAACTGTATCTATTTTGAAATCACCTTTTGTGATTTTAAGTTTCTCGCTCTTCTCATTTCTGCTACTTCTCATTACCGCCGGTCGCTGAGGCCGAGCGGTTCTAGGCGCTTCAGTCCGGAACCGCGCTGCTGCTACGGTAGCAGGTTCGAATCCTGCCTCGGGTATGGATGTGTGTGATGTCCTTAGGTTAGTTAGGTTTAAGTAATTCTAAGTCTAGGGGGCTGATGACCTCAGACGTTAAGTCCCATAGTGCTTAGAGTCATTTGAACCATTTTTTTTCATTATTTTCGTCTTTCTTCTATTTACTCTCAATCCAAAATCTGTACTCATTTGACCGTTCTTTCCATTCAACTCACCCTGTAATTGTTTTTCACTTTCAATGAGGAATAGCAATATCATCAGCGAATCTTATCACTGATATCCTTTCAGCTCGAATTTTAATTCCTTTGTTGAACCTTTAATTTATTAACGTCGTCGCTTCCTCGACGTATAGGTTGCACAGTAGCGCAGAAAGGCTGCATCCCTGGCTTACACCATTTTTTATCCTTGCACTTCGTTCTAAGTCTTCCACTCTCATATTTTAATAATAAGCGCACCAGGCACGAAATTGGTCACTCGCTGGAGTAATCAGGCTAATACCATGTCACACTCTCTCTACCACTCTAGCGAGGAAGAGACTCCCCAAGTTTCTTTAGAAATGCCATATCCATATGCGGATATGTTACGTTTCACAGTTGTTGCAAATACACCCAGGCAGTTTCTCTTGGATTAAGGTCGGGTGGTTCACATCGCCAGTGGATGTGTGATGTGATGCCTAGTGGTTTCTCAATACTAGAACGTATCTGTGCAGCCCTGTTAACGCAACTGTTGTCTTGTGTCATCACGAGAATGCAGAAGAAACAATGCACTTGGTCACCGAGAATGTTGAAGTAACATACTGGTTAATATTCAATAAGGATAGAAGCTGAAGTAATGAATTTGGCAGATGTGGTTTCCTCTGGATAATTCTGGCACACTATCACAGCTGCGTGGACTACTCTAGTCCAATGCCCTCCCTAAAACAAACTTCAATTCATACCTCACCCCATTTTGATTATCCCCTTCTTAAATCATACCGGTCGTGGCATAAATTGCCGGCCGAAGTGGCCGTGCGGTTAAAGGCGCTGCAGTCTGGAACCGCAAGACCGCTACGGTCGCAGGTTCGAATCCTGCCTCGGGCATGTATGTTTGTGATGTCCTTAGGTTAGTTAGGTTTAACTAGTTTTAAGTTCTAGGGGACTAATGACCTCAGCAGTTGAGTCCCATAGTGCTCAGAGCCATTTTTGGCATAAATTTTAATTCGCTACTTCAGCTTTTATCCTTATCGAAGACAAAGTAAAGACTCATCATGTGTCCAGGAAATCGTGGTTCCATCACATATTGACTCACAGGCGCAGTCCCTTTGACTGTTCAAGATGCCACTAAACCCGTCCAACCATGGTAAACAACCATGCATGAGCAGCGCCAATTAGACGGAGGGCGTCCGACAGCCGATCAGTTCCAGTCATTCCACCGGGAACGAGGTACATGGCTCATGTTGTCCGTAGTTCAACCAGCCTAGACGGTCAATATCGCGGTTCGATCGCGTCCGCATTGTTACTTTGTGCCAGGAAGGGCTCTCATCAAGGGAAGTGTCCAGGCGTCTCGGAGTGAACCAAAGCTATGTTGTTCGGACATGGAGAAGATACAGAGAGACAGGAACTGTCGATGACATGCCTCGCTCAGGCTGCCCAAGGGCTACTACTGCAGTGGATGATCGCTACCTAAGGATTATGGCTCGGAGAACCTGACGGCAACGCCACCATGTTGAATAATACTTTTCGTGCAGCCACAGGACGTCGTGTTACGACTCAAATTGTGCGCAATAGGCTGCATGATGCGCAAATTCACTCTCGACATCCATGGCGAGGTCCACGACACCATGCATCATGGTACAGATGGGCCCAGCAACATGCCGAATGGACCGCTCAGGATTGGCATCACGCTCTCTTCACCGATGAGTGTCGCATATGCCTTCGACAGGCAACCTGGTTAGGCTGAACGCCTTAGAAACACTGTCCATGGAGTGCAACAAAGTGGAGGTTCAAAAAATGGTTCAAATGGCTCTGAGCACTATGGGACTTAACATCTGAGGTCATCAGTCCCCTAGAACTTAGAACCACTTAAACCTAACTAGCCTAAGGACATCACACACATCCATTCCCGAGGCAAGATTCGAACCTGCGACCGTAGCAGTCGCGCGGTTCCGAACTGAAGCGCCTAGAACCGCTCGGCCACCGCGGCCGGCAAAGTCGGGGTTCCCTGCTGATTTGGGGTGGCATTATGTGGGGCCGACGTACGCCGCTGGCGGTCATGGAAGGCTCCGTATCGGCTGTACGATACGTGAATGCTATCCTCCGACCGATAGTGCAATCATATCGGCAGCATAATGGCAAGGCATTCGTCTTCATGGACGATAATTCACGCCCCCATCGTGCACATCTTGCGAATGACTTCCTTCAGGATAACGACGTGTTCGACTAGAGTGGCTAGCATGTTCTTCGGACATGAACCCTATCGAACATGCCTGGGATAGATTGAAAAGGGCTGTTTGTGGACGACGTGACCCACCAACCACTGTGAGGGATCTACACCGAATCGCTATTGAGGAGTGGGACAATCTGGATCAACAGTGCCTTGATGAACATGAACATGACGAATACAGGCATGCATCAATGCAAGAGTACGTGCTACTGGATATTAGAAGTACTGCTGTGTACAGCAATCTGGACCACCACCTCCGAAGGTCTCGCTGTATGGTGGTGCTACATGCAATGTGTGGTTTTCATGAGCAATAAAAAGGGCGGAAATGATGTTTATGTTGATCTCTATTCCAATTTCCTGTACAGGTTCCGGAACTCTCGCAATGGAATGGTGAGCTATCAGTCGGCGTCAGACGATGACGAAGTAGAGAACCTCTGTTACCCTCCTGGAAGAGCACTTGTTTCTAACTTGATGGTACTGCTGTCCGGGCTGCTTAATTTATAGCCAGCGCCGTGGAAGCGAGGAGATCGGGCCAAGCCGTCAGCTTGTGGTGCGGCCGGATCGCGGGGGAGTGTGATGGTGTGTAGCGTAGTGGAGAGGATACGACAGCGGAGCAGAGGAGTGACAAAGCCCGCGGCGGAACGCAGGGCCAGGGCCGCTATTCTGGGCGGCCCGCTCCCTAGCCGTGCCGCGCCGCCGCGTCTCCGGCCTGTTTTACGGCTGGGGCGACAGCCGACACGCTGGAATGCGCTGCACTACCGGCGAACGCACAGTACAGCTGCAGCCTCTCCAGCACGCCGTCGGGAGAGGGCACGTATGTCGTATACACTAACTGATCAAAAGCATCCGAACACCTGTAAGTGGACATTAATATGAGGAGTGGCCATCCTACGCGTTTATGATGGCTTGAACTCTGCTGCGGACGCTGAATGTTATCGAGGAATGGCAGCCCATTCTTCCTCAAGAGCTGAAACCAGAGTAGCGTTATTGGACGCTAGGGTCTGGACGAAAACAGACGTTCTTACTCATGCCAAAGGTGTCCTGTTGTGTTCAAAGCAGGACTCTGGACTAGCCAGAGCATTTCAGAAACGTTACCGTCCGCAAAGCATTGCCTCACAGATGCTGCTTTATGACAGGGTGCACTGTCATGCCAATACAATCACCGTCTCAGAACTGTTCCTCTACTGTACACAGTTCACAGTGCTGTAAAATGTATTCATATCCCTCCGCATTCACCGTTTCCTTAAGCGCAATAAGGGAACTATACCCTAACCGCTATAAACACAACCATACTGCAACACCAATTCCTCCGCACTTCACTGTTGACATCATACATTGTGGCAGGTAATGTTCTCCAGCCTTTCGCCAGACCCAAACTCTTCCATCGGATTGCCACAGTATATGGTGTGATTCATCATTCCAGATCACTGGTTTCCAGTCATCCACTTATAACATCCACGATATATTAATACGAGTGGAATATGAACGTGTGGATAATATTCGTTCAATTATGTAATTATTTCTTAAAAAGATGATAATTACGTAAAACAGAGACAATATTCGTTTCACACTCTTTGTTAATCTATGTCATTCTTTTCTTTTGTTTTGTACACTTGTCGTCTACTGCTGATGTACGTCGACGAAGCAAGACGCGAATCGATTTGAGATCTGTTGAATGAAAAACATTTAATGTAAAATTATTCTACTTTTATGTTCATTTGCTGGTAAAAACAAATAGAGCCAAATGCGTTAAAACTTATATCTTTTGTTGGCCGCCATCTTAACTTTTATCACAGCGGCAAATTTAAATTGCTTGAAACTGCAAACAATATTCCGATGTGGCCAAAATTAAACTACGCACGAATCACGGAGAAAAATATTTTTGGTAGCATACGTCAGTGTTGTGTGCGGGTGGTATTCTGTGGTTCCTTTTCATGATCCATTTGCTAAGAATAATTAAATCCATCGAAGACAAAAATTATAAAAGCTCTGATGTACGATCTGTAATTTTAGTGATATGAACACAGCTTACAGTCAACATTATTACACTACATCAGGTGGAATTCTTGTGCAATTTGAACAAAATAATTATCCGGGAGAAGTTGTAGTACGAATAATGCATTATACATGTGTATAATATTGTTAGTGTCATTTACAAAATCAAATCAATGCAACTGCTTTAAAAAAAAGCCAGTGTGAATTCAAACCGCAGAATACCACAGAGCAGGGCTCAGGGCTTCCCAAACTTTTCAGCTGGCGGACCCCTTCTTCAGTCGAAAATCCATGGCGGACCCCTCGTCAGTCAAGAGCACAGTAACTTTAAATTTCAAAGTGAAACCCACGGGAACTGAAAGCTTCTTAATGCACGTGCCATGTTCCCAATTCGTCTAGCATGCAAGAACATGGTTCAAATGGCTCGGAGCACTATGGGACTTAACATCTGAGGTCATCAGTCCCATTGAACTTAGAACTACTTAAACCTAACTAACCTAAGGACATCACACACATCCATGCCCGAGGCAGGATTCGCAGGATTCGAACCTGCGACCGTAGCGGTAGCACGTTTCCGGACTGAAGGGTAGCATGCAAGAAACAATATCATTAACACAAGACTTTATGAGATTTTCTGCAATGGTATGAGCTTTGCCTGTTTTTGCCACTCGATAACTAACCAAGAAAGAAGCTTTCAATGAATTTTTATTAATTGTTTTTGCATGAGTTTTCATGCAGTGCTGAGAATGAGCTAGTTCAGCATTCTTCCTTTTAAAAAAATCGATGTCTTTAGCCTGGAAATCCGTGTGAGTACCTTCAAAATGACGGTGCAGTTTAACTGGAACCACTGAACTGTTCGGAAGGACTCGAGCACAAATTACAGACTGAGCTTTACCCTTCTTTGTCTCCATAAAGCTCATTTCTAAATAGCTTTCGTTGTACTTACGCTTCTCGGTTATTCCACTTCCACAGGATATTCAACCCATGGAGTACTTGCAACGTTTTCACATAATAAAACCGACTGTGGAGCTTCTTCGACAAAGCTCGCTCCGCGCATGCGTAAAAGGTTTCAGCGCATCTAGCGCCGTGAGGCGGCTCACAAACGACCCCCGTATTGTTGCGAAACAGTCGATCAGAGACGCCGCGTTCACCGGCACTAAACTGTGTATTCGTTCTCACTTAGGAACCGCAAAGGCTCCTTGGGAATACGACCTGAAGTAAAAGTACACATGTTTTTCACACGAAAAAAAATGATGAATTTCATTTTCACATTTTTATTCAATAATTTTACTCATTATTTTACACGATTTGGTGAAATGTGGCCGCGGACCCCTAGAAATGGGTCCGCGGACCACACGTTGGGAAGCCCTGCCATAGAGTATCGTATCATCCATATTCATTGCATTTGTCCATGTTGATGATACACAAAAACCGCCACACACTATCCACTGACATCGCTCTTCAGACCACCTCAAACGTGGCTTAACACGACAGAAATATGAAGCATATGAGTAGTTGACCAACCACTATATCCCATTCTTTTTAACTCATAACACGCAGTCACTGTGCTAGCTGCATTGCTGCTAGTACTTTGAATATCACGAGTCATTGCTTCTGCTGAACTGATTTTTTACAACCGCACTCTGCAGTATAGCATACCAGCGCACACCCCGCGCAGAGTGAAAATCTCATTCTGGAAACATCCCCCAGGCTGTGGCTAAGCGATGTCTCCCCAAAATATCCTTTCTTTCAGGAGTGCTAGTTCTACAAGGTTCGCAGGATAGCTTCTGTGAAGTTTGGAAGGTGGGAGACGAGGTTCTGGCAGAAGTAAAGCTGTGAGGACGGGGCGTGAGTCGTGATTGGTTAGCTCAGATGGTAGAGCACTTGCCCGCGAAAGGCAAAGGTCCCGAGTTCGAGTCTCGGTCCGGCACACAGTTTTAATCTGGCAGGAAGTTTCATCCTCTGCAGTGCACGAAGGTCCTTGTCCATCAATACACGAGGTCTGTGCTATGGCGTACTAGAAGTCAGGCGCCAACGGCATGACATTCATAGTGCAGGTTGCTCAGCCCCTACAGTGCAGACGACACAGAACTTCGCAACCCCAGAATTCTGTGGTGAGACCAGTAGAGGGCGTCAACAGCACTGCGGCCAGGTCACCACACGGCGACGATAGTGGTCGTTGAGAAATCTCATTTCTTTATACATGCACCATGTCACGTGCCGAAAAAAGGCCCACAATTATCCATTCACGAGGTGGCTATTTAAGCCAGTTCGCGAGATCTGGACAGCAGTTCCATCACAGCATATAATGAAAATCTTCGCTGCACCACGCCAAAGACTGGGCCATCGATTTCTGGACAGTATACAACCTCCTCAACTGGCACTCTGAGTGATTAGCAAAATGCTCCTTGAGACTTGGTATAGTTGTACTACTGTTCTTCTAGCTGACAAGACAGTGTAAGACTGAAAGTTTCTGTCCTTACCGAACTTATATTTTTCATTAGTGCCTCTCAATACTACTTCAGCGAAGTACACCATAAGAGTTGTTAAGTGTTTATTCTTCTTTACTGAAGCTGGGGTCTGGACTTTCGTTTTAAACCTGAAGTGACACACTCTTCAAAAGTGGCTCTGAGTACTATGGGACTTAACATCTGAGGTCATCAGTCCCCTAGAACTTACAACTACTTAAACCTAACTAACCTAAGGACATCACACACATCCACGCCCGAGGCAGGATTCCGTAGCAGCAGTGCGGTTCCAGACTGAAGCGCCTAGAACCGCTCGGCCACAACGGCCGTCTGACACACTCTGTTTTAGCTAAAAGTTGTTAAGACTTCACGCTCATTAAAGAGTGCAGAAAAAATACTACTCTATTTTTAAAGTAAAGCTCATAAGGCTATAATACTGCGTTCACTTAACCATGTGTAACTTTTTCAGTTACCACAGAACTTATTTACTCGTATTTACTTTGTCTTCCCCCATGAACCATGGACCTTGCCGTTGGTGGGGAGGCTTGCGTGCCTCAGCGATACAGATGGCCGTACTGTAGGTGCAACCACAACGGAGGGGTATCTGTTGAGAGGCCAGACAAACATGTGGTTCCTGAAGAGGGGCAGCAGCCTTTTCAGTAGTTGCAGGGGCAACAGTCTGGATGATTGACTGATCTGGCCTTGTAACATTAACCAAAACGGCCTTGCTGTGCTGGTACTGCGAACGGCTGAAAGCAAGGGAAAACTACAGCCGTAATTTTTCCCGAGGACATGCAGCTTTACTGTATGATTAAATGATGATGGCGTCCTCTTGGGTAAAATATTCCGGAGGTAAAATAGTCCCCCATTCGGATCTCCGGGCGGGGACTACTCAAGAGGACGTCGTTATCAGGAGAAAGAAAACTGGCATTCTACGGATCGGAGCGTGGAATGTCAGATCCCTTAATCGGGCAGGTAGGTTAGAAAATTTAAAAAGGGAAATGGATAGGTTAAAGTTAGATATAGTGGGAATTAGTGAAGTTCGGTGGCAGGAGGAGCAAGACTTTTGGTCAGGTGATTACAAGGTTATAAATACAAAATCAAATAGGGGTAATGCAGGAGTAGGTTTAATAATGAATAAAAAAATAGGAGTGCGGGTTAGCTACTACAAACAGCATAGTGAACGCATTATTATGGCCAAGATAGACACAAAGCCCATGCCTACTACAGTAGTACAAGTTTATATGCCAACTAGCTCTGCAGATGATGAAGAAATTGATGAAATGTATGACGAGATAAAAGAAATTATTCAGGTAGTGAAGGGAGACGAAAATTTAATAGTCATGGGTGACTGGAATTCGTCAGTAGGAAAAGGGAGAGAAGGAAATATAGTAGGTGAATATGGATTGGGGGGAAGAAATGAAAGAGGAAGCCGCCTTGTAGAATTTTGCACAGAGCATAACTTGATCATAGCTAACACTTGGTTCAAGAATCATAAAAGAAGGTTGTATACCTGGAAGAATCCTGGAGATACTAATAGGTATCAGATAGATTATATAATGGTAAGACAGAGATTTAGGAACCAGGTTTTAAATTGTAAGACATTTCCAGGGGCAGATGTGGATTCTGACCACAATCTATTGGTTATGAACTGCAGATTGAAACTGAAGAAACTGCAAAAAGGTGGGAATTTAAGGAGATGGGACCTGGATAAACTGAAAGAATCAGAGGTTGTAGAGAGTTTCAGGGAGAGCATAAGGGAACAATTGACAGGAATGGGGGAAAGAAATACAGTAGAAGAAGAATGGGTAGCTCTGAGGGATGAAGTAGTGAAGGCAGCAGAGGATCAAGTAGGTAAAAAGACGAGGGCTAATAGAAATCCTTGGGTAACAGAAGAAATATTGAATTTAATTGATGAAAGGAGAAAATATAAAAATGCGGTAAATGAAGCAGGCAAAAGGGAATACAAACGTCTCAAAAATGAGATCGACAGAAAGTGCAAAATGGCTAAGGAGGGATGGCTAGAGGACAAATGTAAGGATGTAGAGGATTGTCTCACTAGGGGTAAGATAGATACTGCCTACAGGAAAATTAAAGAGACCTTTGGAGAAAAGAGAACCACTTGTATGAATATCAAGAGCTCAGATGGCAACCCAGTTCTAAGCAAAGATGGGAAGGCAGAAAGGTGGAAGGAGTATATAGAGGGTTTATACAAGGGCGATGTACTTGAGGACAGTATTATGGAAATGGAAGAGGATGTAGATGAAGATGAAATGGGAGATAAGATACTGCGTGAAGAGTTTGACAGAGCACTGAAAGACCTGAGTCGAAACAAGGCCCCGGGAGTAGACAACATTGCATTAGAACTACTGATGGCCTTGGGAGAGCCAGTCATGACAAAACTCTACCATCTGGTGAGCAAGATGTATGAGACAGGCGAAATACCCACAGACCTCAAGAAGAATATAATAATTCCAATACCAAAGAAAGCAGGTGTTGACAGATGTGAAAATTACCGAACTATCAGTTTAATAAGTCACAGCTGCAAAATACTAACACGAATTCTTTACAGACGAATGGAAAAACTGGTAGAAGCGGACCTCGGGGAAGATCAGTTTGGATTCCGTAGAAATGTTGGAACACGTGAGGCAATACTAACCTTACGACTTATCTTAGAAGAAAGATTAAGAAAAGGCAAACCTACGTTTCTAGCATTTGTAGACTTAGAGAAAGCTTTTGACAACGTTAACTGGAATACTCTCTTTCAAATTCTGAAGGTGGCAGGGGTAAAATACAGGGAGCGAAAGGCTATTTACAATTTGTACAGAAACCAGATGGCAGTTATAAGAGTCGAGGGGCATGAAAGGGAAGCAGTGGTTGGGAAGGGGGTGAGACAGGATTGTAGCCTCTCCCCTATGTTATTCAATCTGTATATTGAGCAAGCAGTAAAGGAAACAAAAGAAAAATTCGGAGTAGGTATTAAAATTCATGGAGAAGAAGTAAAAACTTTGAGGTTCGCCGATGACATTGTAATTCTGTCAGAGACAGCAAAGGACTTGGAAGAGCAGTTGAACGGAATGGACAGTGTCTTGAAAGGAGGATATAAGATGAACATTAACAAAAGCAAAACGAGGATAATGGAATGTAGTCAAATTAAATCGGGTGATGCTGAGGGGATTAGATTAGGAAATGAGACACTTAAAGTGGTAAAGGAGTTTTGCTATTTAGGGAGTAAAATAACTGATGATGGTCGAAGTAGAGAGGATATAAAATGTAGACTGGCAATGGCAAGGAAATCGTTTCTGAAGAAGAGAAATTTGTTAACATCGAGTATAGATTTAAGTGTCAGGAAGTCGTTTCTGAAAGTATTTGTATGGAGTGTAGCCATGTATGGAAGTGAAACATGGACGATAACCAGTATGGACAAGAAGAGAATAGAAGCTTTCGAAATGTGGTGCTACAGAAGAATGCTGAAGATAAGGTGGGTAGATCACGTAACTAATGAGGAGGTACTGAACAGGATTGGGGAGAAGAGAAGTTTGTGGCACAATTTGACTAGAAGTAGGGATCGGTTGGTAGGACATGTTTTGAGGCATCAAGGGATCACAAATTTAGCATTGGAGGGCAGTGTGGAGGGTAAAAATCGTAGAGGGAGACCAAGAGATCAGTACACTAAGCAGATTCAGAAGGATGTAGGTTGCAGTAGGTACTGGGAGATGAAGAAGCTTGCACAGGATAGAGTAGCATGGAGAGCTGCATCAAACCAGTCTCAGGACTGAAGACCACAACAACAACAATTTACTTTGTGATTCTGGAACGTTAGTGTCTCCGTTATTTATGAACCATAAGTAATAGCATCTATTTTGTTCCACTTATTAGGAAACCATCCTTTCTTTTGTTTCATTGAGGAGAATATTTTTGTAGAAATTGCGTTAAAGAAAGTTTTCTAAAATGAAGAACAAACCGCCTTCAGTCACAAGATGCGTTTATTTACTGCACTATGCATTTCGAGCCCTGGAGGCTCATCTTCAGGTGCTTTTTACTGATTTACATCAGGTTTTTTAGTTGTTTGACTGTTGATATTACATTTTGGTGGTACAACATGGTATATTGTAGATATAAGTTTAACAGCGTTAATAATATGAAACTAACTAACAGTTTAACATTTTATGATGTCTGCTTCTGTTGTGCAGTTGGCATATACAATACACATCTTTAATTTTGCATTACATACTAGGATACAAACATAGTCACACACTTTTTCGCACATTGTAGGAGCAGAACGTAAACGTGCCAAAGATTCTCGTTCATACAGATGTTCTACTTCTAAATATAATCGATTTTCTTGTTTCACGGAAGATAATATGATACAGTATTACTAATACACAGGTATTATTAAAATAATTATTTGGCAACAAGTTGTAGGTTCTCAGATGTTTGTACTATCATAGATTTGATTCCTCAGGAAAAATAAACTTTTAAAGGTGTAGAAAAAATTGTGGCTGTTAAACTCTGTTTGTTCATTCAACAAGTTTTCGGACTATTTTTCTTTGTGTAACATTATTTCTAACTGTTCTAGTAGATTAAGTTTTTTACTGTTGGGTTCTGTGTAAAGTACAGCTAGGCTGTTGTGGATGTCGTCAAGCCCGTGTTTATTAATAAACATGTGGTTAGCTATTGTAGATTTTTCAAAATGGTTTAGTCGAAAGGCGTCGGTGTGTTCTTTATACCGTGTGTGGAAGGTTCTTCCAGTTTTTCAAATATAAAATGCAGGGCAACTGTTGCATTGTAATTTATATATTCCACTGTGTTGTGTTATTGGCTTGTTTGTGTTCACTGTGTGAGGTAAGTGGTATTCAAGTTTGCTGTTTGTGAAGAAAGATATTTTAATATTGTTTTTTTTTAATAAGTTAGCTATTTTTTGTGATACTGTGCCTAAATATGGGCCGGCCAGAGTGGCTGGGCGGTTCTAGGCGCTTCAGTCTGGAACGGTGCGACCGCTACGGTCGCAGGTTCGAATCCTGCCTCGGGCATGGATGTGTGTGATGTCCTTAGGTTAGTTAGGTTTAAGTAGTTCTAAGTTCTAGGGGACTGATGACCTCAGATGTTAAGTCCCATAGTGCTCAGAGTCATTTGCACCATTTTTGCACCTAAGTATGGAATGCTTGTGCAGATTTGTTTTGTGTTGGTAGTTTTCTTTTCAGTGTTTTTGTGAGTGATGTTGCTCTGAATTTTTCTAGATAGTTTATCAATTGATTTTACAGAGTAACCATTATTTACTGCAATTGTTTTGATAGTATCTATTTCTTGGGTTAGTGCTTTGGGTTTTAAAGCTAATGTATGTGCCCTGTTCAACACTGATCTAAATGCAGCATACTTATGTGTGTCTGGGTGGTGTGAAAATTCATGTATTGTGATGTCAGTGTAGGTTGGTTTTCGGTAAATTTACAAGTTATGTTCTTGTTGTTCATTCACAATTGTGAGGTCCAAGAAATTGATGGATTGATTTGTTTCATGTTCCATTGTGAACTTTATTTTATTGTGGAGTGAGTTGAATGATGTGAGGAGTTCTTGAAGTCCATCTTTAGTGTCATCAAATAAGAGTTGTGTGAGTAGTGTGTCATCTACATATCTCTTGTAATACACAATTTTTTGAACAAGTTTATTTTCTCCTTTGAAGAAGTTATTCTCTAAGTGGTTGATGAAAATCTTTGGCATGTTTACGTTCTGGTACTACAATGTGCGAAAAAGTGTGTGACTATGTTTATATCCCAGTATGTACAGCAAAATTAAAGATGTGTATTGTGTATACCAACTGCACAACAGAAGTAGACATCATACAATGTTAAACTGTAAGTTAGTTTCATATTATTAACGCTGTTAAACTTATATCTACAATATACCATGTTGTAACACAAAAATGTAATATCAAGAGGCAAACAACTAAAAAACCTGATGTAAATCATTAAAAATCACCTGAAGATGAGCCTCCAGGGCTCGAAATGCATAGTGCAGTAAATAAACGCAACTTGTGACTGAAGGCGGTTTGTTCTTCATTTTACGAAAGTAAAACAGTCGCGGACGGAACACTGAAAAACAATGGATAAAATTAAAAAGAAAAAAGAAACTTTTGTTTGTTCCCTATACGTGGGCTGTTTACTTGTGCCCGCCAGTGGTGGACACATGAGGCTGCCAGGTCTTGATTTAGCCGTGGTCGTTACTTTGCGTTTCCACTTCACTATCACATCAGTCGACTCTGACAGCTTTAGAGGGGTGGAAATGTGTCTCATGAATTTGTTACTCAGGTGACATCCAATTGCTAATCTATGTTTGAAGTCGCTGAGCATTCTGGACCGACTCATTCTGCTTTTACTGTTTCTCTGCTAACGATACAATACTTCTCTGCTCCTTTTATATTGGCTGGTCCGCCTCTCGTGCCGTCTTGTGGTCAGTTCCGCATAACGTAGGGCTGCCCGGATGCTTTCAATCAGATAGTGTAGCTAGGGACAATATTCTTCCAGTATCCTTCTGGAGTTACTAACAAAGAAATGCAGGGGACAAAAAATTCTGTACAACTCATATAGAAAGGGAACTTGCCGTTCTATGAATCAAAGAACATGAAAGGAAGACGGTAGCTGTGAAGTTAGTAAGGCAGAGTGGCGACTATCTCCCATGTTATTCAACCTGTTCATTGAGCAAGCACTAATTTGAAGTAAAGACCTACTTGGAAACGGAACGTAGGGACAGGGGGAAATAATTGGAAACGTTAAAGGCAAGCCAATGACAACGTCATTATGTCGACTGTAACACCATTTTCAAACTCGCTTAAATCTTGATAACCTGCCATTGTAGCAGCAGTAACTGATCTAACAACTACGCCAGACACTTGTCTTATAAGGGCGCTGCCGACCAAAAAAAAAAAAAAAAATCAAACGTGTGTGAAATCTTGTGGAACTTAACTGCCTAAGGTCAACAGTCCCCAAGCTTACACACTACTTAACCTAAATTATCCTAAGGACAAACACACACACCCATGCCCGAGGGAGGACTCGAACCTCCGCCGGGACCAGTCTTACAGTCCATGACTGCAGCGCCTGAGACCGCTCGGCTAATCCCGCGCGGCGTTAAGCTGAGAGAAGCGCTCCAAGTACAAAATGTGTACACAAGATGTATCTTGATTAATAGCGAAAACAACCCATTTTCATACCCATCAGATCTAGATTTATTATGAAAAGTTAGGCCAAGAGTCCGAGGAAAGGAAACCAGGTCAACTAATATATGACGGATGGAGGCAAAGGAACGAGGGCGTCAACTGATATGGCGCTTGTGTGGAAAAATGGCGTTGGGAGGGGAGCAAATAATATGTCACTTGCGTGAAAAGTGTTCTAGAATCTGTCCTGACATGAATAATAGGCACAGTGCGAGGTTCCATCAGCCAGTAACATACTACACTGAAGCACCAAAGAAACTGGTATAGTCATGCGTATCCAAATACAGAGATTTGCGAACATGGAGAATACGGCGCTGCGGTCGGCAATACCTATATAAGACAACAAGTGTGTGGCGCATCTCTTAGATCGGTTACTGCTGCTACAATTGGATGTTATCAAGAATTAAGTGAGTTCCAACGTGGTATTATAGTAAGCACACGAGCGATAGGACACAAAATCTCCGAGGTAGCGATGAAGGGGGGATTTTGCCCTACGACCATTTCACGAGTGTACCGTGAATGTCAGGAATCCGGTAAAACATCAAATCTCCAACATCCCTACGCCCAGAAAAAGATCCTGCAAGAACGTGACCAACGACGACTGAAGAGAATCGTTCATCGTGAAAAAAGTGCAACCCTTCCGCGAACTGCTGCAGATTTCAATGCTGGGCCATCAACAGGTGTCAGAGTGCGAACCATTCAACAAAATATCTTCGATCTGGGCTTTCGGAGTCGAAGGCTCACTCATGTACCCTCGATGACTGCACAACACAAAGCTTTACGCTTCACCTGGGACTGTCAGTACCGACATTGGGCTGTTGATGACTGGAAACATATTGTCTGGTCGTACGAGTCTCGTTTCAGCCGGGACCAGCCGCACAGTCCATGACTGACTGCAGCGCTGCCGACCGCAGCGCTGTATTCTGCCTTCTTACATGTCTCTGTATTTGAATACACATACCTATATCAGTTTCTTTGTGTACTAACATCATATATAAGTTTAAATGCCTTATATGGAAATGAAATGCGGACAGTGAACAGCACACACAAGAAGAGGATATAAGTTTTCCCGTGGTGCTATAGATAAAATTTAAATTTGCGTGTGGCCAGGGCCTCTTTTCTGGTAGACCTGTCGCCTGGTGCAAATGCCGGCCGCGGTGGCCGTGCGGTTCTAGGCGCTGCAGTCCGGAACCGCGGGACTGCTACGGTCGCAGGTTAGAATCCTGCCTCGGGCATGGATGTGTGTGGTGTCCTTAGGTTAGTTAGGTTTAAGTAGTTCTAAGTTCTAGAAGACTGATGATCTCAGAAGTTAAGTCCCATAGTTCTCAGAGCCATTTGAGCCATTTTGATCCTGGTGCAAGTATTTTTAGTTGACGTCACTCCGGTGTCTTGCGTGTCGACGAGGGTGATACGATGATGAAGACAACACAACAAGTCCCTGAGCGGAGAAAATCCGCGACCCGGCCGGGAATTGATGTCGGGCCCCTCGCATGGCATTCTGGCGCACTGACCACTTCCTTTTTTTCTCCACTCAGCTATGGTGGCAGGCGTACTGCTACAAAAAAAATGCTGAAGATTAGATGGGTGGATTGACTAATGAAGATTCAAAAATGGTTCAAATGGCTGTAAGCACTATGGGACTTAACATTTGAGGTCATCAGTCCCCTAGAACTTGGAACTACTTAAACCTAACTAACCTAAGGACATCACACACATCCATGCCCGAGGCAGGATTCGAACCTGCGACCGTAGCAGCCTCCTGGTTCCAATCTGAAGCGCCTAGAACCGCTCGACCACAGAGTCTGGCACTAATGAAGAGGCACTGAACGAAACCAGAGAGAAAATAGTTTTACGGCAAAACATGACTACACGAAGAAACAGGTTCATGAACATATCAAGCTCTGCATCAAGGAGTAGTTATTTGGGTAATAGAAGGAAGTGTGGGTGGTAAAAAAAAAAAAAAAAAAAAAACTGAGCAGACCAAGGCTTGAAAACAGTAAACAGATTCAAATTTCTGTGAGCTGCAGTAGTTACGCAGATATGAAAAGACTCACGGGACAGCAGCATAGAAAGCTGTATCAAAACAGTCTTTGAACTCAAGACTACTACAGTAACAGCATCCGCGTGTGACTAACGCCTCTGCTTTGCTTCTGTGTTGTCTTCCGATGGCCGTTTCCCTTTCATAACAACGCTACCGCTAGACTGTAGTAACACAGCATGTGCATACACTGCGTGAGACGTGTTATATGCTGCAGTTTTTAACATCTTTTTATTAGATCGCTTTCATGTCTGTTTGTCTCTTCGGTAAAATTATGCAGTTGATTTCAAACTGACTTCCTGATGAGCTAGAGACCTGAAACTTTCGACAGATAACTGGATGACAGCTCAATACCATCTCGCTTCCTTGTCTGGTGTGTGTGTGGGAGAGGGTACTTTGTTTTTCTGTCTCTCTGTCTGAGGGTACAAATTTTGCAATTGATTATAAATTAGCTTTCTAATGAGCTGGAGACTTGAAACTTTCAACACAGCTCAGAACTGGATGATAATGCAATGTTAACTCGCTTCCCTCCCTGGTGTGTGCTGCATGGTAATTTGTTTTTTGTCTTTCAGTTCGGTCCATATTTTGCAATTGATTTCAAACTGACATCCCGATGAGCTAGAGAAATGAAATTTTCAACATATCTCAGAACTGGATGATGGTGCAATATTACCTCACTTTCTCGTCTGGTGTGTGGCGGAGGGTTCTTTGTGTACTACTTCTATTTCCTCCTAATGTGGCTCCAGATGGAAAAGTTTCGTGCATAAACGATTGCTGGTAAGCCTCCACGTAAGTTAGAATTTCTCTCATTTTTACCTCCACGGTCTTTTCGCAAGATACGCGAAGTAGGAAGCAATGTTTTGTTTGATTCAGGTGATACTGAAATAAACGTGAAATTTACAACGTGCCTCTGTCCTAATCTTATCAAAACCTCTGAAATCGCTTGAAAAATTCCACACATAGAAGACTAAAGAACAGAAAATAAGTATGTATATAACAAACTTTTTAATAGAGCACGCTTTTGAAAGGGACTAAAAAGTATAAAATAATTTCACCTAACTCCATACAGCTCACTGACACCATGCTGATAGCCCTGAAAATATGTCCTTGTGAATTTTAAATGGTTCTGACAATACTATGAAATTTAAAACGAAAAACTGGGGTGCTTGCAATAGATAATAGTAAGGAGTGCTATAGATAGTATCGTAAGTTTCACCAAAAATCGTAACACGACACACACATATGTCATACCAACAAATGTAAATTCACCTAATGATGAGGGTTTAAATCTTTGAAACGTGTCGTGGAAATAAATAATCAGTGAGTGGTAATAGTAAACTTATTGCTTCATTTGACGGTCCACACCATTGTGGAGCCATCACCATAGTACACAGTGCCTTTTGACGCCTTGGGTACATGTCTTAGTGGGGTGTGCGCCACACTCCAACGCTGCCAACAGCTTTTACTAACTTAAATACGCCACTGGCCATTAAAATTGCTTTACGACGAAGATGACATGCTACAGACGCGAAATTTAACCGACAGGAAGAAGATGCTGTGATATCCAAATGATTAGCTTTTCAGAGCATTCACACAAGGTTGGCGCCGGTGGTGACACCTACAACGCGCTGAGATAAGCAAAGATTCCAGCAGATTTCTCATACACAAACAGCAGTTGACCGGCGTTGCCTGGTGAAACGTTGTTGTGATGCCTCGTGTAAGGAGGAGAAATGCGTACCATCAGGTTTCCAACTTTGATAAAGGTCGGATTGTAGCCTATCGCGATTGCGGTTTATCGTATCGCGACATTGCTGCTCGCGTCGGTCGAGATCCAATGACTGTTACCAGAATATGGAATTGGTGGGTTCAGGAGGGTAATACGGAACGCCATGCTGGATCCCAACGGTCTCGTATCACTAGCAGTTGAAATGACAGGAATCTTATCCGCATGTCTGTAACGGACCGTACAGCCACGTCTCGATCCCTGAGTCAACAGATGGGGACGTTTGCAAGACAACAACCATCTGTACGAACAGTTCGACGACGTTTGCAGCAGCATGGACTATCAGCTCGGAGACCATGGCTGCGGTTATCCTTGACGCTGCATCACAGACAGGAACGCCTGCGATGGTGTACTCAACGACGAACCTGCGTGCACGAATGGCAAAACGTCATTTTTTCGGATGAATCCAGGTTCTGTTTACAGCATCATGATGGTCGCATCCGTGTTTGGCGACATCGCGGTGAATACACATTGGAAGCGTGTATTCGACATCGCCATACTGGCGTATCACCCGGCGTGATGGTATGGGGTGCCATTGGCTACAAGTCTCGGTCACCTCTTGTTCGCATTGACGGCACTTTGAACAGTGGACGTTAGATTTCAGATGTTTTACGACCCGTGGCTCTACCCTCCATCCGATCCTTGCGAAACCCTACATTTCAGCAAGATAATGCACGACCGCATGTTGCAGGTCCTGTACGGGCCTTTCTGGATACAGAAAATGTTCGACTGCTGCCCTGGCCAGCACATTCTCCAGATCTCTCAGCAACTGAAAAGTCTGGTCAATGGTGGCCGAGCAACTGGCTCGTCACAATACGCCAGTCACTACTCTTGATGAACTGTGGCACCGTGTGGAAGCTGCATGGGCAGCTGTACCTGTACATGCCATCCAAGCTCTGTTTGACTTTACGCCTAGGCGTATCAAGGCCGTTATTACGGCCAGAGGTGGTTGTTCTGGGTACTGATTTCTCAGGATCTATGCACCCAAACTGCGTGAAAATGTAATCACATGTCAGTTCTAGTATAATATATTTGTCCAATGAATACCCGTTTATCATCCGCATTTCTTCTTGGTGTAACAATTTTAATGGCCAGTAGTGTAGGTACTTATCTCACCAGGCCACGGTTTTTCCAGTTGCCTAGGATAGAACCGATGTTGTCACGAGCCCAGGAGAGTCCCTGTAGGCGACGTCGTGCTGTTGACACAGGCACTTGCGTAGCCCGTCTGTTGCCATAGCCCATTCACGCCAAATTTCGCAGCACTGTCCTAATGGATAAGTTCGTCGTACGTCCCACATTGCTTTCTGTGGCTATTCCACGCAGTGTTGCTTGTCTGTTGGCGCTGACAACTCTACGCAAACGCCGCTGCTCTCGGTCGTTAAGTGGAGGTCGTGAAGTAAAGGCCGTCAGCCAATGTGTCATCCACGGTAAGAGGTAATGCTTGAAATTTGGTACTATCGGCAAACTCTTGACACTGTGGATCTCGAATAATTGCATTCCCTAACGATTTCCGAAACGGAATATCCCATGCGTCTAGTTCCAATTACCGTTCTGGGTCCAGAGTCTGTTAATTCCCTTTGTGCGACCATACTCACGTCTGAAACCTTTTCACATGAAACACCTGAGTACCAATGACAACTGCGCCAATGCACTGCCCTTTTACATCTTGTTTACAACAATACTGCCGCCATCTGTATAAGTGCATATCGCACCCAATCTAACAGCCGTGTACCGCAAATCTCTAGAGTAACGGAAGGTTCCAAATGATTGGAAAAGAGCACAGATAGACCCAGTCTTCAAGAAGGGTCGTCGAGCAGATGCGCTAAACTATAGACCTATATCTCTGACATCGATCTGTTGTAGAATTTTAGAACATGTTTTTTGCTCGCGTATCACGTCATTTCTGGAAAACCAGAATCTACTCTGTAGAAATCAACATGGATTCCGGGAACAGCGATCGTGTGAGACCCAATTCGCTTTATTTGTTCATGAGACCTAGAAAATATTAGATACAGGCTCCCAGGTAGATGCCATTTTCCTTGACTTCCGGAAGGTGTTCGATACTGTTCCGCACTGCCGCCTGATAAACAAAGTAAGAGCCTACGGAATATCAGACCAGCTGTGTGGCTGGATTGAAGAGTTTTTAGCAAACAGAACACAGCATGTTGTTCTCAATGGAGAGACGTCTACAGACATTAAAGTAACCTCTAGCGTGCCACAGGGGAGTGTTACGGGACCATTGCTTTTCACAATATATATAAATGACCTAGTAGATAGTGTCGGAAGTTCCATGCGGCTTTTCGCGGATGATGCTGTAGTATACAGAGAAGTTGCAGCAATAGAAAATTGTAGTGAAATGCAGGAAGATCTGCAGCGGATAGGCACTTGGTGCAGGGAGTGGCAACTGACCCTTAACATAGACAAATGTAATGTATTGCGAATACGTAGAAAGAAGGATCCTTTATTGTATGATTATATGATAACGGAACAAACACTGGTAGCAGTTACTTCTGTAAAATATCTGGGAGTATGGGTACGGAACGATTTGAAGTGGAATGATCATATAAAATTAATCGTTGGTAAGGTGGGTGCCAGGTTGAGATTCATTGGAAGAGTCCTTAGAAAATGTAGTCCATCAACAAAGGAGGTGGCTTACAAAACACTGGTTCGACCTATACTTGAGTATTCCTCATCAGTGTGGGATCCTTACTAGGTCGGGTTGACAGAGGAGATAGAGAAGATCCAAAGAAGAGCGGCGCGTTTCGTCACAGGGTTATTTGGTAAGTGTGTTAGCGTTGCGGAGATGTTTAGCAAACTCAAGTGGCAGACTCTGCAAGAGAGGCGTTCTGCATCGCGGTGTAGCTTCCTGTCCAGGTTTCGAGAGGGTACGTTTCTGGATGAGGTATCTAATACATTGCTTCCCCCTACTTATACCTCGCGAGGAGATCACGAAAGTAAAATTAGAGAGATTCGAGCGCGCACGGAAGCTTTCCGGCAGTCGTTCTTCCCGCGAACCATACGCGACTGGAACAGGAAAGGGAGGTAATGACAGTGGCACGTAAAGTGCCCTCCGCCACACACCGTTGGGTGGCTTGCGGAGTATAAATGTAGATGTAGATCGCTATCCCATGACTTTTGTGAGTTCACTATATGTGTAGCAGTACATTAGGCATTATCCACGGTTTGAAAGAAGTCCAGAAAGCAGTGCTTCGAGTGATTTGTCTCACGCACAGCATCTCGCGAAGAGTTGCTGTACTCAGGCAGCGGCCGCTAGTGGATCTTCAAGGTCATGAAACGCCACAGAAGCTCCGACACGACGGACAAGAAGGAGGTTTCTCAGGTTCACTCAGATTAAAATTAGATGGGAGACTGAAGATAATAGATTACGAACCAAACCGAACTGAGCGCCATAAAGTGGAGTGATTTATTCTCACGCCTGGTCCACAAATCCATCCTTCTCTGGAAAAGTGCCACAGAGGTCGAGGCGGAGAGTGCCGCTGCTGCCGCGCAGTATCGCAGTTCCTACGCATGTTCTCTTTAACAGGTTGCGGATGAGGGGAGCGTTTCCACGACCTACATCGACTCCATAATGTGAGCATTGTAAAGGGAAAAAAAAGGAAGTGGCCTTCTACGGTGGAGTGAAAACAGCGTAGGATATTAACCTAAAATGCAAATATGCTAAATATCTTGAAATAACTGAAAATCTGTTATCCAGTGCATCGTTGATTTTTAATTTACTGCACGAGGTCGGTACTCCAGTAACGCTCAGTCACCGAATAATCTCTGACAAAAGGATGCTGCACACTGGCTCAGTCCAGTATTTTATCTTCGTGACGACTAGTGCAAATACGAATCAGCCATCCTATAGCTGAATTTTGCAAAGGGACGAAGGAGGGTTTTGGCAGTATAAGCACCGTCACTCAAGCAACAACTATCCCCTTCTTCTCAATACAGAACTTAATAACAACAGGCGCCATCAATCTAGTTTTCTATGATATCTGGCCACTGAAAAATCAATGAAAGATTCCACTAAGTTGTTTCTTACGAGACTGCTAGTACGTTTTACTGTTTTATTTATTCCTACTAAGATGTAATTACTAAGTTGGGGATAGATGCACGGTGTATATACCGCGTGATCAAAAAGTCAGTATAAATTTGAAAACTTAATAAGCCACTGAATAATGTAGATAGAGAGGTAAAAATTGACACACATGCTTTGAATGACATGGGGTTTTATTGGAACCAAACAAAAAACAAAAAAAACAAAGACGCGTTAAAGATATCTTGCGCGCGTCGTTTGGTGATGATCGTGTGCTCAGCCGCCACGTTCGTCATGCTGGGCCTCCCGGGTCCCCAGACCTCAGTCCGTGCGATTATTGGCTTTGGGGTTACCTGAAGTCGTAAGTGTATCGTGATCGACCGACATCTCTAGGGATGCTGAAAGACAACATCCGACGCCAATGCCTCACCATAGCTCCGGACATGCTTTACAGTGCTGTTCACAACATTATTCCTCGACTATAGCTATTGTTGACGAATGATGGTGGACATATTGAGCATTTCCTGTAAAGAACATCATCTTTGCTTTGTCTCACTCTGTTATGCTAATTATTGCTATTCTGATCAGATGAAGCGCCATCTGTCGGACATTTTTTGAACGTTTGTATTTTTTTGGCTCTAATAAAACCCCATGTCATTCCAAGCATGTGCGTCAATTTGTACCTCTCTATCTACATTATTCCGTGATTTATTCAGTTTTCAAATTTATACTGATTTTTTGATCACCTGGTACATTGAAGTGCCAAGGAACTGGTAAAGGCATGCGTATTCGAATTCAGAGATATGTAAACAGGCAGAATACGTCGTTGTGGTCGGCAACGCCTATATAAAACAACAAGTGTCTGGCACACTTGTTAGATCGGTTACTGCTGCTGCAGTGGTAGATTATCGAGATGTAAGTGGGTTTGAACGTGCTGTTATAGTCGGCGCATGAGCGATGGCACACAGCATCTCAGTGGGGATTTCCTGTTCGAGTGTACCGTGAATATCAGGAATCCCTTAAAACAGAAAATCTCCGACACTGCTGCGGCCGGAAAAATATCCTGCAAGAGCGGAACCAACTACGACTGAAGAGAACCGTTCAGTGTGACAGGGCTGCAACCCTTCGGCAAACTGCTGCAGATTTCAATGCTAGGCCATCAACAAGTGTCATCGTGCGAACCATTCAACGAAACGTCATCGATTTGGGCTTTTGGAGCCGAAGGCCCACTACTGTACCCTCGATGACCGCACGACACAAAGCTTTACGCATCACCTGGGCCCCTCAACAGTGACAGTGGACTGTTGATGACTGGAACCATGTTGCCTGGTTGGACGAGTCTCGCTTCAAATTGTATTGAACGGATTGACGTGTACGGGTATGGAGACAGCTTCATGAATCCATGGATCCTGCCTGTCAGCAAGGAATGTTCAAGCTGGTGGAGGCTCTGTAATGATGGCCGCGTGCAAGTGGAGTGTGTGACTCCTGATACGTCTAGATGCGAATCTGACAGGGGACTCGTACGTAAGCATCCTGTCTGATCACCTGCATACATTCACGTCCGTTGTTCATTTCGACAGACTTGGGCAATTCCAGCAGAATTACTACAGAGTGGCTCCAGAAACACTCTTCTGAGTTTAAACACTTCCGCTAGCCACCAAACTCCCGAGATAGGAACATAATTGAGCATATCTGGGATGCCTTGCAACGTGCTGTTCAGACGAGATCTCCACTCCCTCGTTCTCTTACGGATCTACGGACAACCCTGCGGGATTTATGGTGTCAGTTCCCTCCAACACTACTTCAGATATTAGTCGAGTCCACGCCACGTCGTGTTGCGGTACTTCTACGTGCTCGTGGGGGCCCTACACGATATTAGGCAGGTGTACCAGTTTCTTTGGCTCTTCAGTGTATATATTCCTGTGACATAAGTTATCTGCAACTCCACTTAATGGCAGTGCACCATATAAACATAAACTTCAAAATTAGAATTGATGCGTCTACGACTTTCTTAATAAATTTATTTTCGTCTATTCAGACTAGTTGTTTCCGTATCGTTAATAACGACTTGTGATATCACCTTAAGCGTAACTACCACGCCCTTACTACGTCAAAAACTTGAGTGCTCTCTTATAGTTTATTTATAGGGTTTTACCTAATATCGATAGCTTTACTTTTCATATTACCCTAAAACCTAGCAAATACCAATTCCACGTATAAAATTGAAAACTTAAGGATAATGGATTTTCCAAAGTGTCGCGCATTAGCTTTTAGACCTACGTTTTCTCGTAAACGGCGTATCTCCGACTTTACCCCAGCAAATTAACTCCCCTTCTTTTCCGCGTAAGATACCTCTTATAAACTGATAACAAAACTGTCAAAACCACTTTTAATCTCCCAGTACAAAATTAATGTCATATAAATCTGCTTACTTATCCTTGACTACAGGTCTTGATGTCTTTTGTTCTGCAAAATTTTCATCACAGTAGAAAGATCTGTTGATGTTATTGTTGTGGTCTTCAGTCCAGAGACTGGTTGGATGCAGCTCTCCATGCTATTCTATCCTGTGCAAGGTTCTTCATCTCCCAGTACCTACTGCAGTGCCGGCCACGGTGGCCGTGCGGTTCTGTCGCTGCAGTCCGGAACCGCGGGACTGCTACGGTCGCAGGTTCGAATCCTGCCTCGGGCATGGGTGTGTGTGATGTCCTTAGGTTAGTTAGGTTTAAGTAGTTCTAAGTTCTAGGGGACTTATGACCTAAGATGTTGAGTCCCATAGTGCTCAGAGCCATTTGAACCATTTGAACCTACTGCAGTCTATATCCATCTGAATCTGCTTAGTGTATTCACCTCTTTGTCTCCCTCTACGATTTTTACCCTCCACGCTGCTCTCCAATACTAAATTGGTGATCCCTTGATGCCTCAGAATATGTCCTACCAACCGATCCCTTTTTGTAGTCAAGTTGTGCCACAAATTTCTCTTCTCCCCACTTCTGTTCAATACCTCCTCATTAGTTATGTGACCTACCCATCTAATCTTCAGCATTCTTCCAGAAAGATCTACGTATCGTAAATTAAATGATGTAGCATTCGCATTTGTTTCAGAGCGCGTATCATAACAGATAAATATATATTTCTTTTTTTCCTCCACTTATAAGTAGAACAAATGTTTTATACTTCTCTTTTAATAGAATATGTTCCACCCAATCCTAACGATGAGTTCCTGTTTTGATTACTATTTCTCTACCACTAAGCAGGATAACGTTATTTGTCATGAAAGTTATCATTGAAATTAGTTTCTTACGAAAGCCACTCTTTAAGAAGAATAATATTGTCTTTCATTCCAATAATTTCTCCTTAACAACACTTCTGAAAGTTTACTTTCAATCATTATAATTATCCTTTTTAATTTAATTTTTTATTTTTTACGGACAGAAAATACTGGGACTACATCAACATGGGCGGAAAATGACGGAGTCAGATACTAAATTTGCGTTTTAAACAACCATTCTGTTTTTAATTATCACATGTGGATACAGTGGTATGCCGCTATGTATGAGAGCCATTGTGCACTCGATGCTAACAGAGATCCGTTCGACAACAACAAGACTATTGCCACTGCCGCTTTGGCCATACTCTTAACGGAGACAACGAAAGCTCTTCCTCTTCAAGGGTTAGCGTCCAACCTAGTACTTTTCCCAAATGTGTTACAGAAGAACTGGTCACTCTCCACAGATTTTCCTTCGGTGCGAAATAACACTGAACGCGATTCAAAGTAATGGTTCCATCATGTACACAATAAATGGACAAATCGTGTGTCTATCTTGTCAGCTTAAGGGCTACTACTGCTGTATTCTAAATTGTGAGTTCAGCAATTAATCATCTAGTGCCTGCAAAAGATTATCCGCACTTGAGTTGATCCATGAACTCAATACTAAACCATACATCCGACGAGCATAACCAGAAACAACTCTTCTTCACAAAAGCGTTCTGTACTAGAACTACTAACTGGAACAAAATCTCAGCCACTAATGTTTCCGAATAACATACACCCCAACTATCCTCGATCAACAATAGATCTGAAAAATCACAGCCAACCCTTACGGGTTATAACAGCCTTTTATGGCCCAGAACTGAACAAGATCCCAAATTATGTTCGATAATTTACCGTAATTGAACACCAACTCATAAAATATCCCATGGAACCTGAACTGATTCCGAAAAAGGCTAATGCCAATGAATGAACCACGATGTTCACTTGTAGTCAAACATTTACGTTCACTTACCCAACCTCGTACCGTCGAGCCCGACAACGTCTGGAATGATAAAGACTCGCGGTCATACAACCATTCTCTACTCCGATCAAAAGGCCAACAATTTGGAGCCATTAAAATGAGCAAATGAACCGTGCCAACACTACTTTTAACAATTGTTTCAGTTGTCGTGAGGATGCTGTTGGACGACCAGTTGCGGCGCGATGTACGAAGGACTTTGAATAAATAAACCACCGCATTTTTTTTCGGCCAGTTTTGTTTGAAAAACTGCAGAATTTGCTGTGGGACATCCTGGAATATTACCATATCAGCCTCTATATTTTCATGAAGTTCCCGTTGGTGGCAAACGTAGCCTTCCAAATAGCATCTGTACGGGAGGTGCGTTTCAAGCAGAGAGTGGTCATTGAGGTTTCTTTGTCGAAAAACCAGAGCATCGCAGACATTCATAGCGGTTTGCAGACTGTCTACACTGCACTGCACTGCACTGCACTGCACTGCACTGTCTGCACTGAACAAAAGCACGTTGAGTCGTTGGGCGAGGCGTCTGTCACCTTTGCAGCAAGATCTCACAAAATTGTCCGATCACCCGCGAGCAGGCCGGTCGCACACAGCTGTAATTCCTGCAGTGTTCTGCGAAGAAAAAAATTCAAAGCCACACCCTCAGCCGTTAAAGTCATGGTGACGGCCTTCTGGGACTTGGAGGACATTATTCTGTTTGATGTCCACCCTCATGATGCAACGATCAACTCTGAAGTGTTCCGTGCCACCCTCAGGAAACTGAAGAAAAGACTTCAGAGAGTCTGTCGCCACAAAAATTTAAACAAACTTCGCCTTTCCATGACAACGCAAGGAAGGCATCACGCGAGTCTGCGCACCCGAGAGGAGCTCACAAAACTCCATTGGACTGTTCTTGCTCATCCACGCTACAGCCCGGATCTAACACCTTCCGACTTCCATGTGTTTGGCCTAATGAAGGATACGCTCTGCAGTAGGCAGTACGTGTGTGTTGCGACAGTTATTGATGCAGCAGGACATTGGATCCGGCTCCAATGTCGATTAGTAGAGTAGTACAATGCGGGGCTACCCCCCCCCCCCCCCCTCCCCACACACTAAGGTGGCCTAAGGCTCTGTCGCATTGAACGGAGGTTATGTCGAAAAATATGGCGTATTGGGAATAAAATCAACCCGCTTTCATAAAAAAAAACTGTTACATTACTTATTGAACGCCTCGTACAATCCTTGGCGCTCGGCAGGCTGCTGAGTCTCTCTCTCTCTCTCTCTCTCTCTCTCTATATATATATATATATATATATATATATATATATATATATATATATATATATATCGAGGCGTTTTACAATCCTTGGCGCTCGGCAGGCTGCTGAGTCTCCCTCTCTCTCTCTCTCTCTCTCTCTCTCTCTCTCTCTATATATATATATATATATATATATATATATATATATATATATATATATATATATATCGAGGCGTTCAGTAAGTAATGTAGCAGATTTTTGTTATGAAAGCAGGTTGATTTTATTCCCAATACGCCATATTTTTCGACATAACCTCCGTTCAGTGCGACAGAGCCTTCGGCCACCTTAGTGCGCGAGGGGGGGTGGGGGGCTGTTCCCTGCATTGTACTACTCTACCAATCGACATTGGAGCTGGATCCAACGTCCTACTGCATCAGTAACTGTTGCATCACACAAGTACTGCCTGCCGCGGAGTGTATCCTTCATTAGGCCAAACACATGGAAGTCGGAAGGTGTTAGATCCGGGCTGTAGCGTGGTTGAGCAATCGAGTTTTGTGAGCTCCTCTTGGGTGGGCAGACTCGCACCAGTTAATATACAACTACTTACAAAACTTATGAAATGACTCACAATTAATCATAAACAGTCCAGCCACGTTAATGTGATCACCGAGTACGTTCGACGTCAAGGTGCAATAACTACTCACAGACGGCAAGCACAAGCACAACACATAAAGCGTGTAGTGGAGACGGGGGAAACACTACAATTGTAATGCTGAAACAGAGCTATTTATCTGACGTCTAAAAGGGCATAATCATTGGTTTTCGTGGCAAGGGTGAAAGCATTTTCAAAGCGGCTAAGTTTGTAAACCGTTCGCATGCCACTGTGGTTAGAGTAAACAGTACAAGGCAAACTGTCGCTATCCGAAACCGGCGCCAAGAAACCAGTGGTGCACCACAGGGCACAGATGACAGGCGTAAATGACGTTTGCGGAGATATATACTGGCGAATAGACGATGAACTGTTCAGCAACTGATCACCCATATGATTCAAGGGGGTACCAACAGTGTCTCCTCATCGACAGTTTAGCGAACATGGCTGTCAATGGGCCTCTGCAGCAGATGCCTGGTTCATGCACCCGTGCTGACCTTTTCATCAGCGAAGAAGGCTGGAATTTGGACGCCAGGACCGCAAGTGGACTTCCACTCAGCGGCGACAGGTGGCCTTTTCACCTGAATCACGTTTCATGCTCCATTGAAGACATGGTCGTTGACGCGTATGTCACGAAACTTGTAAAAGCAAACACCCTGCAACAAGGAGGCAGCATTATCCTAGGGGGAATTCTCTGGGTGATGTCGTCATCAGCCGACCGCGGTGGCCGAGCGGATCTAGGCGCTTCAGTCCGGAACCGCGCTGCTGCTATGGTCGCAGGTTCGAATCCTGCCTCGGGCATGGATGTGTGTGATGTCCTTAGGGTAGTTACGTTAAAGTAGTTCTAAGTGCAGGGGACTGATGAGCTCAGATGTTAAGTCCCATAGTGCTTAGAGCCATTTGAACCATTTTGATGTTGTCACCCTGCAAATCACAATTAATCAGTGCAAGTAGGCATCTGTTCTTGGGCACCATGCCCACATCTGCAAGCAGATTGTTTTTCCTCGGCACGATGGTATACCAGAAGGACAATCCAAATGTCACACACCTTGCAGTATACGTGCGTGGTTCAAAGAGTGCCAACATGAATTTTCCGTTCTCCCCTGGCTGCCATAATCCCCAGATTTAAACCAGTCGAGGATCTGTGGGACCATCTCGATCGGGATATTCGTGCCATGAATTCTCAACTGAGAAATCCAGCACAGCTGCCGACGGCAGCAGTTGGACAAAGTTCGTACAACCCCACATTGCATAGTTGCCAAATTTATTCAAGATGACGGATCCAAGATAGCGGCGATAGATATGCCAACGTCACAATAACGTCATGGTGGGAAGTTCAAATTTTGGCGGGAAAATAGGGCACTTGGGCTACCTCCACTAACCTAAGAGAATGGCGGGAAAATAGGTCACTTGGGCTACCTCCACTAACCTAAGTCGTCCGACCGCTACCTCTGCCCTATAATTGGCAGGAAATGGATTCAACCTGTGCTAGGCTGCTGGACAGGATGGACGCATGTCTTTATTTTGCATACAGTGTTCATTTAAACAGTTTGAGGCAGTAGGTCCATCCAGTGTGTCCACCGTGAGGTTCAGAGTTCAACTGACCTAGCACACACTACTGCCACCAGAGGGCACTTTCATCCCATGACGGTCTGGGGGAAAATCGCCGGAAAAATGACTGAGCCTGCGCTAGGCTGCTGGAGAGGAAGGAGTGTACTTTATTTTTTCGGAACAGTTTATTTAGGGACAGGTTATACATACTTTATTTATTACACTGATACAAAAATTCGCTATGACATGCTTGGAGTCACAATACTCAGCCTACATACCTGCAAACTATGGTGGCCATGTGGTTCTAGGCGCTACAGTCTGGAACCGAGTGACCGCTATGGTCGCAGGATCGAATCCTGCTTCAGGCAGGGATGTGTGTGATTTCCTTAGGTTAGTTAGGTTTAATTAGTTCTAAGTTCTAGGCGACTGATGACCTCAGAAGTTAAGTCGCATAGTGCTCAGAGCCATTTTGCAGATTATGCTTAAATCACCGAAATAATGCAGTACACAGCTACAGATCTCCAAACTACTCGTATATCACCGAAATAATGCAGTACACTGATGTACAGACACTCAAACAACTCGTAAATTACCGAAATAATGCAGTTCACTAATGTACAGACACGCAAACTAGTCGTAAGTAACCAAAATAATGGAATGCACAGCATACTGACCTACAAACTACGCTTAAATCACCGAAGTAATGCAGTAAACAGCTACAGATCTCCAAACTACTCGTATATCACCGAAATAGTGCAGTACACTGATGTGCAAGCACGCAAACAACTCGTAAATTATCAAAATAATGCATGTAAAACGCTCTGCAGACAAACTCACTAATTCTAAACTGTCCAAATAATGCAGTACACAACATACATACCAGCAAACTACTCGTAAATTACCGAAAAAAATGCTGTACAATGGTCTGCCAACACACTCACAACGCTTAAAAGCTCTGGTGGCAGTTCTATGTACTAGGTCAGTTGAACTCCAGACCTCATGGTGGACACACTGGATGGACCTACTGCCTAAAACTGTTTAAATGAACACTGCATGCAAAACAAAAACTTACGTCCATCCTATTCAGCAACCCAGCACAGGCTGTGTCCTTTTCCCGCCAATTCCACGAAGTGGTGGCGGTCAGACGGCTTAGGTTAGTGGAGATAGCACAATTGACCTAGTTTCCCACCGAAATTTGAACTTCCTGCCATGATACCATTGCGATATTGCCATATCTATCGTCGCCATCTTGGATCCGCCATTTTGAATAAATTTGGCAACAATGCAATGTGGGGTGGTACGAGCTTTGTCCCACTACTCATGGCACTGGTGTCAACATGTCACCACATCCCAGTTGGTACCTTCCAGAATCTCATTGACTCACTTCCTGCATATCCATGCTGGAAAAGGTGGTTATTCGGGTTTTCGACAGCTTCTCATATTAACGTGGCTTGTCAGTGTATTTTAGCCCTATAACCAGCTCCAGAGTACATTTTACAAGTGTTTACATGGGCCACAGTATTGCTGTGAAATGGGAAAAAGCGAACTAGTCGAAGTAAGTGTGATTTTCCTACTCTTACATTCCACAAGCGAAAAAGTTAGCAAGAAAAAGATAAATGGGGCCTTATGAATGTCTTCTTTGTAAAGGAAGCGAACTGCTTCAGAAACTTTAACTTGTGAAGTGATGCTGGACAATTTCAAAATGGCTCTGAGCACTATGGGACTTAACTGCTGGGGTCATCAGTCCCCTAGAACTTAGAACTACTTAAACCTAATCAACCTAAGGACATCACATACATCCATGCCCGAGGCAGGATTCGAGCCTGCGACCGTAGCGGTCGCGCGGTTCTAGACTGTAGCGCCTAGAACCGCGCCGGAGTGGCCGGCGGACAATTTCACTGTGACGTCTAAAGACGATTTTGAATATTTTATAAAAGCAATTGCTTCGAGTCTTAATAAGAGCAATACCAAGACGAGAGATTCTACATCAGATACACCCAGATTCGTGATCACTGGTGATTCATACGGTTGTCTGATATACAGTACCTTTCAAAATGTTCTTCTCATCGATATTTTTCTGGGTGCGAGAATTTCACGTTTTGCTGAAGGACAGACGAAAATCATTAAGGAAAGTCTGAAATAAGAATCAAGGGTTTGTTTGACTACTTTACTGTCATTTGCTGGTGCGGGGGAGGACTATGAATTCTATAAATGTGATACATCTACGACCAAAGTTATGAGATGTAGACAGCAACGTATACAAAGAGCGTAATCATTCTGCATGGATCGAAGACCGAACTTCGTGCGTGATTCTGTGCTCATAGGCAGCAGTTAGCAGTTCTTTTTCAGACTGCGTTCTTTGAACAGGGGATGAACTAAAGTGTAGAAACATCAAAAACACAACACATTACACACAACACACAACACACTGCCATGCCTAATATGGTGTACGAAAACCGTTCGCATTCGAAACAGCTTCCAGTCGTCTCTAAATTGATAAATACCGTTCCTGTATGCTTTTCAAGGGAACCTTATACCATTCTTTCTGGAAAAGAGTAGCAGCTTCAGGGAACGATGATATATAATTAATTGAAACCCTCAGCTGCTGACAGGTGTTGTTGATATACCTCGATGCGGACAGCTGAAAATGTGTGCCCCGACTGGGACACGAACCATGGATCTCCTGCTTACATGGCAGACGCTCTATCTGAGCCACCGAGGACACAGACGAATAGAGCGACTGCAGGGACTTATCCCTTGCACGCTTCCCGCGATACCCAGATTCCCAACTGTCCACAATCTACATATGTAATGTACTTAACAGATATTTGCCCATCCTCTCATTACTCGCGCACACTAAGATGACGATTCCCGTAAGAGTTTGGGCAACCTGTGTGCATTCGCACAGACGAAGGTCAATGGCTGGGTAGCCTTTAACTACATATGTGAAGATAGTAACTGTTCTCGAAAGAACAAATACCACTGATGACCGTGCAGCTTCTCTAGAATAAATGATAATTAATTGAAACCCTCAGCTGCCGACTATCTTCGTATATACCCAGCCATTGACCTTCGTCTGTGCGAATGTGCGCAGGTTGCCAGAACTCTTACGGGAATCGTCGCCTTAGTGTGCGCGATGTAGATTGTGGACGGTTGGGAATGTGGGTCTCACGGGAAGCGCGCAAGCGATAAGTCTCTGCAGTCGCGCTATTCATCTGTGTCCTCGGAGGCTCAGATGGATAGAGCGTCTGCCATGTAAGCAGGAGATCCCGGGTTCGAGTCCCACTCGGGGCACACATTTTCAGCTGTCCCATCAAGTTATATCAACAACAGCTGTCGGCAGCTGAGGGTTTCAATTATCATTTATTCTAGAGAAGCAGCACAGTCATCAATGGTATCTGTTCTTTCGAGAATAGTTACTATCTTCATATATAACGATGATAGAGATGAATAGCGATCACGCACCCTTCCCTCCAAAGGCTCAATGATATTGATCTCGGGTGACTGTGGTGGTCAGGAAAGATGAGACAATTCATCCTCGTGCTCACAAAACCAATCCTATGCGATGTGAGATATGTGAACAGGCGCCCTGTCGTCCTGAAACACAGCATCACTATTGAGGAACAAAAATGATACCACGAGGTGGACCTGATCAGACTAAGTAGTTGAGTAGCAGAGTAACCATGGGGCCCATGGAATAATGCCATATGAACGCCCAAATTGTCACCGAACCAACGCCATGATTCACTCTTGGGATGTAAACTCGGTGGGAAGTAGGAAACAGTGTGAAACATCACTCACCCAACCAAATTACTTTTTTCCATTGCTCCATGGTCCAAGTTTCATGGCTACAGTAACACGATCTTGCATAGTAACCATGGGGCCCATGGAATAACGCGATATGAACGCCCAAATTGTCACCGAACCAACGCCATGATTCACACTGGGGATGTAAACTCGGCGAGAAGTTGGAAACAGTGTGAAACATGACTCACCGCCGGCCGAAGTGGCTGTGCGGTTAAAGGCGCTGCAGCCTGAAACCGCAGGACCGCTACGGTCGCAGGTTCGAATCCTGCCTCGGGCATGGATGTTTGTGATGTCCTTAGGTTAGTTAGGTTTAACTAGTTCTAAGTTCTACGGGACTAATGACCTCAGAAGTTGAGTCCCATAGTGCTCAGAGCCAAGCCATGACTCACCCAACCAAATTATATTTTCCATTGCTCCATGGTCCAAGTTTCATGGCTTCAGTAACGTGATCTTGCATAGCCATGGGGCCCATGGAATAACGCGATATGAACGCCAAATTGTCACCGAACCAACGCCATGATTCACTCTGGGGATGTAAACTTGGCGAGAAGTTGGAAACAGTGTGAAAGATGACTCACCCAACCAAATTACTTTTTTCCATTGCTCCATGATCCAAGTTTCATGGCTTCAGCACCACGTTTTCGTATTACGGGCAGTTGCATCACTGGTTAGCTGTTTTGGAACTCCAGTTGTGATTTCCATTTGTATGGACAGCTTAAACAGGCTCTAGCAGGGCACCGATTTGAAGGTAACACAACCATTTTCATTCTGCGATCCTGCGATAAGTAACCTTCCTTCTCGTTGGGAAAAATGTATTTCTAAAGCTGGAAACTAAGTGGAAAAATAAATTGAAACTGCCTTTTGTTTTTCAATAAACGAATTTTTAAAAGTGAAACCCCGTTTCTATTTGATTCACTCCCGTATTAACACTAGTGTTGCGCGTGACACGTAACAGTTTACAGCTGTTGCTAGGCAACGATTGAGCTGTGTTTCTGTTGGCGCCCGCTGAGGCAGTGCGCACTAGGCGTGCCTCAAACGTCGGTGGGCTGCAGCCTCCTGCTGTTTTACGCGGCAGATCACGACCGCACCAAGGGCTCTTGTGCCGCTGTTTATTTCTCATGGGCCGGCCCGCCTAATGACGGTGTCTGCTCGCTGCAGAGCAGACCTCCGCATTCTGCCACAGCAAAGCCCCCGTACCCGTCCCGTTGACGCGCTGCGCGCGAAATAGCTTTCCAGGAACAAGTGCTGGCAATGTCTTCATCATGGATCAGACAGAAAGTGAGCAGTGATGGAAGATAGCTGCAAAACAGAAATAAATAACGAGACCGTGAGCGATGAAAGTGGAGTGTGAAGAACCTACGACAAACAACGGTATGATCTCCAAGATTCGTCTATTTACCGTATGTGTGCCCCCACTCGGCTTTTTTCTGTTTTGTTTGTTTATGGTTGAGACAGTGTATATGTAATGAAGGGTTCAGGTGACAAGTAAAACTGACGTTCGCATCGATGTTTAAATATATTCTTATCACCTAAATACGGTTGAGAGAATAGAGATAAAGCAGAGCTTTCGATACCACACGTCGACTTTGGCCTATGACGTCATAACAGGACCCGAAATACGACGAAAACATGATTTCAAAATGGCGACCGTCACATAAGGATCATTCGTCCGTCTTCCCTATACGCAAAAATACAGGGAGGTCCATTGATCGTGACCGGGCCAAATATCTCACGAAATAAGCGTCAAACGAAAAAACTACAAAGAACGGAACTTGTCTAGCTTGAAGGGGGAAACCAGATGGCGCTATGGTTGGCCCTCTAGATCGCGCTGCCATAGGTCAAACGGATATCAACTGCTTTTTTTTTTTAATAGGAACCCCCATTTTTATTACATATTCGTGTAGTATGAAAAGAAATATGAATGTTTTAGTGGGACCACTTTTTTCGCTTTGTGATAGATGGCGCTGTAATAGACACAAACATATGTGTCGGAAGTTCCATGCGGCTTTTTGCGGATGATGCTGTAGTATACAGAGAAGTTGCAGCATTAGAAAATTGTAGCGAAATGCAGGAAGATCTGCAGCGGATAGGCACTTGGTGCAGGGAGTGGCAACTGTCCCTTAACATAGACAAATGTAATGAATTGCGAATACATAGAAAGAAGGATCCTTTATTGTATGATTATATGATAGCGGAACAAACACTGGTAGCAGTTACTTCTGTAAAATATCTGGGAGTATGCGTGCGGAACGATTTGAAGTGGAATGATCATATAAAATTAATTGTTGGTAAGGCGGGTACCAGGTTGAGATTCATTGGGAGAGTGCTTAGAAAATGTAGTCCATCAACAAAGGAGGTGGCTTACAAAACCCTCGTTCGACCTATACTTGAGTATTGCTCATCAGTGTGGGATCCGTACCAGATCGGTTTGACGGAGGAGATAGAGAAGATCCAAAGAAGAGCGGCGCGTTTCGTCACAGGGTTATTTGGTAACCGTGATAGCGTTACGGAGATGTTTAATAAACTCAAATGGCAGACTCTGCAAGAGAGGCGCTCTGCATCGCGGTGTAGATTGCTCGCCAGGTTTCGAGAGGGTGCGTTTCTGGATGAGGTATCGAATATATTGCTTCCCCCTACTTATACCTCCCGAGGAGATCACGAATGTAAAATTAGAGAGATTAGAGCGCGCACGGAGGCTTTCAGACAGTCGTTCTTCCCGCGAACCATACGCGACTGGAACAGGAAAGGGAGGTAATGACAGTGGCACGTAAAATGCCCTCCGCCACACACCTTTGGGTGGCTTGCGGAGTATAAATGTAGATGTAGATGTACATATGGCTCACAATTTTAGACGAGCAGTTGGTTACAGGTAGGTTTTTTAAATAAAAATACAGAACGTAGGTACGTTTGAACATTTTATTTCGGTTGTTCCAATATGATACTTTTATGAACTTATCATTTCTAAGAACGCATACTGTTACCTGTGATTACCTGTAAATACCACATTAATGCAATAAATGGTCAAAATGATGTGCGTCAACCTCAGTGCGTTTGGCAATACGTGTAACGACATTCCTCTCAACAGGGAGTAGTTCGCCTTCCGTAATGTTCGCACATACACTGACAATGCGCTGACGCATGTTGTCAGGCGTTGTCGGTGGATCACGATAGCAAATGTCCTTCAACTTTCCCCACAGAAAGAAATCCGGGGACGTCAGATCCGGTGAACGTGCGAGCCATGATATGGTGCTTCGACGACCAATCCACCTGTCATGAAATATGCTATTCAATGCCGCTTCTACCGCACGCGAGCTATGTGCCGGACATCCATCATGTTGGAAGTACATCGCCATTCTGTCATGCAGTGAAACATCTTGTAGTAACATCGGTATAACATTACGTAGGAAATCAGCATACATTGCACCATTTAGATTGCCATCGATAAAATGGGGGCCAATTATCCTTCCTCCCATAATGCCGCACCATACATTAACCCGCCAAGGTCGCTGATGTTCCACTTGTCGCAGCCATCGTGGATTTTCCGATGCCCAATAGTGCATATTATGCCGTTTTACGTTACCGCTGTTGGTGAATGTCGCTTCGTCGCTAAATAGAACGCGTCCAAACAATTTGTCATCGTCCCGTAATTTCTCTTGTGCCCAGTGGCAGATCTGTACACGACGTTCAAAGTCATCGCCGTGCAATTCCTGGTGCATAGAAATATGGTACGGGTGCAATCGATGTTGATGTAGCACTCTCAACACCGACGTTTTTGAGATTCCCGATTCTCGCGCAATTTGTCTACTATTGGTGTGCGGATTAGCCGCGACAGCAGCTAAAACACCTGCTTGGGCATCATCATATGTTGCAGGCCGTGGTTGACGTTTCACATGTGGCTGAATACTTCCTGTTTCCTTAAATAACGCGACTATCCAGCGAACGGTCCGGACGCTTGGATGATGGCCGCGCGGGATTAGCCGAGCGGTCTCGGGCGCTACAATCATGGACTGTGCGGCTGGTCCCGGCGGAGGTTCGAGTCCTCCCTCGGACATGCGTGTGTGTGTGTTTGTCCTTATGATAATTTAGGTTAGGTAGTGTGTAAGCTTAGGGATTGATGACCTTAGCAGTTAAGTCCCATAAGATTTCACACACATTTGAACATTTTTCGAACTTGGATGATGTCGCCCAGAATACCGAGCAGCATACATAGCACCTGCCTGTTGGGCATTTTGATCACAGTAGTCATACATCAACACGATATCGACCTTTTCCGGAATTGGTAAACGGTCCATTTTAACACGGGTAATGTATCACGAAGCAAATACCGCCCGCACTGGCGGAATGTTACATGGTACCACGTACTTATACGTTTGTGACTATTACAGCGCCATCTATCACAAAACGAAAAAAGTGGTCCAACTAATACATTCATATTTCTTTACGTACTACACGAAAATGTAATAAAAATGGGGGTTCCTACTTTTTAAAAAAAACGCAGTTGATATCCATTTGGCCTATGGCAGCACCATCTAGCGGGCCAACCATAGCGCCATCTGGTTTCCCCCTTCAAGCTAGACAAGTTTCGTTCTTCGTAGTTTTTTCGTTTGACGCTTATTTCGTGAGATATTTGGCCCGGTCACGATCAATGGACCACCCTGTATACCTTGGCACTGACTGTAGAAACGTGTGGCTTATATGGAGCTGCTCGACGATTCTACCCCATTCTCTGTAAATTCCTAAGCATAGTCATTGTGCTGGCTGGACTGATGGCAACAATTCGAAACTCGCGAGTGGTTTGTTCCACTGTTTTCGTGCGATTTTTTACAACCACCCTGCGCAATTATCGTCGGTCCCTGTCCGTCAGTACAGAAGGTCTGCCTGGTTTTGGTGTAGATGTTGCTGTTCCTTCGCGTTTTCACTTCACAATAGCTTCAGAAGGGTTTCTAGTCAGGTGACATCCAATGACTGGCGCCAGTTTGAAGTCACTGACCTCTCCTGACCGACAAACTCTGCTGTTACTGCTTCTCTGCTGACAACACTAGTTCTACACTCAGGTGGCAAACATGATGGGATACCTCCTAATATCGTGTCGGACCTCCTGTCGTCTGTCCAGCAAGTCGACGTTGCATGGGCTCAACAAGTCGCTGGAAGTACCCTGCAGAAATGCTGAGCCATGCTGCAGTAGTCCATTAGAGCGAAAGTATTGTCGGTGAAGGATATTGGCCATGAACTGACCTCGCGATTATGCCCCATAAATGTTCGATTGGATTATGTCGGACGATATAGGTGACCAAACCATTCGCTCTAATTGTACACAATGTATTTCAAAACAACTGCGAACAGTTGTGACATCCATTAAAATGCTCTCGTTGTTTGGGAACATGAACACCATGAATGGTTTGCAAATGGTGTCCAGATAGCCGAACATAACCATTTACAGTCAATTATCGGTTCAGCTGAAGCAGAGGACCCGGTCCATTCCGTGTAAACACAGTCCACACCACAACGGTATCACCATCAACTTGTACAGAGCCTTGTTGACAATTTGGCTCCATGGCTTCGTGGGGTCTGCGCCACACTCTAGCTCTACTACCAATTGAAATCGGGAGTCATCTGACCAGACCACGATTTTCCGGTAGACTAACGGACCAACCGATACAGTCACGGACCCAGGAGAGGCGCTTCAGGCGGTGTCGTGTTGTTAGCAGAGATACGTCGATTGTCTGCTGCCGTGGCCCAGTAAGCCAAATTTCACTACACTGTCCTAATGGATATGTTCGTCGTACGTCCCACATTGATTTCTGCGATTGTTTCGTTCGTTGATGCTTGTCTCTTGGCACTGACAACTTTACGCAAACGCTGCTGCTCTCGGTCATTAAGTGAAGGCCGTCAGCCACTGCATCGCCCGTCATGAGAGGTAAGCCTGAAATTTGTTATTATCGGCACACTCCTGACATTGTGGATTTCGGAATACTGAATTCCCTAACGATTTCTGAAACGGAATGTCCCGTGCGTCTAGCTCCATCAACCATTCTGCGTTCAAGGTTTGTTAATTTCCGTTGTGCGCCCATAATCAGCTCGGAAACGGTTTCACATGAATCGCCTGAGTACAAATGACAGCTCCACCAATGCACTGCCCTTTTATACCTTGTATAAGCGATACTACCGCTATCTTTATATGTGAATATTGCCATCCAAAGGCTTTTGTCACCTCGGTGTACACTGGCGGGTCCGGCTCCCGTGATATCTAGTGGTTAGTCCCGCATTACGTATGGGTGTCCGGATACTTTTGATCATGTTCTATATATCTGCGCCACTCATCTGCTAAAAACTTCGTTCATAGGCGAGTCTGTTGGATTACTCTTGGAATTTTTCGTCATCTAGGACTTCAAATTAAAAAATTTGTATTGTAAACGAAAATGGTTCAAATGGCTCTGAGCACTACGGAATTTAACTTCTGAGGTCATCAATCCCCTAGAACTTACCCCTACTTAAACCTAACTAACCTAAGGACATCACACACATCCATGCCCGAGGCAGGATTCGAACCTGCGACCGTAGCGATCGCGCGGTTCCAGACTGTAGCGCCTAGAACCGCTCGGTCGGTTCACTGATAATCGGCACGCTGCATAATCGGTAAGCGGATATCGGGAACTAGGTTTACATGACTTTTTTCAATGGCTAGAAGTCCGTTCAAATCCAAATGTAACCAAAACTTAAGCTTTAAATACGTATCCATACCTTACCATTCAGTAATATATCAAGCATTTTACATTATCTGTGCCCATTTCCATCACGATTATTCCTGTTGACTGTCGTGATATTACACATTCAAATTGTAGATCTTCAAATGAATTTCCTGTATCGGAATGACGTAAGTTAGCCGACAAGCGCTAAGCTGCAATAGTAGCGTCTATCAGATGAGTGTCCTTTTTTCTTAATTATGGGTGTAACTAGTTACAAGGACATATCAAATGACAGAGCGCCCATCGTTAGACACTTCCAGTAGTCATTTGGTGTGCCTATCCTCAATTCACTTACAGTAAGTTTTCATGTGTCAGTCTTCCTCTGTTATACCACTCATTCATCCATCTGTACTTCTTTTCTTTCCGCGAGCGCAAAGCCTGTAACGGCTGGCGTTCATATCCAGCATGTTTGCACCTCAGAGGTTTGAGATGAAATTTGCGCAATATCATTTGGCTGTCTGGCGCCGATAGTCAGTATATGGCACAATACTATTGATAGTTTAGGGACCGCCAAAGACAGGGAGTCAGTTAACAAAGAAAGAAAGCAATAAGGAGCCATTCAGACGTAGCCATTTAGAAGCGATTCTTAGAAGCGGTGACGATCGCTAATGCTGCAGGTATAGGAGCGGTTCCACACGCAGCCACAACCAGAGAACGGTGGCGCTGCTGGCCGTTTCGGTTGTCAGCATCGACGCGAGTGGCGAACACAAATAAAGGCTCCACACGTGACTGTGCCACAGCCGTACCATTACGTATGTCAAACGCGCGAGCGAAACGCTGTTAACGCACGAATCGTGATCCACTGTGTCCCTAGCGTGGTACCTGAGGTGAAGCGGTACAGGTTGGTTTGCACTGTCTTAGGCAATGGCGTTGGATACGGGAACACACGTAGGAAACTTCAAAAGAGAAATTGTCCCATTGAGACTGAAAAGTGTCCGGCCGGCCTTTGTGGCCGAGAGGTTCTAGGCGCTTCAGTCCGCAACCGCGCTGCTGCTGCGGTCGCAGGTTCTAATCCTGCCTCGGGCATGGATGTGTGTGGTTTTCTTAGGTTAGTTAGGTTTAAGTAGCTCTAAGTCTAGACTGATGACCTCAGATGTTAAGTGCTATAGTGCTTAGAGCCATTAGAACCAATTGAAAAGTCTCCGGAATGAGATTTTCACTCTGCAGCGGAGTGTGCGCTCATATGAAACTTCCTGGCAGATTAAAACTATATTCCGGACCGAGACTCGAACTCGGGACCTTTGCCTTTCGCGGGCAAGTGCTCTGCCAAATGAGCTACCCAAGCACGACTCACGCCCCGTCCTCACAGCTTTACTTCTACCAATACGTCTCCTACCTTCCAAACTTTGAAAATCTCATTCTGGAAACATCCCCCAGGCTGTGGCTAAGCCATGTCTCTGCAATATAATTTCTTTCAGGAGTGCTAGTTCTGCAAGGTTCGCAGGAGAGCTTCTGTAAAGTTTGGAAGGTAGGAGACGAGGTACTGGCAGAAGTAAAGCTGTGAGGACGGGGCGTGAGTCGTGGTTGGGTAGCTCAGTTGGTAGAGCACTTGCCCGCGAAAAGCAAAGGTCCCGAGTTCGAGTCTCGGTCCGGCACACAGTTTTAATCTGCCAGGAAGTTACATTTGAAAAGTGTCCTCTCATATGGGATCTGAAGCACGACGATCGTACACAACGTGTCCCAGTTCCGTTAGGACACCTTGTGTGAAATTCCAAACTGCAACGCTATCTCGTGCCAAGTTGCTGTGTTACGTTCCTTGAAGTTTCGAAAACACCTGTGTAGAAGGTCTTAAAATATTAGCACAGATGCAGCCGCGAATGTAACAGTATACATCTGACACATTTCACAAAATGACGGTGGAGTAGTGAGGCAACATCAAGTTTTTTGAGTTCTCCATCGTCTGTGGGCGAGAATTTGTCGAGTTCGGCCAGAATACCGATAGGCAGGTTCCTGGTCACTCCTCTACGGCAAAAAGCGAAGTTTGTGTGCGAGTTTTTGGACAGCTAACGGATCACAGTCCTGGATCATCCACCGTAATAGTCGGACATAGCCCCACCCGACTTCTGTTGTTCCCCAAATTGAAGTTGGCAATGAAAGGACACTGTTATGACGCAGTTGAGGACATTCGAGAAAAGTATACTGCAGTACTAAATATAAAGTTGACTGAAAAGTTGCACAGGTCACACCATTATTCAAGAGCCGTAGTATGACTAAACCACTTAATTACAGGCCCGTATCATTAACGTCGATAAGCAGCAGAATTTTGGAACATATATTATGTTCGAACGTTATGAATTACCTCGAAGAAAATGGTCTATTGACACGCAATCAACACGGATTTAGAAAACAAGAAAACATCATTCTTGTGAAACACAACTAGCTCCTTACTGGCATGAAGTGTTGAGTGCTATCGACAAGGGATCTCAAATCGATTCCTTATTTCTTGATTTCCGGAGGGCTTTTGACACTGTACCACACAATCGGCTTGTAGTGAAATTGCTTACTTATGGAATATCGTCTCAGTTATGTGACTGGATTCGTGATTTTTGGCTCAAATGGCTCTGAGCACTATGGGACTCAACTGCTGAGGTCATTAGTCCCCTAGAACTTAGAACTAGTTAAACCTAACTAACCTAAGGACATCACAAACATCCATGCCCGAGGCAGGATTCGAACCTGCGACCGTAGCGGTCTTGCGGTTCCAGACTGCAGCGCCTTTAACCGCACGGCCACTTCGGCCGGCTTCGTGATTTTTGTCAGACAGGTCACAATTCGTAGTAATTTACGGAAAATCATCGAGTAAAACAGAAGTGATTTCTAGCGTTCCCCAAGGTACTGTTATAGGCCCTTTACTGTCCCTTATCTATATAAACGATTTGGGAGACAATCTGAGCAGCCCTCTTGGGTTGTTTGCTGATAACGCTGTCGTTCATCGACTAGAAAAGTCATCAGAGGATCAAAACAAATTGCAAAACGATTTAGAAAAGAAATCTGTATGGTGCTAAAATTGGCAACTGACCATAAATAACAAAAAGTGTGACATCATCCACTCGAGCGCTAGAAGAAATCTGTCACACATGACGATAAATCAGTCAAATCTAAAGGCCGTAAATTCAACTAAATACCAAGGAATTACAATTACGAACAACTTAAATTGGAAGGAGCACATAGCCCGCATCTCGTGGTCGCGCGGTAGCGTTCTCGCTTCCCACGCCCGGGTTCCCGGGTTCGATTCCCGGCGGGGTCAGGGATTTTCTCTGCCTCGTGATGGCTGGGTGTTGTGTGCTGTCCTTAGGTTAGTTAGGTTTAATTAGTTCTAAGTTCTAGGCGACTGATGACCTCAGCAGTTGAGTCGCATAGTGCTCAGAGCCAGCCAAGGAGCACATAGAAAACGTGTGGAAGGCTAACCAAAGACTGTGTTTTATTTGCAGGACACTTAGAAAATGAAACAGCTCTACTTAGGAGACTGCCTACATTACGCTCGTCGGTCATCTTTTCGAATACAGCTGCGCGGTGTGGGATACTTACCAGATAGGAGTGACCGAATACATCAAAAAGTTCAAATAAGGACAGCACGTTTTGCATTATCGCGAAATAGGGGAGAGAGTGTCACTGAAATGATACAGGATTTGGGATGGGCATCATTAAAACAAAGGCGTTTTTCGTTGCGCAAGAATCTTCTCACGAAACTGCAGTCGCCAACTTTCTTCTCCGAATGCGAAAATATTTTGTTGACGACGACCTACTTAGGGAGAAACGATCACCAAGATAAAATCAGCGAAATCAGAGCTCGTACGGAAAGATATAGGTGTTCGTTCTTCCCGCGCGCTATACGAGATTGGAATAATAGAGAATTGTGAAGGTGGTTGGATGAACCCGTTGCCAGGCACTTAAATGTGATTTGCAGAGTATCCATGTAGATGTAGATGTAGAACTGCAGAAAATATTATAGGTGACTGTTTCAAACCACTTTTAAAACGATTTCAGTTGGGTATTGATTCAGGAGGAGACTATTTCGAATAAATACAGTGAGTTTGTGAACATACTCCACAAGTTTTATTTTCCATAGCCACAGTCCCAACGGAACTGGGGCACACTGTGTAGTAACGAGACTGCAAAGAAGAATAAGTGGTATTCTATCATAGGGGAATTCGAAACAAAATTCACTATCTTGTTCACAACGGAGAAAAACCTTAATCGTTAAGATAAGTATATTTCCACTAAATATCAGCAATACAGGAAATACTGCAGAACCTAAATTCCTTTACAAATTTAGTACATGTAAAATTGTATTTCAAGCAAATATTTCAGCTGCACGTTAATACTAATTTCAAATTTTATGTACATTTAAGTCATTTCCATGCCCCTTCATTCATGAAGTAATCAGCAACTGCTGTTCCGATGCATTTCGTACCGTTTAAAGGTAGAGTGTTATCTACTGACAACCCACCCTCTAGTCCAGCAAAACAAAGTGTGCCCTCAATCTTAAACCCATCTCTTAACCTGATGAAGTTATGCAGAAGGCAGCAAGTTCCTATTCTAATTTCTGCCAAATGTTGTTGAACTTTTAATGAAGCATCCTCCACCGATCGCTCAGTATTTTACATAAAGTGAGCAAAGCTGGTGGCTCTGTTAACGTGTCTTTGCAGCGCCACTAACGCGCGTTTGGAGCGGCACTAGCGCTCGGTAGCACCGCCACTAACGTCAGCGGAAGAGCTGCTTCCGAACGACCGAGCAGCGCAGTAAAGTGGCCCCGCGTAAAGCCGGTCTAAAGCTACGTTCACACACGCAACAAAAGTGTCGCCCCAGCTAATGGCGAACTGCAGTTGTATGTGTGAACTCCGTGTGTTTAGTCACACAACTAAAGAAATGCAACATATGTCACGCCACAAAAAGTTCAATTTGGTTGTACTTTGTTGCGCCACTTTCCTTTCACCTCTGCTTCCTAGTGGAAGTTTTTCGGAACACGAGCATTCGGTCACAGTCATCGTGGAGTATTTGCTGCTGAACTCCATTCGATGTTTTTGTTTTATTATTGAAAAAAGTCAAAACAGTGGTCGGAAGGTAGACTTTCGCAGCTTCTGGGACTATAAGACAACAAGCTATTTTTTATTTTCTGTAGCTGTGTGTGTGTGTGTGTGTGTGTGTGTGTGTGTGTGTGTGTGTGTGCAATGGAGCTACATGTGTGAACTTCCAGTTTTTAGTGGTACGACTTAAGAGACGCAACTTTTATCGTGCCATAAAAAGTTCAACTTGGTTGTACTTTGTTGCGCCACTTACCTTCCACCACTGCTCCCTGGTGGCAGTATTTCGAAACACGAAAAATCTGCTGCAGTTACCGTGGAGTAATTGAGACTGTACTTCATTCGATTTTCAGTGTATTTTGTTTTATTACTGGAAAAAGAGTTGGGTTGTGTTGAGGGATGAGACCAGACAGCGAGGTCATCGGTCTCATCGGATTAGGGAAGGACGGGGAAGGAAATCTGCCGTGCCCTTTAAAAGGAGCCTGGAGCGATTTAGGGAAATCACGGAAAACCTAAATCAGGACGGCCGGACGCGGGACTGAACCGTCGCCCACCCGAATGCGAGTCCAGTGTGCTAACTACTGCGCCACCTCGCTCGGTCTGAAAAATGACGTAAATAGTGGTCGAAAGATACACTTTTGCAGCTCCTGGCACTACAAGACAACAAGCTACCTTTAATTTTCTGTAGCAGTGTGTGTGAGTTGTGTGTGTGTGTGTGTGTGTGTGTGTGTGTGTGTGTGTTCAAAAATGGTTAAAAGGGCTCTGAGCACTATGGGACTTAACAGCTGAGGTCATCAGTCCCCTAGAACTTAGAACTACTTAAACCTAACTAACATAAGGACATCACACACATCCACGCCCGAGGCAGAATTCGAACCTGCGACCGTAGCGGTCTCACGGTTCCAGACTGTAGCGCGTAGAACCGGTCGGCCACACCGGCCAGCAGTAACCAAAAAGAGAGTCATATAAACATTGTGTTTTGTGGAACGAAGCGTTGTATAAATTGTGCGTTATATGCAGGAAATACCTCCCGAATCTGATGTGGCAGCTGTTAAACTAAAAATTAGTTATCCGAAATGCCTATATCAATGAATACAAGATTCCAAAATCTTGGAAGAGTGACGTGTATGTAGATCATATTTACATGCCAGCTGTTGATTACTTTGTTATTGCAGATAGCATTTTCGTCTCCGAGTGTTATTTCTTTTATAAATTTGTTGGTGGCCTCTCATTTATCCCTGTGCGAAATCTTTTTTAGGGTCGAAAATTTGGTTTTCGGCTTCCTTGTACGAGGCGCGTTTTTTAAGTAAGTACCGTTTTTTAATTAAAAATGACGTGCTAAGATATCTCGATAATTTTATTTTTACATGAAAGCCTGTACCTTAATCTACGCTCTGACGCCACTGCAATCCGATTCTTCCTTGTTTACGTTGTGCACTGAGTGTTTAAGATGCCTCCGATAATCGTTGAGTCCCGTCGACTGTGAGGTACGGGCTGTTATAATATTTCTTAGTGCAAAAGGCCTAAAAGCGATCGATATTCATCTTCAGATCTGTGCAGTTTACGGAGAAAACATTATGAGTAATGGAATGGTAAGAAAGCGGGTGAGAGCATTTAAAGATGGCCGCACAAATGTGCATGATGAACAACGGAGTGGGTGTCCTTCGGTCGTTAACGAAAGTTTTGTGCAGAAAGTGGACAATAAGGTGAGAGAAAACAGACGCTTTACGATTTACTCCTTGCGGGATGACTTTCCTAATGTTTCTCGTAGTGTTGTGTATGGCATTGTGACCGAGCACTTGAATTACCGAAAATTGTGCGTACGTTGGGTACCGAAAATGTTGACGGATGCGCACAAAACCAAACTTTTAGACAGTGCATTGACTTTCCTTGAGCGATACCACAACGACGGTGATGATTTCTTAAGCCAAATTGTTACGGGCGATGAAACATGGGTGGCCTACGTCACACCAGAATCAAAGCAACAGTCCATGGAAGTTGAGCAAGGGCATCGTTTTGCTGCAAGACAATGCCTGTCCGCATGTGGCGAATCAGACCAAAGATCTCACCATATCTTTTCGATGAGAAACTGTAGATCATCCTCCGTACAACCCCGATCTTGCGCCCAGTGACTACTATCAGTTCCTGCACTTAAAGAAACACCTGGGCGGTCAGCGTGCTCAAGATGATGACGAAGTCAAAACAGTGGTGATGCAGTAGTTAACAAGTCAGGCGGCAGACTTCTATGAGAAGGGTATTCGAAATCTGATACAGCGTTATGACAAGTGCCTCAATATTGACGGAAATTATGTAGAAAAGTAGATTAAGGTACAGGCTTTCATGTAATAATAAAATTATTGAGATATATTAGCACGTATTTCTTTAATTTCAAAAAGGTGCTTACTTAAAAAAAACACGCCTCGTATTTAACTCCTGTCACCGTTCTAAGCCATAATTGCACTATAACATTCATTCCTGGGCGTATGATTTCTGTGGTGTCACCGCCAGACACCACACTTGCTAGGTGGTAGCCTTTAAATCGGCCGCGGTCCGTCAGTATACGTCGGACCCGCGTGTCGCCACTATCAGTGATCACAGACCGAGAGCCGCCACACGCCAGGTCTAGTCTAGAGAGACTCCCTAGCACCAACACCGACTCAAAGGAAGGCCTCGGCGCTTGTTGGTGTCGTCACGTCAGCTAGGCACGGCGAACGCCAGATCTGTTGCAGGCAGAAACGCCTGGGCGTGCTTATCACTATAAATCTCTTATTTTTGGACAAAATGTTTGGTATTGTTTTGGATTCTGCAGTTTTATTTAGATGAAAGATTTTCTTACTATCGTAAAGCTGCAAATGAAGATCATAGGTCTGTATTACTGAATCCTGTCGAACAAACGTAGATCAATATGAGTAGATGCTTTGCCCCATTGCAAGCTTCGGAAATCATACATTCAAGTAACTATATTTACTTGATCCATTTTGCTATCGAAACTTACCCCAACCCCCTTACAATGCACTCGTTTCTTTTATTTATTTATTTATTTTCGTTTGACATTGTCACTGGAAATGTGAACTAATTTACACGTGTAAATGTCCAACTGTTGCCAGTCATTAGATTACAGTCGTTTTCAACGAAAGGAATTCTAAACAGGAAAAAAAATAGCTTCATACATCGAAAATACTGATGAGCTTAAACTTTTTTAAACATGCATATTAGAAAAGATAAATGTTCCCCTCTTGCAACTGAAAGGAGAAACTTCACAAGATAAAAAAAAATTATTTTATAAAACAAGTATCTCTCTTTTGCTTCTTCTTCTGTCCTCCACCCCCTCCACCAACGTGTACAATCGCAAGATATTTCATTAACATTCAGTGCTCCTCACCCCATAGCCAACCAAGATACCTAAAGAAGAGTACCAATATGTTCACAGTTTCCTGTAAAAGCAACCCAGTACAAACGTAACTTCCTCAGATTTACAAATAAGGTAAAGAAGCACGAATTCTGTTGCTACTGGACCATGAACTTGTTTTTGTATGTCAATCCTTAAAACAGGTGGAAATTTAAGTTCAGGAGTACACTATTTGTTAAGAAGTGTAATGAATTACACAATTAACTGACTGCAGAAATCTCTCAGAACAATGTGTGTTGGTCAACTACCGCCAATAGTTTCACATTTTCCTGTGTCAGAGAGGGAGACACCACCATTATAAGTATGCCTAAAACAGACCTGGCTTTCGCCGTGCCTAGCTGACGTGACGTCACGAACAAGCGCCGAGGCCTTCCTTTGAGTCGGTGTTGGTTCAGCTCGCTTAAGTGAACCGTCATATCACTGAGAAAACATCAGTCATTGATCTAGGCTTTATTTTTCAATAGAGGATTCTTTGTATCGTTTATCATAAAATCGACTATTTCCTCTCTTAGTGCAAAAACGCGCTGCAATATTTTTCCACGAATTAGCCAACGAACGTCCGTATGATACTACAATAAATCCCACTGCTTCTTCAAGAAATCCACGAAATGATCGGTGTTTAAGCCCTTCTTCTTGGTTGTGGTTGATAACAGAAACCACGGTTGACATGATATGGCCGTATCCCAGAACTTTGCTGCATAACATTTGTGTATGAACAATACTCGTATATTGAAATTCGTGGCGTATTATTCCAGTAATGATACTGCACCCATCTTGTTTCCATACACAGAAAGTGCTCCATTGATGCAAATGGCCACAATATTTTCAAAAGTCAAACCCATTTTCTTGGTGACTTCGTTAGAGATGTCTCCACTGGTTGTTCAACCTTTCATGGAACGCGATCCTGCCAGTTCTTCCGTGGTACTGAAATTGTTATCAATACCATGGATGAAAACTAAAAACTGAAATCCTTTATTTTATAGATCGATGTCGGTCACTGTGTTACCATCTCCAGTGGAAACTATTCGAGCGTTGTAGGCCCATATCCTATTAACACAACATTTTCTATGAGATGTAATATGTACTATGATGATTACCTCCAAGTGGTATCTTCACTTGTATTGCATATAATATACATTTTTTTTTAATTACGAAGGGCCAATCCTGTGACCTTAGCAGTTGCTGATCCAAAAATAAATGAATAACTAAATAAAATTGTTGTATGCAGTACTAGTGAAGATATGTGTTGGGAAGTAATCATTGTAGTACATACCACACCTCATAGAAAGTGTGTTGTTATGATATGGGCCTACAAGGTTCGAATAGTTTGCACTGAGGATAGTCACACTGCGACCGAAATCGATCTGTAAAATAAAGGTTTTCAATCTTTACTACCAATGCTGCATTTATCAAAAATACAGTACATTGACAATAATATGGTCGTGGTTCCCAATGAAAACTAAAAGCCGTGCAGAATCATTTAAGTCAATACTATGAACCATGGAAAATGAATAGTACTTGAATTCTTCAGCTTTCTTTCTTACTGGTCATGAAGGTTAGTAGAGATATCGTGCATTCTGGACATATTTCTGATACAGCGATCATTATGCACTTTCTTTTTTTAAGAAATCATCTTCCATCAAAGATTACTCAGCAGCAGTAGTTTAATTAAAATTAATGGATTAAAGTTAAGTATCAAACTAATTACGTCCGCATTCTGAATTCTCATTCCTTGTCATGTTCCACACCTCACGTCAGTATAGTTCTTCCCTCCTCACGCCAGCCTGCGTGAGCTAAAACGCGTGCATTTCGGCCTCCACTCGTAACACGGTGTTGGCTCTTCTGGTAACACAAAAATTTCGATTAACACCATAATGAAAGCTGTGCAACTGCGTAGAATTTGTGGCGTCATGTGTGAACTGTAGCTCACGATGCCGCTTTAGAAAGCCGCGTAAGTTGCACGTGTGAACTGCGTGTACCGCACGTTGAGACGGGCGAGAGGGTGGCTGCGACGGTGCGACTCGGCTCGGCGTGGCGAGCGCGTTACCCACCTGTGGACGGGCGCGGAGAGCTAGTCTAGCAGCCGAGCGCGCTGTCGCCTGTGGCAGGAGAGTTGGCGGCGCGGACGGCTCGCCAGCCGGGGTCTGAGGTGTCGGAGGCGAGGCGAAGCGAACCGCGGCGTGCAGCAGAGGGCGGTCGCTGCCGCGGCACTGCACGCGGGGGCCGCCGCGGCGCCGGGCCGGCCGCCTTCGGCTGCTGCGGCTCCACTCCACTCCGACACGCCAGGAATAGCGGGCCGCCCCCACTCACTGTTTACAGCGCCGCTCCCACCGACCACTGTGCAGTGCGCCCTGCTGAATGACGGCTCCCGAGTGTCGCAGCCGGGACCTCGGTCTGCCCTGCCCGTAGCCGCAGACACACTCTACATCAGGGCCGGCCAAACGCTGCACAGTGTGCAGACGTGCGGAAGTGCTGCACATGTGCGCACGTGTGCGACAGCGACATCTGTTATTAGACATGTGTCCTAAATGAACGGCGGCGGCTCCACTTCCCTGTTTATGTGGTACAAGCAAGAGCGCAACATACCCAGTCTCGTTTACCCCTGGTAACCGTAACCTTAACAGAGAAGTATTGACAAGGGAACCTCCCCATCGCACTCCCCTCAGATTTAGTTATAAGTTGGCACAGTGGATAGGCCTTGAAAAACTGAACACAGATCAATCGAGAAAGCAGGAAGAAGTTGTGTGGAACTACGAAAAAAATAAGCAAAATATACAAACTGAGTAGTCCATGCGCAAGATCGGCAACATCAGGGAGAATGTGAGCGCAGGACTGCCGTGGTCCCGTGGTTAGCGTGAGCAGCTGCGGAGCGAGAGGTCCTTGGTTCAAATTTTCCCTCGAGTGAAAACTTTACTTTCTTTATTTTCGCAAAGTTATGATCTGTCCGTTCGTTCATTGACGTCTCTGTTCACTGTAATAAGTTTAGTGTCTGTTTTTTGCGACCGCACCGCAAAACCGAGCGATTAGTAGACGAAAGGACGTGCCTCTCCAATGGGAACCGAAAACATTTGATCGCAAGGTCATAGGTCAACCGATTCCTCCACAGGAAAACACGTCTGATATATTCTATACGACACTGGTGACGGCATGTGCGTCACATGACAGGAATGTGTTGCCGACCCACCTAACTTGTACACATGGCGAATGGGTAAAAAGATTCTTCTACCTTGCCCGATTTACGTTTTCTTGTGGATGTGATAATCACTCCGAAGAAAGTGATGAAAACATAAGAGTTTGTCACATAAACTGCAACAAATGAATGCAACAGTTTCACAGTCGCACAGTTTTCCCTGTGCTCTGGCAAAAAATATGTTTTTAACGTTTTCAAAATTTTCCGTGTGTAGATCGTCAAATCCTGCATATGTCCAAGCAAATCTGAATATGTCCTGGAATTTTGGAGAGCGAAGTTGATTATGTGTGATTGACTGATCTTTGATAATTGTCTGAAATAAAAAATTAAACTTTTTACTCGCGGGAAGACTTGAACCAAGGACCTCCCGTTTCGCAGCTGCTCACGCTAACCACGGGACCACGGCACTCCTGAGCTCACGCTCTCCTTGAGGTTACCTATCTGACGCATGGACTACTCAGTTTGTATATTTTGCTTATTTCTTTCATAATTCCACACAACTTCTTCCTGTTTTCTCGATTGATCTGTGTTCAGTTTTTCGAGGCCTATCCACTGTGCCAACTTACAACTAAATCTGAGGGGGGTGCGATGGGGAGGTTCCCTTGTGAGAAATGGCAGGTACTGTGAAAAAGCAAAGGACGGGAGATCTATGTTCTCAGTCGTTTAAAAATGACTGGGAACTGCAATTCTTTTTTGTAGCCGTTGGTGAAAACTCACAAGTGTTTGCTATGCCGCCGAATAATAGGCGACCATATCATATATCACAAAGACGAGTGTAGTGTACTCAAGAGCGAAGAACGGCAAGCAAAATTAAATGTCCTTAAGAAAATGGATGAGACACATCAACTCGATTATCATTTCTCATGACCAGTGATAAACGTGTTTGGATTTATTCCTTTCATAATTAAAAATTATTGTTTACTAACTGTGCATTAGTGCCTCATTCTGCTCCATGTTACATTATTATCAGGAAAGTTGGTCATTAAACCGATTGTTCCAATGTATACTTACATTTAGGGTTTTTTTTTGTTTTTTTTTTTTTTTTAAATGTGTGAAGGGCTGCGCTCAGCTGAAGTCGATAAAACGTAACATTCATCTAATTGTCGGTTATTATGCAGATTTCAGACGGAGCTAATGAAAGATGTAGCAATAATGGTATTGAAATAACAGGTGATCATCGAGAGGTCTGCGGTTATCATTTTGTTCAGAGGTCAGTGAGACAGAAATTTTGTGGGTGTAACTGAGGGCACCGAGAATTAGTTATAGGAAACCTTGCATTAGTTTAATGTTATTTGAAATCATGAATAAGGTTCGTTGGAAGTCGCTAAGTGCTCTCTTTCTTAAATACTAGATCAAAAGCATTACTCGTATTTACGTGCCGTCAGTCAAGCTGCCTTAATAAAAACCCACTGCTATTAACTGTATTACTTGTCTTACTGGGTTAAACTGTTAACATAAAAGTAGACGTCTCAATGAGTAGACTGTGACAGTATTTTAAATGTTTAATACGCGAAATACCTTCCATGGTTGGCTTGCAAGCTGTGGAAAGAGCACTAGAATGCGCCGGTACAGAGTACCCCAGCAAGTGGATAAAGCGACATCTGTGGGTAGAAACATGCACTACATGAACGCTGACGGCTGCGGCGTGCACGCTGTGACCCGGAAGTTGCACATGTGCAGGAACACCGCACGCGTGCAGAATTTCTGGCCGGCCCTGCTCTACATCTACATCTACATCCACATCCATACTCCGCGAGCCACCTGACGGTGTGTGGCGGAGGGTACCTTGAGTACTTCTTCTTCTTCTTGCGTTACGGCCTCTGTAGGACCACGGGTAGCCCCTTCGTGGACTGCATTTTCCTCTTCTTCTCCCAGAACCTCTTCATTCTCTCTCTTCTCCTTTCCCGCTCTTCTTCCGAGATCTTCAGTTTCCGTTTTTCCCGGCGGCTCCACTGGTGACATTCTAATCTTTTCCTGTATTCTTCTCTGTCATTGATCTCCGGTATATTTGTCGGTGTATATTTGTTCCTCCAATTTGCCTTTCCTTCGACCTTGATCCCCAATTCCAACAATCCACTTGGTTTCTGTCTTTCCCCTTGTCCTCCCTGTTGTTTCCCACACTCTCTTCGTCATTCTGTCCATACTCATCCTAACTACATGCCCAGCAAACCTTGCCCTTTTGAGTCTGATTTCCCCGGATATTGTTCTCATGTTCCGGTACAATTCCTCCCTAGGTCTTCGCATCCACCTCTTTTGGGACCTAGTATTTTTCTCAGTATTTTCCTCTCTTCTTTCTCTAGTTGCTCTGCCCCATTTCTTCCTAGTGTCAACGTCTCAGCAGCATATAATACTGCATTCCTCACTGTTGCCTTGTAGTGGCTTATCTTTGCCTCTGTGGATACATTCCTTTTATTGTATACCTCTCTTGTAATGCAGAGGGCTGACCTCATCTTCTTTATCCTCTCTGTTATTCCCTCCTTGCTCCTGTTCCTTCCTGTTATAAATTCTCCCAGGTATTTAAATTTGTCCACCATTTGCACCGTGCCTTCCGGTGTTTCCCAGTCTGCAGTGGTGTTTAATGTCTTTGTCTTGTTATAGGCGATCCTCAGTCCCACCTTTCTGGCTACCTTACTTAAGTTGTCGAGTTGTGTCTTCGCGTCTTCTTCCGTCTCACTTACTATTGCAATGTCATCTGCAAAGGCTAGGCAGTCCACTTGAGCCCTGTTGTCCTTTTTGTCCCCCACATGGGTCTTTGGTATTCCCATTTCCTCGTTTATTGCTCTCCACTGCCTGATCACTTCGTCCAGTGCTATATTGAACAACAATGGTGACAATCCATCTCCCTGTTTAACACCAGTCTTGATCTCAAATTCTTCTGACAGTGCTCCTCTGAATCTCACCCTTGCTTTTGTGTCTGTCAGAATTTCTTTTATGAGTTCTTGTGTAGTTCCATCAAGTCCTCTGTTCTTCAGGATCCTAACAAGAGTCTGTCTGTACCTTGAGTACCTCTATCGGTTCTCCCTTCTATTCCACTCTCGTAGTGTTCGTGGAAAAAAGGATTGTCGGTATGCCTCTGTGTGGGCTCTAATCTCTCTGATTTTATCGTCATGGTCTCTTCGCGAGATATACGTAGGAGGGAGCAATACAGGCCTACTGCTTGACTCTTCGGTGAAGGTATGTTCTCGAAACTTTAACAGAAGCCCGTACCGAGCTACTGAGCGTCTCTCCTGCAGAGTCTTCCACTGGAGTTTATCACCTCCGTAGCGCTTTCGCGATTACTAAATGTTCCTGTGACGAAGCGCGCTGCTCTCCGTTGGATCTTCTCTCTCTCTTCTATCAACCCTATCTGGTACTGATTCCACACTGCTGAGCAGTATTCAAGCAGTGGGCGAACAAGCGTACTGTAACCTACTTCCCTTGTTGCATTTCCTTAGGATTCTTCCAATGAATCTCAGTCTGGCATCTGCTTTACCGACGATCAACTTTATATGATCATTCCATTTTAAATCACTCCTAATGCGTACTCCCAGATAATTTATGGAGTTAACTGCTTCCAATTGCTGACCTGCTATATTGTAACTAAATGGTAAAGGATCTTTCTGTGTATTCGCAGCACATTACACTTGTCTACATTGAGATTCAATTGTCATTCACTGAACCATGCGTCAATTCGCAGCAGATCCTCCTGCATTTCAGTACAATTTTCCATTGTTACAACCTGTCGATATACTACAGCATCATCCGCAAAAAGCCTCAGTGAACTTCCGATGTCATCCACAAGGTCATTTATGTATATTGTGAATAGCAACGGTCCTATGACACTCCCCTGCGGCACACCTGAAATCACTCTTACTTCGGAAGACTTCTCTCCATTGAGAATGACATGCTGCGTTCTGTTATCTAGGAACTCCTCAATCCAATCACACAATTGGTCTGATAGTCCATATGCACTTACTTTGTTCAGTAAACGACTGTGGGGAGCTGTATCGAACGCCTTGCGGAAGTCAAGAAACACGGCATCTACCTGGGAACCCGTGTCTATGGCCTCTTACCACGTACAGAAGTGCCAATTTTTACTTATTGTCCATTCTGTACGACGGGCACTCAAAAATTTTTAATCGTCACCTCCAAAAGACTAAGTTGCGACCATGAAATTCACTATACTCTAAGAAGGAGAGGCCACGACGTTTAGAACGCGAATTTACTTCAAACTTCGAAGACTCGTAGTACTCCATGAGAACAACAAAATGTGTAAGCAGTAGCGCGTACTTCTCAAGCGTTATTGAGCAAATCGCAAGATAATTTCGGTCGTCAAATATGAGCCTGTGCAGGGCCATTTTTACCATGAAGCGGCGGCAGCCGAGTGGTTCAAATGGCTCTGAGCACTATGGGACTTAACTTCTAAGGTCATCAGTCCCCTAGAACTTAGAACTACTTAAACCTAACTAACCTAAGGACATCACACACATCCATGCCGGCGGCAGGATTCGAACCTGCGACCGTAGCCGTCGCGCGGTTCCAGACTGTAGCGCCTAGAACCGCTCGGCCACTCCGGCCGGCGCAGCCGAGTGGTATGCCGGCACGGTAGCTCAGCGTGTTCGGTCAGCTGGCTGCGTGCGTTCTGAAATGAAAAATCTGAGTCAAGCAATCAACGGTCAACTTGAACGAATGTCTTGTCACGTCCGCCCAGACCAAACGCAACGAAGTATATCGAACAAAAAAAAAAAGAAAAGTATTTAGCGTTCAAGTTCAAGCCTCGTAATCGCTTGATCGAGTCGCGTTCGACAGTTTATTTTTTTTTTTTTAATTTCTAACACGGTCATTTTCTTTACTATTTGTATTACAATTGAAATAATGGGAAAATACTTGTAATCGGCTGAACTTTTATTAAATTTACAATGTTATTTGGCAGTCTACAAATTTTTATCATCACAAATAATATATTATTCATAACTATCAACTAGTAAACGACCAAACGCATAAAGTGATACTGAAAATGTATGCTTGTCCGTGATTTGAGAAATCCCTTATACCTGGAAGGAGCCCGAAACTACTTGTTACCTCCAAGTTTTGACCGGCACAAACGGCTTTCGAAAGATGTACAGTTAATCGTCGCTTTGGACATTACGAGTACAAGTTGAAGGATGGTATTTTTCTTAAAAACATGAAAAACGTATAGTTAAGCGGCACCAGCTGCACTGAATAAATGCTATGTTTCCGCATACGCAAGGTCTTTTGAGGTTTTACGTGGAAAATCAAACCTCTTTAACATTTTAAAAAACCTCTCTTTCAACCGATAATTTGGATGCAAACTATGCATAACGCAGTATTTTCTTAAATATCGGCGCTGGTAATTGGTCATGCAGTATCGAGTGTATTTTAATAGCGTCTTCACTAGAAGCAACTTCTCGTTCTCTTTCGATTAAATACGAACAATTTTGAAGACACGGACAAGCATACATTTCCAGTATCACTTTTTGCGTTTGGTCGTTTACTAGTCGATAGTTATGAATTTTATATTATTTGTGATAATAAAAATTTACAGACTGCCAAATAACATTGTAAATTTAGTAAAAGTTCAACCGATTACGCGTAGTTTTCCCCTTATATTAATTGTAACGTAAATAGAAAGAAAATTACTGTGTTGAAAAAAAAAGGTGACGAACGGGACTCGATCCAGCAATTACGAGTCTTGAACGCTAACCACTTTTTTTTCCATTTTGTTCGTCGTTGATCGTTGTGTTTGGTCGTTGCGGACGTCACATGACATCCGGTCAAGTTCGTTTGTTGATCCTTCCACTCTTTTTTTATTACAAAGACTAACCAGCCATCTGACCGAACACGCTCTTTTCTTTTTTTGTTTTTTTTTTTTGGGGGGTGGCCGAAATGTGGTTAAAAAAAAGTTCAGTTGGACGCAAACATGCGACTATAAGTTTAGAATGCACTGCGATTACCACTTTTTTTTTTAAATAATCCTTATTGAACAGACTGAGAGTACGTATAGATACACAAAGCAACAGTTCTTCGAGGTACCATTTAAACATATACAAATGGGTGTTAGTTAAACAAAATATTAGAATAACATTAAATAGAACATATTCTGTCTTCTCCCTTTTTTTCTCTCAATAATCTTTATTGAAGAAACTAACAGTACATATATACACACTATGCAAGAGTTCTTCAAGGTACCATTTAAACATATACAAATGACTGTTAGTTAAACAAAAAATATTAGAAAAACATTAAATGCAACAAAATATAACATATTCTTTCTCCTTTTTTTTTTGGTGGATGCATGAGAACATGGATAAGGGTGTTGCATCATATGACAGACAGGCACGACACACCCCAACTTTGAGGGGGGGGGGGGGTCAAGGAAGACGATGCGGAGATAACCGGCAAAAGTTTGTCGGTAAGATGGTTTTCGGGTGAGGGTGCTATGCGCGCTCACAACTTTGTACCAGGAGTCAAGGACTGTATGCGGACCACTCTGAAAGAGGTATTCTGAAGCCTGTCCTCGAAACCAGATTAGGGTATGGTGCTTAGCAAGAGGGTAGTGAAATGTCTGGGGCAACAACAAGAAATCCGGGGTTACCGTCGTTGGCGGGGCACGGAGGTAAAAGCCCACGACTCGTTGGATGAGGGGCCATACGTTTCGTTTCAGGGGGCACGTAAGAGGGTGCTCGTCTGTGTCTTCAAGCTGACAGTCAGGGCAGCGTGGGGGGGGGGGGGGGGGGGGGGGTGGCCAGTCCTATGCGATAAAGTCGACTGTTAGTCGGGAATTTGCCATAGACTAAAACATACCAGAGTGCAGACACAGATGATGGTAAAAAGCGTGCATGCACACCCCCCAAACCGTTCGCCAGTTAATGTCAGGGTGCTGTAGCACCATGGCGTCGCAAGGGTTGGACAGCATAAACAAATGATAATAATTTTTGCACGGGGAGGACGGGTGACTGGAAGATCGCCCGAACGTAGCTGAGTTCTATGAAAGAATTGGCGACGTGGTACAATAGGTGCCACATTGATCGGTGGATTGAGAGAAGCTGGTCGGAGGATATCTAAGGGACTGCGTGTTAAGAACGGGACCGGCCCCTGCCTGTGCCGCAACATAGTGTGGACAAAGAGTGCAGAAGATCGTGCCCGCACGTTGACGAGTCCGAGGCCACCTTTTGCAGGAGGCAGTGTTAGGGTGTTGTAGCGGACTTTGAAAAGTGCCCCTGCTGACATGAAATATCCAAAGGCTGATTGGATGCGGCGGCCAAGGAGTAACGGCATTGGGAGGATCTGGGCGACGTGTACCAGTTTAGGGGCGACATACATGTTGACATAGGACACACGTTGGAGTTAGTTTAAGTTACGGTGCACTTGACCGCGGACATGGTGCCGAATCGACTGCAAAAGCCGCCGGTAAGCGAGGGCCATTGTGCGATGTGTGGAGCTCGTAAGGCTGAGCTACCATGCCGGCTCCACTCAGCTGCCTCCGCTTCGTGGTAAAAATGGCCACGCACAGGTATTTATTTGACGACCGAAATTATCGTGCGATTTTCTCAATAACGCTTGAGAAGTACGCGCTACTGCTTACACATTTTGTTGTCCTCGTGGAGTGCTACGAATGTATGAAGTTTGAAGAAAATCAGCGTTCCAAACTTCGTGGCCTGCGCTTGTAAGACAAGAATACGACTCACCACGAAGGAATCCTCCGAATTGGACGGGAATCGCTAGATGTGAAGTACATGTGCAGATAAACAAGTGATTACAATTTTAAAAAAACTGGTTGATTTGTTAGATAGAAAGATCTTCACGAACTGAGCAAGTCAATACCGCGTTGGTTCCCTCTGGCCCTCATGCGAGCAGTTATCCGGCATGACATAGATTGACAGAGTTGTTGGCTGTCCTCCTGAGGGACATCGTGCCCAATTCTGTCCAATTGGCGATCGTCACAATCCCGAGCTGGTTGTAGGGTCGTGCTCATAACACTTCAAACGTTCTCAACTGGTGAGAGATACGCGAACTTGCTGACCAAGGTAGGGTTTGGCAAGCACGAACACGGTTGGTTGCTTGGTTGATTTGGGGGAGGGGACCAAGCAGCGAGGTCATCGGTCCCATCGGATTACGGAAGGACAGGGAAGGAAATCGGCCGTGTTCTTTCAAAGGAACCAACCCAGCATTTGCCTGAAGCGACTTAGGGAAATCACGGAAAACCTAAACCAGGATGGCCGGACGGGTGTTTGAACCGTCGTCCTCCCGAAGCCTTTGTGCTAACAACTGCGCCATCTCGCTCGGTCGCACTAAGACGAGCAGTAGAAATTCTCGCCGTGTGCGGGCGGGCATTATCTTGGTGAAATGTAAGCCGAGAGTGGGTTGTTATGGACATCAAAAAGGGACGTAGAATATCGGCGCCGTGTCGTTTTGCTGCAAGGGTGGCGCTGATGACAAACGAAAGGGTCCTGCTATGAAAAGAAATAATACCCATACCACCACTCTGGTTGTCGGGCGGTATGTCAAGAGACAGCCAGCTTGGAATCCCACCGTTGTTTGGGACGTCCTTGACACGTCTTCGCTGGTCGTCGGCATTCAACTCGGAGCGGCACTCACCACTGAAGACAATTCTACACCTGTCAGTGAGATTCCAGGCCTAAGACGTGACTGGAGTCGTCCGAGGCAGCGGTGGGATACCAGCCTTACTACTGCCCGCCATATGGCCCAACAACCAGGAGTTATGGTTTGGGGTGCCATTTCTAGCAGGACCCGTTGATTTCAGAGAAACATATTAAGTAATTTTGGAAAGGATAACTACCATAGATTTGGCCATGATCCAAAATGGACAATACATGTGGAAATAAAGCAATGATGGTGCACTTTAACTGCCTTCCTGCAACTGACGCATCTAACAATTTAATTTTATAAATAGTAAATGTCACTCTCAAGAACATTCCTCTGATTAGATTATGTGATTGCTGTCTGTCGTACAGATGCATTGTTTACCCGGCAGGGTAGCCGAGAGCGGTAACGCGCTTCTTCCTGGACTCGGGTAGGCGCGCCGGCCCCGGATCGAATCCACCCGGCGAATTAAGACGATAGCCGGTGTGCTGGCCAGCCTGGATGTGGTTTTTAGGCGGTTTTCCACATCTTACTAGGTGAATACCGGGCTGGTCCCCACGTCCCGCCTCAGTTACACGAATCGCAGACATTTGAAACTCATTCGCGCTATTTCACGATTTACACTATATTCAGACAGCTGGGGTACACTCCTTCCGTCCTGGGGGGTATGGGGTGCGGCAGGAAGGGCATCCGTCCACCACTTCCAATAAACCATGCCAATTCCGTACTTAACCCTGCCGACCCTGCGCACGATGCGGGATAAAGGCAGTAGCAAAAGAAGAAAGAAGAAGTACTTAGATGCATTGTTTGTAAGTAACAAAAGTAACGCAAATGAGCTCCACGTAGTGGGCGAGGTAACAAAACTATCACCTCATAAATGGCTTGACATAATCGCCTAATAAAGTGCACTACAAACTCATTACCGACAGCCACGTCTCCAAGTGGCAGAGAGTTGGGGGTTGGGTTGTTGGGGGAACTAGACCAAACAGCGAGGTCATCGGTCTCATCGGAGTAGGGAAGGACGGGGAAGGAAGTCGGCCGTGCCCTATCAAAGGAACCATCCCGGCATTTGAATGGAGCGATTTACGGAAATCACAGAAAACATAAATCAGGATGGCCGGACGCGGGATTGAACCGTCGTCCTCCCGAATGCGGGTCCAGTGTGCTAACCATTGCGCCACTACGCACCCCCGAACTAATGCGGTTTGCAGAGATGCATTATGTCTCCTAAATCCCTGAGAACTAGAAAAGGTGTACTGGTAACATTACGAAGATGAAACAAGAACAGTGTCAACCGCCCATATCTGATCCACGAAAGACAAATGAAAAGCGCCAAATGTGTGTAGAAAACACTTGACGTTGGCCCATCAGTTGGTGCAACGATATGGTGTCATTTTCTTTCGGTTAGAGCGCATGAGGGGATGGAGTGGTGGTCGGGGTAGTTATATTCAATTAAAGGAATCCAAGAGCTGTCCCTAACTCCACACTTGCTAAATGCTGCAATGTGCCTTGGGGCGCTAGCCTCACAACTTACAAACGATCGTTGCCCATTTGGGCTGAGAAGCGTCTTCTTTTAGCATTGCAGTCTTTTGATTCAAAGGTCATTACAGCCAACTACACAAAACAATTGGTATAATTAACAATTTTCATGGAGCTTTGGAATAAGAGTACATACAGTTCTTGCAACATATAAATAAATATAGAATTATCAAACCAAATTATTTTAAACTGAGCAAATTTAGCCACTGTCGCAACTTAATAGGCCTTGATCCTTTTTTTTATTTACTAAAGGTTTTAAACCCTAAAAGTAGCAGGGATAAAATGTAGAGAGCGAAAGGTTATCTACATACAACTTTCAAGGGAACAGGCTGCGGTTTTGAGTCGAAGCACATTAAAAGGCGGTAGTGGTTTAGAAACGTGTGAGAAAGGGTGTGGTCCATCTCCACGTTACAATGCCATATCGTAATGTCTGTATTGTATAGAAGAACTATGCAGTGTTCCTTCAGACGTGCATGCGTGTCCGAAGGAACAGGCTCTGCGGCGACTGCAGTCGTCTTGAATACATGAAATGTATTCGCAGCTGCGAACACGGACAGCAATTAGATGTATAATGCGATGACGACAGTGAAAATTTGTGCCTGACAGGGACTTCACCCCGACTTTCCCGCTTTACGCGAGCGATTGCCAGAATCTCTTTGGTTATCCGTGCGCGACTCACAGCCAGATCCAAACTTACACATGCCGTCGTTCCTGCGTCACAACCGGGGGCGATTCTACAAGTCGGTCAACGGGTGGGGGGCTAATGGGAGGGGGGAGGGTTTGGGTAAATGGAATATCGCTTAACAAAAGGAGAGTTTGGGTCCTCTACCGACAAATTTGTAAAATTTAGTGTTGCTTAAAGTAGTTTTTGGTAACTGTTTTGGAGTTCAGTGTAAAAAAAAATGTGTTTTAATAACTAATAAGACGCCTATTTTAAGTTAAATGATATTTATTGGTTTAGATAGTAAGCTACTTTCCACTCTTATTCTTTTGTTAAAATGTGTTTGAAATACATTGTAACTTATATTGCTACATAACTACTAAAAAAAAGATTGTATCTGTTGGAGTAAAACATTCGCTGATTTCTGAAGTCATTTTATCCAGTGTAATATGATACTCCATTGGGGGGGGGGGAGGGGAGCCCCCATAGCACCCCCTTGCCACCGCCCCTGCTCATAACCTGTACCCGTACATATATTATGTAATTCCCGTACAGGGGAGGACATTTTAATTGAAAGTCTCTGCCGGTATCGGCGGACAAATACGATATTGCAGTGTCTGTGTTGTTAAGAAGAATGATGTAATGTTCCTTCGGATATGCATGCATGACGCAGGAAGGACGACATATGGGTGTTCGGCTTTGCCTGTTAGTCGTGTACGGACTGCCAAAGCGGCTATGGCGACAGCTCGCGTAGAGCGGGAAATCTGAGTTCGAGTCCCTGTCTGGTACAAATTTACACTATCGTCATTCCATTACACAGCTCTTGGTTGCCCGTATTCGCAACTGTGAATACATTTCATGTACCTCCATGTTATTCAATTTGCACAACGAGCAAGCAATAAGGAAAATCAAAGAGAAATTTGGAATGGAAGTTACTGTATTATAAGAATAAACATAAACCAGAATGGATAGTTTCTTGAAAAAAGGGTATATGGTGAACATCAACAAGAAAAAAACAGCAGAAATAGGATGTAATCGAATTAAATTAGGTGATTTGGAACTTAGGTTACGAAATGAGACACTGAAAGTGATAGACGAGTTTTGCGTTTTTAGGAAGAAAATAACTGTCGACAGCGGAAGGAGAGAGATATAAAACGCTGACTTACAGTAGCAAAAAAAAAATATTCTGGAAAAGAGAAATATTTTAGCAACTAATATAAATTTAAACTGTATGTAGTCTTTCCTGAAAGTGTCTGCAACATCTAAACGTGGGCATTGAGCAGACAAGAAGAGAGTGGGAGCTTCTGAGATGTGGTGCTACAGAAGAATGCTGAAGATTAGGCGAGTAGATCGGCTAATTAATGGAGAGCTGTTGAATCAAATCGGGGGCAAAAAATTTATGAGACAGCTTTACTGGAAGAAAAGTTTGCAAGGGGGGGGGGGGGGCGGGGGAACGGTGTGTGGATGGGAGGTGTGGAAGAGTTGAGTTGTAGAGAGAGACCAAGGTAGGCGCGAGTACAATAAGCAAGTCAAAGTGGATGTAGGTTGCAATAGATATGCACAGACGGAGAAGCTTGCAGAGGACAGGCTAGGGCGGAGAGCTGCATCCAAGCAGTCTTCCGACTAAGGACTTCAACACCAGCAACAAAGTAAACAAATCGCCCTCAGTGGTTGGGGAACATGTCTGACACAGTCATACAGACGATCCAGGTTCAAATTCCAGCACTGATAAAGGCATTTCATTGGCAAAATGTTTGCAAGGGTGATCAAATACTCGTAAAAACAGTTGACGATAGAGAGGCCGATTTGGTAACCACTCTGCCTTCCAAACTTCACATTAAATGGTGATCCCATAATCAGACAGATGCGTGACCTAGGCTTGATCGCGAATGCAAGTGGAGTGTAAGAGGCATTCACTTCCAAGTTATCTTTTGAATCGCTATTTCACGATCATCGTCATAAGTTTTTTGCACACACTGCTGTAAAAAGGCCCCCTGTCGGCTTCCATGTAATCATCTCTTTAAATATACGGATCTGTTACACTTTTGCGAGGCTTCTAATGTCATCTACCATAAATAGACGTCATAATCGTCTAGAAATCCGGCAAAGAGCCTCCTTTGGCCACCTGCTACTCATTCACTTAGATACATGCCTACTCAATTTCAGTTTCTTTTTAATCCCACCTAACTGACAAACCCGGCAGTGACTGGTTGTTCATTTTGCCACTTTTCTATAACAAACGAAAACAAAAAGTTGGACTGTGTTTGTAGAGCAATATCCAGAAAACTTCATTTCCATGTACTCGTGAAAACACTCGTACGAAGATAAATGCGTAATGAAAAAATGTATAAGTACAGTATCCCGGGAGCTTCTGTGCACTGGATGCAGCTGCTTAGTGTGTCTACAACGCGATTTTGTAAACATCTCTACGGCAACGCGTCTTCATAGTTCTGTAGACGGCTATTGACTTCGCCTACAGTCGTTTCCGCTTCACGCCTGAAATCTGTTAAAAGCGCAGCCAAGTTAAATCGACTGTAGAAGCGTCTTAGTAGTAAAGAATAAATGGATTAAAACTTCATGCATGATGAAGCAATGAAGCATTTTTTCACGAATCTCAGTGTTTACGACGTCTTATCTCTCGAACTATTTGTAATGCAATGTTGTATATCTATAGGTACATACAGCGGCATTGTGGATATTGTATGCGAAATATGTTGCGAATAGTCACTAAATAAATAATAGATTTAAACATCCTACATAATGTGGCAGTTTTCCATGCATCTCATTTTGTATGACGTCATATCTCCTGAAGTATGATAGGCAGGTGATTCTTACACCCCCATCCCCCCCCCCCCCCCCCCCATAGAGATTGTTGCCCGACAGTAAGCGATATGTGTACCAAGTTTGGTTGAAATCGGTCCAGTGGTTTAGGAAGAGATGTGGAAACTACATAAGTACGTACATACACCCATACATACATCCATTTCTGCAATATGTGCGGATTACGTATTCTATTTCAGTCTTTCCCTGATTGATTTGTAAGTTTTCCGGCTCTCCTAATGATTCACAACATGCACATCTCCATCATCCGGCTGAGCAACCCTCAGTTTTTGTATGGTTTTTGCTTTAAAGACCATGTCTATGTGACTAAGTCAAATTTGTAACACACACTTATTGAAGACTTTCTGCTTCAGAAATATCAGCAGCTTGGTTCTGAAAGCTCTGTTTAATTTAGCAGAAGCGGTTCAGACCATTTTTAGTCTCGGTTTATTTCTTCTGCTGTGCATGTAGTTGTTGTCTTCAGCAACTTGAAGTATAGCAACTCACCAATTAGTTCTGCCATTTTATTGTTAATTGGCACTATATTCTTTTCGATGCGTTCATTATGCAGTCTCATTGTAATTGATTTTGAGAACTAATTTCAAACTTCCTACTGTTCTTCCATTTGGTGTTGATATATTTGTATACTTGCGGTTAAAAAATTTTTAAAAAAAGAGCAGTGCGGTCTCATCAATTAGGCGAAGGTGGTTCAGATGTGTCCTAAGGCAGCAGTGGACGTCAAACGGTTGATATGATGACGACATCATTTCTTTAACATCGGAATTGATATAGTCCGAAACATTGCATGCTGAGTGCACCATTTCACGCACACCATCTATAGGTACTTTACTAGTACGTCCATATTTGCTATTATGGTTGTACAAGTTTTCGCGTTACAAATGCGGTTTCAGTTATCATATTGAAATTAATGGGAAGTATTTCTTGATCTTGCATTGAGTTGTTGATGCCATGGAAAGTGATACAAGGAGCATGTTTTCATTACGAGTAAAATGAATGAGAATTTGCAGGACTTTCGACTTAAAATATGTAGTGGCTGAATATCGTCAGGAAGAGTTGATAAGTGCGGACTCATTTTCATAATGACTTCCTGCGCTTTGGTTCAGGTTCTCATTCAAAATTACTCTGTCGTTCCCATTCAAAACATTCGAGGTTTGCGTCGTCGTCATGATAGCCATGCCAACAAACGCCGTGATACCAACGAACGTCCGCTTCATATATGACAGCAGTCGATATATAAGCGCGAATTCTTATTGAAGTGGGTGCATGTAAAGGAAAATATGTCTTTAGCGAGTACCTTACTCGAGAAGTTAGTGGACGCTTGTTTCACCTCGAAACAATGGCTGAATAGCAGTTATAACGTCACAATCATAGCAGAGGGCACTGCTAGAGATTCTTAGATATGTCAAAGATGTTACTTGCGCATGTCAGTTGTCTTCAACGGAAGTTCCGAGCTCTTAAGCATTTGAACGCATGGCAGCTATGGCACCACACTCTGTGGAAATTTTCCCATATGAGTAGAATATAATAACTGTATTTCATTTAGCAGAATTATTATTAGTATTTAAAAATATTACGATTAATCGTAGAATGTCGGAATGTCTAAATCTAAATATTTATGATAATTTTGACGGGATTACTTTCTCTAATAAAGAAGAAATTGCGTTATTAATCCGTGGAATTTGATCAGTAATGTAACAAAATGCGACAAAGCTGTAAACAAGACGTCGACTATAAAGTCATATCATTGGCGATATGTTGAAACATAAGAAACACAAGCAGTTCTAACTATAAAAATTTCCTAAGGCTGTAAAAATTAGAAGGAAAATGAGCTGTGTATCGTAAAAACAAGTTCTATAGTTGCAATGGAAATCACGATGCAGCGTGCACTAAAATACTATTTATCATAAATCGTAGACAGTACAGGAAAATACACTTGGGCTAAATAACTCATGTGGAAACTGCAATACGCAGTTTCGAATATATGTATTTATCAGCAGTAAATCGAGATTTTCGTCAATAGAAAACTTTAATTATTTATCGAAAAGAAAAGCATTCTAGTATAATGAAGAACGCTCCACAGGTATAGTGGAGACCTTGATACACAATATGAACTAAAGTAAAACATGTATCGTAAACAAATCGAAGAAAAAAATTGCTTTAGCGATAACACTCAAGTGAATGCTGCAATACACACATACGAATATTTATATGTATCAGAAGTAAATCGAAACGGTTATCGCAAGGGAAGACCTTAAACCATTCACCGTAAAAACCAGTAATCGAGTATTTTTAAAGAAGTCTACAACTGTAGTGGGGAGTACGATTCATATCGCGAACTAAAATGAAATTAATCACAAAGAAGTCGAATCTCGTATCGAAAAACACCCTTCGGTTATATACCTCAAATGGACGCTGCAATAGAAGGTACGAATATATGAACACTACCAGTATACCTAAATTGGGGACCATGGTAAACAATATGAATAAAAAATGTGTAGTTATCGTAAAGGGAAAAACGCTAATAAATCGGCTATATATTATATTTTCCTCCGAAACATAAGAGACACTATTTTGTTTCTCGTACACAGCAGTGATTAAAAACATAATTTCTCTCGTAGTGACCATAAGTATGACAAACACAGCTGTATAGAAATGCAATGCAAGCTGTGCAACAAGATGCGAGGTCATAGCATCCATTATCATTACGTGACTGGTAGATTCGACGGTTAGTATCGCAAAATCGTCTTGGAGCCACTTCAGTTCCTGTATTACAACTGTTGCCCAATTAGCTCGGGTTTAGAGGGGACCAGGTACACGCTGCTTGTGGTATTTCCGTTGAGAGCAGTTCTGGGGTGCAGTCATGATAGTAACTAAGTGAAGCAGCTGTTTCAACTATGATTTTTTTGTCTAACTAGCTGCACAGACTTTGAGAAGCATGAACTTATTGAGCAGCCATCTCAGTTTGTTTACAGATAATGCTTTCGCTTATCGTCAAGTAAAGTTATCAGAAGATCAAAACAAATTGCAAAACAAATTGGCAATTGACACTAAATAACGAAAAGTGTGAGTTCATCCACATGAGTGTTAAAAGGAATCCTTTAGACTTCGGTTACATGATAAATCAGTCAAATCTGAAGGCCGTAAATTCAACTAAATACCTATGAATTACAATTGTGACCTATTTAAATCGGAAAGAACACACAGAAAGTATTGTGAGGAAAGCGAACCAAAGATTGCGTTTTATTGGCAGAACGCTTACAAGACGCTTCAGATCTGCTAAAGAGACTGCTTACAATACGAATGTCCGTCCTCTTTTGGAGCACTGCTGTGCGGTGTGAGGCCCTTAAAAGATAGGATTAAAGAAGTACATCGATAAATTACAAAGAACACCAGCACATACTGTATTATCACGAAATAGGGGTGACAGTGTCACTGACATGATACAGGATCTGGGGTGGACGTCATTAAAACAAAGGCGTTTTCGTTTCGCTGGAATCTTCTCACGAAATTTAAATCACCAAGTTTCTCCTCTGTAGTTTGTAGTTAAAACTGCTTGTGTTCCTTATGTTTCAACATGTCGCCAATGATATGACTTTATAGTCGACGTCTTGTTACATTTTGTTACATTACTGATCAAATTCCACGGCTTAATAACGCAATTTCTTCTTTATTAGAGAAAGTAATCCCGTCAAAATTACCATAAATATTTAGATTTAGACATTCCGGCATTCTATGATTAATCGTAATTTTTTAAAATGCTAATAATAATTCTGCTAAATGAAATACAGTTATTATATTCTACTCATATGGGAAAATTTCCACAGTGTGTGGTGCATAGCTGCGATGCGTTCACAATGCTTAAGATCTCGGAACTTCCGTTGAAGACAACTGACATCCGCAAGAAACATCTTTGACGTGTCTACGAATCTCTAGCAGTGCCCTCTGCTATGATTCAAAGATGTTGTTGTGATGTTATAACTGTTATTCAACCATTGTTTTGTGGTAAAACAAGCGTCCACTGACTTCTCGAGTAAAGTACTCGCTAAAGACATATCTTTCTTAATCTGCATCTACTTTAATAAGAATTAGCGCTTATATATCGACTGCTGCCATATATGAAGCGGGCGTTCATTGGCAACACGGCGTTCCTTGGCATGGCTAACACGACGACGACGCAGACCCCGAGTGTTTTGAATGGAAACTTGTTAACACAGCGTAATATTGAATGAGAACCTGAACCAAAGCACAGGGAGTCATTATGAAAATGAGTCCGCAATTCTCAACGCTTCATGCCGTTAGTTAGCCACTACAGTGTTTAAACTGTAAGTCCTGCAAATCCTCAATCAGTTTACTCGTAATGAAAACACGCTCCTTGTATCACTTTCAATGGCATAACAACTCCATGCAAGATCAACAAGTACTTCCCATTAACTTCAATATGACAACTGAAACCGCATTTTCATCGCGAAAACTTGTACAATCATAATAGCAAATATGGACGTTCTAGTAAAGTACAGTTTGTTTACATTTGATGCTCTCGCTTATCGTCAAGTAAAGTTATCAGAAGATCAAAACAAATTGTCAATTGACTCTAAACAACGAAAAGTGTGAGTTCATCCACACGAGTGTTAAAAGGAATCCTTTAGACTTAGGTTACACAATAAATCAGTCAAATCTGAAGGCCGTAAATTCAACTAAATACCTATGAATTACAATTATGACCTATTTAAATCGGAAAGAACACACAGAAAGTATTGTGAGGAAAGCGAACCGAAGATTGCGTTTTATTGGCAGAACACTTAGAAGATGCGTAAGATCTACTACAGAGACTGCTTACATCACGAATGTCCGTCCTCTTTTGGAGTACTGCTGTGCGGTGTGAGGCCCTTACAAGATAGGATTAAAGTAGTACATCGATAAATTACAAAGAACACCAGCACATACCGTATTATCACGAAATAGGGGAGAGAGTGTCACTGACATGATACAGGATTTGGGGTGGTCATCATTAAAACAAAGGCGTTTTTCGTTGCTGTGGAATCTTCTCACGAAATTTAAATCACCAACTTTCTCCTGTGAATGCGAAAATGTTTTGTGTGATTTTCAGAGTATCCAAGTAGATTAGATGTAGAACGAGCACTGCGATGTGGCAAACTACTCGACATAACATCAGTTTCTAGACAACATGAATTTGAGCCGGTGAGCCGAGTCTTTTATTATTTGCTGACTATTATGTGGCAAGTAGGAACGACGTAGCGTTCTCTCCTCCGCCCCCTCCAACTCCACACCCTTCCCCGCCCGTCCATCATTAGTGACACGCTTTGCGACTACAAGTCCATTTGTCACCAGAAGCAGATCTGATCAGAGACTACACTGATTTAATGCTAGCTAGTGAAGCACCGTCTTTCAAATGGAAACTGCACCAAGCCTCATTTTTATGGACGGAGGCAGTCGCATTATCCTACGAGGCCATACTGAAAAGTAGTGATTCCGAATTTTTATGTGAAAACTGCTCAAGCTTTTTAAATAAAACAAACTTAATTAAGATTCTACATCTTTATTCTTCATGGTTAGGTATTTGTTTCTCAACATAACTCACTCTGGCGACGAACACATTTCTCCCAACAAGAGACCAGTTTGTTGACAGCGTCACTGCAGTATGATTGACTTGAAGGTGTTCTTTAAGTTTTGGAAAGTCCGTTGGGGCCAAGTCTGGGACTGTAAGGAAGATAATCAATGACAGGGACCCCACAGCATCGAATTGTTGCACATGCAGTGCTCATGTGTGGCCTGGCACTACCAGGAGAGGGTGCTCCATGTGCTGATGAACTCTTCAAATTGGTGCTTTCAGTTTCTCGCGCACCGATATAGTTACGTTAGACATCGCCATGTTACTTGCTACAATTCAGAGCCCTCTAGCGGCAGAAAGTTGCAACATGCGTCAGCGAATCGGGGAAATCTGCCGAGTAATATTCATCACATGTAATACTTCACCGGATGTTGACAACAGAATAAAGACATCGGAGGCATTACTTTTCAACACGCTCTCCTATTAGACTGTTTCTGCAAATGGAGGAGCGTCACTCAGCGACGAAGAATGCGGAGATGCTTACCGGGATCCTATTGCCAAAAGTAAGGGGACTGTATGCTTTCATCGGATATAATAGTTCTAACATTGGAGTTGACAGCCATGCTACAGTTCTCTAATACGCTTTCCATCAAGCTGAAAAATCGTCTCCCGTGTTATTGGATTCCAGTCAGCGCTTACTCTGCAGTTTTATTTGTACAGGGAGCAAGTAATCACCCCGCTGCCTACAACGTACAAGAGCATCATCCAAAAACCATCAACAATGAGCGTCTGTTCCATAAAGGCACGTTGCGTTATTCATCGTAACTAGATATTACACGTGTTTGCTAAGAATCCATATCAGTCATTGTAGAATCGCAGCAACCAATTTGCGAAAAGATAGAGCTTCAGCCAGTGTACTGTGGAAGCAAAAAATGCAGTAGAAGAAGAAATTTCACTGTCAGTGCGTTACTGCTTTTAGAAACCTGTCAGGGTGCTGTAAACTGAATTAGCTACGGCCAAACCCTTCTGAGATACAATTCTGTGCGTTTCATCTGTGGAACAGAGAAGTTACATATACTGTGGTCAGGAACCTAATTATAGTATTCTTATGCAGCAAAATACCTGTAAGCAGCGCTTGGCAGAATTTTTACATTCATCATCTATTGCAAGAACAACAAAATGAAGGTCTCCACAGCAAAAAGTCTGATTCGCAAACTAGCACGGTCAAAATGGGACTCATCTTCCAATAATCCGTGCGTTGCCGATAGGACAGTGTTCTGCTGTTAAATATGCCTCATCGTATACCAGACATATAGACTCAGCACTCAATGAAACATGTATCTCATTACAAGTTGCCTCATGACTTCTACACATAAATTTTATTACGTACACTACCGGTCAAAACTTTTAAATCACCCATGAAAAAATCTATATACTTTATTTCAATCAACAAACACATCGTACGAACTAAATAAACCAACAAATTATTTTTTTATCTCTCTATCATTAAGTAAAATATAATAAAGTCAAGATTTTTTCCTCTATAAAGTATCCAGCCTTTGCCCTCAAAATAGCTGCTCAGACTCTTGGCATTCTAGAGATAAGACTTTGTAGTGTTTTTGCAAACATTGCAGTCCAACATGTCTGCAAATTATTCCATGGATCTTCAGCATTAGATGACCTCAGTTTTTTGACTTCTTTATCACGTTCGTCTCAAAAAAATTCAATCAGATTAATATCAGGCGAATGACTTTGGCAAATCATATTCTTCCGTTCCCACATTTCTCTTCTCTACCAACATATATCCTCTGCATAATTATAAGTATGTTTGGGGTCATTGTCCTGCGTCAGAACAAACCCACAACTAATGTCTCTTGCCAGATAGAACTGCATATTCGATCGATATCCTTTGATACCCTTCCTTCTTTAATATTTTATTAATTATCACTAGCACCGACTTTATCACCCGTAAAACATCCCCTCACCGTGACCAACACTTCACCATGCTTCACCGATGGCGTCACACACTGCCTCTTTATACATTCTCCATAAACATTCGACAATGGCTTTCATAAACTTCACATTTAGATTCCTCCGTGAATAACACCTTGGACCATTGCTGTACGGTCCAGTTTTTATGTTTCTATGCGCATTGCAATCAATTCTCCTTATTTTCTTTGCGTAATAAAGGGTTTTTGGCCGCTATGCAACCCCTTCAAACCTTGTTCACGAAGACGCCGTTGCATTGTTGTGTTGAGGCATACTATTTTCTTCCTCACGAATTGCAGTTGCACACCAGTCCTCTAACGTTTACTCACGTATGACCTATTCATCCCTGTATGATGTTGTTCTGTGTCTCCGAGATAGCGAACACTTCCTTTGCCACCAATATGCTTGAACCGCCGGCATACACCACTGTGGATCGGGCTGCGTCAACTTTTGTTGCTATTGGCTATTGTCTTACAAGAGTAGCGATGCAGAGTTACAATTACATCCCGGTTGCGTCCCATTAGGAGGTAACGTGATATGAACCTGATAAGATAAACAAACACTCTGCTAGATGCACACATCATCATCATCATCTTCACTTCAACCATTAAGCCTTTTTTATTTTGCCCGTTACGATACCCATTGCTTCTTCGGTCTTCCTTGACTTCTTCCCCAATTGGCTTAAATCTTGTTATCCGGAAAGGTAATCTTTCTCCACTCATTCTTTCGTGACGTTCGTTCCGGTTTCTCCTATTTTCTTGTATTTTATTGAGGAGATTAAATATATTCAGTTCTTGCCTAATTTCCGAATTTCGAAATCTGTCAGCTCTTGTGCAGCGCTTTACTGCTCTTAGGAATCTCATCTCTGTTGCTTGTATGCTATTTTCGTGGCGTTTATGTATAAACCACGACTTACTTCTATAAATAAGTATTATAACCGCCATTGTGTTATAAAATTCGAATCTTGTTTCTCTCCTTGTTTTTTTTTTTTTACATTTGTTTATTGTCAGACGTATATTTTCAAATTCCACGGATTTCGTCTGAATGATACTCATATGTGACGTCGCAACCTAAATAGTTAAAATTTTTGATCTGTTCTATTCCTCTACTGTTAATCATAATTTTTGTCCTTGCAAGATATTTTCTTCAAAAAGCCATTGATTTTGTCTTCCTCTGACATGTCAAATAGTACTCTTCACAAATCTTTCTTAATAAATGTATCCGCTTTTGTTGGTCATCTTCATTTTCCGCCATCAATGAGGCATCGTCTCCATATAAATGACAATTCGAGCGGTAATTTCTGTTAATCTTAATTCAGCCGTTAAAACTCTCCTAGCAATTCCGGATTGGGTCTTGTAAATAAATGGTAAAAAGTGTGGGTGAAATCCTGCACCCTTGTCTAACTCCTTTTTGTTTATAGGGTGTGTTAGAATACCATTTGTATCTGGAATTACAGTCGTGTGTTTGCACAGACTCTTTAAAACGTTTATTGGGTGTTGTGGATGTCCTCTTTTCCTCATAATTTTCCACTGTTTCTCTCTATCAGCTTTATCGACTGCCTTAATAGAATCAATGAATGCTAAATAAGTTTCCCTATTACACTCTCTTACCGAGCGAGGTGGCGCAGTGGTTAGCACACTGGACTCGCATTCGGGAGGACGACGGTTCAATCCCGTCTCCAGCCATCCTGATTTAGGTTTTCCGTGATTTCCCTAAATCGTTTCAGGCGAATGCCGAGATGGTTCCTTTGAAAGGGCACGGCCGATTTCCTTCCCAATCCTTCCCTAACCCGAGCTTGCGCTCCGTCTCTAATGACCTCGTTGTCGACGGGACGTTAAACACTAACCACCACTATTATACTCTCTCTCTCTCTGTTTTTCTATTAACTGTTAAATTATAAATACAGCATCTGCTGTCGGTCCGCCCCTGCACACAATGTACTGTAAACTAACGCGAACTGACTTCTACACAAACAGCAGAAGGAGTGCACCTATACTTGTTTTATTATCAGAATAGGGATGTGATACAATGTTTAAAACGAAATCCCTGTTTTAAATAGCTCTAAGCATTATGGGACTTAACATCTGAGGTGATCAGTCCCCTAGACTTAGAACTACTTAAACCTAACTAACCTAAGGACATCACACACATCCATGCCCGAGGCAGGATTCGAACCTGCGACCGTAGCAGCAGCGCGGTTCGGACTGAATCGCTTAGAATCGCTCGGTCACATCGGCCGGCGAAATCCCTGTTTTAAGCACAAACACTTTGTGATCGAAAACTTTTGAGCGGTGGCGTAGCTGCAAAAGGGCCACCATCTGCAGAGAGAAGTGGCTGCTGATAAGGCGAGGCTTAAAGTGGAGCGCGTAGATACATACTCCTCCTCTTCAACAGCCGTGGTTCAAGAAGAGCTTCCTGCAATCGTCTTACAAGCTTACCGTGCCTCCGGAGAAGGCGATGCTGACCTGTGGAAAGAGGGAACACCTCAACTACATACTGTAGATGGATAACAGCATCCTTACGATCCAGAGTGGAAAGAACTAAGGACAGTATGGATAAATGGGACTTCAATGCTGATAACATGTATTATGAATGCAGACAAGATCAGACCACCAGCAGGCATATTTCGGTGTCTTCTGGTCCAAATGTCCTACACACAAGACTTCTACACAAGATAGTATTCATACCACCCCTACTGTTTTGGGGGATGAGACGTTCTGGGCATATGTGATAAGTTGTATTGTCGTGCAGTATGTGTGCAGTCTGTTATCTATTGAGTTGTTGTGTAAGTTCGTAGCGTTTTTGAAAAAGTTTAATAAACACAACAGATACACGTAACAGAAACTTCAGTCATGAATAATACACTCCTGGAAATGGAAAAAAGAACACATTGACACCGGTGCGTCAGACCCACCATACTTGCTCCGGACACTGCGAGAGGGCTGTACAAGCAATGATCACACGCACGGCACAGCGGACACACCAGGAACCGCGGTGTTGGCCGTCGAATGGCGCTAGCTGCGCAGCATTTGTGCACCGCCGCCGTCAGTGTCAGCCAGTTTGCCGTGGCATACGGAGCTCCATCGCAGTCTTTAACACTGGTAGCATGCCGCGACAGCGTGGGCGTGAACCGTATGTGCAGTTGACGGACTTTGAGCGAGGGCGTATAGTGGGCATGCGGGAGGCCGGGTGGACGTACCGCCGAATTGCTCAACACGTGGGGCGTGAGGTCTCCACAGTACATCGATGTTGTCGCCAGTGGTCGGCGGAAGGTTGTAACCTCCCCACCGTAATTTTATAAGAATGAACAATATTATTTAAGGATGCTAATGGACACTGCTCTAAGCGTAACCTGCCCACAATCAAATGTACTGACAATGGCAACAAAAATGTGAAATTTGCAATCTGACTCAAATATAAATTCCTCACAAAAAATTAAAGTCCATTCAGTGATAAGAAAATTCAACTAGACCGACTAGTGACATTATGTGGGACTGGTAATACATTTTTTTGGTAGCAATGCATTGCGTTGGGATCGATAATTAATTGCTGATACATAACACTATTTGCTTTTGACCTATTGCAGCAAATGAGGATAGGTAACGTCATTCGTCATGAGTCAGCTGTAGCAAGATTATGTAACAAGGCAGTACATGTGATCACATTTATAAACGATAGACACAAATGGGTAAAAATATAAAAATGCAAGTACTAGAACAGGTATAATAAGTAACAGGTTTAGTAAGTATCATGAAAAAAACTTCTCCTGGAAAAATTACAAAAACGGATTATTGACCTGAAAGAAGAAACGCACACTATGCTGAAAAGTAGTGAACTTCGAATTAACAGGTAGTGAAATGTGTATAAAATGTGCTCCATAGCTGTCCTTTCCAAAACTTTCCGTCATCCTACTATGCAATGTAACACCTGCTGTCAAAGCAAACTGCAACAAATACTTAAATAACTACGTAGCATAAATACATAACTTCAACACTATCCTCATCTGTAAAGAAAAAAAACTTCATTATCCATTTCATCATAACTTCACCATTATCATCACCTGTAAAGAAAAACTTCATTATTCATAATACCATATCCTTCATCATTATTCATCAGTATTCATTATCATCTGCAAAAAATCACTTCATTACTCATTACATAACTATTCCTTATCTCTAGCATATTTCATCACTAAAACTAAGATGTGTAGTTCAGTCTGACAGCCTGCATCAATCACCTTGTAATCTGAAAGAAAAAATTAGTTAAGATGCTATTCTGTGATGAGTACAGTATAGTCTTGTTAATGCTTGTTAATCCTGATCCATTTACTCTTCCTCATAAAGTTATTGCATCTCCTTTCGTTTATCCCGTAGGTGAAATTCCCATTTCTGTTGAATTTATTTCTTACATGCATCATTTCTTTCTGAAATTGATGAGCAGATATTAATGTCTTGCATTTAAATCATATACCCACTAAATAATGACTGGTTTATGGTGACACAATTAACCATACAGCATAACATGACAGAAAACGTAATATGTTAAAGACGTTGACAGTGTTCAGATGCAAAAATGTACACAGAATAATACAATGCAGTAGCAAAAAAAAAAAAAATGTAAAACAGTCACGATGTTGAGATGTCATAGGGCAAAAAAAATGTCAAAGTCGACTGTTGTGTGTTATATCTTAACTATTTCACAATACATACAAACAAAACTGGAGTACAATCATATACACAAAAAAAGTGGAAAATGTGCACGGTCTGATGTGTAACGACAAGAAAAGCGACCTGCTAACCTTACCTTGCCGGGCACTTGCCAAGAAAAAATACGATAATCATCAGTAATTAGTCAGGTGAATTAATTGCATTAGTAAACGGCATCATAGTGTGTTGAATCATACAGTGGTTTCACTCAATAAACGGTTTAAAGTTTGATATATGGTGATTGCCTTTCGATTTTCTAGTTCTCAAAGTTTCGACATGTACAACATTGGGGTGAGGGATGCTGCGAATCCGATATGGACCTGCGTATAGAAGTTCAAATTTACTGCACTTACCTTTTAATTTGCTGGATAAATAGTGTGTACGTACTAATATCTTCTGTCCAACGTGAAAGTCGCGGCGTGTACAAACCTGTTTTTGCTGTCTTCTCCGGCGCTCTGCGGCACGTTTGATGTTCTTCAGCGCAATGTCAATTATTTCGTGGTGTCTTAGTCGCCTACATTTGGGTAATTTTACTAATTCTTTAATTTTGTTCGGTGGTTCAACGTTTTTCAGTATAACAGTCGGAGATAGCATAGTGGATTCATTTGGAATGGAATTAATTACATCTTGGAATGAGAATATGTGTGTGTCCCAATCAATATGTCTTTTGTGGCAGTATATTCGGCACAGTTTACCAATTTCTTTCATTAATCTTTCACAGGGGTTCGAAGAAGCGTGATACTTGGATATATATATCGGAGAAATGTTTCTGGCTCGTAACATGCGTGTCCATACGCTACTACGAAATTGAGATCCATTGTCAGAAATTACTTTCATTACATGCCCTACATGAAATAGAAAATGTTTTACAAATGCTTTCGAAACAGTTTTAGCAGTAGCTTTGCGTAATGGAGTGAAAGAAACAAATTTTGAAGTGAGCTCAACAGCGACAAAAATGTAGCAAAAACCTCTGTTAGTTCTCGGAATCGGACCAAAAATGTCTACTGCAGCCATATGTCTTAATTTAACAGGTATAATGGGATATAAAGAAGGAATATGTGAAGTGGTGTCTGATTTAGCTTTCTGGCAAATTTTACAAGACGCTAAAACTCGTCGTATACGTTTCTCCATGTTGGTAAAATAACAGTTCTGTCTCAGTATAAGAAAACATTTTCGTGCTCCGTAATGTGCGTAACTTAAATGAGTGTACCAAATTAATTTGTTAACCAGTTCGTCAGGAATGCATAATAACCAATTGTTGCTATCAGGATGAGAGCGGCGAAACAGAATGTCATTGCGTACAGTGTAGTGGTTCCTAATCGTAACATTTTTCCTATCTTGCCAAAGGTGTTTAATTTCTTTCCACACATTGTCCTTATTTTGCTCTTGCGCTATGTCCTGTAGTGACGATGAAATAAACATTTCAAATGCAACTTGCTAAATGTACATGACACTGAAATTTGTTTTGCAGAAGTTGGTTGCTACGTCTTGCTGATTGTTGCCGAGAGAACGCGATAGTGCGTCTGCTATAACATTTTGTGTGCCGGGAATGTGAACAATTGTAAAATTAAATTCTTGTAAATAAAGTTTCCATCTACTTAATCTATCGTGTGTGAATTTAGCCGAAAGTAAAAATTGTATTGCTCTGTGGTCTGTGTAGACGGTGGTATGTCTCCCATAAAGAAAGTGCCTAAATCTCGTAAAAGCCCATACAACACATAATGTTTCCAATTCTGTAACGGAATAATTTCGTTCAGCAGGTGACAGAATGCCACTTGCAAATGCGATGTTTTTGATTACTGTAGAGCCATCTTCTTCAATTTCCTGGAAAATGTGTACGCCTAAGGCGGTGTTGGAACTGTCGGTGGCAATGGAAAAATTTCTAGTAAGATCTGGGTGCGATAATAGTGGTGCATTCAACAAAGCATGTTTCAGGTTCATGAATTCAGAGTGTGCTTGCTTATCCCAAGACCAAATAGTGTTTTTACCTGTTAATTGACATAATCTAGGCGTGTCTAAAGCGGAGTGATGAATAAATTTGCGAAAAAAGTTAATTAAGCCCAAAAAACTGCGTAATTGCTTTTTTGTTGTAGGAACAGTAATGTCACGTAGAGCTTGAAGTTTTTCCGGATCAGGTGCAGTGCCTTCTGCTGAAATTACGTGTCCAAGAAATTTTATAGAAGTTTTACCAAAGTGCGATTTACTGAGGTTAACTGTAAGTCCTTGTGCACGAAAAGTTTGTAACAGTTGTTCAAGAATCAGATTGTGTTCAGACCAGTTAGCTTCTGCGATAAGAATATCGTCTACGTACGTCGTAATTCTGTCCTTAAGTTCTGTCGGAAGTATTGTGTTCAAACCGCGAATAAAAGCTGCAGAAGAAATAGTTAAGCCGAACGGTAATTTGCAAAATTGATAACAGTCGCCGAAACAGAGAAAAGCTGTATATTTTCTACAATTCGGATGAAGTTGAATTTGCCAAAATCCCGATTTCAAATCTAATGTGGAATAAATAGCAGTGCCGTGAAATTTCTGTAAAAGTTCCTCTAATGTCTGTGGTCGGTCTGTTTCATTAATAATAATGTCATTAATGTGACGTGAATCAAGTACAAGGCGAAGTGAGCCATCTTTTTTCTTAACAATATGTAGCGGGTTTATGTACGGACTAACTGCCGGTTCAATAATTCCTTGGTCGAGCATATCCTGCAATTCTTTTTTAACTTGTTCTCTGTGAATATATGGAATGGGATAATGCTTTGCTTTAAATGTGTCGTGCGGTTTGACTTGAAATTCATACATAAAGCCGGACATAGTACCAGGAATGTTGTCAAAAACTGGAGCTTGCTGTAAAAGAATTTTGTGTAATTGCGTTCGTTCGTCGTCTGTAGTTGCACTGCTCTCTTTAACCTTATCAGAAATTAACTGCATAACGTCGTAGTCAGCTTCGTCGGGAGTATTATAGTTATGTACGTACGTATCCGTGAACAATGTGGGATTACAGTCTATGTTACGTGTTGCGGAAATGACCTCTGTGCGGTTAATTGTTTGTTCTTCCGCAGATAAAGAGTGCTGAAATTCTAAAGCCAATTGTACATTTTCATCCTTTAACATTAAATAAGAATTCTGAAAGTCGATAACTGCGTCGTGTTGTACCAGAAAATTCGTGCCTAAAATAATGTCTGTTGTCAATAAAGGAACAATCCAAAAATTAGAGTGGAAAGTATGACCTCCAATACAAAATGATAAATGCGTCTGTAATTTAACGTCTACACCTTTACTCGATACTGCTCCTTTCACTTTTGTTTTGCCTAAAGGTAGTGTCGGATAGGTATTCTCTTTGTTGCACTCATTAAAAGTCTCCTCGTTTATTACTGATATAGGTGAGCCGGAATCAATTACTGCTGAGAATTTCGATGAACCAATTTTAATTTCGATAACAGGATGTGAAATGGTTTTCTGAATAACTGGTCTTTCCTGTAAAAGAGTGTCTCTGATGTCGTCAAAAGTAATTACATTTTCGTGAACAACATTTTGCGTGTCTAAGGTAATGCTTGTATTATTGGAAGATGCGTCCTGTACATTATCTAGTCAGATTCTATCTGACGTGTTATTATTATTAGGAGGATTCTGTGGCATTTCGACTATTTGAACTGTCCTATCACTTCTTCCAGACGTGTTACGCTCTGGATGGTATCTACTGTCGGGTTCATTCATGAGAATATGTTCTTGTGAATAATTTTGCTGTTGGTGAGACCGACTGTTATTATATGTACGCTGATAATTGTGCTCGTCGTTTTTACGTCTGTCGTAATAGTCATTCCTATACGGTGTATTGCGATGGGAATTGAAATACTGTCTTCTTTGTACATAGTTGTTTCTCTGCTCCCGTGCGTTACTATTTGTTGGACCAGGGACTATGCGTCCACGCGGCGAAACATTAAAGCCTGGTTGACCTTGTGTATTCCATTGTTGGTTAGGTATGCTAACCGGCTGGTTTTGATGTTGTTGTTGTGAAACACCTCTATTGTTACTAAAGTGTTGTTCCTGTTGCTGAAAATTTTGACGGTATTGATAATTAGAATTTTGCCTGTTATTAAAGTTTTGGTAGTTGTCGTTCCTAAAGCGTCTGTTATCTTTCCGATTGAAATTACGTCCCTGATCATAATTGCAGTACTGTTGTTGACCTTGGTTGTTACTCGAAAAGTTTTTGTTTACAAAAGAATAATCGGATTGCTGTACTTCCAAGAGCTGTAAAAGATCTCTGAATGCTGAAATGTTTTCTTTTTGCTGGCCCGTTAGAAGTGACACTCGTAATGACCGTGGTAATTTAGAGATGCATAGTTGTATAAGTGCGGATTCACCGTACGGTTCACTTAGGTACTGGTTTTGTTGTACCATGTGCTCAAAAAATTGCGTTACACTGGGAAAATTTGAGTTTTCATAGTTTGGCAAACTAATTAGTTGGTCTTTAATTCCGCGCTGTGTCGTCTTCGACCAGTACGCTGACAGAAAAGCATTCTGAAATTCCTCTACTGAATAGCATTGCCTTGCGATCGGTCTCATGCGAGTTGCCGGTTCGCCTTCCAAAAAACTGCAAATAAATTCAAGTTTGTGTGTTACAGGCCAATTCGGTGGAAGAGCAAAGCTAAATTGTTGAATCCAATCCAGTGGGTGAATCTGCGTTCTATCGTTTTTAAAAACTTTAAACTTTCTCACTGACAGAAAATGTTTGTAGTCGAAATTATCATCTCTGTGTGATGGAACAGGTTCAGGATCGTAAGAGAATCTATTGAACTGTGGTTGATCAGAATCTAAGTCCCGTACTCTCTGTAGATTACCCAAATTATACGCGCTGCGTGAGTCTGACACATGTTCATAAAGTGGCGTCTGTTGCGGTATGTTATTAACTGAAATGTTTTTCATCTCTGTTACTTCTTGTTGTAAATTTGACAACTTCCTACGTAACGTATTGTGAGATGAATCGATCTCATTAATTGTCTGCTGTAAATTTTGAAATTCAGGTGTTTGGATAAATGAAACCGGTGCAGTATCGTCTGATTTATTGTCATTTGCATTTTCGATAACATCAATACGACTGGCCAATTCATCACATCTTTCAGTCAGTATTTTAACCTGATCATCGGTTTTAGAATCGGACGCATTAATCTGTTTTTGCAACTTGCGCGTAGTTTCGCTCATTTTTTTAACATCAACTTTGATGACATCGCAATCCTGTGTTAGATCTAATTGTTCGAATCTATCTGTCACTGTTTGAATATTTACTGTGTGTGTATCTGTTTTTGATTTAAGATCAGAAATTTCATCCCTTAATTCCGCGTTCAATTGTTCTATGGTATTAATTTTGTCGGACACTGTAGTAATATTATTGTCTACATACGTTTTTGCTTTCGCGAACATTTTACGTTTGTCCTCTTGTCTTTGTGCAGTGATTGTTTCCATGACTTGTCGTTTTACTTTGTTTTGATCTTGAATAAATCTGCGGAAACGCGTATCACTTTTCTGTATGTGCTGACTAAGGCGCTCGTTAATCTGAGTGTTCTGCTGTTCGAATTTCGCGTCTATCTTTGCGTCCATAGTGCGCGAAAGTTCTACCGTCATTGCTTTAAGCTCGTCCCGTAATTGTGCAGCTTTTTCAGAGCATTGTTTAGCGACTCCGCTAATTTCGTCTCTGAGTGTTTCTGTTGCGACTGTTTGCATTTCTCTTAATTCTTGCGCAACAGATTTAATTTCTTCGCTGTTTTTTTTTGAACACGCCTCAATTTCCGCGCGCAACTGTTCCTTAGTGTCATGGCACTGCGCGGCAACCGCACTAATTTGTTCACTAAGCTGCTTGAGGTTTTCATTCTGTTGTTTGTTATCTTCCCTAAGTTGTCTGAAATCTTCACTCTGTTTGTCTAATTTTTTATTCTGTTGTTTATTATCTTCCCTAAGTTGTAGCAGTATTGCCATAATTGGATCCGAGCCAAAATTACCATTTCTATTATCTGTACTGTTCAATAGTGGATCTGGAATTGTTTCACTTTCTGTAACCATTTGGTCATTTTGAAATTTACAAAAAGGTTTGTCAGTCAAATGTATACTATCAGTCATTGTTTCGGAATTAAATAAATCCGCCCTACTTTGTGTGATCTGTTCATTTTCATTAGACAAATTTGTCTGTTCGTTACTTGGGTTTTCCAAATCGGGTGTGTTAAGCTCTGCAGCGCTCATTACAATAGAGCGCTCCGCGTCATCAATTGTCGTCAAGTTAACAGACGAGACAATTGAGTTCGTTTGTTCATTATCAAGGTAAAAGTCATCATTAGTGGTTGTAATGCATTGATTGTTAGTGAACGCAGGATTGTCATCATTACACTGCGTGTCACATGTCCTATCGGTAAAGATGTTTAAATCGGTAGTTTCGTTCGTAATACCTCGCGATACACTATTCACAGTCTTTCGCGGCATTTTTACAGTAGTCACAATTATTCAAAAACAAATAAGCACAAATGCAAAAACAACACACAAATACAACAAAGCAACAAATTGCCGTTGACCTGTAGAGAGAAAGTCACAATATTATTAAAAGCGTAGCGCCAAATCCTAATTATATCTAAGCAAATAAGAGCAGATATCTGACTGTTGCTCAAAAGACTCTCAACGAAATTCGATCCTGGACTGGGTGTCGCCAAGTGTAACCTCCCCACCGTAATTTTATAAGAATGAACAATATTATTTAAGGATGCTAATGGACACTGCTCTAAGCGTAACCTGCCCACAATCAAATGTACTGACAATGGCAACAAAAATGTGAAATTTGCAATCTGACTCAAATATAAATTCCTCACAAAAAATTAAAGTCCATTCAGTGATAAGAAAATTCAACTAGACCGAAATATTGGTCTTTGGCCCTGTGTAAAACAATCAGAGTTAAAGTCTTACCTCAGAATAAATGGATGTCACATTTCTGCTCTTGTTGTTGCGCACCGCTTGGAGGAACTGCATTGCAAATAATAATATTCTCTTTTTTTGTGATTTTACTAAAAATTTTCTTTTAAAGAAGTGGAGTGAAATGGGAAGTGCAACGAAATCTTTAGTTCAATAAAAAATTAAATTTTTGAAAAAATGCTTTTGAAATAAAAATTATTATTGGGGGACTTGTTGGAGAATAGTTACAATAAATAAAATTTTTCATTATCTAATGATTATATTAATTAACAGTATACCTTATTCACCATCTTGACCAGTGTTGCCGACCGCTCTCCATGACGACTATTGGCGTATTGCACGCGACGACTACTGACTGAGTACTGCCCTCAACTAGACAGAGCTACAGACTCGCAACGACTGACTGACAGACTCGCAACGACTGACTGACAGACTCGCAACGACTGACTGACAGACTCGCAACGATTACTGACTGACTGAGAACCGCTCGCAACACTCGCGCGGTCAAGCGCAAACTCTCTGGTCACAGATGCTACAATGCCTCGCCATCGCTGCTATGTTACATACGTGTTTCAAGGTGCACGTGCCCGTCGACCTGGGACCGGACCGCAGCGACGCACGGATGCACGCCAAGACCGTAGGATCCTACGCAGTGCCGTAGGGGACCGCACCGCCACTTCCCAGCAAATTAGGGACACTGTTGCTCCTGGGGTATCGGCGAGGACCATTCGCAACCGTCTCCATGAAGCTGGGCTACGGTCCCGCACACCGTTAGACCGTCTTCCGCTCACGCCCCAACATCGTGCAGCCCGCCTCCAGTGGTGTCGCGACAGGCGTGAATGGAGGGACGAATGGAGACGTGTCGTCTTCAGCGATGAGAGTCGCTTCTGCCTTGGTGCCAATGATGGTCGTATGCGTGTTTGGCGCCGTGCAGGTGAGCGCCACAATCAGGACTGCATACGACCGAGGCACACAGGGCCAACACCCGGCATCATGGTGTGGGGAGCGATCTCCTACACTGGCCGTACACCACTGGTGATCGTCGAGGGGACACTGAATAGTGCACGGTACATCCAAACCGTCATCGAACCCATCGTTCTACATTCCTAGACCGGCAAGGGAACTTGCTGTTCCAACAGGACAATGCACGTCCGCATGTATCCCGTGCCACCCAACGTGCTCTAGAAGGTGTAAGTCAACTACCCTGGCCAGCAAGATCTCCGGATCTGTCCCCCATTGAGCATGTTTGGGACTGGATGAAGCGTCGTCTCACGCGGTCTGCACGTCCAGCACGAACGCTGGTCCAACTGAGGCGCCAGGTGGAAATGGCATGGCAAGCCGTTCCACAGGACTACATCCAGCATCTCTACGATCGTCTCCATGGGAGAATAGCAGCCTGCATTGCTGCGAAAGGTGGATATACACTGTACTAGTGCCGACATTGTGCATGCTCTGTTGCCTGTGTCTATGTGCCTGTGGTTCTGTCAGTGTGATCATGTGATGTATCTGACCCCAGGAATGTGTCAATAAAGTTTACCCTTCCTGGGACAATGAATTCACGGTGTTCTTATTTCAATTTCCAGGAGTGTATATTCACCTTCACTATTTACAACAGACTGCCAACGCTGCAGTAACTTTTCGCTTCCGCGACTGAAGAAACCACATGGTTTTGAGGCGAGGAACTCGTCGAACCATGCTCAGAGCGCATTTTAACCCGGAAATCAAGTTCCTTGTTCGACGAAGAGCGGAAAAGGTGAATAACGTGGGTGCGGAGTGCCTTCACATCCCAATTCCTATACAGTGTTCTTTGTCAGTCTACCACACTATTTTTCAACCTTTTCTAATACGCAACCTCTTTCCAAGTAAAAATATTCTGGCGAACCCCAAAACCACAATAAAAGTATGTCAGCGATTTCAAAGGCAACATATTCAAGTCTCTATTGATTCTATACTGATCGAGAAACCAGGTGCAATGTGAAAAGACGTCGCAGTACTCTGCGGGCAGAGATATAATTATATTCTTTGCCGCGGTTCTTTGCCTCTCCTACAAACCTCTAAAAGGTAAATACTATCTGTGCAAGACTTAGTGACTCTCGCAGCCCTAGTTCCATTCCGCAGAAGTGGTAAGAGATCGATAGATATCGTGCTGTTTCTCATTGCTGCAAGTGTTTGCGTATTTGATCTCTTCAATAGGTTGTAACCTCCCCACAAAAATTTTAATGACAGAAATATTAAATGAATAGGAGCCAAACGTCCAAACGTAACCTCCCTGCAATTAAATTTAATGACAATAAAGCTGATCATCGCAATCTGACTCAAAAATAAATTCTTCACAAAATTTAAAGTCCGTTCAGTGACAAGAAAATACAATTAAACCGAAATATCGGTCTTTGGCCCTGTGTAAAACAATCAGAATTAAAGTCTTACCTCAGAATAAATGGATGTCACATATCTGCTCTTGTTGTTGCGCACCGCTTGGAGGAACTGCATTGCAAATAATAATATTCTCTTTTTTTTGTGATTCTAGTGAAATTTTTCTTCAAAAGAAGTGGAATGAAATGGGAAGTGCAACGAGATCTTCAGTTCAATAAAAAATTAAATTTTTGAAAAAATGCTTTTGAAATAAAAATTATTATTAGGGAACTTGTTGGAGAATAATTACAATAAATAAATTTTTACATTATCTAATGATTATATTAATTAATGGTATACCTTATTCACCATCTTGACCAGTGTTGCCGACCGCCTACATCATACAACCGCACTGGGCTGTTACTACTGACCGACCGCTCTGCATGACGACTATTAGCGTACAGCACGCGACGACTACTGACAGAGTACTGCTCTCAACTAGACAGAGCTACAGACTCGCAACGACTGACTGACAGACTCGCAACGACTGAACAGACAGAGTGAGAACCGCTCGCAACACTCGCGCGGTCAAGCGCATACTCTCTGGTCACAGATGCTACAATGCCTCGCCATCGCTGCTGCGTTACATACGTGTTTCATAACCCTCCACTGGGGGGGCAAAAATTTGGCAGCGATGGTGAGTCATTTGGACTTGCCAAGCGCGGCAAAATTTTTCTTTAATTAACAAAATTCTACAACTTACAGAATATTTAAATGTTGTGCACACGCACTAAGTACAAAATATATCAAACAAAGACAAAATGTGAGTACAAAACATAGTAGCAAATCAGAAAAATGTATATACAAATTTTTTGACAGATAACAAAGTGCACAGGCACCGAAACAATTCTTTAGCATATTCAGAACAAATAAACAGACTGGCAAAAAATATTATGTTGACAATTGACATGAGTGCACATGCACTGTAGTTCAGAAAATAAAAAAAAATGTATATACAATACAAAAGACAAGAGTGTACATATACTGTACTTCAGAACAAATCGAAAAATGTCTTTAGCATTTTCGCAATAAATAAACATAATGGCAAAAAAATCATGTCCAAAGTGCACATGCACTGAAAAATGTCTTTAGCATTTTCACAACAAATAAACATAATGGCAAACATCATGTCGACCAGTGACATAAGTGTACTCGCACTGGAGTTCAGCGAATCGAAAAATGTATAACCTATGAACATAAATGATGTTACCAAAAAAAAATTTTTTTTTTCTTTATGTGACAAGAATCAGGATAGGAAAGGGAAGGATTGCATCATGGTTGTAGCACTTTAGATTGCACACAGCTGCTCTGAAAGTCCATATCTTTCCACAGAAGTACAACACCAAGTGACACAACTTGAAGTTCTTTTCCCATCAGAATTTATCAGTGTAGCCAAGACACTGAACTGTCGTAGTAATGTTCCATGTTTTCATTTTGGCAGTACATTAGGTACACCAAACAGTGGGACCATAATAACGTCTTCATTGCTCACGGTGGTGGACAGCATGTCGTGTCAACACCACGCTCTTACAAGGCACACCAACGTAGAATTAGTGCAAAAACCAAATATAGTGCTCCATGATCACTAGGATAAACAGGACAAATGGACATTGCAGTAATTCAGGGTAGTCAGCTTATGAGGTGAAGGACATCAAGTCACATAATATTGACAATTACAGTCTTCATGAGTAGTTTGTGGCATTCATAGCCTAGTTATTGAACATTTCTGTACCAAGTATGTAGTATTACAGAAAAATGTTCATTAATTGTTTTACATAGAATCAGTAGCCTTCTTTTCCTGGTTACAAAGTATTATGAAATAATCGCATTCTTTTCAGTTACAGAGTATAATTAAGAATCATTAACCTTCTCCTAATTACAGTTAATTAATCATTTGTCATTCCAATAATCATTAGCCTTTTCCTAATTACAGTTAATTAATCATTTGTCGATAATTAATCATTTGTCTATTTACAGTTAATTAATTAATCATTTGTCATTTCAATATAGTAAGAATTATTAGCCTTAATTAATTACAAAGCATTATTAAACAGTACCATAGTTAATTAATTATGTGTCATTACAATCTATTAAGAATCACTAGCTGGCATCATGGGTAATCGTATTACAATAAACAGTGGCGGTCCTTGGCCAGTTACAAAGTATATTTAGTAAGACAGAATAATGTTCATCAGAAGCCTTAATTGAAAAGGAGAGTCAATTATTGGCCTAGCATTAACATAATACATTGAGTGATACAAATTATTGGCACTCATTGGCCATTAACCAAAACATGAAAACTCAACATGGAAAAAAAAGGGCTAATTAATGGCATAATTAATAACAATTCGTGGAGTGACATTAATTATTGGCACTCAGTGGCCAGCAAGTATTGAATAGAATCATCGTTCAGTATTATTCAGATTATTACGAAGTCATTATTAAAAATCAGTTAATTACAGTCAAATCATTAATAATCACAGGCATTATAAGTAGTATCATTACAATAAACAGTGGCAGTTATTAGCTAGTGACAAAGCATTATTTTGAATATAGTCTCATTAAGAGGTCATTACTCAAGTGACATGCTATTCAGAGTTGATCAGTATTATTCAGAATTATCATAAACTAGTGACATTATGTGGGATTGGTAATACATTTTTTTTTTTTGGTAGCAATGCATTGCGTTGGGATCGATAATTAATTGCTGAAACATAACACTATTTGCTTTTGACCTATTGCAGCAAATGAGGATAGGTAACGTCATTCGTCATGAGTCAGCTGTAGCAAGATTATGTAACAAGGCAGTACATGTGATCACATTTATAAACGATAGACACAAATGGGTAAAAATATAAAAATGCAAGTACTAGAACAGGTATAATAAGTAACAGGTTTAGTAAGTATCATGAAAAAAACTTCTCCTGGAAAAATTACAAAAACGGATTATTGACCTGAAAGAAGAAACGCACACTATGCTGAAAAGTAGTGAACTTCGAATTAACAGGTAGTGAAATGTGTATAAAATGTGCTCCATAGCTGTCCTTTCCAAAACTTTCCGTCATCCTACTATGCAATGTAACACCTGCTGTCAAAGCAAACTGCAACAAATACTTAAATAACTACGTAGCATAAATACATAACTTCAACACTATCCTCATCTGTAAAGAAAAAAAACTTCATTATCCATTTCATCATAACTTCACCATTATCATCACCTGTAAAGAAAAACTTCATTATTCATAATACCATATCCTTCATCATTATTCATCAGTATTCATTATCATCTGCAAAAAATCACTTCATTACTCATTACATAACTATTCCTTATCTCTAGCATATTTCATCACTAAAACTAAGATGTGTAGTTCTCTCTGACAGCCTGCATCAATCACCTTGTATTCTGAAAGAAAAAAATTAGTTAAGACTGCTATTCTGTGATGAGTATAGTATATTCTTGTTAATGTTTGTTAATCCTGATCCATTTACTCTTCCTCATAAAGTTATTGCATCTCCTTTCGTTTATTCCGTAGGTGAAATTCCCATTTCTGTTGAATTTATTTCTTACATGCATCATTTCTTTCTGAAATTGATGAGCAGAGATTAATGTCTTGCATTTAAATCATATACCCACTAAATAATGACTGGTTTATGGTGACACAATTAACCATACAGCATAACATGACAGAAAACGTAATATGTTAAAGACGTTGACAGTGTTCAGATGCAAAAATGTACACAGAATAATACAATGCAGTAGCAAAAAAAAATGTTAAACAGTCACGATCTTGAGGTGTCATATGGCAACAAAAAATGTCAAAGTCAATTGGTGTGTGTTATATCTTAACTATTTCACAGTACATACAAACAAAACTGGAGTACAATCATATACACAAAAAAAATGGAAAATGTGCACGGTCTGATGTGTAACGACAAGAAAAGCGACCTGCTAACCTTACCTTGCCGGGCACTTGCCAAGAAAAAATACGATAATCATCAGTAATTAGTCAGGTGAATTAATTGCATTAGTAAATGACATCATAGTGTGTTGAATCATACAGTGGTTTCACTCAATAAACGGTTTAATGTTTGAGATATGGTGATTGCCTTTCGATTTTCTGGTTCTCAAAGTTTCGACGTGTACAACATTGGGGTGAGGGATGCTGCGAATCCGATATGGACCTGCGTATAGAAGTTCAAATTTACTGCACTTACCTTTTAATTTACTGGATAAATAGTGTGTACGTACTAGTATCTTCTGTCCAACGTGAAAGTCGCGGCGTGTACAAACCTGTTTTTGCTGTCTTCTCCGGCGCTCTGCGGCACGTTTGATGTTGTTCAGCGCAATGTCAATTATTTCGTGGTGTCGTAATCGACGAGATGTAGGAAATGTTATTAACTCTTTAATTTTGTTAGGTGGTTCAGCATTTTTCAGTATAACAGACGGAGATAGCATAGTGGATTCATTTGGAATGGAATTAATTACATCTTGGAATGAGAATATGTGTGTGTCCCAATCAATATGTCTTTTGTGGCAGTATATTCGGCACAGTTTACCAATTTCTTTCATTAATCTTTCACAGGGGTTCGAAGAAGCGTGGTACTTGGATATATAGATCGGAGAAATGTTTCTGGCTCGTAACATGCGTGTCCATACGCTACTACGAAATTGAGATCCATTGTCAGAAATTACTTTCATTACATGCCCTACATGAAATAGAAAATGTTTTACAAATGCTTTCGAAACAGTTTTAGCAGTAGCTTTGCGTAATGGAGTGAAAGTAACAAATTTTGAAGTGAGCTCAACAGCGACAAAAATGTAGCAAAAACCTCTGTTAGTTCTCGGAATCGGCCCAAAAATATCTACTGCGGCCATGTGTCTTAATTTAACAGGTACAATGGGATATAAAGGAGGAATATGTGAAGTGGTGTCTGATTTAGCTTTCTGGCAAATTTTACAAGACGCTAAAACTCGTCGTATACGTTTTTCCATGTTAGTAAAATAACAGTTCTGTCTCAGTATAAGAAAACATTTTCGTGCTCCGTAATGTGCGTAACTTAAATGAGTGTACCAAATTAGTTTGTTAACCAGTTCGTCAGGAATGCATAATAACCAAATGTTGCTGTCAGGATGAGAGCTGCGAAACAGAATGTCATTGCGTACAGTGTAATGGTTTCTAATCGTAACATTATTCCTATCTTGCCAAATTTGTTTAATTTCTTTCCACACGTTGTCTTTATTTTGTTCTTGTGCTATGTCCTGTAATGACGATGAAATAAAGTTTTCAAATGCAACTTGCTGAATGTACATGACACTGAAATTTGTTTTGCAGAAGTTGGTTGCTACGTCTTGCTGATTGTTGCCGAGAGAACGCGATAGTGCGTCTGCTATAACATTTTGTGTGCCGGGAATGTGAACTATTGTAAAATTAAATTCCTGTAAATACAGTTTCCATCTGCTTAATCTGTCGTGAGTAAATTTAGCTGAAAGTAAAAATTGTATCGCTCTGTGATCTGTGTAAACAGTGGTATGTCTGCCATAAAGAAAATGCCGAAATCTCGTAAATGCCCAAACAACACATAATGTTTCCAATTCTGTAACGGAGTAATTTCGTTCTGCGGGTGACAAAATGCGACTTGCAAATGCGATGTTTTTAATTACTATTGAACCATCTTCTTCAATTTCCTGGAAAATGTGTACGCCTAAAGCGGTGTTGGAACTGTCGGTAGCAATGGAAAAATTTCTGGTAAGATCTGGGTGCGATAAAAATGGAGCATTCAACAAAGCATGTTTCAAATAACATTCTCGTGAGCAAAATTCTGCGTGTCAAAAGTAATGTTTGCGTTACTGTAATACGCAATCTGTGCTGTATCTGGTTAAAATCTATCGTACGTGTTATTATTTACGGGAGAATGTTGTGGCATATCCACTATATGAACTGTTCTGTTATTTCTTACTGACGTGTTACGCTATAGATGACACCTATTGTTTGGATCATTCATGATAATGTGTTGTTGCTGATGTTCTTGCTGCTGAAAAGATCGACTGTTATTAAATGTACGCTGAAAATTGTGCTCGTCATTTTTTTTTTACCTCTGTCCTGATAGTAATTTCTATACGGCGCATTGCGATACGAGTTGAAATAGTGTGTTGTCTGTACGTAGTTATTTCTTTGCTGCCGTGCGTTACTATTTGTTGTAGCTGAGACTTTACGTGCACGCGGCGAAACATTAAAGTTTGGTTGACCTTGTAGACTGCATTGTTGGTTACGTATGCTAAGCGGCTGACTTTCATGCTGTTGCGGTGAAAAACATCTATTGTTACAAAAATATGGTTGCGACTGCTGAAAATTTTGTACATACTGATGATTACGATTTTATCTGTAATTAAAATTACGGCGGTAGTTGTCATTACGGGAGTGCCTACTGAATATTGTCACATTCGGTAAAAATTTGTCATATCCGGTTTTCATTACATATTCTTAATCCTAGATAGAGCAATAGTTAAAGAGCAGTTTGGATAGATATAAAGGATAGTAGAAGAGAAGGCAGCAGTGCAGAAAACTAAAGATGAAACAGCACTACTACAGCTCGGGGCCCTATGCTCGCTACGGCACATATTCATTAAAGCGTAATGAATCCCCTGAGGTCATTTACGCACTGCAAATAAATTTTGGCTTTTGCGTTACAGGCAATTGCGGTATAAATCCAAAAGCAAATAGTTGTATCCATGTTAATTCAAGTTTCCTCATTACAGGCAATGCTGTTGTAAATACAAAAATAAATTGTCGCATCAGGTTCAAAGCTAGTTTCTGCATTACACGCAATAGCGGTGAAAGCATAAAAACAAATTGTCGTATACACCTCAAAGCGTGTACCTGTGTTCTGTCATTATTAAATTCCTTACATTTTCTTATAAATACAAATTGCTTATTATCAACGCTCTCGTCACTGAATTTGAGAACACGTTCAGGTTTGTGTGAAAGTCTGTTCGTCTGTGTCGTTTCGTACTTCAAGTTACGTAGTTTCTCAGATTTTAAGTCGCGTGGCTTTTCGGATTTTAAGTCGCGTAGTCTCTGTAAATTGTTCACATTATACACGCTGCGTGACTCTGACAAATGCTCGCAAAGTGGCGGATTCTGTGACGTATTGGTGACTGAAATAATTGTTAATTCTGTTACTTTAATACTTTCGTCAATCTGGTTATTGTGTCGTTCACTTTTCTCGTCAACTTCCGTATTCGGAGTGTATGAAACTTCCACTAACTCTAAATTAACTTCGTCGCGAATCTGTACTGCGTTTTTAGAGCATTTTTCAGTGATTGCATTAATTTCGTGTATCTGTGTTTCGTTTGCTGAACATTGTTCGGTGACTGCAATAATCTCGTCTTTATGTGATTCTGTTGTGCCTACATGTGTACTACTTAATTCTTGTGCAACAGTGCCAACTTCCTCATTACTGTTATTAGCACAAGCCTGAGTATCCTCACGTAATTGTTCTTTATTGTCCTGGCATTGCACGGTAATAGCTGTATTCTCTTCACTAACTTGTCTGCTCCGTTCGTTAAGGTTGTCTTGTTTCTCGTTCGTCAGTTTGAAACTTTCATTAATTGTTTCGCTAAGTTGTTTGTGATGGTTGTCGACACTTTCATTTCGTTGTTTGAACTGTTCCCTAAGTTGTCTAAAATTTTCATTCTGTTGTTTGTTATCTTCCCTAAGTTGTTTGAGATTTTCGTCATTATTGTCAAGTTTCTCATTTAAGTGTTTGGAATCATTATCCTGTTTTTCAGCCATTTGTCGTAAAAATGCCATAACTTGATCCCACCCAAAAGTAGCTGTTGCATTCTCAGTACTGTGTGGTGGTATATGTGCAATTGTCACGTTCTGTGCGACCATTTGGTCATTCTGCATTTTAGAAAAAGGTTTGCCAGTCAAATGTACATTATCAGTCATTGTTTCGGAATTAAATAAATCTGTCCTACTTTGTGTGATCTGTTCATTTTCATTAGACAGATTTGTCTGTACATTACTTGAGTTTTCCGAATCGGGTGTGTTAAGCTGGGCAGCGCTCATTACAATAGAGCGTTCTGCGTCATCAATTGTCGTCAAATTAACAGACGAGACAATTGAGTTTGTTTGTTCATTATCAGGGTAAAAGTCATCACTAGTGGTTGGAATGCATTGATTGTCAGTGAACGCAGGATTGTCATCATTACACTGCGTGTCGCATGTCCTATCGCCAAAGTTGTTTGGGTCGGTAATTTCATTCATAATACCTCGCGATACACTATTCACAGTCTTTCGCGGCATTTTAACAATAGTCAAAATTATTCACAAAATAAATAAGCACAATGCAAAAGCAACACACAAATACAACAAAGCAGCAAATTGCCGTTGACCTGTAGAAAGAAAGTCACAATATTATTAAAAGCGTTGCGCCAAATCCTAATTATCTAAGCAAATAAGAGCAGATATCTGACTGTCGCTCAAAAGACTCTCAACGAAATACGATCCTGGACTGGGTGTCGCCAAGTGTAACCTCCCCACAAAAATTTTAATGACAGAAATATTAAATGAATAGGAGCCAAACGTCCAAACGTAACCTCCCTGCAATTAAATTTAATGACAATAAAGCTGATAATCGCAATCTGACTCAAATATAAATTCTTCACAAAATTTAAAGTCCGTTCAGTGACAAGAAAATACAATTAAACCGAAATATCGGTCTTTGGCCCTGTGTAAAACAATCAGAATTAAAGTCTTACCTCAGAATAAATGGATGTCACATATCTGCTCTTGTTGTTGCGCACCGCTTGGAGGAACTGCATTGCAAATAATAATATTCTCTTTTTTTTGTGATTCTAGTGAAATTTTTCTTCAAAAGAAGTGGAATGAAATGGGAAGTGCAACGAGATCTTCAGTTCAATAAAAAATTAAATTTTTGAAAAAATGCTTTTGAAATAAAAATTATTATTAGGGAACTTGTTGGAGAATAATTACAATAAATAAATTTTTACATTATCTAATGATTATATTAATTAATGGTATACCTTATTCACCATCTTGACCAGTGTTGCCGACCGCCTACATCATACAACCGCACTGGGCTGTTACTACTGACCGACCGCTCTGCATGACGACTATTAGCGTACAGCACGCGACGACTACTGACAGAGTACTGCTCTCAACTAGACAGAGCTACAGACTCGCAACGACTGACTGACAGACTCGCAACGACTGAACAGACAGAGTGAGAACCGCTCGCAACACTCGCGCGGTCAAGCGCATACTCTCTGGTCACAGATGCTACAATGCCTCGCCATCGCTGCTGCGTTACATACGTGTTTCAAGGTTTAAATTAAATTCGTATTCATTATTACAAAGTACCAGATCTGAACTTGAGCGAATTTGCAAGGTGCTTTCACAAGACCTTGCCTCTTCCGTGGGACAGTTATACCATAGCAGATGATCGTCATGAAACATACATTGCCAGCCATGCTGCAATTGCTTTCTCCTGTGACTGCGACCCCTGAGCAAGGCTTTGCGAACCGCCAGGGGGTCGCGACCCACAGGATGAAAAACACTGGTCTGTCACTATGGGGGTGGACGTTATCGCGGTGCAGCATCACTTCACACAGTCTCTCTGGTCGTTGTTCTTGGAATACATCTGCAATACTTCTTAGTTGTTGACAATACATGTCAGCAGTGATGGTTACACCTCTGTGAAGCAATTCCTAGGACACCACATTTTCGCTGTCCCACCAGATGTATAACATTATCTTTTGTGGATGGGCGCAGGTCTTTGTACGGTGATACGCTGCTTCATTTTGGTTCAACCATTTCTTTCTTTTCCTTACGTTAGCATAGATATATCATTACCAGTCACCAACAACGATGCAGGAATGGCCGTTGCTGTTCACGAGCCAGTTGATGACGAGCTAACAGAGATGCACAAACGACCACCGGCTGATTCTTGTGATTTTGGCTTGAGCATGCGGTACCCATGCACTCGATTTCTGAACGTTCCCATTGTACGAAAATGTAGCATACGGTGGAATGATCACATTTCACCATATTTGCCAGTTCTCGACACTGACGTGAACCATTGTTGGTTAATGCTTTAAACGATCTTAACCAAACCCCGTCGGTCTTCCTGAACATAGAGAGTCACTAATGTCAAAACGATCCTCCTTAAAGCCAGAAAACCATTTACTTGTCGTGTTCTGTCCAGTTGATTGCTTGGTTGATTTGGGGGAAGCGACCAAACAGCGAGGTGATCGGTCCCATCGGATTAGGGAACGATGGGGAAGGAAGTCGAAGTGTGCCGTGCCCTTTCAAAGGAACCATTTGTTTGAAGTGATTTAGGGAAATCACAGAAAACTTAAATCAGGCTGGCCAGACGCGGGACTGAACCGTCGTCCTCCCGAACGCGAGTCCAGTGCGCTAACCACGGCGCCACCTCGCTCCGTGTGGCATTATCCCCATACACTGCGCAAATGTTTCTGGCTGCCTCTGCTGCTGTCGCTCCTGTATTGAACTCAGACAGAAGAGAACGTCGGAAATGTTCCGATTTGTCCATTTGCCACTCCATTTTCTAGCGTCTATCGTCCACAGCCCCTCTCACTATCTCCATATGACAACAATTTGTAAACTCATATAACAACAGCGAACACACATAAATAAACCCATAACAACTCGAATACTTATATGCAAAACAAGAACGCTATGACCTTATGCACCAACCTTATATTTCCTGATGTAACTGTCAGAACGTATGTTTGTATGTTTGTGACTCAAGGATAAATACATGGATCGGCGTAACAACTGCCAAATTTCAGAAAGCTTCAGAACGATCGTTGCAACTCTGACCTTCAATCAGTACTGCTTCATGGAACTTAGGTACCGCATCGGTCTTACATCATCCACGGTTAATGATATTATGAAGAGGAGGATTCCGACCAAATCTTCTTCGCTCACATTAATTGGCATCTGCTTCAGTAACGTACTTCTTATCGGAGAAGATAACGCTGTCATACATATTTCTGGTCAACTTGGAAATCCGGCTTTAAAAGTGAAGCGACCAGTGTTGTGCGTCCCCCATCAGTCCATAAAGTTCCGAGACTGAATTAATAAAGAGGAGAGGAAAGTTAAAATGTCGATTTTTATGCTTCAGGTGTGCTAAAGAGTTTCCCCTCACTTGACTATAACGCTTATAACGTTCATACAACGTGGCATGTAGTACAATTCACGTGTCACTTTCGGTTGAATGTCTGTTATGTCGCCCAAGCATTGGCCCTACGTGTAAATTACTGCAGTTTGTGGTAGGTCCGTGTCGATGACACCAAGTCTTGCCCGCGAAAGGCAAAGGTCCCGAGTTCGAGTCTCGGTCCGGCACACAATTTTAATCTACCAGGAAGATTCATATCAACGCACATTCCGCTGCAGAGAGAAAATCTCGTTCTGTAAGAAAAATCCTTCTGTGTTCTGGGGCATGTAGTACAATTCACGTGTCACTTTCGGTTGAATGTCTGTTATGTCGCCCAAGCATTGGCCCTACGTGTAAATTACTGCAGTTTGTGGTAGGTCCGTGTCGATGACACCAAGTCTCATCACCCGTGATGATTATTTCCGTAAAAGAATTGTTCCCGTTTTGCATTTCAGTCAAGTCGTGACAGGTGTCCACGCGTCACTGTTTTCGTTTGGGAGTCGAGATGTGGGTGACAAACTTTGCTCACACTTTTCTCTTATTGAAAACATGCTGGAGAATGTCGTGAATAGCTGATCTGGAGATGTGTTCCAGTGCAATTAGTGACACAGCAAAGTTGACGCAGTACGCTGGCGTGTCCTTTAGTTAATTCTGCTCACAACTCACTGGTCGAATGCACAAATGTTATTTACAGCTTTTAGTTCAACCTACCACCATAGTTACTGTCCTGTCGTCGCTAATAAAATATGTCTAGAAACATTTCAGACGGATGATGTAAAACTAATAACAAGTAAAACTAATAACAAGTTGTTAAATGTTCATTTAATAAGCGTTGTACCATGTGTTATCAACAGAAGAAAGCTGGTTGTATGAGATCTCTTCAAATGCCAGTGTATGAAGCGAGGGGGCACGGTGGCTGGCGATGGTGGACTCGAATTCCGGAGGATGGTGGTTCAAAACCCCGTCTGGCCATGGAGACGTTAGTTTTCAGCGCTCTCTCAAAAAGACTTCGGGTGAATGCCGGAATGGTTCCTGAGAGCTCCATCTCAAAGGACCTCGCCGTCGGCGGTATGTTACATCCTAATCTTCCTTCGTTCCTGCTTCAAATGCCAATAAGAAAAGATAAAAATGGCGCAAGAAAGGGCGAGGGCCGAGGAGTGTAGCGCTTCAGACTCTAAATATAGTTAGTGACTGATTGACCTGGACCCTACAGTTAATAACACTTACCTACAAAAGTGGGATGTAATAATATGAATTTCTGTGTAATAACTGTGCTCAAAAAAACCTATCGAATACACCCGCCTCTAGTATTGATGCATGCCACCTAGCTGGTGGGAATGCATCTACATCGGTCGATAACTAGCGGTCGCATGCTAAATATGTTTCGGTGTTCAAGCTTTATCATCGCTTATCTCTCAGTTTTCAAAAGAGGTGTGATTCTTTTTACCCATCTTGCCGTGTCCACAACGGACGCACCGCGCCGCTGCGATGGAGAAGAGTATTCGTAAGCGCCCAGCAATGTTCTAGCGTGCGCAGGCGCGTGTCAATAAAAATGGAAAACAAGAAAGGAATGAACCATTTCCTTTGATGTACCGCCGCTGCGCGGAACTTCTCCGCTGTCGCGCAGAGCTTGGCGGTTTTGTGGTCGACACTGGATGCGCCGCGCAGCGCCGAACGAACGTCTTTCCTTGGTTTTGCGCGGCGTGGTCGCGGCTTTAACGAGAGCTGCTACCCATATATGTGTGAGCGTAAGTGCTGTGTCAACCGTAATAGCGGCCTAGATCAAACAGGAGAAAAAATCATCTCCTAAGCACAGTAGCGTCCTTCACTTGACCCTGCTCTGTGCCGCTGCTAACCGGCGAGAAAGAGGGTAACCCAGCATGTTAACCGTCGGCTCGTGACCTGGTGGGAATGCTGCTGGCCGTTATTTGTTAACACAGTCGTGTGGGTCATACTTTTGGCTAGAGATGGAAGTGAATACAGAGGATTTCACGTAAGTTGAAAAACATCCATCGATATGTAACGTGGAGTCTGAAGGCTTTTCAAATAACATGGAGAAGATTAAAGCATGGGAGGCAGGCATTTCCAGGTTTTCACCGGAAGCAGAAGTGTTGCAAAGAAGATCACAATTAGTGTCATAAGAACAAAATAATTAACAACTTGGATATTCCACATTTTCATTTTTATTAAACTATTGAGCATAGAAAGTGTTATTGAAATAAATGAGATTTTGAACAAGGTGACCTTATATTTTTTGCAAATTGCCTCTGGCCTCATAAATGTGAACCCATCTCGATCACATACAAAAATGCGTAACACACAGCCTGCTTCTATAACATCTTCGGCAAGTAGTGGAGATGCGTTCAGAGGTCTATCAAAAATTCCCCACTTGGTAGCAAGAACGACAAAAGTAGAGTGCGCATAGCCGCATGGCCGGTAGATGCGTAATCGGCAGGGTATGCCTCAGGAGAGCGTTAGTGGTGGGGATTGTGGACAGGGTCTGCAGGGGAAATATCGAGCGCTGGAGAGGAGGTGTCGTTCTAAGCTGACAACTACGCTAGCATTGTTTGTAAATGTGTATTAAGTGGAGCCCCTCGATGCCCACATTTGCATGATGAGTATTCAAAAAGATCTTCTGTCACCTCTGTTTTGGTTAGTATTTACATTACTGGCCATTAAAATTGCTACATCAAGAAGAAATGCAGATGATACACGGGTATTCATTGGACAAATTTATTATATTAGAACTGACATGTGATTACATTTTCACGCAATTTGGGTGCATAGATCCTGAGAAAACAGTACCCAGAACAACCACCTCTAACCGTAATAACGGCCTTGATACGCATGGACATTGAGTCAAACAGGGCTTGGATGGCTTGTACAGGTACAGCTGCCCATGCAGCTTCAACACAATACCACAGTTCATCAAGTGTAGTGACTGGCGTGTTGTGACGAGCCAGTTGCTAGGCCACCATTGACCAGACGTTTTCAACTGATGAGAGATCAGGAGAATGTGCTGGCCAGGGCAGCAGTCGAACATTTTGTGTATCCAGAAAGGCCTGTACAGGACCCGCAACATGCGGTCGTGCATTACCCTGCTGAAATCTAGGGTTTCGCAGGTATCGAATGGAGGGTAGAACCACGGGTCGTAACACATCTGAAATATAACGTCCACTATTCACAGTGCCATCAATGCGAACAAGAGGTGACCAATGGCACCCCGTACCATCACGCCGGGTGATACGCCAGTATGGCGATGACGAATACACGCTTCCAATGTGCGTTCACCACGATGTCGCCAAACATAGATGCGACCATCATGATGCTGTAAACAGAACCTGGATCCATCCGAAAAAATGACGTTTTGCCATTCGTGCACGTAGGTTCGTCGTTGAGCTCACCATCAAAGTCGGAAACGTGATGGTACGCATTTCTCCTCCTTACACGAGGCATCACAACAACTTTTCACCAGGCAACACCGATCAACTGCTGTTTGTGTATGAGAAATCGGTTGGAAACTTTCCTCATGTCAGCACGTTGTAGGTGTCGTCGAGGAAGTCTGTTATCGACTCACTGACGCATTGTCGCTCTGCCCAAGTCACTAAGGATAGATTCTCGAAATTTGCATTATTGACAGTGGGTGAATCGCTTAAAAATAAAAAGATTCGGTTTCTGTGTTTTTGGAAATTCAACCACCTAAGGGAGCGAAATTTGGGATCAAAATCTTTAAGAAAATATTTCGTTATGTTAAAAAAAATTTTGAAGCTAAATCTATGAAAATTGGTATTCCACTTCTTTGCTAGATACAAAGAAATGTGTCTTAGGAGATGAAAGCGTCAATGGAAAAATCACCGCAGGAACGCAGATAGCATGTTTAACAAAAACAATGGATCAGGTTACCTTCCATTCGGAAAATGGGTGCACTGCGGGACTGTTGTAGATTAAAACTGAAGAAACTGCAAAAAGGTGGGAATTTAAGGAGATGGGACCTGGATAAACTGACTAAACCAGAGGTTGTACAGAGTTTCAGAGAGAGCATAAGGGAACAATTGACAGGAATGGGGGAAAGAAATACAGTAGAAGAAGAATGGGTAGCTTTGAGGGATGAAGGAGTGAAGGCAGCAGAGGATCAAGTAGGTAAAAAGACGAGGGCTAGTAGAAATCCTTGGGTAACAGAAGAAATATTGAATTTAACTGATGAAAGGAGAAAATATAAAAATGCAGTAAATGACGCAGGTAAAAAGGAATACAAACGTCTCAAAAATGATATTGACAGGAAGTGCAAAATGGCTAAGCAGGGATGGCTAGAGGACAAATGTAAGGATGTAGAGGCTTATCTCACTAGGGGTAAGATAGATACTGCCTACAGGAAAATTAAAGAGACCTTTGGAGATAAGAGAACCACTTGCATGAACATCAAGAGCTCTGATGGAAACCCAGTTCTAAGCAAAGAAGGGAAAACAGAAAGGTGGAAGGAGTATATAGAGGGTCTATACAAGGGCGATGTACTTGAGGACAATATTATGGAAATGGAAGAGGATGTAGATGAAGATGAAATGGGAGATACGATACTGCGTGAAGAGTTTGACAGAGCACTGAAAGACCTGAGTCGAAACAAGGCCCCCGGAGTAGACAACATTCCATTGGAACTACTGGCGGCCTTGGGAGAGCCAGTCCTGACAAAACTCTACCATCTGGTGAGCAAGATGTGTGAAACAGGCGAAATACCCTCAGACTTCAAGAAGAATATAATAATTCCAATCCCAAAGGAAGCAGGTGTTAACAGATGTGAAAATTACCGAACTATCAGTTTAATAAGTCACAGCTGCAAAATACTAACGCGAATTCTTTACAGACGAATGGAAAAACTAGTAGAAGCCGACCTCGGGGAAGATCAGTTTGGATTCCGTAGAAATTTTGGAACACGTGAGGCAATACTGACCCTACGACTTATCTTAGAAGCTAGAGTAAGGAAGGGCAAACCTACGTTTCTAGCATTTGTAGACTTAGAGAAAGCTTTTGACAATGTTGACTGGAATACTCTCTTTCAAATTCTGAAGGTGGCAGGGGTAAAATACAGGGAGCGAAAGGCTATTTACAATTTGTACAGAAACCAGATGGCAGTTATAAGAGTCGAGGGACACGCAAGGGAAGCAGTGGTTGGGAAGGGAGTGAGACAGGGTTGTAGTCTCTCCCCGATGTTATTCAATCTCTATATTGAGCAAGCAGTGAAGGAAACAAAAGAAAAATTCGGAGTAAGTATTAAAATCAATGGAGAAGAAATAAAAGCTTTGAGGTTCGCCGATGACATTGTAATTCTGTCAGAGACAGCAAAGGACTTGGAAGAGCAGTTGAACGGAATGGATAGTGTCTTGAAAGGAGGATATAAGATGAACATCAACAAAAGCAAAACGAGGATAATGGAATGTAATCGAATTAAGTCGAGTGATGCTGAGGGAATTAGATTAGGAAATGAGACACTTAAAGTAGTAAAGGAGTTTTGCTATTTGGGGAGCAAAATAACTGATGATGGTCGAAGTAGAGAGGGTATAAAATGTAGACTGGCAATGGCAAGGAAAGCGTTTCTGAAGAAGAGAAATTTGTTAACATCGAGTATACATTTAAGTGTCAGGAAGCCATTTCTGAAAGTATTTGTATGGATTGTAGCCATGTATGAAAGTGAAACATGGACGACAAATAGTTTGGACAAGAAGAGAATAGAAGCTTTTGAAATGTGGTGCTACAGAAGAATGCTGAAGATTAGATGGGTAGATCACATAACTAATGTGGAAGTATTGAATAGGATTGGGGAGAAGAGAAGTTTGTGGCACAACTTGACTAGAAGAAGGGATCGGTTGGTAGGACATGTTCTGAGGCATCAAGGGATCACCAATTTAGTATTGGAGGGCAGCGTGGAGGGTAAAAATCGTAGAGGGAGACCAAGGGATGAATACACTAAGCAGATTCAGAAGGATGTAGGTTGCGGTAGGCACTGGGAGATGAAGAAGCTTGCACGGGATAGAGTAGCATGGAGAGCTGCATCAAACCAGTCTCAGGACTGAAGACCTCAACAACAACAACGAGGGACTGTTATGTGATTTACAAATTATAGAACGCAACAATCAATCGTCCGTTTTCTTGCAGGTTTCACTACGCAAGTCCAGATTTCGGCTAGTGCCTAGCCATTATCAATACACTATTTTCTAATCTCGATGCATGTTAGTTCCCTTTTGTTCGGGCATCAGTCTCAGTTTTTTGAATACTCTTATCTTGTTTCTATGGCCGAACAACAAGGAACTAACATGCATAGAGATTAGCAAATTGTGCATTTATAATGACTAGGCACTAGCCGAAATCTGGATTTGCGTAATAAAACTTGCAAAAGAAAAGGACGACTGATTGCTGCGCTCTATAATTTACAAAAAACATTAGACTCCAGCTACCAGAATCGTGGCCGTAAGTACATTTGGAAAAGACCATGTTTCTATTGCCTTAATAAGCGTGGAAAGTTTAGAAGGTATTGCAATTTCTGAAAAACATAAAACTTCTATTAAAGAAAACCATAAAATCTACGCGAGAGGAGAAGCGGGATATAAGCTAGTATAGTATAAAAATTGATAGCAACGACAACTGAGTAATTCCATCAATGCAGACGAATCATCGTTTTTATGTCTGGAGGATGCCAGTAGAAGACTACTGTGTTGCCTGTCTCCGTCATACTACACGGTCAATACTACTGCGCAGTATTTCTGAATGTGCATCAATATTTAACATGTAGGGGTGAGACTGAGAGGTTGCGCACATCAAAAAGTTTTGAAATATATTGCACTGTCTAGTGATATTGTGTCGTCTGTGGGCAGTATCGACAATATCCTCGGCAGTCTCTCGCATGCCAAAAACTTTGGATAACTTTTTGTGATCGTTGTTCACTGTTGTTGTGTTCAAAATGAGTTCAAAGCGTTATCATTAGAGTGCATCGAAAAGTATAAGTTACTGGCATTGTGGGTCATCAGAGCAAATGAGACCAAAGACAAGAATGTTAAGAATGAATCGTACTATTTGTTACTCAGAAAATACAAGGAACAACCACGGAGATTAATTAAATCAAGATTATAGATAAATATATAGTATATAGATATTGTGTGTGTGTGTGTGTGTGTGTACATTACCTGTGCGAATATAATCCTTTAGTGCACGCCTTTCCCTAACTATGTCTCAAATACTTTAATGTGAGGGAAGTACATTACAAGTATTCGAAAGAATTACCAATGGCTAGGTGTCGTAGCGTAATGGATAAGTGCAGACATGGTGGAATTGTGTCTCGTTGTAGTATTTTATCATCTGATCCTGGGGATATATGCGTCCACAGAAACTCGTCCAGGGGGCGCAAGATTTTGAAAGTGAAATGTCTGATATAAATGAGTTGGTTAGCTTTGAGGCACGTCGTGAAAAGAAAAAAGAAAAAAAAATTCAGATGGCGCAAACAACATGTAACACAGAGAATTGATGGTGACCCACTCAGTATTTATTACACAAACATTACTTTGACTTTTAAAAACAACCAGCAATTATACAGCATTGTCTCACTGCGAACAGCTACATAGTGCTACATTTGGCTAAACGAGAGATTTAGCGAAATCACTTCTAGAGGTGTACGATAATTTTGTAATGAATAAACACTCCGTACTCCAGATACCAAGAGAGTGGAGCGGGGGGGGGGGGGGGGGGCAAATGCCTATATATGGAGATGCCTATGTGTGGGAACAACTGTTTCCAGTAATGTATCAAATGTTGCACCATCAGCATACAAAAAGTTATGATATTCTTTGTATTCGTTCAAGCTTAATTTTCTCAACATGTTCTCGTGACTGATCTTTGACGCTCCTTGAACCAATTTTTCATCCGCTTTTTTCTTTCTTTTTGCTTCGTAGAAAGCAGAGCAATTATCGCATCACATCGTCCAACGTTCCAAACCACAGTGTTATTGACAATATTATTAATCGGCGCAGGGAGAACATTAATATTATGAAAAGGATAGGTTGCCACTCACCATATAGGGCTGCAACGCCTTATAGTCTGATTAAAATTATTTGACCGTTGAGACTTCACTCATTGGGGTTGTCTTTCCCCAAACAGAGTGCGCAACGTCATGCCCTAACCGTCCGCCATTGCCAAGCTACCGCAACAAACGCTCAGTTCACTTCCATTTCCTTGTTTGGCCTTTGTGCAAGATATGTTTGGATCCCGAGTCCTGTTTCTGGCTCTTTTATGTGGTGGCTCATCAGACATGATAACCACCCAAAAAACAAGACACACAAAACGAAATACGCACCTTTCGTACACTGCGTTAGCCAATCACTACTGGATCCTTTGACTATAATGTCAATATGTCACTGCCGTGGGTGGTAACAATTTGTAGGGATATGAAATGGAATGATCACATAGCTCCGGTCGTGCGTAAAGCGGGTGGTAGCCTTCGATTTATTGGTAGAATACCGAGGAAGTACAATCCGTCTACAAAGGAGGTTGCTTACAAATCACTAGTGCGACCGATTCGACAGTATTGCACAGACGTGTGAGACCAGTACCGAACAGGACTAACAGGGGATATTGAACGTATACAGAGAAGGGCAGCACGAATGGTCACAGGTCAGAGTGTCACTGAGATGTTGAAAGAACTGAACTGGAATACGTTTGAAGATAGACGTATACTAGCCCCAGAAAGTCTATTAACAAAGTTTCGAGAACCGGCTTTACATGATGACACTAGGAATGTACTACAATCTTGTACATATCGCTCACATTGGGATCTTGAGGATAAGATTAGAATAATTACTGCAAGCACAGAGGCATTCAAACAATCATTCTTCCCGTTCTCCATACGTGAATGGAACGGGAAGGAACCCTATTAAGTGGTACAATGGGGAGTACCTTTAGGCATGCACTTCACGATGTTTTGAAGAACATAGATGAAGATGTACTGTAGGTGTAGACCTTTCGTACAAGACGCGATTCGGCGACACGTCTTCAGTTAATATGATCACAGAGATTGGTCTACAGTAGATAATCTTCATACCGTTGCATCTGATTTTGTTTGGGAATTAGTAAAACGCATTAACCGTAACTCGTGCCGTAGCGTTCTGGATCAGTTACAAACTTAACATGCAGAACGTCGTGGGTTTGAATCTAGTCTGGTGATTCTTTTTTTTTAATTTGTAAATCTTTATCCCACAGACGCTATTATTATTTTCAATCAGTTCGTTTAGACGTAATTTTTTTTATTTTTAATCTTTGGTCGCACCATTTTCATGATGGATTGATTTCTTTATTTGCTGTTTCTTCTTTCTTCCTATCATTCTGTTTTCGTTTGGAATCCGCCTGCGTCGCGTATAACCTGTAGCAGACTACGAACAAGGTTTGCTCATTGGTTGATATCGCGTCAACTCGTATAGCCAGTCTATGGGTAGTTTCTGGTAACCGACAAAACGGAAAAGTTACATTTTTCTTCTAGTGGTGAAACAGCAATTGCCGTGAACAAAAGCGAGCGTGATTACTAGTTCTGCCTCAGGTTGTTGACAGCTGTTTTCTCGGATACACTGCACATTACGAGGTTGTGGTTAGGTTAGGACGTGAGTGTGAATTCGGGGCTAGAAAACGCGCCGTCCGCCGTAGTTGAGTCGTTGGTCACATAAAATTAACTGTGGGCAAGGTTTCTGGATTTCCCGCTATATCTGACGGCAGACGCTTCCAAAGTCGTTCCGCGTTAAATTAAGGGCCATTCCACACGGGAGGCCGCGCATTCAGCTGCAGAGGGCTGAAGTAATTGGCGTTACGTTGGACCATATGCGTCCTTTCGCACGAGAGTCTCACAGCTTCGATTTCATCTCAATGAGCGGCCATGTAGCTAGTCAAGTGAATCGCTTGCTAGTCGCTTTACTCAGAGCTTTATGGGTAAGAACAGTAGTTTTGCATAAATATGAAGCGGGAAAGTGTGGATATCGCCGCTTACATGTCAGTCTTGCAGTGATCCGACTTTACAATCACACCTACCCACTTCGTTAAGGGTATAGGCTATCGTGACGGCGTGGTAACGGGAATTGCAGAAAATGAATTTATTCTGCTAAATGAGTAAATGAATGAGTGACAAAAATAAAATCAGATCAAAGTGTCCATTAACCGGCGATCACGATAACTGTGTTTGCATAACAGCTGCACCCAAACACCGATCAAAGAGTGTGTACAGTCCTCGATGACGAACGCGTCGCCCCATCACGTGAACGAAGCAGACAAATGAATGCGAGTCCGAAACGAAACGAAACTTTTTCTCGCCATCGCGTAGCGTAGTGTATTTCGCGGACGCGACGAAGCGAAGGCGGAAACGAACGGAGAGCGCCTAACTAACTTCCGCAAGCGTTAAGCTCGACCAACGTTGCCCGCGGATTGGGGTTACAGACTGTCGAAATAAGCGTCTGTACTGTACGGCGGCTCAGTTCGCACTCCCGTTGCTTTTGTCAGCCCGCGTCCGTGCACGCCACACGGTGCCACAATTTTGCCTACCGGCGGGAATACACGCCGACGGGTTCTGACACAGCTAACTTGGGGCGGGCATGAGCGGCTCTGTTCCGTTAAAGCATTTTTGCGGCACGGCTGCCACAAATATATCAATCACAGCTATTATGTTTTAGGGTATAGTACACTCTACAGCCAAAGAAACTAGTATAGGCATGCGAGGTATGGAAATACGCCGAATACGGCGTTGCGATCGGCAACGCCTACATAAGACAACAAATGTCTGGCGCACTTGTTAGATCAGTTACTGCTGCTACAATGGCAGGTTATCAAGATCTAAGTGAATTTGAACGTGGTGTTACAGTCGGGCCACGAGCGATGGGACACACACTCCGAGATAGCGATGAAGAGGGATTTTCCCGTGCGATCATTTCACGAGTGTGCCGTGAATATTAGGAATCCGGAAAAATATCAAATCTCTGACATCACTGCTGCCAGAAAAATATTCTCCAAGAACGGGACTAATGACACTGAACAGAAATGTTCAACGTGACAGGAATGCAACCCTTCAGCAAACTGCTGCAGATTGCAATCCTGGGCCATCAGCAAGTGTCAGCATTCGAAGCATTCAACGAAAAATCATCGCTATGGGCTTTCAGAGCCGAAGGCCCACTCGTGTACCATTGATAACTCCACGACACAAAGCTTTGCGCCTCACCTCGGCCCGTCAACACCGCTGGTCTGTTGATGACTGGAAAAATGTTGCCTTGTCGAACGAGTCTCGTTTCAAATTTTATCGAGCGGATGGACGTGTACGGGTATGGAGACAGCCTCATGAACCCATGGACCCTGCATATCAGCAGGGGACCGTTCAAGCTGGTGGAGGCTCTGTAATGGTGTGGGACGTGTGCATCTGGAGTGATATAGAATCTCTGATACTTATACATAGGACTCTGACAGGTGACACGTCCGTAAGCATCCAGTCTGATCACCTGCATCCATTCATGTCCATTGTGCATTCCGAGGGACTTGGGCAATTCCAGCAGGACAATGTGACTCCCCAAACGTCCAGTATTCCTACAGAGTGGCTCCACGAACACTCTTCTGAGTTTAAAAACTTCCACTAGCCACGAAACTACCCAGACATGAACATTACTAAGCAAATCTGGGATGCCTTGCAAAGTGCTGTTCATAAGAGATCTTCACCGCCTCGTAATCTTACGTATTTATGGACATCCCTAGAGGGTTCGTCGTGTCAATTCCGTCCAGCACTACTTCAGACTTTGTCGAGTCCATGCCACGTCGTGTTGCCGCACTTCTGCGTTCTCACGATATTAGGCAGGTGTACCAGATTCTTTGGCTCTTCAGTGTATAAAAAGATGTGGAAGGGTGAGTTTATCACACGTGAGGGATGTTAAAACATCTAGAGAAGTAAAGATTGGTTATGTAGCAACTGAGAAAACTATATTTATTCTAACCTCCTGTCATTTTTATCACCTGCTCTTCAACACACAATGTAAGTAAGCAAAATATACGTTACTGGTGTATTATCTTATTCTGTATAAATGACGCATTCAAATTCCTTTCCTTTTTATTGCTGTCACATACACGATTCTTCCCAGAACATACTCTTAACTTACGTGAAGAAGATGACACGATTAGAAACGATGGAACAGAAGGGGATGGCGATGAATTGCAAGTTATTATTAGTGACACAGAACAGATCGGTTCAAAAACAAGACGATTTACAGAGCAACGTCCAGAATCACACAAAGACAAATTGTGTAACGTGTTAAACAAGAGAATCGTAAATAGAGAAGAGTGCAGGACAGCATCATTTGATGAGGACAAACTTTACTATCTTTGCTAAAACACTTGGCAGCCATTCCAGAACACAGCAAGGTTGAGGCAAAATATGAAATAATTCAAATAGTTACTAAATATAAGGTACAGACTTCTACGACTACGCATCAGCTAGGTTATGCAAACTTTGCAGCACACATGGCACAACAATGTGATGTTCGTCCAGCTGCTTTTAACCCACCCCAGCAGTTTCCCACGAAAGTGTGTATTAATCGCCCAGCTCCCTCTCCCCCTACCCCTCCCCCCAACCATCCATCGTCAGTCATGGCAAACAGCGCTTAGACGCAACGTTACTCTCAACCCACTCCAGAATCCAGAATCGAAAATCTGTCTGATAATTCGTCAGTTCTGACCCTTTGAAAAAACTTCTTTCTTCGTTAATACATACAGTACTTCCGTTGCCTTACAATTTGGCTCACCGGCCATTTGGCCATCTTCTGTGCGGATGCACAAACAGTGCCCGAGCTCTTACGGGAATCGGCAGTAAAGCTGCGAGTAATGAGTATGATGGGCAGGGGCACTATGAATATAGTGCGGGACAATAAGTTGCGAATGTGGGTCTCACGGGAGGCGTGCCAGAGATAAATCCCCTGCAGTCGCACTATCCTCTGTGTCTTCGGTGGCTCAGATGGAGCCGGCACGGTAGCTCAGCGTGTACGGTGAGAGAGATGGTTGGTCTCTGTAATAAAAAAAACTGAGTGAAAGGATCAACAACGAACTTGAACGGATGTCATGTGACGTCCGCAACGACCAAACATAACGATCAACAACGATAAAAATGAAAAAAAAAGGGATAGAGCGTCTGCCATGTAAGCAGGAGATCCCGGGTTCGAGTCCCGGTCAGGGCACACGTTTTCAGCTGTCCCCATTGACTTATATCAACGCCTGTATGCAGCTAAAGGTATTCATTTCATTGTAAAATGTTCCATGTTTTTGCAACAAAGAAGTTTCTTTTGCACCCACCTCAGAGTTATAGCCACCCTCACTTCGACTGTTATATGCTTCCTCATTTTGATACCCACCAACGGAAAAATGGTTTCAGTATTGGACGCAGTTCATCCAATGAAGTTAATGACATAAATAGAAGCTGAAAAATATCTCAGGATCTGTTCGAAGTGTCCCGTGCGTCGTGAAAGCAATGAAAATACTCATTTTGCTAAGATTTGGTGCTCCTCTTGATGTTCTTCCATGTTTGCGATTTAAAAATTGGGTTGTTTTGAAAATCCGCCTGATGCAAACACAATTGAATCAGTTATTATGAAAAGGTCATGAGTCAAATTTTTCACAAATTCAAATTTTAGTATTTTTGCATTCTCCATCTGTAGACGCATGTATCTGTTCAGAATGTCATGAGTTTCTGCCTTTAAAGCCAAGAAAATCGTTGCCGCAATATTTAGTTGGTACGCAAATGTCATGAGTCCAGGACTCATGATGTTTTCATACTACATCTTCTCAGTAGTTTTATGTTACATGTTTTAAATCACCGGTAGTACCCTACAGTTTATGTCCCTACATTAACAACAATCAGATTTTATCAGTACTATCTATTATTGGCACCACATTGTAAGACAAATCGTGTGGTTGTTGTCTAATTTTTCATTAGTAGTGGCAATTTAATCAGAAAAAAGAGCATGGACTCAAATGAAGAAGGTACCAGCCATAACAAGAGCAAAGGCATACGGAATATGATAAATACTAAAACATCATAATAAAGAAGGCTAGATTACGAGGAGAAGCGTACATTAACTACAAAGGACAAAACATTCCTGCAACTGCAACGGGGAAAAATTGCAAGTAAGTATGAATTTAAAAACTAAATGTTGGATACATGTTTTATATATGTATAGAAAAACATAAAGCCTATGTTTCCCTTCTTTATTCTAAACATTGCTTTGTTCTATTGCACTTGTAAGCTTCACTGTTTTGATGCCATTGATGAGATCGACAGAGGCCAGATCCTGGAAACGTTCAAGGAATTCGGGAGCAAGGATGCACAACATGGATATCTACAAGGTCTTATGGAAGTTGCGGAAACTACCCGCAGACGCCCAAGGAAGGATAATCCAAAAAGTAGGGAGAAGAACTTCAAATCTCATGTTCAAGTTCAGGGAAAGAGAAAACTGATATGTAAAACTGCACTTATTAGTATTCATGGCCTGAAGAGTGACAGGGGGATTCGACGATTAGGAGGCCTGCCGGTTTTAGGAAAATCTCCTGTAGATGACAGGGGTTAAGAGCATGGGAAGCAGAGTCAGAGCTATACAAGGTAATGTTATTGATAAAATAAGGGAACACATTGAATCGTTCAAGGTAAAAGTTATTCACTATGCAAACAGAGATATTAAGTATATGAAAGGCCTTCCCTGATTTGGATGTAAAATATGGATTTTATTTAAAGTTTTTCCACGAAAATTATAATTACAGGTTTCAGCTAAACGAGTGATTGTTTCTGAGCAAATGGTATACTCGAAGAACCAAAAAATTTTATAAAAAGATAAAAGCTGGACTCGAAAAGTGCAAGCAAAACGACGATGTCGAAGGCATATGTATGGATTTTATCTAGAACGTACCACTTTCCTGCATTCCAGTGCAGGAAATGTTTTATCTATGTCAGCTCTTGGTCTTTACTTTCTGTATTTACGACCCCAAGTTGGCAAACCTCATTTTTATATTCCATGAAGGAATAGTCAAAAAGGGAGCTAATGAGATTTGTAGTTTCCTGCTTGCTTTCTTCGAAGAACATTACTTTTGTAAAAATATTAAGGAGATACACATTTTCTCTGATGGTTGCCCTGGACAAAACCGTAACAATACAGCAGTCCGATTCCTAGTGGCGTTAATAGGGCTTGGGATATTTGAAAAACATTTCTTTACTTTCCTACCTTGCGATAGGGTGTTTGGGGGTATAAGAAGAAAGTTACGATAAACTGATAGAATTTACACTGTGAAAGAATATATTGAACTTATTCTTCATTCTGCCAATAAAAAGAACGCATTCGTTGTCAACTGCCTTGAGGATAACAACATTGTTAAGAACTATAAGGACTGGTGGTCAGATCTTTTTAAACGCAGTTCCTAGAGTTTAGAAACAATGGGAAAAGACAGTTCAATGAAAGTCAACTTCAATGTATCACAGTACAATATGTTTTGAGTATGACAGCCACAACCCAGGGGTGTTGGTAGCACGATCATTAATTGATGGACTGACTCAAAACTCTTTCAGACTTTTAAAAAACCAAGCAAATATCAGACTCTCAACAACCTTGGCACATGGAGAGAAATGTCCTATAAACAACGTTAAGATAAACGATATAAAAAACTGGAACAGTACATCCCAGAGGAGCACAAAAACATTTATATTGATTTATTCACTTGGCCTACAACAGCTGAAGAAGATGAAAAGTATGAAACCTACAGAAAATGTTTCAACAACGCTTATCTGTAATGACGATTATGTTAAAATACTATTTGTAATTTGTGTTTATTAATAAATTTTCTCAAAATTCTATATTTTTACTACTATTTATTTTAATTTGGTTCAAAAAGGTCGTGAGACAAAGATAAAAAAATTAATTTGAAAAATATGAAAATAAAAACTGATGATTTGGAGATGTATATTTAATGGTTTCCAGGTACACCAGAGTATGAAATTCTAAGTACTTCATATCTTCTACCATTGAAGCATAAAGCAGTTTTCTTTGAATATCTCAAAATCATGTTTTATGGACTTATGACCTTTAGTTTATATATACATTTATATATACATCTTTAAATGAACTGCATTATTATACACCGGTTTTTTGTCAACAGAGAAAGTACACAGAATAGAAGGGTGTCGAAGTCCACATACATGATACTGATTAGACCTCTGATGACGTACGCAGCTCCCGTCTGGGGACACGCAGCTCCTACACGACTGCGCCGCCTGCATATCATACAGAGCAAAGTGCTACGAATCATTAGCAACGTTCCACGCTACACACGCACCGTGGATCTTCACAATAAATACCGCCTTGAAACCCTCAAGGAAGTATCCAAAAAACACGCCACAGGACTATACAGGAACTCGAGACATTCGAACAATCCTTTCATCGTTTATTTGCTTAGTGGCATAGCTCCACCCAACATCAGACGAGCTATAGCAAGCGAAGCAGAGCGCCTCAAGCAGCTACGCGACCAGCGCCATCCTCTCTTCGGACAAAACCCTCCACACACACAAGTCGGAGTTTCCTACCTCAGTTCAACAGTTCGAAACCTCAAAACAATAGGCCAGATTGTCAAAATGGCAAGCAACACTGCCTACGGGAGACCAGGCACCTCTAATCTCACCCAACGAACAATTGGCCTCTGGAAATGAACTAAAATGGCCATTATGGAGAACTCTCAACCACCTACGAACTGGAGTGGGCAGATGCAACGTAAACATGTGTAAATGGGGTTACCGAGTCGGGACGGACACGTGCCAGTGCGGACAGACCCAAACAATGGACCACCTCCTGGAATGCAGCAACATGGGGGAGGTGTGCAGGAAAGAAGATGTGGCAAACGCTACGGCAGTGGCAGTTAAATGCGCTGAATTTTGGCGGGACGTGATATGATATATATACTATGTTTGTCTTTATATTGTAATGTGACTCCCCATTTTGGGTTTGTTTTATTTATACATATGTGTATTGTATTTGTATTTGTGTGTATATGTAATATGTGGGTTGTCTATGGCTTCGACACGATTAAATAAAATAAATAATCCTTACTCTGGGAAACTATGATCACAACCATAGGTGGAAGCATAAGACACTACTAGCTAGGGCACAACCATCTACAGCAAGCTAACAAACACCGGCAAGCGACAAACGTCGGCAAGCCCCTGCATATCAGTAACGTTGGCTGGATATTCCAGCTGCTATTAAAGCCGACCAACAGGCTACAGCAAAACGATGATGAACCTAACTGTTACAGGTATGATGACGCTGGCCGAGAGATCAACACCGGCTCCCAGTGGCAGCCGCCGAGTAACAGCACCGCACAACGTCAAAGGTTGCCTTGGCACTCCCCTCCCCCCCCCCCCCTCTTTGCCCTTCAAACCGCCATCCTTCATTCAACTTTCGACCCAATCTATCTCCAGATGAGCGCGTATTAATGGTTAACCTTAACCAGACGTACGCAAACATCGCAGTACACACATCCTGCGAGACCTCACTCTAGTGAAAACTAAACCTTTTGCAGAGATGGCAGTAGACCTTTTGTGTTGGCCATCATCCCGGTGTGGGCGTGAATGGGCTCAATCTCTTTTAAGAGGTGCGGTTTTTTGTGCTCTTTTTCGTCATTTTTTTGACAGCATGTCATCTGCAAAAAACGACGAAAAAGAACACAAAAAACTGGGGTGCAATAATGCTATTCATTTTACGATGTAATTTTAAGAAATAAAAAAAAATTGACCCACTGAAAATGACGCATAGGTGTCGAAACATGTCTAGGTATATATTAAAAAATAAATAAACTAATTGTGTTTGCATAAGGCGGAGATTCAAAACAATCCAATTTTTAGGCAATGAAAAGCTCCTAAGCTTAGTCGAATACTAGTTATTGAGTGGCACCAGTGGCTTCTTTTCTGTACTTTGCGTTTCTTAATAACAATTACAGTAGCAACAACAACTGCTTCCTCTACAGCAGACATTTTGTTACTAACTGGCTCTAGAAACAACACGCTAACAGGCAGCAATTCTTTTTGGTTACTACCTGACATCTGCAGTGGACGGGGATTGGGCTCTGAGAGCCGAAGACTGGCTGCACGAACGGGATCGGCGGCAGAAAGCGGATCACTGCATCCAGATGCACATCCTCCCGTGCGCAAAGGCCTTAACATAGGGTGCCCAAATTATTTTCGGTGAAAACCGGGACACATTCACCCGGGTGCCAATGGACACCTCATTCCACATGTACCCAAGTTTCTTAATTTTAAATATTAATGTTTTTTGATACATTTTGTTATCCCGATTATTATAACTAATAAGAGGATACAAAAGATTGATATAATCAAGATTATCTGTATAATTAATGACATTTCATAAACGTATACAGTAATAAAGAAATGTACTACGATTTTACAAAATTTTACAGCCATTCAACTTTTAATCAATTAATATTAACATGAGCTTTAATATTACTGAGCACTTGTAGATGGAATTGACTGTCCTTGGAGAAAAGGGTATTTTTCACTGCCTCCAGCCTTCTTGATCATGTCTTTGTTCTTTGAGGCACAGTGATAAAACTCGGCACAATCCATTTTGTAGTTGTACAGGATCTGTAGGATTGCTTCAAGAGAGTCCACCTACATTCTGTTTCTTTCATCAGTCCACTGGATATTCATGAACGAAAATATTCTTCCCACATTGGTATTATGGGCTGGGATTGCAAATAAGTACCTTGCAATTATTACCAACTCAGAGTAATGCTGAAGACAGCCACAGCTTTTAAAAAAAACTCACCCACTTCTCATGACATTCCAATGGTGTTTTTTTTCATCATTCCACTTGTGAAGACTTTCTTCAACAAAATCTTCCAGTATTCCGAACTGATCAAAGAGAATGGAATCATCGATTTCAATCTCTTTACTCTTCAAATAAGGAACTGTCTCTTCAACACTTTCCCATTTTGGCACTCTCTTCAGTAACATCCAATCAAACACCGGCGATGAGGATAAATATGAGGCGCTTCACTTGCTGAGATATTCTACACAAGTAACTTGTTAACTTCTCTAAAACTCCTTTCCGCTGCTTCTGATACTTCTGGTCTTTTAAGGACAGATTTAACATTAAAAGAAATGAACTGCTGTTCTCTCCTCTTAGTAACAGTTTCCAGAGTATTTTCCAAAACATCATTTACCTCTATTACACTTTTCGTGCTCCCCTCAATTTCCTTCATCCCATGCTGCAAAGTGCTAAGCTGACTGTGAATGAACCATAAGTAGGCTTCACGTAAAGGGTTACTGAAAAACTGAACCAATATTTTGGGGGCTTTGTCTTCATTTAGGAAAAAATGTTTTAACGGTTCAAACAGGCGGATTACTCTTTCAACTGCTGGAAACAGTGATAACCAGCCAGTTCTCAAGTGACACATTACATTCATATATTCATTTCCCACATAATCACAGAACTCCTTAAGCCTCTCTGTTCTAACAGTATATATGTAAAAGTGTGAGTATACCTTCATGACCATAGTTTAACATCACAGCTGAAACTGTCAGCAGATGTCTGCACACTATTGTGTAAAACATGTGCAGGGCACCCTGTGCCTTCAGTGTTTTCAAGCAATGTTGCCTTTAATTTGGTAAATACGTAGCATTTGCCTTGTCTTTTTAAACCACCAAAGTTTGTGTTGGTGTTGTCGCCACAAAATGCCACACATTTATTTTTCTCAAGATCAAACATTTCGATAGTATTCATACAAAATCTTGAAATTTCGTCAGATGTTTTATTAGGTAGTTAACTCACCTTCAAAAGTTTTGTCTGAATTCCCTGATTAATATCGAAAAACTGAACAACAAACGGAAATATTTTAGTGGCCTTGTGATTGCTGGCATCAGTGGATATCCCGCAGAAAGATGACTTTTTGATGTATTCAAGGCTTTCCTTTACACTCTGGGGAGCAATAACTCCTTTCACTAAGGCTGACACTTTAGTTCTTGCTGATCTAAACTTTTTTGCAATGGAAGAATCATCAAACGTAATTCTGTTAAGCTTATTAGTACAATCACTAGATCTATAAGTTTGGCGATGTTTTACCGTGTGGTAGGCTAGTGTAAGCTCGGCTGCTCGAACTTTCGTCTCTTCACTCGACTGATGTTTCACAAAATAAATTTGTAGAGTTTTACTGCAGCTCGGTGCCCTGTATATGTTAATGTGTTTCTTTGACCTGATGTGATCAACTATGTCGGAACGTCCACCATGACTTATACTAATAAAACAGTTACATACGGAACACTCTGCTTCGTAATCAAAACGACCTTTCTTAATTAAATTCCATTCCTTGGAATAACAGTCACTGAATTTGCAGGCACTTTTCGGCATTGCGTTCCACAGTACTGCAGCAATAATACCACTAATATGAGAAAAACTATTGCAGTTTGTCTGACAAAACATTAACTACTACACTGTTCTGACAATGAGTGTGTAAGTGGCGCGACAATCGGACGGTTTCATAGCTCTGTTACAATAATACAACTTACTACTTGTTGGCCAAAGTACCGCTCAAAGTAAATTATTGCCTGAGTGTATCAATACTGATACTGTGATTACTAGTATGGGACAATGGAGGTTTTAGACAAATAAGCTAAAATATATTAATTTCTTGTGTTCTATTTCCTTTAATATAGCGAAATCCCAAAAATTTGAGAAAGTTTCACGAAATGTATTTAAAAACTGAATTCCAGGACTTTTGAGCGTCCCGAAACAAATTTTCGGGACACCGGAACACGGGGATGAAAACCGGGACAATCCCGGTTTTCCGGGGCGTTTGGTCACCCTACCCTAACAGCACTTGTAAAGTGACCCGCCGTATTCGCCTGCCGCCTTTTAACCGAGCGGCAGCCGATGCGGCAACACTGTAACGGTAACTGACAGACGTCAACTGTCAAGTTATTTTAATCGGGCTATAGACAGCCTGGTTGCGGCAGCCAATGAAACAATGCACGGTTCATTGTAGCCTGCGCATTATAGGCAGTCAGAATTTCCTGGCTGCAGCAGCCATTCAGAAGACGTCGGACTGCACGGCAGCCAGCTGGCTATGTGCAGCCAGTTGTGAGCAGGGTGTCCCTTGCAGAACGTACAATGTCTTAACTTTCATACTGTTAAACATTACACTATATATTCTTCCACGTTTGCTTGAACCACGTTGGATTTCGTTTCACGTGGCGCGGAAGCCAACCTGTTTCGAGTACAGTCAGCTACGACAATAAGCGTACGTTTTATGCTATGCGTTACACGCAAATCGTCTACACGATAATATGGAACAACCGATTTATCTCCGCATTTAACTTGGACAGCATTGGCCAGCCAAGTGATCCAAACAACCTTCGTTGATGTGAACAGTTGCAGTTAAGATGTAAAGAGAGATTAGCAGAGAAACAATATACTATCGAATGTCGTTTAATTTTGAAACAGAATGAAATATACGGCAAAACTCGGCAATATGCTTCGTAGTTGACCAGATGGAAAACATAGTATGCCTCGATCTTAGCAAACACACTATTGTCATTAAAAACAAGAGTGATGAAAAGTCCTACATTAAACCCAGCGTAATTTTTCTGCCTGATCTATGTGAGACATTAAAGGATATTGCAGGGATTTCGAAATTAGTTTAATATTGTAGTCACTGAAAGTATAACAGTCAGTCTTCCGGTAATCTCTGAAATACTTCCGTGTCGGAGTCCGACGAATACATTTCAGTGCTGCAATTGTCATCTACAATATCGATAACGAGGCGATCAACAACATCATTGCCGAAGCCACCAAAAACAAAATTCACGTCTTCTTTTATGACGTGCTGTTCTGCATTTACGTAGTGACGTGTGACAAAGCTTTGTGCAGTAGTTCCAATACGTCTGGCAGCTGATATGTCTTGTTATTTCTATCGATCAATCCCCTAACTTGGCTCCATATCAATTATATTGGGTTCAGATTGCAGTGGTGCGTTGGCAACTGTAGAAAGTGCAGCGTTATGTAATTGGAGAGAAGAAAACGCACATTTCTCACAAAAATGATAATTAAGTATATGATAATCAGCATATATTTAATGAATTTCATATCTAAATGATGTAGATATTCAAACTGAATAAAAAAAATGGCCACAGAGAGATTACAACCGGCGCCCCACCGAACACTCGCTTTTCAGACTTAAACGCAACCGATTGCGTCACATATTTCATAACAAATAAAGCCTTATATTTAGTGAATACTGTTTCTCGAAAACTTCAAAACCGATTTTGTCTGTAATCATGGACGACACGAAGAACTTGTTTCTCGTCAATTTTTAACCGTGTTCCGCGCGCACGTTAAACTAAGAAGCAGGAAACAGTGCCGAGGGGTTCTAGGCGCTACAGTCTGGAACCGCGTGACCGCTACGGTCGCAGGTTCGATTCCTGCTTCGAGCATGGATATGTGTGATGTCCATAGGTTAGTTACGTTTAAGTAGTTGTAAGTTCTAGGGGACTGATGATCTCAGAAGTTAAGTCCCATAGTGCTCAGAGCCATTTCAATCATTTGAAACAGTGTCCGACATTTTCACAGTACATATTAACAGTGCCACAATTAAAGCGCAAGTAGCATTCACAGAGACTGCAACTGTACACGATTTCTGAAATGAAAATTACGTGGCTAAGGTATGATTAAGAAAAACATTGATGACTGGTAACACCCAATAGTCCCGAATCGATAGAAGTCGGTAAAAGTCGAAAGACTTCGACCTAAAGTCATTCGTTTTTGGCTGTGGCCAGTATTAGATAGACGACAGTGCTGTGTGAGATACCACTGTTGTCTGTTCTGTACTTCGTTGCACTTTGCTATGTTTAGTACTGTTCCATTTCTTTGCCTTCAGTCTGCTCATTTGTCGAAGCAGCCAGACCTTGTCTGCATCCCAAAAAACTTCGCATTGACCATCGACCCGTTATTATTTATTCGTGAAAGCGAAAATCGAAAAGCAAAGTGGGATGTGTCTTGCGAAGAATACAGTGATCGAGATGTGAATAGAAGATGGGAGAAAATCACTATTACGATGTGTGAGGGGAATATGACTCAAAATGGAAATAATGTATTCGGTAAGTCATTTTTTACTTATTATACATAATAACAACTTTTATAGGTACAATAGTGGAGAAGACTGTTTCATTGTTCGCTAAACAACGATATAAACTAATTCAGATGGAAGGGATAACAATTATATTATCTAATTGACATTTACAGAGTTATTATAATTAAACTTTCAAACCACTGTAGAAATAACACCACTGCCAGAATGACGTCAAATTGCAATGGAATACTATCGCAGAAGGGGATAACGTATGGCAGAGCATCATAATTTGATAGTGGTTGACTACGAATGACAAATGAATCATACAACAATTTCTAAGGTGCACATTTGACGTTAAACAAACTGTACTAATCAGTGTGCATGGCAAGCTCATATCACATCGGATGGAAAAAATCGGTTTTTAAATGTGCGCATAAAAAATCATCATTCACATCTTTTTTTAACTGTCCTGAGGACAAAAACCGCATAAGAGCATCACTCACATCGGTTTTTAATTGCCCTGAGGCCAAAAACCTCATAAAAAGCATCAATCAAAATCAAATCGGATTATTAACACCCGTGTGACTGGCGCAAAACATGTTAAATATGCAGTCCACCGTTTTCTGCAACAAGTAGAAATCGAGAAACAGCATGTTGCACAACTGATGTAAGTGTTTCCGGGGTCACGTTCAGAATGTGTTGTGCAATGCGTGCCTTCAATGCAGCTAAGTTTGCAATCGGAACACAACACAACATCTTTCAGATAGCCCCACAGCCAGAAGTAACACGGATTACGATCAGGTGATCAGGACGGCCAGGCTATAGGGAAATGGTGTCTGATAATTCTAGCATTTCCAGCAGCTGCTTAACTGGATCTGCAGTGTGCGGAGGTGCGCCATCTTGCACAAAAATAATCCCATCCACGCCGTTGGAGACCTGGAATGACGGGGTTGCGCAAAAGATAGTCACAGCGTTTACAAGTGACGGTATAAGTAACAGGACCGGAAGCACCTGTCTCTTCAAAAAATATGGCCCTATGATAAATGATGACGTAAACCCGGACCACGCCGTAACCTTTTCAGGATGAAGTGGTGCTGGTTGATTTGCGTTTGGGTTTTCCGTTGCTCATATTCGACAATTCTGTGTACTGACATATCCCGTCAGATGGAAGTGGGCGTCGTCTGTCCATAAAGTCTTCCATGGCCAATCATTGTCAACTTCCATGCGAGTAAGAAATTCTTAAGCAAAGTGGATCAGGTACTCTGCGTAAAGGACCTTATGTATGTTACGAACAATTACAGTTTCTTAAGGGAACTGCAGTAAACAACTCAACTCAGGCTAGCCAGGGTGAAACAGATGTTACTGAAAGTAACGATGAGAGATGTACAAATTCTTTCATCTGTAACCAAAAAATAAGCAGAAAAATAACGAAGACAGTCGGATGGACGTACGACGGGCGTTCAATAAGTAATGCAACACATTGCTCCTGGGCCAACTTCGGGTGAAAAAATGAGGAATTTATTTTGTGGGACATCGTGGAATATTCCCGCTTCTGCCCCTATTGTTTCATGAAGTTCCGATAGGTGACGGCGCTATCGTAGCCTTCAAAATGCCGTCTGTAACGGAGGTACGTTTCAGGCAGAGAACTGTCATTGAGTTTCTTTGGCGGAAAACCAGAGCATCGCAGATATTCATAGGCGCTTGCGTAATGTCTACGGAGACCCAGCAGTGAATAAAAGCACGGTGAGTCGTTGGGCGAGGCATCTGTAATCATTGGAAAAAGGGACGCGGAAACCTGTCCAATCTCCGGCGTGCAGGCCGGCAGTGTTGGAACGTATGGACACTCAAGAAGTAGGGTAGTGGCGTTCTCACGGAACTTTTGATATCAAATTGATATGCAAATTAATTAAATTGATCAATTAATCACTTCCCCCGACCACGCCCACCCTCATCCCCGACCTCGCCCACCCCATCAGCCTGCACACGACTCCCAACCCCCTCTTCACCCTCCCCTCCCCCACCCTCCCTATTGGCGGAAATTTCGAATTTCCGTTGGTATTTTGAATTTTGGTGCGAATTTCGAATTTTGGTAGGAATTTCTTTGTCCCAGGGCTGTGCTGACGTCCCACCCCACACGTACTCTCCCAGCTCGCAGCAGCTGCCAGTCGTTTGACGGTAGCCAGGCTTACGAATGTCAATCAACTCATTCTGTGTCAGAGAACAGATCCCCAGTGAGCTCCATTTTAGTTGGTGCAAGTATTACACGACAGTGAATAGAGAACTTTAAATGAAGCATGCTGATTATCTTTTAAACTTTCGAGCTGCTAATTCCCTATACGAATTGAAGCAAATACATAAAACCAGATTTCTATTAAGGCAACAGAAAAACCTGTGGAAAAATTACTAATTTCCTACCATTATTGAGGTTAATTTTTGTTATTAGCAAACTCGGAAACAGAGTTAATTTACGATAAATGTATATAATATATACTCCAATTTAAATAAAAACTAGCTGTAACACAATAATTTAGTTGGAAAGCTGCAGAAGTAACTAAATCACAGACGCCGATTTGCTACAGGTTGCTCTTACATTATGCAAAGGAGAGTGATAGCTTCCGAAAATTCTCAAAACTGCACGTTTATTTGTGTGGATCTACAATGAAATTCAGGAGTAATCTACCCTTTGGCAGTAACTGTGAACCACAAACGCTGATTTACTACGAAGTCGGTTATGTACTCGGAACAGTCATACCGGCAAATCGGGGAAATATAGTTTGTAAGCGTACAAAAATTTCTGAAAATAACCCATTTCTCACGTAATTATACAGGCAAGCAAGAGTACGATTATTTTGAACGAGGATAGGCCTACTGTTCTCAAAAAATTTTAACTTACACAAATAAGTTTAAACCTACAATTGACGGTAGCAGTACTAGTTCATCGCGGCACTCGCGAATGTTCGAAATTTCGCAATTTATCACATTACAAACGGATATTGATACAATGCAAAAGCAACGCAAGTCGCATTTTTTTATGCTCTTGGAGTTTGCTCTCTCATAGAGTTGGTTCGTCTGACTGACGTATTGGTTTTCGGTCAAAAACTCGTAACAAAGTGCAGTGCAATGGCAGTCAACTTGAAATAGAGGGTCTCGGCATTATGTACGGTATTACCAAGTTAGCCAATAATTGTACAGTGAGAAGTTCTGTTTGATTACAGATCATTGGTTTTTAAAGGCTTTATTCAATCATTCCAAGCCTGTCCCACCACGGAAAAATTGCGGTGTTGAGCTCTGTTATTTTCTAATTATCATTAAGAGTTGTACAGGTCCGCCGCTCGAAGTGCCCGCGCGGTTTAGGGCGTCATGTCGCGGACTGCGCGGTCCCTCCCGCCGGAGGTTCGAGTCCTCCCTCGGGCATGTGTGTGTGTGTGTGTGTGTCTTGATCTTAGCATAAGTTAGTTTAAGTAGTGTGTAAGTCTAGGGACCGATGACCTAAGCATTTTGGTGCTTTAGGATTTCACACACATTTGAACATTTGAACTGGTCCACTGCGCAACAGTCGAATGATGACGTCTTGTCTTGGTTACTGGTCGGTACCTGCTCAGCGTTTGATTCGTTGAGAAATTATGTTATCACATTGACACTCAAGATTTTGAAATTCTTAAAAATTTTCCTCTTGACTTCGGGCGTACTGCTGGAGAAACTGCTTCTGACCCGGATGTTAAATAGATTTTTATTACCTAAAATACCTGCAAAATTGTCACTAGTATAGCCAGAACATATCGATGAACTGACGTAAAAAGGATGTAAAACATACTTAAAGAGTTGCAAAATGAACTACAGTAATGAAAACGTTTGTAGGAGGTTGAGACTCAAATAACAAATAGGATAATTAATTTAATATCACAAAATCTTTCTTCACGAAATCTCGGTTTTTGAAGATGTACGAAAATTGTTGTGTAAGCAACTTTCAGTATATTAACAGTCAGCATGTACAGGTTCTCTAAAGGTACATGCTTGTAGTTACAAAATATATCAACATTTGCTGAAACAACTGACGTGAGTAGTAATTCAGTATTTTCCTTTAGTTTCAAGAACGAAACTACCATATCGACATATTGGTACAATACTGATACAAAATAGCTATATTTTTCTTTCGATGAACACACCTGGCACACGTTAACAACAATCACTGACGTATTTATTTTCAATGTTTACGAATAAATTCTTGAGCAACATTGTTGCGAATCCTAGAACAGAGGTTGCCAAACTTTTTCTCTGGTACTTAAATGGTACATCTTGTTTATATGGAAGCTTAATAAAATTTTTAAAAATGAGAAAAGTTTTTTTTATTAAGCGATTGCTTCAGTTTTATATCATAACTAATAACAGAAATATGTAAGTCTGCGGACTTTATGTAAGTCTTCAGTAACTTCAGTAATAACACAAATCATAATAAAATTTTAAAAAACTGTCTACTATCGTCAAATTGTTGAAGAAAACGCCATGTTATTAATCGTTTTTCGCGGAGCACATATACACTTCCTACGAAACTACAGTGTTCCGCGGAACACACAGCTTGGGAAACCCGTTCTTTTGAATTTCTAAAGGTATTTTCGTTCCGTTGTTACAAGAAAATGTGTGTTTTTCTCACCTAAAGAATTAATACAATGAATTGTTGTATCGTAAGTGGACGTTAAGAGCAACATGTAAAAAATGAATTACAATCTTAAAAATGATGTCATTCTCGAATAATCGTGTACAGTGCCTACATAACGAAATATGCAAAATTAATTTTACATTTCTATGGGCAGAATGTTTGGCATGTTAGTTTTGTGAACAATGCGTAGCTCATAAGGAAAGAAAGATTACATGACGACAAACTGGGCATTGTATTGTATGGTAACCGGGGGACTAGAAACGACGGAGAGGCTCCGTCCCCGCTGTAGCCACAATCCCACGACGGCTACCGCAGTCCACTTCACCCCTCCGCCGACCCACACCGAGTAACTGTTTCAGGGTTATTGTGCGGTTCGGCCCCCGGTGGACCCCCCCAGGGAACGTCTCACACCAGACGAGTGTAACCCCTATGTTTGCGTGGTAGAGTAATGGTGGTGTACGCGTACATGGAGAACTTGTTTGCGCAGCAATCGCCGATATAGCGTAGATGAGGCAGAATAAGAGGAAACAGCCCACACTCACTGAGGCAGATTGAAAACCACCTAAGAACCATCCACAGACTGCCCGGCTCTCCGGACCTCGACACAAGTACGCCGGGCGGATTCGTGCCGGGGACCAGGCGCTCCATGCGCTCCTTCCCGCACGGAAAGCCGTGTGTTAGACTGCACGGCTACCCGGGCGGGCTAACTGGGCATTACTAATAAGCTATAAGAGGTGGTAATGAAGCTGCTGACAGACATTAAGAAGAATATGTATGGTGAGAGTTGTGTCTCGGAAATGTTGCCTTCCTAGGGAACGAAAACGTGATGTCCTCGTTCTCACGTCACTAGGCACTAGGCGTGCACATCCTCGTAAACCTCAAATGGCAGTACGTACAACAAAGAAGTTGCATCACAATATACGTTCGACAGGAGCTTATACACTGTATGATCAAAAGTATTGAGACATCTATAGTGAAGAAACTGAAATCTATATTCAAATACAAGTATATGTAAACAGGCAGAATACGGCGCTGCGGTCGGCAACGCCTATATAAGACAAGTGTCTGACGCAGTTTTTAGATCGGTTATTGCTGATACTGTGGTAGGTTATCAAGATTTAAGTGAGTATGATCGTGGTGTTGTAGTTGGTGCACGAGCGATGGGACACAGCATCTTCAAAGTAGCTATAAAATCGGGATTTTCCCATACGACCATTTCACTAGTGTACTGTGAATATTAGGAATTCCGTAAAACATGAAATCTCCGACATCGCTGCTGCCGGAAAAAGATCCTACAAGAATCGTGCAACCCTTCCGCAAATTGCTGCAGGTTCCAATCCTGGTCCATATACAAGTGTCAGCGTACCAACCATTCAATGAAACATCTTCGATATGGACTTTCAGAGCCGAAGGCCCACCCGTGTAACCTTGAGACTGTACGACACAGAGCTTTACGCCTCACCTGGGACCGCCAACACTGACATTGGACTGTTGATGACTGGAAACATGTTGCCTGGTCGGACGAGTCCCATTTCAAATTCTATCGAGCGGATGGGCGTGTACGGCTATGGAGACAACCTCATGAATCCATGGACCCTGCATGTCAGCAGGGTACTGTTCAAGCGGTGGAGGCTATGTAATGGTGTGCGGCCTGTGCCCCTGGAATGATATGTGACCCTGATACGTCTAGATACGACTCTGACAGGTGACATACGTAAGCAGCCTGTCTGATCAGCTGCATCCTTTCATGTCCATTGTCCATTCCGAGACACTTGCACAATTCCAGCAGGACAATGTGACACCCCACATGTCCAGAATTGCTACAGAGTGGCTCCAGGAACGCTCTTCTAAGCTTAAATACTTCCGCTCGCCACCAAACTCCCCAGACATGAACATTATTGAGCATAGCTGGGATGCCTTGTAACGTACTGTTCAGAAGAGATCTCCACCCTCTCGTACTCTTATGGATTTAGGGACAGCCCTGCAGGATTCATGGTGCCAGTTCCCTCCAGCACTACTTCAGACATTAGTCAAGTCCATGCCACGTCGTGTGCCACTTCTGCGTGCTCGCGGGGACCCTACACGATATTAGGCAGGGGTACCTGTTTCCTTGGCCCTTCAGCGTATTAGTGGAAATTAATATGGGGTGCGTGCACCCTTCGTCTGTATGACGGCTTAAAAATTGATGGGGACACCTTCAAAGGGTGTTTGAAGGTTTGTGAACCCCATTTTTCCTCGAAAGCCGAAAGCAGTAAAAGCTGAATGCTGGAGTCTGGAAGGAAGTCGAGGTTCTAACTCACTCCAAACGTGTTCCATTGGGTTCAGCTCGGGACTGGGCAGGCCAGTCCATTCCAGAAATGTTACTGTACACAAACAGTTGCCTCGCAGCTGTTGCATTATGACAGGCTACATTGTCATGGTGACACAAACAATCATCATCTCACAACTGTTCCCCTACTGTACGCAGCACAAAATGTTGTAAAATGTGTTCATATTCTTCCGCGCTTAGCATTTTTATAAGCACAATAACGGGAACGCCCTCTAATCTAGGGAAACACCGCCATGCCGTAACACGACCTGCTCCGTACTGCACTGTTGGCATTTCACACGATGGCAGGTAACATGCTCCAGCCATTCGACAAACCCAAACCATTCCATCGGATTGCCATACGGTATAGTGTGGTTCATCATTTCATATCACTCGTTTCCCTTCATCTGCTCTCCAGTGGCGCGTAAAGCGTCGCTAAGTATTGACTGTAGAAATGTTTGGCTTATGAGGAGGTGCTCGACCAATATACCACATTCTTTTTTTAACGCCCCAAGTACAGTCATTGTGTTAATTGGACTGCTAGTAGCACTCTGGAACTCTTCACCTTAATTTCGTGCGACTTTTTACAAACACCCTCCACAACACTCGACGGTCCGTGTCCTTCAGTACATGTCTGCCTGGTCTTGATTTTGCTCTGATTGTTTCCTCCGTGTTTCCACTTCACAATCACATCAACAACAGTCGACCTGGGCATCTTGATTAGGGTTGATATATCCCTGATAAATTTTGTCACACAGGAGATATCGAATGAGTAGTCCACGATCGAAGTCACCTAGCTCTCCTGATCAACCAGTTGTGCTGTTTCTGCTTCGCTGGTGGCAACTGGCAATGCACAACACAATGCACAACACAATCAGTGTTGGCAAATCTACAAAACGAAATAAGCTAAATACGTCTACAGAAAAGCTGAAATACAGCAAGGTGTAAGGTATTTAACGGGGAGGGGGGGGGGGGGAGGGTGCGCATATACGAAAATGCAGGAAGGTAGATATTATTAGAGAACTCGTCGGTATAAAGAACAACTTAAACAAATTTTATACGCAAACAAGCCAAAATGGACTCAATGCTGATATTCTTTTAATGGGATTAAAATGGAACCAAGTTCTTGACAAATAATTTACTCAGGTTTGACTCATATCAGATATGCAATTCAGTTTAAAAACCTTCACGAAATAATTGTTCCACAGAATTTTGCTTCATATCTTAAATTCGTGTACGACTTTTCATTTAGAAAATGTATAAATATTCGAATACGTAAAGCTTCCGGAAAGTACAAAAGACTAAAAGTTTAGAGGCGTATCTCGTGCACTTCGTTAGAGAATTGATTTCTCGATGTGCTTGTGCTTGGAATGCATTGTTTCTACGATCTGCGTAGAAAATATCAAATATCAGCCCACAATTCAGTTTAAAAACCTTCACGAAATAATTGTTCCACAGAATTTTGCTTCATATCTTAAATTCGTGTACGACTTTTCATTTAGAAAATGTATAAATATTCGAATACGTAAAGCTTCCGGAAAGTACAAAAGACTAAAAGTTTAGAGGCGTATCTCGTGCACTTCGTTAGAGAATTGATTTCTCGATGTGCTTGTGCTTGGAATGCATTGTTTCTACGATCTGCGTAGAAAATATCAAATATCAGCCCACAATTCAGTTTAAAAACCTTCACGAAATAATTGTTCCACAGAATTTTGCTTCATATCTTAAATTCGTGTACGACTTTTCATTTAGAAAATGTATAAATATTCGAATACGTAAAGCTTCCGGAAAGTACAAAAGACTAAAAGTTTAGAGGCGTATCTCGTGCACTTCGTTAGAGAATTGATTTCTCGATGTGCTTGTGCTTGGAATGCATTGTTTCTACGATCTGCGTAGAAAATATCAAATATCAGCCCACAACGGCGTATCAACAGATAGGGGAGGGAGGGGGGGTCAAGAGGGGCAGTCGCCCCCCCCCCCCAACATTACTTTGTGTTTTATTTTATCTATAGGCAGAGCCAGTGAGTAAATTACGCTGCCGTCAAGAAATATGGAACCAGTATTTTTGTTGGCACCGATTTTTGCTTTTGACTGAAGCGTATTACATTAAAGCGCCACAGAAACTGGTATAGGCAACCGTATTCAAATACAGAGATATGTAAACAGACAGACTACGGCGCTGCGGTCGGCAACGCCTATATAAGACAAGTGTCTGGCGCAATTGTTAGATCGGTTACTGCTGCTACTTTGGCACGTTATCAAGATTGAAGGGAGTTTGGCGTTATAGTCGGCCCGCGAACAATGGGACACAGCATTTTCCAGGTAGCGATGAAGTGGGGATTTTCCCGTACGATCATTTCACGAGTGTACCGTGAATATCATGACTCCGTCAAAACATCAAATCTCTGACATCACTGCGTCCGGAAAAATATCCTGCAAGAACGGGACCAACGACGACAGAAGAGAATCGTTCAGCGTGACAAAAGTGCAACCCTTCAGCAAATTTCTGCAGATTTCAATGCTAGGCCATCAACAAGTGTCGGCGTACGAACCATTCAACAAAGCATCGTCGAGTCCCGTTTCAGTTGTATGGAGCAGATGGACGTGTACGGGCATAGGGACAACCTCACGATCCATGGACCCTGAATGTCACCAAGGGACTGTTGAAGTTGGTGCATACTCTGTAATGGTGTGGGGCGTGTGCAGTTGAGAGTGATATGGGACCCCTGATACGTCTAGATACGATTCTGACAGGTGACACATACATAAGTATCCTGTCTCATCACCTGCATCCATTCATGTCCATTGTCCATTCCGACGGATTTGAGCAATTTCAGTCGCCGGAAGGGAAAGAAAACCAATGTGCACTCCGTGTGCATACTCGGTGGAGTCATTCCAGATGTGTAAAGGGTCCTCCTGGATGCCATGAAGAGCACAGTGTGCAGCCAACTGCAGGTGGTTGCTCACGGCGGTACCAATTATGTGTGTCACTTTGGATCAGAAGAGATTCTCTCTGGTTTCGAGCGGCTAACAGAAGTGGTAAAGGCTGCCAGTCTTGCTTGCGAGATGAAAGCAGAGCTGACCATTTGCAGCATAGTCGACAGGACCGATTGCAGACCTCTGGTGCCGGCCGGTGTGACCGAGCGGTTCTAGGCGCCTCAGTCTGGAACCGCGCGTCCGCTACGGTCGCAGGTTCGAATCCTGCCTCGGGCATGGATGTGTGTGATGTCCTTAGGTTAGTTAGGTTTAAGCAGTTCTAAGTTCTAGGGGACTGATGACCTCAGATGTTAAGCCCCATAGTGCTCAGAGCCATTTGAACCATTTTTGTAAAATACTGTTTTTGCTGTCTCTTTATGTTGTTAACTATTATCCTCTCATTACTTCTTGTCCTATTCCCAATCAATACAAGTCAACACACGTTTGCAGATCTGCAGGTGGTGTAAAACTTTTTTTGTTCAATTTAGTCTCGCGGTCACGCAGGCACAAGCCACGTGCGATCCTATCGAAAATGACGAACACCGGCCAACAATGCCCAAACAGCAGTCGGTACGCCTAAACTGGCTCGTCGATACGACAATGTTGGCCGCACTCTAAGAGAAATACAATATTTAAGAAAATACAAACAACGTGATGACCTAAATGTGAGGAGAGGCAGTATTGTAACACTTTCTCCTTTTCCCTCCCTTCACGACCGCCGTGCCTTCATGTCGTAGCCGCATAGCTATGCATTGCTACCCTAATGACGAACGTGAAACAAGTACAGTATAGCCAGTGATTTTTCTCCAGTTTTCTATACAGAGACAAAAGACACACATTTAATCTGCAATTTCGAGGTGATATGAGTGAGCCTTTCTGGTGAAAGGTATGTAATTATTTTGTGTCATTTATTTGTCATAAATCTCGTAGCTCATTATTGACTGTCCTCAGTAGTTCACTGAAGAACGTAAATGTAATTATATTCCCACACTTCTCAGTGAGACTTTTATGGGAAGAGGGGAGCTATGGCGTACCCGAAAGTATTTGTGAAAAGGCGTCAGTTATTTCCAACACAGAGGGAATGCTTTTGAGTTAAAGGGGGCACCAAATCTCAATGCCAAAGCGACAGAACAGTGCCTGGATCTACACTGGAATACTCAGAACCCGCTTGACTGTCAGCGCCAGGGATTCAAGCAGAAAAAAACGAAATGAACAATGGTCGGTGACTAAGCATTCCCTACCGCTACAACAAAGTAAGTAGACGTTCAATCAACAAAGATGTCGACAAACACTATATAACAGTATAAGTTACACTTGCTCAGAAAGGCGCTACTACGTAATATAACATCGTATCGGGAATTAAGATGGAATAATTCTTGTAACTTGCAAGAAAACCAGTATTTGGACGCATGTGTTTGACCTAGGTGTAGTATTGCAAGATAATCCCCCCATAACCCATTGCAGCTTGTCCTGAAATTAGGCATCATGACTGTGTACTTACATCATCCTTTTATTCCACGGCAAAAGGAAGTCCACTGCTATTGGAGGATCAGAAAAGTGAGACATATGTACCGAAACATTACTATATAGCAAGTTGTTATGAAGTTCATAGTTCTACATTCACATTTCACTATGAAAATTTTAATTAATTTGATTAGTTACAAATATCCTCCATTTATTTCTCATAGGAATACATAATACATTAATGATTTCACACACGTTGGTTTGTTTAGGAGCCACATTTCACATAGTCAACCCTGCGATAGTAGTTAAGCAATGCACTTAATCAGTCGTGGCAGTTATTGCTTAGATAATGTCTTTCATATTAAAAACGGCTCTCAGTTTACTAAGGCCTTATAGATAATTTTATCCTTAAGTCTAGTACGCACTGATTTATTATCTAAACTCACTATCGCAATTCGTTATCCCACGCACATAGACACGGTATTATTGTTGGCGGATTGTTTGTGGAAAACTCTTTCACGCCCTGCAACAGAAAAGAACAGAAGCGGAAACCGAATTTTCAGTCATATGGATCAGTGTTTTATATAAGTGAGGCAACGCTACACCCCTTTCTGAAATTAGTTTGTTCGGAAAACATTTTCCTATTTGCACACAAAAATTAAGAAAATGCGTTTTTGGATTTGCGTGGGGTTTTTCTTTTCGCTGTGATTTCATAAAAAAATTGATATATTATGGCCGAACATTCGTGCTTGGCAGTGAAGTGGCTATCTTTTCGTTATTTAAAAAATCTCAGATCGTTTCTATTAGCTTTACCCATGACAGTGACCAGTCTCAATCTGATAGCAGTAATACTAGTCGAAGATACTTACAAGAAAAACGCAAGTATTGATACTAGCAAGCTAAATATTTTGTGGTCAGCTATGAGTGTTTCTTTCTGCGCTTGTGCTATTATGTGCTCACCATTAACATACTTTGCTTTTTGAAAGCTATTTTTACGTTAGTGTGATGTATGGTAGGTACATCATGTTGCACGTTTTTATCCGTAACAATTTCAGGTAGAGGTGATGGACATAAAAGTTGTGGCATAGGACTGTCAAAGCGTGCAGACACATGTTTTTGAAACAAACTTTCAGCCCATTACAGAAGCATAAGTTACCTCGAAGGAATGGAAGCTCTTGTAAATAGGAATGGTTTGTGGTTTATCCGTGGCTACATTACGAAGAAAAGAGTGGAAGTGTTTTATGCTATGACTTCATTCGGTCCACATCTGCTGACCATTCAGGAGAAAGCTAGATCTGCTTTACTAGTGGTATCAGATTACTCAAGTCGCACAACATCTGCTGACCCTTCAGCAGAAAGCTAGAACTGCTTTACTAGCAGTATCAGATTACTCAAGTCGCGCAACATCTGCTGACCCTTCAGGAGAAAGCTAGTGCTGCTTTACTAGTAGTATCAGTTCACTCAGGTTCCAGGGTCGAACAAGAAACCCACTGAGAGGTCATGAAATGGTCTCTGACAACCTTGTGACACTTTTCGGAATGATGTGCCAGAACTAATGATATGGCTGAAATGCCGTGACACTTGGTTGGCTCCAGCAATATAAAACGAAGTACTGGAAATTATGGCTCACATGATCCAGCGAGAAATTGTGCACCAAATAAATAATTCCCCGTCTTATGGAATTATGGCAGATTCAATGACGGACGTTGCTGGCCAGAAGTAGTTCACTCTTAGTGTACGTTGTGTTGACCCTGAGACGCTCGAAATAAAAGAACTTGTTCTGGGTTTATATCCAAGACGCAAACGCTGGCAACTACCATTAAAGACATCCTTCTAAGACTGTCACTAGAAACTGAGTTTCTATGCGCCTAGTGTTTACATTGTGCAGCTAATATATCTGAGCGGAACAAAGACGTGAAGGAAATCCTTCTTCAAAACCAGCCACAGAGTTGTTACACCCGCTGCAGCGATCATTGTTTGGATCTGGCGCCACAGGAAGTTTCAAGAAGCTGTGATCCAATGTGCGATGTACTGATAACTGTGAAAGACGTCGCAAATATAATTATAGAATCCGCAAAAAGGGAAAACATGTATGCAGATGTTGTGCTACCACTGGTGTCGATGAGACGAATCCAAACCCAAAAGCTCAACAACTGATTCCAATGTGTCCCACCCGATGGGCTGTAAGAGCAAAATCTTTGACGTGATTAATGGGAAACTATGAGCGAATCCAGAAAACAGTGACCGAAATATTGAATGTACCGAGCGCAGATAGAGCGCAGATAGAGACGAAAGAAGGTCAGTGCTGCGGGACTATTCGAAGGAGCTCGAAAAATTTGAAACTATTTTTTTATATTATAGTAGCAGCTGAAGCGTTTGGACTCTGTGAGGTACTGTTCAGATCCCTATAGAAAACAAATTTTAATGCAGACGGAATCAAACATCTGTAGAGGTTCTGAAAGTAGCGCTTGCAAATCTTAGAGCTACGGAAGCATTTGATATACTGTTAGAGAAATCTAAAGATTATTCTAAAAACTTATATATGAAAGAACCAAGTATCTCACGGCCAGGAAAAATACCAGCGAATTTGCAACGCACAGAAACACCGTCTGTTCCCAAAGAATTGTCTCAAGAACAAAAATTCACGAAAGATTTGTTTGAAATTCTTGATCTCCTTCTGAATGAGACTGATCGAAGGTTCAACCAAGAGGATCTAAAGCGACTATCCCATCTTGAAGAGATATTTATTACGTCTTCCCAAACACATTTTCCTTCTACACGACGTTTGAAAGAATGCTTAGAGTACATGTAATAATAGGCTTTAAGGGGAGTACGTAAGGTGAAATTGGTCAAAAAGTGACATTTCCTGATTATTATCTCTTAATAATATTTGATCTCTCCTGAATAATTTGATGCGTCATATGGCGATTAATTCCAATTGGAAGTTTACTTTTTATCATTTCAAAGTTAATAGTGCAAGTGTAAAAAAAAACTCCGGTCTTTCAGCATTGACTTGCTATCTCTGGAACTATTCAGTCTACAAGGCTGTTGTTTTCAGCTATTTATTCCTTGAATTCATGTTAAGAGGTCAGATGTACTGTGTAAACAGAAATGGCAGTCTTGCACATGCATCTTGTGGATTCACTTTGTGGGTGGAGTGTTTTATAGGCGTTGAACTGTAAACATAGTGGTTTGGTGTACTATTACACGTTCTTCTACCGCTTTTCAACGTGACAAAAAAAAGTTCTTTTAAGAAGCGACGTTTTTACGGAAATCAGTATACGACTGGATGTGAATCCAGTGCTGATCATAAGCACACGAAAAGGACACGTCTACTTGTGCTTCGAGGAGGAAACTTGGAAACCATGAGGATTTATTTATTGACAAAGGAGATCATGTAAACAGTTCACGTTATGTTTTATTAGATATCAGTGTGTTAGGACAATTTTTACAAGAAGCTGTATCATGTAAGGTTTGTGGTGGGCAAATTAGCATTTTTAGGACACGTCTGCAGAGACTGAACTAGCTAACAAACTTGTTGTTCAGTGCAAAGTTTGCAGGCTCTCTGCGTCATTTTGGACTTCTCAAAAGTGCAAGAATAACTTGTTTGAGAGCAATGTTAGATTCTTCTGTGGAATGAGGTGCCTAGGTAAAGGATTGACTGCAGCTCAAGTATTATGTGTGACGCTGAACTTGTCATGCCCACCAAACAGATCAAGTTAAGTACGCAGAAGTAATTGGTGAATGTGTCAGATCTGTTGCTGTTGCTTCTATGAAAGCCGCTGCTAAGGAAGCAGTAGAATTAAACAACACGACGGACTTATCTGTGGCAGTTGATGGTACATGGCAGAAGAGAGGCCACACATCTAAAAATGCAGTTACAACTGTCACTAGTGTAGACACAGGTAAAATTTTAGACTTCTAAGTGCTAACAAAATACTGCCATCAGTGTAAATCAGTTGACAGTGAAACAAGTGAAAGTCATAAAACTAATTTTGTTAACAATTATAAGGGAACTAGTGGAAGTATGGAGGCTGGTGCAGTTGTTCAGACGCTCACGGCAGGAAAGAGGTGTGTGCTTCAAGGAGTGCTTGGGGGATGGTGATTCGAAGGCCTTAAAATCAGTCGTGGAAAGCCAACATTATGGTGAAAAGCATATTTTGAAGATTGAATGTGTGGACCACGTTCAAAAACGGGTGGAAACACGCCTTCTAAAATTGAAGCAGACAAAAGGAAAAGAGAAGTTATCGGATGGAAAGACTCTAAACGGTAAAGGAAGACTTACAGACAAAAACATTGATGAACTCCAGCAGCATTGTGCAATGGCAATAAGGAACAACACACACGACCTACAAGGAATGAAAAGAGCAGTGTGGGCAACATCCTTCCACAAATCATCCATTTTGCCCACCTGGTGCTGATTCATGGTGCAACTACTGCAAAGCTCCGGCAGCGTTTACAGAGGAACAATTTAGGCACAAAAACAGCATACCATCTGCAGTGATGCAGGTAATTAAGCCAATATATAGAGAGTTAGCTCATTATGGTCTTCTTTCCAAATGTCTCCATGGTCGAACGCAAAACCCGAATGAGTCTTTCAATAATGTCATTCGGATCCGCATACCAAAAAGAGTCTTTGTAGGCATGAAAACTCTATGCTTGGGTGTTTTTGATGCTGTGACAACGTTTAATGATGGCAATAAGGGAAGAATTAGGGCACTAGAGCAATTTGGAATCATTCGAGGAGCCAACACACTGCCTCGTCTCAGGATCATGAAAGTGCAGCGTACAGCAGAGGAAATGACTAAACAAGCAAGAGGCAGGAAAAGAAGCAAGCTTTTAGTTTTGCAGGATGATCAAGTACACGATCCCGATAATTCTGATTATGGGCCTGGCTGTTTCTAGGAACTGGCATGGCTCCACATGTGAGTCGATATCACATAAAATGTTTAAACTTGATTTCCCGGAAAAGACATTTTTGAAAATATTTGACTCATTATCTCAGGAACTACTACAGATACATATGTCTTATTTTACACTATGTTACCTCATAGTGTACTGCAGTTGCTGAACCACCAGAACATCTCTACTTGTAACGGTTTTTACTTAGAGAATGAACATCTGCACATAATTTTTGAAAAATGATCACTATTTGTCTGTATATTCTGATCCTGGTTCAGTAATCAGAAAAGAAGTGAAACTATACTTCCTAAAAACTTCAGATATCTGTCTCTCAAAGGTTCTGCAGATTTAACACTGTAGGCACAGGACGTGCATACTCCCCTTAATCTGCACAGGCTTCATGCACAGCACGAAATACTGCGAACCATTACGACTGGTATATAATCATGTAATGTATCCTCTATAGGAAAAAGCGTATTGCTGAACCTAGTAGGGTTAAAGAACTCTTTCGGGAAGTTATTCGCCTCATCATTCCGATTCTGACAATACCAGTATAGTCAGCATCCTCTGAGAGGCCATTCTGCGCCTTGAGATGACTTAAAACTTGCCTCAGAACAACAATGACTCAGTCGAGGCTCACTCATTTACTCCTCCTCATGTTCATCAAGACAGGGCTGGAGAAACTAGCCTTATGGATGTCATGAAAGAATTTGTTCCGAACTGTCGAAAGGAAAACAACATTTGGAAATTGTACGTAAAATTGTTTAATCTAAATAAAAAATATAAATGTCTTCCTCTTTTTCAAACAAATTATGTTTCTCTTCTGTGCAGTGTTTAAAAAATAGTAATAATAACAAAAAGTTTCTTTTTAGCCGACTGATATTGCAGTGAACAGTAAATATAAACTCCTTTTCGTAAATGCTCTCAACATAAAGTGGGACCAATGTCTTCCCCGATAAATGATGTCTTTTTAAAAATTAAAGCAATGAAATTGTTTTCAAGAGCATGACCTACAAAATTGGCTTTATATTAGTATTAATGATTGTTTCTCCCTATAGAACAACATAGTGATGACACACCTTCCCACACTATCGGTATGTACGTATTCTTAACAGTCTTGCTTCAGGACAAAATCAGTAAATGGGTTTGCTCGAACAATCCACGGGTGTACTGCCGGTCCATAGTGTCCAACGGGCACAATATTTCGGCTATGAGACATGCCGCCATCGTCAGGTGCGCTGACGAACTGATCTCCTGAGGGTGGGCGGCCAGCAAATATGTAGGTGCCCTAATGTTGCTGACAATTGGGCGTAACGGCACCCCTTCTTTGTGGACTTCAGGGAGTCCATGAAGTCTTGGCGGTACAGGTCCATGAGGTGTCAATTTCTTGGCGACCCTCTGCTAAATCTGCGCCCTTGAGAAGAGCTCTAGTCTTGTTCGCCACCTTCTTTGTGGGGTCAGCGTTGATCTTCCTGTAAGATTCGTCACTTAGCAGGCTCTGCATCTTCTCAATGTAGTCCTTAAGGGACTTTGTAAGCCGGTAAGACAACAATCTCGAAGGGCTCTGTCTCACGTCTCGAATGGTTGCCCTCTCCCTGCTGGTAATATTCGACTTGATCGGTTTAGTTCTCGTCAGATCACGGCAGGTTTCCCGGCGTACTTGTTCAGCTGCTTCAGATGGTAGTCGCGCAGCAACCTGTTCAACTGCACTGACAATGTCTGTACCGGTGTGAACCTAGTTGTGGGAGCAAAATTAAGTCCCTTCCCCAGAACAGAAACTACATCCCCAGCCAGCTCAATGTCCGTGAGATTAATGACCGTCTTTCGTGGAGCCTCCAGCAATGGTTTGTCAGAGAGACGAGAGAATTTAGATATCTGACGTCCCGAGGTCTTCTTAGGCGCAGAATCGGCGGTTACCCAGGTAACACCATCAATCCAGTCCCAAGTCCCGGAATTAAAATGATTGGCTAGTTGTAGATGTAGTTTAAGCAGTTCCTGAGAATTGTACTCAAGGCTGCGTCTGGTAAAGTGTACCCTCTCACGAATCAAGGCGAGGCTAGCACGTTTCATAATTCTCTTAGCTGTTGCAGAAGCGATGTGATGCGTGACCTTAGCAAAGTTTGGCGCAACCTGATCGGCACGACCATGGAGAATAGGCCTGGCTAAGGGAGGGGATTTAAGACGGCCGGCCACCCTCAGGAGCTCAGTTCGTCAGCGCAGCTGACGACGGCGACATGTCTGATGGCCGAAATATTGTGCCCGTTGGACACTATGGACCGGCAGTACACCCGTGGATTGTTCGAGCAAGAAATACGCCGGGAGAAACTGAAGAATCACAGTAAATGGGTTTGCTTGCCCCCCTCCCCCCTCCCCTCTCCAAACAAATAGTTGGTACGCCACAGTCAGCCCATAATTAAAATCTCGATATTTTGACGCAAAAATGCATTTAAATAAACTTCGTAAGTCAGTTTCTTCACATCTTTCTTTTTCTCACAATAAAAATATTACATTATTTCTTACACTGAATAGTAGTTCGCTGTTCCTCTCCTCGATTTAGTCGCTGGCACATCATTTGTTAGAACTGTGAAGCGTATGGCTTCTGATTCATCCTGCATAAATCAAAGCCTGCTTTGCTTGAAACAGTTTCTTCATTGTTGTAAAACCGCGATAATTCGGTGGTGTCAGCTATGCTGCAACATTAACGGTAACAATCTCAACTATTTATATTTCATAGTTTTTTGGTCTTGGCTTGTGTTCCAGGCTCGTCAGCACACACGTACGCAACACAGTTTTAGTCTGCTTTGTTGCGCTTTCTAATTCAATCTAATAGCACATTTTCATGGGATATTAAAATGTGATTTCAAATCTTGAAAACAATTTTCCTTCAATCAACATGGATTTTAATGCATACTTGTAGTTAAAGTAACAAAATGGTAGAAAAGAAGCCAAATGATTATGAAAAAAGCCATACTTCCGGACTGAGTTAATCCCTCATTTGCCAGCTAAGTGGTATTAAAAAGAAGCCAGAGCTAGCTATAAAAAAGTTGATCTGGCAACACTCAACACAATACTCCCTCCCTTCTTTTATATTGGTGGTCCGCCCATCGTGACATCTAGTGGTCAGTTCCGCATTAAATAGCGATCTCCGGATACTGTTGATCAGTTCTTGTACCCTCAGAAATCAGACAGACACTAATTTGCAGTAGCATATTGCGTTATATTTCTTTTCATTTGCTGTAGGAGTGTTCATTTGTACTGTGTAGCCTCGTATGGGTTCTTGCCGGTAGAAATAGGAAGTCGTTGCCATCCGAAGTATTGCCAATCTATGCGATGTAGAAGTGGGTGGCACTCAATGACTAACTGTTGTACAACAGCATTCATTTAATCAATTTCATAATGACTACTGCAAATAAGCATCACATTTGAGCATGAACGTCTCTGTAATGCACTGTCACGAAACTCAATTGATGGGTGCAGCACGTGAGTGTCGTTGGCAATGAATGAAGTTATCTCTCGGTTTTCCACAGTCAGCAGTGACGCCGGAAGTGGGCAGTGGTGGATGAATACGATTTGCTTAGGATTTTCTGCAATGTGAGTTGTAAAAGTGTAGTGAACAGAGTGAAAAACGACGATATTCGTAAATTTTTTGTACCTCACAAACGAATTAAATTCGGAATATAAGAGAGGCAATATTACAAGAAAAAGGAGAGTCAAATATCTCTATTAAAAATCCTTGTAATTGTGCGGATGGAGAAAAAAGACCTAGCCAACCTCAACTGACACCATGTGCTTTGATGAAAAAAAAAAAATTGTAGCGTGCCGGTCAGCATTTAAGATTTCGGAAATTACATTGGGAACCAGGAGATTGCCGATTCCAGAAAGTGTAAGACGTCGAATACATGTCAACGTGTCAAAAATTATTACCGCGCGGGATTAGCCGAGCGGTCTCAGGCACTGCAGTCATAGACTGTGCGGCTGGTCCCGGCAGAGGTTCGAGTCCTCCCTCGGGCATGGGTGTGTGTGTTTCTCCTTAGGATAATTTAGGTTAAGTAGTGTGTAAGCTTAGCGACTGATCACCTTAGCAGTTAAGTCCCATAAGATTTCACACACTTTCGAACTTTCAAAAATTATTATTTCAAGACTGACAGATGGCATAAGGAGAACATTTCTATTGAACCAGGTATCGTTATATCCATGCCTGGTTTATTCTATAGCAGTTGCAGGAGCACTTTGTAAGTTGTGTGCGCTTCTCCGGCCTCGTATGACACATAGCATTCATGGTGCATTCATACGCAGTCTTTTCGCCAATTTCAAAAAGTTTCACGAATTTGCAAAAATAGATATGAATCCTCAATGTAGTAAGGGTGCAGTTGAAAAGTTAGGTATTTTCTTAATGACAAACAAAACTAAGGGCGTAGAAGAGCTCATCAGTATAAACCTTACGAAATTAGTACAAACAAATCGCGCTAAGTAAGTTGAAAAAAAATTGATTTTTTTGCTATTTGTCGTGCATTACATGAATTGCTTTTAAGAGAAAAATAAATTCGAATGCTATTTTTCGTGATTTATTGCAGTTTAGAGTTGAGGCCCTGACGATACTTCTCGGTAACATTTTGAAAATGGCCCTCAAAAGCCACTTGTATTTCTCATAGAATCAAAATGATTCAGATTATGAAACAAACTGTACAGCTTTGTGTTGCACATTATCCTACATGCTGTGTTTGAGCGGGAACACTATGTAGTTTCCACATAAATCGATTTTAAAATTGATGTTGAAACATGTGGCAGTGGTTCAAAAGCGCAAAATGTGGGAAATGATGTTTATACGAAATTTTTAGTGGCAGGAAAATGTTTAACTAAGGGAACAGGGTTTACGACGGCATTAATAGAAAATAACGTAAATGGCGGGAAATAGTAAAATCTGGGAATGTAAAAATTGGATTTACTGTAACTGTAATGTTAGCTTTCTTATATTTGTAACATTGGCCGGGCACTAAAAGTGCACTGTGGAAACCAATAGGAGAAAATGATGAGCAGATAACAACGCCCTCAAAATTTCCTAAACTACATGTGTAGGGAAAAATGTTTTGCCCTGCTGACACGAAAACTTGAGGGTGCCCCTGGTTTTTAACCCTTGTTACTCCATTGCTAACGTACAGGGATTAGGTAATAGATTACAGCCTTGTCTAGTTTTCACCGAAGCTGCCGTGGTTTCCTTGGTCAGAAGTCACTCGAATGTGCGTTGACCTACACCATTAATGCTTCTTTCTCGCTAGCGGACTCTGAGACCGCACCTGGGACTTGGCGTTATAGATTCAGTAGCCAGGTCTTCGTCTTCTGACTTTGAGCATACTGTTTTAAAATTGTTTGAGGACAGTTTAGGAAGTTACGATGGATTCGATAGAGGCAACGAAATTGAACGTGAGCATAATTTAGAATAGGAACAGTGCAAAAATGAAGATGAATTTGTTTTGCCACCTGTGAATTCCTTTAAAGAAACAGGTGATCAGGGTAATGAAGACATAGGTGTAGAGTCTGAATCTTTAGCTAAAGGTTCTGCTACAAATATATTTACTTAAACAAATATATCTGGTCGTCGAAGCCTCTTCCAGCAATGGCCAGTGATGTTATTTTTCCGCATGTTGGACATAAGTGAGGTGAATGCGATTGTCCCTCACAATTTCTACAGAGAGGATGCTCAGATGAGCCGTTTTAATTTTTTGAAGAAACTTAAAAATTCATTGGCGACACCGCAGATAAAAAGCGGTTCAACAACAGTCACTTACCAAGTGAACTTCGCGTAACCATTACCCGTGTTTTGGGTGTAGCAGAACCAAGAGTAAAAGTCGTTGTAGAAAGACTGGAAAAACGCAAACCATGCTCCACCTGTGACCCAAAAAAGAAGAGAAGGACGCCTTCTGTTTCTTATTGTTGCAAGTCGCCAGTCTAACTTGATTTCTCTACAAAAAATTCCAGCGAATGCAAAGAAAACTCTGAGAAGAAAACTAAAAACCTGAGAAGTACTGGCGTTAATTTGCGTTCTTTTTAATGTTTCGTGGGAGGTTTTTTATGCTTTTATTCCTACATGAGTGATAAACAACAAAATATAGCAAAAAGGTAAATTTAGAGTGGGATGTATTTGACTGTTCATAGCATTAACTTTGTCATGAAATATAATGTTCATTTTGTTTAAATGCATTTATTTTGTGAAAATAAACTTTAAAATTAATCTGGATACATTTTTTGTGTTAATGTAGCCTTTCACATAAAAATTGAACTGCTTTGCAGAAATTGCTGAATGCAATTTTTATGGCTGTTTAAACATAGCGGTCTGTCAGAACGCACCAGGGACAGAATGTGACAAAAAGATAACTTGGGAAGCTAAGGCTGAAATACCCATGTTGACGTACAATTTATATCCAAACACAGAGGCTCTTTAACAGCAGTGGTAGTGAGTATTTTGTAATGATAATGTGCAAGACTAGAACGTTTCAAAAAAGCAATTTTTAGTACGTCACATACTAGATTCGAATAAATTTTTGTGTCTCCTTGAACATAGAGTTAAAAGTTGTAAATAAGACATTTTACGTTTACACATATACTGGTACGTGCAGTGTTACATCGGTAAATTTTATTCTGTCTTTAGTAATAAGCATTTCAGTCTCTATGCTACAAGCTGCTAAACGTTTTAATATCTGAGTTAAACAATGGAAAATCCAGGATGGAACGTAACAATATTATGAAAAGGGAAGTTGCCCCTCACCATATAGCCGAGATGCTGAGTCGCAGATAAACACAAAAAAAGACTGTCACAAAAAAAGCTTTCGGCCATTAAGACCTTTGTCAACAATAGATGATAGACAAACACACGCGCGACCGTAACTCACACACGTCTGCGGCTCAGCATCTCCGCTGTAAGGTGAGTAGCAACCTTCCTTTTCATAATATTGTTACATAATAACTGAGTTACTTATACCGGGAGAAGCAGTATTTTTTCTACATTAAGAGCGAATATGTGATGTTCTGTGACGTGAAACATGCCAAGCCTTGGACCCCCGTTTTTCTGAGATTTGTTGTAACAAAATTATACCGTAATAATGGATTCTTCTGATTTTTCGTGGCAAAACAATTTCATTCTTTAGTGTGAAAAGATCAAAAATCAGTGGAACTAACATCTGTTCGAACGTTCGTAGATAAACGCAAGCCAAAATCTTATCCTTGAGGTTTTAAAGAAGTCGCACAGAAAAGGAACTGACATATAGACGGGAAAATATATTAGATATTTCTTTATAAGCAGGTTACAGCTGTGCTTGTATTTTTAAAGATAAACAAGATACGAATAGAGATGTCTGGTCGTGTTATTCGCCAACAATATTTCTGACCGCCGGCCTGTGTGGCCGAGCGGTTCTAGGCGCGTCAGTCTAGAACCGCGCGAGACCGCTACGGTCGCAGGTTCGAATCCTGCATCGGGCATGGATGTGTGTGATGTCCTTAGGTTAGTTAGGTTTAAGTACACTGCTGGCCACCGTAAATGCAACACCCTGAAGGAAGCATCCGAGTCAAGTGAAATTTACACCATGGGTTTGCAGCGATGAGATATGCAACTGATTAGAATTTCAGCGCAGACGCACATCACGCGCGCCTGTGGCGCCACCTCATAGCGCCATTTAAGGCTTGGCGATGTCAACGAGTGTACGTTCGGCACGTGTGTTTACCTTGTGGTTGTTTCACAAGACGATCAGTTATGCCTCGTAGACAACAGCGAACATCGTTTGATCAAGTATCCGAGTTCGAAAGAGGAAGGATAGTGGCTTACCGAGATTGTGGATTATCATACAGAGAAATCGCTAGTCGTGTTGGACGAAACCAAACAACTGTAATGCGGATATGTGACCGTTGGATGCAGGAGGGTACGACGGACCGACGTGGTCGATCGCATTCACCTCGGTGCACCACTGCACGTGCTGATAGGCAAATTGTGCGCATGGCAGTGACGGATCGCTCAGTGACATCCCGAACAATAGCACAGCACATCGCGTCTGTAACGCATCATCCAGTGTCTGCGCGTACCATTCGACGCCGTTTACAGCAGAGTGGTCTGTCCGCAAGACGTCCATTGCTCCATCTACCATTGACGCAGAACCACAGACGTCTCCGTCGCCAATGGTGTGATGACAGATGGATGTGGACGGCAGAATGGAATGACGTTGTCTTTACTGACGAGGCACGCTTCTGTCTGCAGCACCACGATGGTCGGATTCGAGTGTGGAGACACCGTGGAGAGAGGATGCTGGACAGCTGCATTATGCACCGCCACACTGGTCTTGCACCGGGTATTATGGTATGGGGCGGTATTGGATATTACTCTCGCACGCCTCTAGTACGCATTGCCGGTACTTTAAATAGCCGGCGCTACATATCCGACGTGCTGGAGCCAGTTGTCCTTCCTTACCTTCAGGGCTCGGCCACAGCCATATTTCAACAGGATAATGCGCCACCACACGTGGCATGCATTGTCCAAAGGTTCTTCGTCAATAACCAGATTGAACTGCTTCCCTGGCCGGCTCGCTCTCCGGATCTTTCGCCGATAGAAAACATGTGGTCCATGGTTGCTCAACGAGTGACCCAGATTACATCCCCAGCTGCCACACCAGATGATCTTTGGCAACGTGTGGAAGCTGCTTGGGCTGCTGTACCCCAGGAACATATCCAACGTCTCTTTGACTCAATGCCGAGACGTGTGGCAGCGGTGATCTCCAACAATGGCGGCTACTCTGGCTACCGATTCTGCCAGGAAACACATGTCACAGACGTCTGTAAATGTAATCATTTGATACTTGGTCAACATGTTATCTACAAAATAAATTTTGTTGTGCTACCTCTTGTCTTTCTTGATGTTGCATTTACGGTGGCCATCAGTGTAGTTCTAAGTTCTAGGGGTCTGATGACCTCAGATGACCTGACGTTCACCAACAAACATTATCGGCCGCGGAGTTCACAAGATCCAGCATAGATAATATAACATGCATAAGATGCTGTTTATCCTTTAAAATACAAGTACAGCTCTACATTGCTTAAAAAGAAATATGTGGCACATCTGCTCGTCTGATATGACAGTTCTTTTCGTGTGCGACGTTCGTAATCCTCCGTCGCTCGCGCGGGTGACACTCGTCGTCCACATGACTTTCCCCCTCAATTTTATCTGACAGGGTAGGATTGAGATCGTGCCATTTTCAGTACCTTTCTGTTAACTCTCCAGCAGTTTAGCTCCAACATTGTTGGCTTTCAGTTACAAAAGATAAATTGTTTATGAAACATTATTATAGTCTGAAGAACACCTGTCTTCCGCGCGAGCTTTGCTGCCACAATCTGAAACAAAGTAAGTCGGTGTTAGTTTATTGCTTTCCTAGATTCCATCAATCTTTCATGTGCGTAAGTTTGGACTTACTGAAAGTGACTGCAGTTACATTCCGTGTTACCTAGTATTCTCTTTATTTTTAGATTGTGGCAGAAATGTCAAAAGTAAAAAAACCTCGGACAGAGTTTAGTAGAGATCTTAACGTATGGTTGGAATGGTTCAATGATCTGAGTGATGAAGATGCTCACAGTGATAGCGCTGACTCAGAGACCTAGGACTGTGTTCATGAAAGCGGTCATGATTCAGGAACAGAACAAGAAGTGCCAGAGAATGATGAATATGTGTCACAGGAAGAAGTAACTCCAGAGGATGCATCTCTTTTAGGGAAAGATGGAATAACTAAACGGAGGCAAAATAAATATCCTACCATTGTTAGAAGCAGATGATGTAATATTATTACGCATTTGCCTGGACCAAAAAATCAAGCTCAGATAAAAAAGATAGAAATAGAAATTCTGAATTAGTTCTTGAATGAAAACATAATAAGCATTATCCTAACATGCACTAATAAATATATCCATCAGTGAAGTTCATGGTAACTTCTCTAGGGAAAGGGATGCTAAAGAAACAGATGCGATAGATATCAGAGCTTTCATTGGTTTGTTATATCTGTGTGGATCTTTGAGATATTCTAGGAAGAGTATATCGAAATTGTGGGACAACTCAAAGGGAAACGGACTTGAATCATGTTATTTATGCATAAGTGAAAACCGATTCAGGTTTCACTTGAGATGTCTTAGGATTGATAATATCCGTGATAGAGGTGTTCGCAGAGAGAGTGACAAGTTGGCTCCTATCAGAGAGGTACTTGTACTATTCACGAACAATTGCCAATTTTACTTCTTTTTCACCTAGTGAATATCGTACTGTTGACGAACAGCTTTTGGCATTTAGAGCAAACTGCCCATTCCATTCAGGCAATATATCCCTAGCAAACTAGCAAAGTATGGGTTAAAAGTGCTTGCTTTGGTTGATGTAAAAACAGCTTACACTTTGAATTTAGGACCTTACGTCGTTAAGCAACCAGAGCGACCATGTAATGCCAGTAATTCACCTGAAGATATTGTTCTTCGAATGGTCGAACTGTGTACGAATATTAGATTTATTATATTTAGACTGAATAAAAAATCATAAAATCAGTCATAAAGACCGTTCAAAGTATACAAATAGACCGCTTGCTTTGTGGATGACACCTGTCATCCGCGCGACTGACAATGTCACACGAGTTTTAGCGCCAGTAACGGAGGGTTAAAACATGAATCATTAGATATTGAAATGGTAAGAATTGCCCCATTCCAAACACAATGTCCTATTTCCACAGTCTAATATATATTACCAATTATATGAGAAAACTGTCACGAAGTTTTATACTGCCAAATTTGCGTCTGTTGGCGCAGGGTTTCCGTGGTGTAGTGGTTATCACATCCGCCTAACACGCGGAAGGTCCCCGGTTCGATCCCGGGCGGAAACATAATTTTTTTTTTTTTTTTTTTTTTCCTTCTGCGAAATTCACCATCTTATATCCAATTCTGTGATTTGCTGCGTTAACTTGAGAGTGATAATTGCGTCATATAATCAAAGATCGTAAAGACATATATTCATGTTTCAGGCAAAGTCTTCATTTTTTCTTCAGAGGTTTTGTATGTTTCAAATTAGTCTTTGTTTTTCCAAGGATTTTTGTTTGTTAGTTTTACTGAACTTGTGTTTGGGTAGTGTAAGTAGTATCACATTCCAAATTCTTGTGGTCATTTGCACATCGTAATGAACTTTAAAATTACGTTGCATTGAAAAGTAAAGAACATGTGCAGTTCTAATATGTGGGGAGCTGTCATTTAGAATAAATTCTAAATTTTAGTTAGTGAACATCGTTACAGCGATCTTGTCCCTTGTCTTGACCGGAAAACAGTTGTGTATTGTTTATGAACAGATACGGTGGAATGTCGCATGGACAATTGACATCAAGCTGTTAAGACAAATATATAAATATATTAGCGCATGTCGCTCACTTTATCGTCGCTGAATATCGCGTCCAAATTCACGGGAGTGACTTTTACTCTGCAATGAGTATGCTGGCTGCTGTTGCCATCTACCGACGAGTTCGTGAGTTACGTAGTCGTTGTAAACACAAGGGATGTAATCTCAGTCGGCAGTTCACAAACTGCTGTGCACCAGTGTGTGTGAGCAGTTTGAAATCGTGTACAAATAACATAATCAGATTACACTTTAGCATTATCTAAGAGCGCTTGTTTTATTCATATCGGTCATTGATTTTGTTCGTCGATGGCCAGTGGTCATATCTGAAGCTATCACTCTCTTTTAGAGGAGAACGCAAACATTAATCATACCACATGAGCGGCAGCTCTGCTGTTAGGACTTAATAAGTGGTCTCGTGCATTTAGTAGGAAGTGACAACTTTAAAAATTACTGTAGTAGACAATGTGCTCGACTGATAGTGCGTCTCTCATAAGTTGTCAGTCTAATAATTCGGCGGAATTGTGGTATGCCTATAAGGACATGGTTTCTGATTTAATTCCGAGTTCACTTTTGCTTGCCATATCTTCAGGCATTTCAGGATTTGAGTATCATCCATGGGTTTTCTCACTGATCGGATCAACATTTATTGGACTTAGTGGAATATTTCCTCTTCTTGTGATCCCCATCGAAGAAGGAGCCAACATAAAATCAGAAGGTACGTCAACTGCAAATTTGTCATTTGATTTGCGTGTCTGGAAAATTATAGCATATATATTTTGTTAAATTCTGATTTGTTTTGTTGTTTTCTTATGGTTGTATATCCCCTATCATTGTTGTTTACGTTCTGTTGTTTACATGTATTTAATTCTCCCAGATTAATTGTATAGTAACGATTAGCATTTACCTGCCTGTATTTTCTTTTTTCTCCAGTTAATTCTATTTCTCGTGGGAAGTTTTTAATTGCTTTTTTGTGAGCCTACAGTTATTTGCATTTAAGACGACGCAGTGAAAGAAAAACTAAGTAACTACTTGTTTTGTAAATAAAACTGCCTTTTCCTGCAGCAGAAAAACAGATTTATTTACAAAACAAGAATTTATATACTTGCTGCGGAGGATGACCACACAAACAAACTAGCTACATAACTCATTGGCTGTGATGCACGATTATCTTTTTATTATCCGTTACATCATACTGTTGTGCAGAATTGCATGTATTTCTCCATCATTGTTAATTGTGAGTAGTAGCAGCTAAAAATGCACAGCCCACTGCATCCTAGTTCTCCTTTTGTTGACATTTTTTTGACACCAGCATAAATTTTCATTAGATGAATATTTTATGTGCTGTATTCCAAGTTTCTCTGTGGTATATCCCACAGCTACAGGGTGCTTCCTTTTGATCTGTTTAGTGTGTTGTGTTCTTAGACCAGAGTTTGCTACTATTATAGCCCTCAGGTTGTAGATTTACTTTAGTTGAGTAGCCTATAATGTTTTCCCTTTTTCCCTGTGCAAGACTGGATATATTAAAACCTGTGCAAGACTGTATACCAATGTTAATATAATGGATAATGTATGATCCATGGTCCAAACAGGAGATGATGTCCAATTTAGTAATTTAAGCCAGGTGCAAAGTGGGATTTTGATTTCACGTGCAGCAGTTTCATTAACATAGTTCAGTAAATTTTGTCAAAAGCAAATAACTTACACCTGTCTTGGGGGCCACAGAGAAATGAATGAACATTACAAAATATTTCATCACTTGAATAACAACTGCATAACAATTCTCATTTCATAAGAGTACTTAAGCTTTGCCACACAGTTTTGAAAAATATGCCAAAAGTTGCAACAACTGTGTTCTGCTGCCTGTCTGCTGACTTTTCACATTTTAAGGATAATGTAGTTTCCTTTAGATTTATTTTAACAACAATGCATAGTTTTCAATGTATTCTCAAGAAAGTGGAAAACCGTTTTTCATTTTTGGTTTGTTACAGTTGACACTCAAAATACTAAGACATTAAGAATGTGGAATGTTTGAATAAGAGTAAATTACGAGATAAATTAACTATATTTTTTGATGGTATATTTAAATAAGAGTAAATTATAAGACAGAACACACACACTGTGTGTGTGTGTGTGTGTGTGTGTGTGTGTGTGTGTGTGTTTGTTTCATCTTTTCAAACTAATCATTTGTAACTTGTGTAGTCCAAATAACACTGTGGAAGTGAACAGTGTTCTTAGTGATTTTGTGTTCTTTGTTTTATTATTTGCCTAAGTTGACAAGTGTGAGGTTATAGTAACCTGTAAAGTGTCAGCTTATTTTATTTTCTCAAGGAACTTATATTTAGTGAATAGCTTTCTTCCTTATGTCAATGTGCCTGCTTGTCAAGGTCAGCAGCATATATAATATCGAGGCAATGGCCTTGAGCTGCTGTGTGGCAGCAGCTGTTGAGTGGACCATTGCAGAATATTGTTTCATTGTTGCAGTTATAATAGGTGTAAAGTATTTTAAACATAGCTGCGCTACAGCAACGGTTCCACGTAATCAGATTAAGAGCAGCCGACCAGTTGCAAAGGATAAAGTAATCTTTACCTAGGTTTCAATAGATATAAATCTATCTTCTTCAGAAGACGGCAGTATTATAATAACATGAAGTGATATGTCCGCATCGTTTTGACAACCATCTGCATACTAATGAAACTATGCAGATGTTTGTCAAAACGATAAGGACATATCACTTCATGTTATTATAATACTGCCGTCTTCTGAAGAAGATAGATTTATATCTATTGAAACCTAGGTAAAGATTACTTTATCCTTTGCAACTGGTCGGCTGCTCTTAATCTGATAGGTGTAAAGGGTATTTTTGTGTTGTAGTAAAAAGAAAAAAAAAAGTCTTGGTTCAACATTTGTGAAGTGGGTCTAATACTGTTGATGCACACGACATTGGTTTTTCCATTGTACATGTATGTACTCAGAGTGCACATCTTTTGTGCTTTGACAAAGATTTGAATGGTTTCCATTTTTTTTTTTTTTTTTTTTTTTATTATTCTGCATGTTAAGACCACATGATTATAGAGTTTTTATAATGACAGTAACTTAATGCAGGTGATGTTATGAAATTTGATAACACTTGTTAGGCAAATAAGATATGAAGAACTTTAAAAAAATTTGCATGAGAACTTCTATTCATTAGACTTTCCCCATGATTGAAATTTCATCAGCGACCCTAAGGCTTGTAACACATTAACTGACAGAGAAATGTCCTTATTTTGTAGCAGAAGCACATAGGCATGGTGAGATATAGCCCTAAATGCAAATCTTTAGACAGAATATGCCTTAAATATGTAGTTAGACAGAATACCAGGTTGCACCATTAAGGAAGAGTATTGGAAATAACAGATCTCACAGTCCGCTAAAACCTCATCTGTGACGGTATCAGTATAACTAGCTGCCATTGTTTCCACAGAGGTTTTCGACTTACTGTGTGGAGAAGGATGCAAAGTTGTAAAGACCATAGAGCTCGGTTCAAGAGGAGCAGGACTCCAAACCCAACTGGGCATCTTGACTTAGGTTTTTCATGGTTTACCTCAGAATTCAATGCCAATGCTGGGATGGTTCCTAAAAAAGGACATGACTGATTTTCTTCCTTGTTCTGTTATTACATCGTCGTTGATGGAGTGATGAGTACTAATTTCTTTTCTATTTATTGCAGTCTTCACAGCAGCAAAGCATAACTCAGTGGGTACCATATCTTCTTAGACTTTTTTAAAATGTTTTACCACTTCATAGGAAACTTTCTAATGCTACCATTTGCACCATTGACTGTACTATTTAATAAAGCTCCCACAATTAAAATTTCAACCCTATGTTATTTCTGAGTAGTTAAAGCTGCAGTCGGTATATAAGCCAAGTCGGTATATAAGCCAAGTTAGACATACCACTGACAACACAGTAACAATTAACAGTGAAACATTAGTATTTGATTGCCCACACTCTCCCAAGTAACGTGAAAGATACCTAAGCTGTGTATGGGCACTTATAACCTTATCGTTTAGCAACCCACTCCATAAACTCACATATCTAAGTTGTGACACAGTTATTCTCATTTAATTGATTGTTACAAAACAACTATTTTGTTAATATGTACGGTCTTATGTCATGCTTAGCATATTCAGTTAAGGAAACAAAGCATTTGATTTGATTCTTAGGTTGAAAAATTTATGTTGCTTAACAAAGTGTTCTCATAATTTCCATGTTATTGATAAAACAGAATATCTCTGAACAAAAGAGAATAACACTAGGAGTCGTACCCCAGTGTTTGTAAACATTGGATTAGTATTATTTTTGTTGTTGTGGTCCTCAGTTGAAAAACTGGTTTGTCCTGTACAAGACTCTTCATCTCCGAATAACTACTGCAGCCTAAATCCTTATGACTCTGCTTACTTTTCATCTTCTGGTGTGCCTCTTCAATATTTGCCACCACACTTCCCTCCATTACTAAATTGGTGATGTCTCAGAATATGTCCTATCAGCAGATCCCTTCTTCTAGTCAGATTATGCCACAAATTTCTTTTCTCTACAATTTTGTTCAGTACCTCCTTATTAGTTACAGGATCTACCTATTGGATTAGTATTCTGAAACCATAAACCTTTGTCAACAGAACCAACTTTGTGAGCTATGTCAATTATTTATTGCAAGAGGCAGTTGCGTGATTTTGACGTAAATGTCAGTATATAAACATAAATAATTACAGAATCAATCTGTCCAGAATGAAATCTTTATTTATTTATTCATTCATTGTGGTAACTGGTTTTTGTGTTAGTGACCATCTTCAGACCAGTATCATCCTGATGACAAATTGTCTAAGCGACCATCTTTTGTCACAAAAATTTACTAGATAGTCTAAATAAATAAGTAATTGTGGGAATCTGCAGGGACTGTTTCTTTCATGGAGCACACTGATAGGTCTTTATCACAAAGATTATTTTTTATTTCATAGCTGGTTTGGCTGTTTATGAGCTGTCTTCAAATCTCAAGCTTATTGGTGGACAGAAACAGTTGTAATATTAAATCAATCACTGTGATAAAGAAAATTTCATGGGAATTTATAAGTCTGCAGTAAATACTGTCGACTAACCAGCTTTATTGTGCCAGTCACCCTCCATGCTGTTTCAGTTTAGAGATCAACGACCACTATATCTAATCTGTTATATTGCTTCCAACTGGTAGTTGTGGAGCTTTGTTACCAGGGTGAAAGAACACTCTTCTGATGCTTTTTTGGGGGAAGGGAAGTTCGATTTTGACAAAAAAAGTAAATGACTGTATCAGGAGAGTCATAGACACCACAAAAAGTCCACTGTGTTTGCTAGATGATTTTATTTCCTTAGCTAAATGGGTATCAAATTCAACCATTTTAGGGAAACGATAGATTGCTACTCACCTCAAAGATGACATGTTCAGTTCCAGACAGGCAGAATGAAAAGATGGTTATACATTTAACTTAAGGGCAATACGCGTGCATTCTCTCTCTCTCTCTCTCTCTCTCTCTCTCTCTCTCTCTCTCTCTCTCTCACACACACACACACACACACACACACACACACACACACACACACACACACACACACACACACCTACCTCTTCGTCATCTCCGGCTGCTCGGAGCGAAGTTGCCGAAGATGACAGCCACGTGTGTGTGAGGTTTGCTTGCTTGTGAGAATGTGTGTGTTTTCTTTTCTGAAGAGAGGTTTGGCCAAAAGTAAATGGTTTTTGTTGTGCCTGTCTGCAACTGAAAATACCATCTTTACTGTGAGTAGCAGTATAGCCTTTTCCTAATATTGTTGATATTTCAATTTCTAGTTTCCATTGTTGGATTTCAGATTCATTTGGTTTATGTTATGTCAGCAGAATAGTATTGTAAGATTGTAGGCACAATTGCAATGTTTCTCATAAGGGGTGCAGGTTGCCACCTTCATACTAAACGACAGGGCTGTATTACAATGTATGACAAAGTACTACCACTCTCCATAATTATATGACTATGATGATGTTGTCTTCAGATTGTAGACCGGTTAGATCCAGCTCTCCATGCTAGTCTGCCCTGCACAGGCCTCTTAATCTCTGCATAACTACAGCAACATCGATTTGAACCTGCTTACTGTATTCATGCATTGGTCTCCCTCTACAATTGTTAACCACCTTCTGTTTTCACTTCAATGCAAGGCTACACACCAGGCAGATACCTCCTTCAGAAAAAAAACCTCCAACACTTAAATTGATATTTGATTTTAACAAACTCCTCGGTTTCAGAAATGCTTTTATTGCTATTGCCAATATGCATTTTATATCCTCTCCACCATCATCTGTTATTTTACTGCCCAAATAGCAAACCTTACCGATACTTTTGGCAAAACACTATCCATTCCAGTCAATAGCCCTTCCAAACACTTTACTGCCTCTGACAATATTTCAACATCAGCAGCAAACCTCTAAGTTTTTATTCCGTCTCTTTGAATTTTAGTTTGCTTTCCTGTACAGCTTGCTCAATGTACAGATTGAATAACTTTCATCTGTTTACTCTACAAGTTGTAAATAATTTTTCTCTTCATGTATTTGACCCCTGCTACCTTCAGTCCAGTCAACATTGTCAAAAGCTTTATCTAAATCTAAAAGTGCTATAAAGTTATGTTTGCTTTCCTTAAACCTATCTTCTATGATAAATTGTAGAGTCAGTATGATCTTGCATGTTTCTGCATTTCCCTGGAACCCAAATTGATCTTTCTCAAGGTCATCTTCTATTACTTTCTCAGTTCTTCAGTAAATAATACATCTCAGTATGTTTCAGCCATGACTGATTACTGATAATTTGCTAATATTCACTCTATCAACATCCATCTTTTTTGGAATTGGAATTATTATATTCTTCCAAAAATCTGAGAATGTTTTGCCTGTCTCATATATGTTACATACCATGGACCTTGCTTTTATGTAGGCATTTCAGTGCTATGTCAAATTACTCCTGCATATTGTATCTATCATCTCTCTTCGCCTACTTCCTCGTCTCTTTCCATATCATTGTCATCTAGTTGGTTTTTACCTGCATAGCCCTTCTAGATATATTCTTTCCATCTTTCAGCTGTCCATTTTTCACCTCATACTGCCTTGCATCTAAGCTCTTGATATCCACGCATCTGCTTCTCCTTTCTCCATAAAGCCTCGTTAATTTTCGTATAGGGGGCATACATTTTCCCCTAGTTATGCATGCTTCTACAGCCTTGCATTTGTCCTCTAGCCGTCCCTACTTAGTCATTTTGCATTTTCCGTCAATGTCATGTTTAGACCTTTGTATTCCCAATTTCTTGCTTCATTTGCTGCTTTTTTTGTATTTTCTGGTTTCATCAGTTAAATTCAGTATATCAGGTGTTATCCAGGGATTTCTACAAGGCCATGTCTTTTTACCTATATAATTGTCTGCTACCTTCTCAGAGCTACCCATTTGTTTTCTATTGTTTTACTTTCCCAGTTTTCTGTCTTGACATTGTCAGGTGCTCTCTCTGAATGTCTCTACAACCTCTAGTTTGTTTAATTTATGCAGGCTCCATCTCTTAAGTTTCCTACCTTTTTACAATGTCTTGTGTGTGTGTGTGTGTGTGTGTGTGTGTGTGTGTCACTGAAACAGCAAGCCGCATGAGTATTAGCACTGTGAGATTTATAACCTCCTAGCTCCAGTTGATGTGGGTTTATGGGCAAAAAAAAATTCCCAGCTGCTCGTATATAGGTTGCCCTGTGTGAGAGGTGTGTTGCTTGGGAGTAATAATGGTCTGTCTTATTGATCTGCTTTGAAGTGCAGCTTAGGTGCCAAGTGGTTTTGAGCCCCTGACATGTAGGCTGCTCTACACGGTGGATGTGTTGTGTTGGAGTAGTATTGGCCTGCTTAATCCTCTTGTTTTCATGGCGTCCTATGTTTCAGGGACAAAAAGAAAAACTGTTTTCAAGCCCCTGATGTGTAGGTTGCCAGACATGATAGGCATTTTGTTTGAGGAGTATTGACCTGCAGTGTTATTGACCTCTTTTGCAATTACTACATATGTTGATGTGCACAGCTGTGGGGAGATTGTTACAGATAGAGGAGTGGATGTACAGAGGGGGCTGCAGACTGAGCTGAATAGAGAGAGAGAGAGAGAGAGAGAGAGAGAGAGAGAGAGAGAGAGAGTAGATAGGAGGGGGCAGAGAGAGAGAGGGGGGCAGGAGAGGATGGATGGACAGAGAGGAGCAGGGGCGAGTAGGGGGTAGGCAGAGAGAGTGTGGAAGAGGAGATGGGCAGAGAGAAGACGAGGAGGAGATGGTGAGAGAGAGAGAGGAAGGAGGAGATGGACAGAGAGGAGTGAGAAGCAGCAACAGGTTGAAGGAGTAGTGGGAAAGTGTACTGGTGGAATAGGAAGAGGAGGGAGGAGAAGATGAACACACAGAGAGAGGGGGATGATGATGTGGATAGGCAGAGGAGGAAGAAGGTATGGTCGAAGAAAGGGGTAAGGAGAAAATAGACAAAAAGAGGGGGGGGGGGAAGATATGCAGAGAGAGAAAAAGTGTGTGGACGAGAGACAGGTAGGTAGATGTGAAATAATGTGGTGGACAGAGAAACGGAAGGAGGAAGAGGTGGACAGAAAGAGGGTGGAGATGGTGTATGCTATACACATTTCAAACACACATGCGAGTAATAGCACGTAGAAAAGGCTGGTAACCAAAAAATTATGAGTAGAGTCCACATCTGCTCCTGGAGATGTCTTACAGTTTAAAATCTGATTTCAAAATCTGTCTTACCACTATACAATCGATCTGAAACCTTCCAGTGCCCCCAGCTCTTTTCCACATGTATATAATCTTCTTTCATGATTCTTAAACCAAGTGTTAATGGGTATAAAATTATGATCTGTGCAAATTTCTACCAGGCTGTTGCATCCGTCATTCTTTCCCAAAACCCATGTTCTCCTACTATTTGCCCTTTTTTTGCCTTTTCCTACTACATATTTTCCAGTCGCCAATCACAGTTAAATTTTCAGCTCAGTTAACTGTCTATATAATTTTGTTTACGTCATCATATATTTTTTCAGTCCCTTCATCTGTGCAACTAGTCAGCATATAAACTTCTACTACTATGGCAGGTGTTGGCTTTGTACCTACAATAACACTTTCACTATGTTGTTCGTATCAACTTACCTGCAGTCATATTTTCTGATTATTCGTTAGGCGTACTCCTACGTTATTCCTGTTCGATTCTGAGTTGAGAACCCTGTACTCTCCTGACCACAACTCCTGTACCTGCAGTTCAGTAATTCCCAATGTATCTAACTTTCATACCTGATTAAGGGATCTAACATTCCACATTCCATTCTAAATAATGCCAGTTTTGTTTAGTTGATGAAAATTAATGTGCAGGTATGAATTAGCAACTTCTCTAGAGGGAAGTAAATGAACTTGACGTGTTGCACGACGGTCCCCCTTCAGTAGTTGTAACTTCACAAGTTATCTCTAGATGTGATACTCTCAACGGTTGTGGTAGTACATCCCCCATTATGTCATAGTATTCATTGAAATTGCAAGGCACGAAATCGAAGTATGAAACATCCATTGAGGAGAAGTGCTACTTCAATCTTTGGTTAAACATCTTGACTTTGTCTTTCTCATATAAGAAAAAAAAATTTACTTGGACTTCTTGTGCCTGTTAACTTCTGCACATAAATCAAATGTCGCGTCACCAGTCATAATTATTCATTCCAGCTAAAACCTCATCATGTGTGGTAATATCCACAAAATGTTTGATAAACGTGTTTTACTTTGTGGGATAATTAAATTGCTGTTTATGCCTTTGCAGTTGTTCCATAGAATCGTCTTTAATGTTGACAACAGCAACTCTTGGCTGGCTATGTGCACTGATTTCTGCAGGCACCATAGGAAACTCTCATGTATTTGATCGTCTGTACGCCTATCGGCGCACAGTTTATCTAGATGACAGCTGTAATCTCTGCGTCGAAAGTTTTGTACCTATTGGGTGAACTACGTAGGAGGATCATAACGCCTAAACTGCTGACTAAAACTTCCACCAAACCACAATAGTATCTTCTGTGCCCTGAGTCCTTTGATCAGTTGGTAGAGTACGCCATTCTCTCGAACATCAACACCAAGCGAGTTGGTGCAGTGGTTAAGACACTGAGCTCATACTCGTGGAAGATAGCAACTCAGATCCCCGTCCAGTGAACCACTTTTGGGTTTTCGCGGGCAAATTCCGGAGCTTGTGCACTGTTTCGTCGACAGCATAATGACACTTGGAACAAACGATTCTTCCTGCTATTCCGTCGATAACTAACATTTTTGATACTATGGCTGTGTACGAAATACAACTCTATTCTTTTAAAGACAAAAACAGCAATCTCCCACTGTTAATAATGCTATTTATTTACACAAACAGCACCGTTACCGGTTTCGAACCATCAAATTCACCTTCAGCGTGTTGCTCTATTACATTTGTTGTTGTCTACGTCGGTTGTTGGGGAATAAAACGCCAACAGCTAATGTCAACAACACAAACATAATGCAGACGTTAACGACACACTGATGATAAGCCTGTCGGTTCAAAACCAGTAACGCCGCTATTTTGGCACATAAATAGCAGTATTTAAATAGATACAGCTGAGATACAACGTTTTATTTGTGATAATAAAGTACAGAAATATAGCATTAGGTTTTTAACTTGTAGAACCGTAGGGAAAAAAAAAGAAAAAAAGCACTTCTCGTATCTTTCAAAGTTTGGATCTTCAGGCGAAAGCACAGCTTGTTCAGAAACAGGCTGAAAAGCTTATAAGGATGTTGCAGGGGAGATTGTGCTGAGAAATAAATGCTCAGAAAAGATTCAATACGTTGCTCCCTTTCCGAGAAAATTAGCTTTTAAGTTAGCCAAGCAGTCCGTTGCGTCCGATACAAAAATTGGGCATGGGATGGTAGTAAAGCCCGAACCCTGGCGATAGGCTGAGCTGTCTAGTGCGCCATCATCTATGCTATGAGAACAGCTGATACTAATTAACAGTATATCTGGCGGACCGCTTGAATATGGGCGGCAGCTATCTGATTGGATGACTTAAAGGGTAATTGACTCGGAAACGGCGCAGCGTATCGAACTTTTTTTCTCAACAATTATTTCTCAGAAGAACCAAACGGCAACACTCTTTTCAGGCTGTACCACCCTGTGTATACGAGACCACCGTTTAGGAATGGGAAGTTGCCTTGCTAATACGCTAGCTAATGTTTTTCTTCGCCATATCGAGAATCATTCAGAGCCGTTAACGAAGTAAAAGGAAGGAAAATGATAATACTTATCTTTTCAATTAGAAACATCAATTGGAAGTGGTACGTCGTCTCGTACAGTATGGCGTTGACAAAGAATAGGAAATAGTTTTCGAAGTTGTTAAAACGTTCGTAGCAGCGATATTTCGTACAATTATTTTACCTAGAAGACTCCTAAATGACCACGCCGCTCACAGATTTTTCTCATTTCACCCTCTTCTTTCCGTTTTTCACTTCTTTTTCCTTAGCGTCGTAGATGTTCATAGAAAACACTCTCAACGGATTCGTGAGCAGTAGCACATAACACATAATCTACAGTGCTTCTGTTATGTAGTTCGCTTTAAAAATGAGTACTGCTTCGGAAACACAGGAAGAAAGGCACTTGATGACAAAAAAATGGCTCTGAGCACTATGGGACTCAACTGCTGAGGTCATTAGTCCCCTAGAACTTAGAACTAGTTAAACCTAACTAACCTAAGGACATCACAAACATCCATGCCCGAGGCAGGATTCGAACCTGCGACCGTAGCGGTCTTGCGGTTCCAGACTGCAGTGCCTTTAACCGCACGGCCACTTCGGCCGGCACTTGATGACGCATGGGAGGCCTATCCTGTGTGTAATTGTGTTGTATAGATGACGGTGTGCATCTGTATTGATTTGGGTATGTTATGGGTTATTACGAAAGCGAAAGCAAAGAGACGGTGAAACTGTTGTCGGTACTCAGTTATCTCTTCTGGAATAGCTCTAAGGCAGATAACGAACTCTAAATTCCCCGACTCAGGTGTTTCCATTTGCGGTGTCGACGCCCTCACATTGTGAGACTATGATGTGCAGCTTAATGCTCCCATATAACCTCTTTCAATAGCGAGTTATAGCGATCACGACTGGGAAGGCGGGTAGAAATATTTCAGACAACTACGATTATATAATTAGATGAGCATATTGAACTATCTCTAGCATTGTAAATAAATATTCGGTAGATGGGTAATATGTTGTTCAAGTACAGATCTAAATTCAGCGAGAGTTCGATGTTCGCTGCGTGTTCTATACAGCAGTGCTCAGAAGCCACTGATGTGCTTTAACTTGAAGAGTAAGACATATCTGGGTGGTACATGTCTGGCACGAGTTAGACGTAAGAGGTTTTTATCTAAAACTTGTACAGTCAGTTTCATTGAAAACTATATCTACTTTTCTAAAAGCAAAATTATGAACTATTGTCCTGTTGAACAAAAGAAAACATTCACACCAGTAATCTCGGTCCCCTGAGTTTTTACGTTCCGTGCATCGAAGCCATCTAACCGAGGTACGATATGTCTGAAGTCAACAACTCGTGCCGAAGGCTACGCTCCAGTTTTGAGATCAGCAATGATAAGACGTCGATATAATTGTTACGCAACATGTTCAGTGGCTGTTTTTATTTATCGCGCAATTACCTTATCTGTCTGGCTACTGCAATACTGTGATTTGTCCTGAGGTATTGCCTGGCAAATATCGGCATTACCTTTCGCAGACTGAGTCAGCTACATTATTTTTTTTCTTTTGATTTGGTACCGCAGTTGCTGCCGACAGATATCGCATGAAGCGTCAGTCTGTGGACTGCTGTCAAAACGGGGTAGTATGAATATGACGTAACTTCAGTTTTGCAGTTACCAGAACGTTGATGGGGTTAGATTTCAGTACGCACCAACACCTTCTTCTGCGCGTGTGCTCATTAAAATACATATTTTAGCTCTCCTACGCTTTTGTTCAGTATTTCACAATGCCAAATATGTGTCTGTACCAAAAAATGTATCTTTGCTGCTTCTCGTTGATAAATTTCTGATAGCCTCATAACAAAACATGTAAATTAATTTCGTTCGTTACTTTCTTATTAATTTTTTTAGCAATCCATCATATTTCGAGACTCTTATCTAGTTTCTAATTTTTAATCGCTTTATCTATATCGTGGCCGTGGTGAACGCTTTCCGCATAAGATTTGTTTGGAGCTGTTATAAAATCAATAGTAATCTCTGGGTTCATTAACACGTTGCAAAAATATGCTGTAAAGATAAACAATCGTGTAAAATTTCGGTGTTTCACAGATTAAAAACTTTGAAGCGAGTTGTAGAAGTATGGATTGTTCTTAAACATAGAGAGAAAAAATAAACTTTTGTGTTTCAACATCCTTGATATGGCCTTCCTTATTTCGCATATAAAGCCCTTATCGTAAGGTCTGAAGGAGGCAGGAGAACGGCAGGAAATTACCTTCGAATTTAGAGTTTCGCTCAGTGGCATTTCAGAACAGGAACGTTGTGCAACTGCGGAGACTGTGGGAAGGCTTTGAGAGGAATCGTGGCTCAGATACTACACTCATGCTCATAAATGAAGGATAATTGCAGAATGTGGTAGCACTTGCACATAGGGTACACACACGACACAGATCGGTAAGTCCACGGTATTGGTGATAAGTTGTGAAAACCGTCCCGAAACATATGTGCTACAAAACGCCACTGTTTCCAGAACATGTACCCCGACATCAATATGGGATATGATCACCATGCACACGTACACAGGCCGCACAACGGGTTGGCATACTCCGGATCAGGTGGTAGAGCAGCTGCTGGGGCACAGCCTCCCATTCGTGCACCAGTGCCTGTCGGAGCTCCTGAAGTGAAGTGTCCTAGGGGTTTGAAGACGTGCAGCGATACGTCGACAGAGAACATCCCAGACGTGCTCGATGGGATTTAGGTCTGGAGAACAGGCAGGCCACTCCATTCGCCTGATGTCTTCTGTTTCAAGGTACTCCTCCACGATGGCAGCTCGGTGGGGCCGTGCGTTATCATCCATCAGGAGGAAGGTGGGACCCACTGCACCCCTGAAAAGGCGGACATACTGGTGCAAAATGACGTCCTGATACACCTGACCTGTTACAGTTCCTTTGTCAAATACAGGCAGGGGTGTACGTACACCAATCATAATCCCACCCCACACCATCAAACCACGACCTCCATACAGGTCCCTTTGAAGGACATTAAGGGGTTGATATCTGGTTCCTGGTTCACGCCAGGTGAAAACCTGGCGAGAACCACTATTCAGACTATACCTGGACTCGTCCATGAACATAACCTGGGACCATTGTTCTAATGACCATGTACTGTGTTCTTGACACCAGGCTTTACGGGCTCTCGTGTGACCAGGGGTCAGTGGAACGCACCTTGCAGGTCTCCGGGCAAATAAATCATTTCTGTTCAGTCATCTGTAGACTGTGTGCAAATAACTGTTCCAGTGGCTGTGGTAAGGTCCCGAGCAAGGCTACCTGCAGTACTCCATGGCCGCCTGCGGGCACTGATGGTGAGATATGGGTTCTTTTGTTGTTGTACACTGTGGTCGTCCCGTACTGTAACGCGTGGACATGTTTCGTGTCTGCTGGAATCATTGCCATAATCTTGAGTACACACTTTGTGGCACACGGAGGAACCATGCTACGACCTGCTGTGTTTGACCAGCCTCCAGTCGCCCTAGTATTTCACCCCTCATAACGTCATCAATACGTGTTCTTTGAGCCATTTTCAACACAGTCACCGTTAGCACGTCTGAAAACGTCTACACACTTATTCGCTGCACCGTACTCTGACATGCACCAACACACCTCTGCGTATGTGGACTGATGCCGGCGCCACCGTGCGAAGACCGCAGGTCAAATGCACCGCATGGTCATACCCCGAGGTGATTTAAACCCGCAAACCGCCCATCAGAGCGTTGTTTCACCATGTAACAGCATTATCCTTAATTTATGAGCATGAGTGTAGAAAGGCCGCCCAGTTTTAATCATTCCGTTGTCACTTCAGGCGAAAGTGTGGATCATTCCTCGAACATGCCATATTCAGTTATCTTCGCCATGTTTGCCCAACAAAGCAATTGCTAACACTTATCGTGACCACGTCATCGACAGAGCGTGAACTCTAGCGTTCAATGAGGGAAGGAACTTTGCCTGCACTCCACAGATTCCAGGTAAGACAGCTGGGCACTTGGGTGGGAAAAAGAAAGTAAATTGCCATTCACAAGTCTGTGAGTATGCCTATGACTCAATCCGATTTTTTCATTCAGCGTTGCACATTGCACATTGAGCAATCCATAAACAGTGTGTGCCAAACTTAAGACCGAAAGTAACAATGGCATGATGTGTCACCGTCAAGTGACAGTGGGGCATACATACAAAGAGCTGGTACAGCACAGTACATAAGGGAACTGGGGAAGTACGCAATGAGACGAACAGAACTGACATTATTAAAACACAATAATTGCACTTCAGTTATATGAATGCGTGCTGTCTGTTCTTTCGGACACCACGCCCTGTATGCAGTTGTGATACATACAGGGTGTCCGAAAAGTCTTTCCCTGATTACATAAATGGATAACTCAGGCTAGAAGTAAGATACAAATATGAAACTGGTGTCTAATTGTTTACAAACTATCAAAGTGTTTTCACACATCAGTAAACTTCCACTTCCATTGTTGCCCAATGACAGTACACGTCGATATGACTTTGCGGTCGAAATGCTATCACGTATTGAGGACGATGATGGTTATCTAAGACGAATTGCATTTTCCGACGAAGCGACCTTTTTTTCAGTGGAGTAGTGAATCGCCATAATGTGCGCATTTGGGATTCACAACCCCCTGGGGAGGTCATGGAGTGCACCAGAGGCAGTCCAAAGGTGAATGTCTGGTGCGCGCTATTGCTCGATCGAATTATCGGGCCATTCTTCTTCGCTGAGGCTACCAACACATCTGCAGTGTATCTGGACATGTTGCAACTGTATGCTGTTCCTCAGCTGTTTCAGTATCACCCCGATGTCATGTTTCAGCAAGACGGTGCACCGCCTCATTGGGGTTTGGACGTCCGTGCCTATCTCGATATGACCTTTCCTGGGCGATGGATTGGTCGTGATGGGCCAACGGTTTGGCCTCCACGCTCTCCTGACATAACCCCGTTAGACTTCTTTTTATGGGGTTATGTCAAGGACGAGGTCTACCGAACACGTGTACCAGATCTTGAAACCCTGCGGCAACGGATAACCACAGTCCTTGAATCGATCCCTCCAGTGATGTTGGCTAATGTGTGGACGGAAATTGAATATCGCCTAGATGTGCTACGTGCTACCAAGGGTGCTGATGTGGAAGTTTACTGATGTGTGAAAAAAACTTTGATAGTTTGTAAACAATTAGACACCAGTTTCATATTTGTATCTTACTTCTAGCCTGATTTATCAATTTATGTAATCAGGGAAAGACTTTTCGGACACCCTGTATTATACAAATTGAAAGGGGGGGGGGGAGGAATTATTGATGTCAACTGCATCAGGCCTTTATGCGAAATCAACAGCGAAAAGTGAAAATGTGTGCCGGACCAGCATTCAAACGTGAGATATCCTGCTTACTAGGCAGTTAACCACTGCGCCTCCTGGACACAGTTTTTATTTCAAAGAGCAGACACCACACTTTCAGATAACTAATTCGCCTTGATGGGCAATGAAGCTACCACCTTCAGTGCGAATGCCCAATTACGTTCGACCTCTGGCGGGTATCTCAAAATTGCGAACATGGAGAATATGGACGAGGACTGCAGATAGGCGGCGGTAGGGGGGAATGCGGGACCGCTGGGAGGCGTGCTGCCGTAGTCCGCGCAATTGCGGTAAACACTGTGTCCGGATGGCGCAATGGTTAACGCAACTGACTCGTAAGCAGGAGGTCCCTGTTTCGAATCCCGATCCGGCACATAGTCTCATTTGTTGCTGCTGATTCGGCATTAAGCCCCGATGCAGCTGATAGCAATAGTTTCTTCTCTTCCCCTTCCTTTCCTTTCTCCCCCCTTCCATCTTAAATGTACGTAATTACGCTTCAGCCATCGCGATTCATGATGGTCCACTGGACATTACAAAAGGCAAGACATGGTTCTTATTAGGGTGTGTGTTCATCATGGACAGTACTGCGTGCTCTGCAACTTTCCCCTGTGCTGGCAGTAAGATTGGTAAGGAGTTCTAATGGTAGGGCGTTCCATACGTCCACCAGTGCGGTTGGTAATTCCTGGATGGTCCTCAGTGCCTGTAGACATGCTGCAGCAGATGACGTTTTCTACACGTTTTCGGTGGGATTTAAGTCGGGGATGCGGACAGACCAGTACATTCGCCGAATACTTTCTCTTTCCTAGAGCTCCGCCACTCGCGCTGTTCGATGCTGTTGCGTATTGTCATCCACAAAGAGGAAGTCAGGGCGGAATGTACCACTGAAAAGATGCACATTAGGAAGTCTCTGTAGCGTTGACTGGCGACTCTACCATTTTGAAAGAGTTGGAGGTCAGTACGCCCAAGCTCCATTTTTGCCTCCCCCCCCCCCCCCCCCACCATAACATAACCCCTGGACCACCAAAACGATCATGTTCGATAATGTTCATGGATGCATTACATGTTCTCACCTCTCGCTGTATGAGTGCGCAAACGATGCCGCCGATGTGCGGGTTTCAACGGAACACGACGCACTGGTCGTCGAGCAGAGAGATCACCCTCATGCAAAGACCGTAGCAGTTTTGCACCCTAAAACCGTAACAAAAATAAAATAAAATAAAATAAAAAAAACTCTTGCAAAAGCCGTGCCGCTGTAGAGCGTGAGATTGCGTGCCTTGCACTCTTTTTAAATGTGGTTGCAATTGCACCCATTGCTTGTGTGTGTGTGTGTGGGGGGGGGGGGGGGGGTGTCCCTTCTTGTCTGTTGCACAATGTAGCGGTCATCTGCTGCTGCAGTTGACCACGGTCGACCACCTTCCCTCCATCGGCCGGCAGTGCCTGCGGTTCAGAACGCGCCCCATTCACGTGAAGCAAAACTGTGAGCAATACCAAACTCCTGGGCTACACCCGTCATACTTCGTCCTTCTTCCTGTTTCCCGACGATTATTTCCGGTAGGAAGCCATCCAGATTTTGTCTCGGGATCGTGTTGTTATGAAGAACACCGTCACAGTGCACTGTAACTGCTCGCTGGTCGACATATACTGTCGTTTCCCGTTCCTTCAAGTACATTGTGTTGCGAGGCCAGACTATTTGGCGCTATAGTCGCTCTGACCTCAGGCCATAAGAGACCCAACGTTCTGTGTACGTTTGGGAGACATCTGGCAACATACTCCCGCCTTTCATTCATTTCGGTCGAGGAGTTAATGCGTTACTTACAAGGGAACCTCCCCATCGCACCCCCCTCAGATTTAGTTGTAAGTTGGCACAGTGGATAGGCCTTGAAAAACTGAACACAGAACAATCGAGAAAACAGGAAGAAGTTGTCTGGAACTATGAAAAAATAAGCAAAATATACAAAGTGAGTAGTCCATGCGAAGATAGGCAACATCAAGGCTGATCTGAACTCGGGAGCGCCGTGGTCCCGTGGTTAGCGTGAGCAACTGTGGAACGAGAGATCCTTGGTTCAAGTCTCCCCTCAAGTGAAAAATTTTTATTTATTTTCGCAAAGTTATGACCTGTCCATTCGTTCATTGACGTCTCTGTTCACTGTAATAAGTTTACTGTCTGTGTTTTGCGACCGCACCGCAAAACCGTGCGATTAGTGGACGAAAAGACGTGCCTCTCCAATGACAACCGAAAACATTTGATCGCAAGGTCATAGGTCAACCGATTCCTCCACAGGAAAACACGTCAGATATATTCTATACGACACTGGTGAGGGCATGTGCGTCACATGACAGGAATATGTTGTCGACCCACCTACCTTGTACACTTGGCGAATGGGTAAAAAGATTCTTCTACATTGCCCGATTTAGATTTTCTTGTGGATGTGAGAATTACTCCCAAAAAAGTGATGAAAACATAAGAGTTTGTCACATAAACTGCAACAAATGAATCCAACAATTTCACAGTCGCAAACTTTTCCCTGTGCTCTGTCAAAACATATGTTTTTAACGTTTTCAAATTTTTCCGTGTGTAGACCGTCAAATCCTGCATATGTCCAAGCAAATCTGAACATGTCCTGGAATTTAAAATTTTACGCTCGAAGGAAGACTTGAACCAAGGATCTCTCGTTCCGCAGCTGCTCACGCTAACCACGGGACCACGGCGCTCCTGAGCTCAGATTACCCTTGATGTTGCCTATCTTCCCATGGACTACTCAGTTTGTATATTTTGCTTATTTTTTTCATAGTTCCACACAACTTCTTCCTGTTTTCTCGATTGATCTGTGTTCAGTTTTTCAAGGCCTATCCACTGTGCCAACTTACTACTAAATCTGAGGGGGGTGCGATGGGGAGGTTCCCTTGTTAGGTATCTCGTCCTTGAGTTTTGCAGAGCAGTATATTAGGACGGCATTCATGAGCACTTGAAAATAACTTATCCTAAAGGTTTTTCTAACCGTTATAGTTTCCGAGTGTTTCACCGACGAACGCACATTGAAAACTGACTGCTGTGCATGAATTGGGGAAGGTGGGGTGGAGGAGCTGCAATATTTTTCATCTATATTTGTTGGAACACTTGGCTAGCTACTTCTATCCAACATTCTTCTGCGTGATACCGCATTCAGATGTAAGCGTTCCCAGATGTGATAACTATCAACGACAGTAGCAGACGTCGAGTACAAAGGCAGCGGTAATCGATATGACGTGTTACATTAGAAATCGATCTCCTGTTACGTTAGTTTCAAAGTCCTGTGCATACTGCACACATCCAGGGCCAACCGTAAGCGATTGCAGTGCAATTCAATAAATGAGTATAATATGCACACGGTTGGCTAAACTTTCGTTGACACAGATTATGGTCGCCGCAGAAGTGTGATGACAATGTGGCGCGCTTTTGAGGATGGGATAAGTGCAACTTCAAATGTCACCTTCTTTATTGTATGACTCCTCTGATTTTGGTGAAAGCTTTCTTTGTGGAAATTGCAATTCGAGTCCGTAGTTTCCAATACCGGAAATGCGCCCTCTGAATAAGATAGATTCTAGTGGACTAATCTAATTTCATCTGCTGATGGCTCATTTCACCGGCAGTAGTCCATTCTCCTACGAGTGGTGATCACTAAGGGGCCAAAGCGGTGTTGTTTCACTTTCTTGGCGTCAAACAGTCGTGCGAAAACAATGCATTTGGCGAGAGCGTAGTTTGTATACATTCCAAGATTTAATGCGCCGCTGCTCACGTCCGCGGAACCGGCGCGGCAAACCTGTTTGCGACGGTCATCCCGCTCTGATCGTGCGATCAGACAAGGCAGTTGCAGCGCTACAGACGATGTTGCGTAAGCGATCTCGTGCAGTTACATGTTGCTGATAGACACGCAACATCGCCCAGTAACAAACTAAAGTCGAGCGCCGATGCACTGAGAGCTGTGCTAGCGCGGTCGGCTTAAGTAGCAAGCAAATTTTGATGAAAAGAAACTTTGAATGAACTTCTCTATATTTATGCCTCGGGAAGATTAACACATCTCCGTTTATAAATCTTTGACGCGAAATAGAAGGGCAAGTGGCAAAATTCTCTGGCTGGCAAAGAGATGGCGTTTATGCCATTGAAAAGTTGCTAATCGTTTTGGTAAGCTTCGCGCAATAATGTGAGTCAAACGTCATTTAGATCTGAGGAAAAGTTTCCTTTGTTCGCATTTTCAAATTAGCTCAGTTGTGAGTTTTTTTAAGTATAAAGTGATATACCAAGTTGTCATAAGTCTTCCTTTTGAACAGTTTGTCTCTAGTGAAAATTCATTGAAAACTGATTAAGTAATATAACAAATTTGCTGATTTATTTTCAGCAGACAAGATATGGGAGAACGAATTCAGACGTGCTGCACTTCCCTTAACCCTAGTTTAGTAAACACTAGTAAAATTTAAGATTACAGATGGTACAATTTCACGGATCCCACCAGTCTTAGATTGTCAGTATAGGGTGTAAAACAGGACTTTTGTACGTGAAATACCATTGGAGCTTCTTGCCCCCCTGTAATTGTAGTTAATAGCGGATAACTATAAATTATGACTTCCTTTGAATAAAATATAGAATAGTAAAATTTATGATGGTTTAATAACAATGCAGTCACCCTCTGCCCCTTCAGTGTTTTAATGTTAAAGGCATTCCATGTGAATGACGGTGTAAAACTCCAACAGACAACAGCACCGATGAAATGCACGGTATGATATTGTACCATTGGCGACTAACAGTGTATTAAATAGCTGGCGCCATGCAGATTGAACAAGAACTCTTAACGACGAAATCTGTGAGGTTGTTCAGAAATAGTGTCTGTAATTTTGGTGCAAGGGACCAGCCATCTCCACTGCCTCGTTACATAATAACTGCGTTTCGTATGATTTCTTACGCCACATTGTCTTTCTGTCTGTGTGACACTGAAAATATCCGTATAACAGTGCAGATATTGACGGTGGATGCTGCTTGTCTTACTGGGAAACGAACTTGCACCATTCACTTTTTGTGTATTCTGATGTTCTGTGATTGTAATAACTGTGTACATTAAAGAAACATAAAAGAATAAAAATTACAAATGGAAAGTAAGGAATCTTTGTGATTCATATTCTTTATGATTTATATTAATTTTGATATCTTTGAAGCTTTTGTAGACAACTCCCAGCGATATCTCTAAAGTATATCCAGTTCCCATACATATCTAGCAGTTACGAAGCATTGCCAGGTTCTCTGGTAGTTAATTTTGACTAAACAAAAACCTGAAGCTCGGTTGGAAAAAATATACTAAAAGAGAAATTGAGATACACTCAAAATTGTAGAACAGTGATTCAGATTCTGTTGACAACAGTAATGACCACTTCACCCTTAGCTCTCAAGCTGTCATTCAGTATTTCGCAGTTCCGTCTCGGTTTTGTTTTTCTGGTAGTATTAAATTGTACGATAACAATGATACACGATATATATTTACTGACGCTGTGCATGTCGACAGTGGGGTGGCAGCCACATCACAGTATTTTTGCATCTTTACACAGCCACTAATGAGAAAAGAGATCATCCTGTGATTGCATATTACAGACGTTTTCATTGCTGTGAAAGTACTTTAAGATAAAAGAAAACAGTTGTGGTAACAAACCGAATAAATCATAATTACGTTATCACTCTGTAACTGTCCACTTGTGAATTCTGGTCTCTTACGCCAAAATACTGAGAAAATATTCCTGAACAATATTCTAAATTTTGTTGGCAGACCTTGTAATCATATCAGAAGAAACGTTTTGCCTGAAGAATTGGCCTGATAAAGCTTCTGCAAACTGTCTCGTACTTTTTAATTGCTGACAAGATAAATAATTCAACTGGTAAAGAATCCAATTGATTATATATGCAGATTTGTTGTTTTGGATGGAACTCTGGACTGCCACTTTACTCCAAAAGCAAAATAACAAAGCAGAGAGAAGAAATAGTTTGTTTTGTACCAAAATGGAGATGTTGATTTCATTTGAGTTACTTGCCTTCCCGTGTTCTGTGTTAATAACGGCTTAGTAGACATCAATTTTTTTTTTTACATTTGTTACAGTAAAAATCTGTCACCCACTGAGGTACCAATACACTTTGAATCATATATTACAAACAACCGATGTGTACTGAGTGAAGCACAGAATTCACGATGAAGAGCCATAGAGCCTGTGCCAAGACTCATTATTTTACAGGAGGAAAGATTAGGAATTAACGTCACGTCTCTGTATGAACTGTCTGCCTGATGCTCCTAGTAGAACACGTGACCAGTTCGAACCTAATTTCACCACGGTGTCAATATTTAGGGTACAGAGGCCTGTTACAACAATTGTGAGACAATGTATCTGACGAAAGGATGCAGTGGTTGTATGACATCCTTTCTAACCAAATCACTGCGTGCATCAGGTCTCACGAGGGGTAAATACCCTTTTGACAAAGGACCAGCAGTAAAGTCGTAAGTTTTGAATCGCTTGAATAAAACCTTATAACCTCCCACTGCGCGAAGTTTCATTTCATTTCATTCTCTTTTGGTACTTAGCTTTTTTTGTCAGTGTGTCTGAATTTCAGGGAAAATAGTAATTATACTCGTTGCTCCGTTCTGTAATTTCATTCACAGCTTGCGGTTTGTCCATTTGTGCTGTATCCACATCTAAAAGCAGCATTTCCTTTGAGGTTGGTAATAATTTTGTTGACTGTTGAACATGACTGAGAGGAGGCTAATACATCTACAGCTTTTCAAATATTTCGCTTATCACATTTATCATTAAGCACTAGCAGTATAAGTTTATTCCACATTTGGGACGAATGCCTCCCTCTGTAGACATTCTGTAAATTTCAAGTTACCTTTTTATTACTGTTCCTCCAGTTTCAAACATCTCTATTGAGACCCTTTCTCCTGGCGGTTTTCTTCTATTTTTTCATAATTTACTCGATTATAATTTATAGTGACGAAATGTCATATATTGCAGTAATTATTAGGTACAAGTACATATGCGTATCTTGGAAAATTATGTCTTGATCACTTAGATATTAAAAGATTTATTGTAAGAGAGTTAAATACTTAGATGAGTAGAATAAGTAAATAACAGTGAGGGCGCTGTTAGCCCTGTTTTGATGTCACAAAATGGCTCTGAGCACTACGCGACTTAACTTCTGAGGTCATCAGTCGCCTAGAACCTAGAACTAATTAAACCTAACTAACCTAAGGACATCACACACATCCATGCACGAGGCAGGATTCGAACCTGCGACCGTAGTTGATGTCACAGACACGGCTGCGTCTGGCAATCCACCAAACGAGTTGTCGCAGTACTCGAGACACGACACGTACTTGTACGGCCTGATTTTGGATGCTGGCAACAGCAGAAAAACATAAGGACTGAGATATACTGTTGGGTTTGTTTCTAACAGACGATCCTTCTTAAATATTGGGGTTGGTGCATAAGTTCGTAGCCTTTATCCATACGTTCAAAAAGCACAACAGATGCACATAACAGAAACTTTGGTCGTCAGTAATATATTCTCCATCACTATATACTACAGTCTGCCAAAGCTGGGGCAACTTTTCGCTTGCGCGACTAAAAGTCACGTGGTTTCGATGCGAAGAACTCGTGTTCGGAACGCATTTTCATCGGGAAAGGAAGTTCCTTCGAGGTTGTCCGATAGAGAGCGGTAAAGGTGAAAATCTGAGAGCGCAAAGTTAGGTGAATAAAGCGGTTGAAGAATGACTTCCCAACCCATCTCCTGTATAGTATGTTTTGTCTGTTTTTGTCAGCCTGGCAGAATGTAGGCGGACGTTATCGTGGAGTAGCATCATTTCACGCAGTGTTCTTGGCTATTGTTCTTGGACTGCATCTGTCAGACGCCTCAGTCGTTGACAATAAATGTCAGCGGTGATGGTTACACCGCAGGGAAGCAATTCCTAGGACACAGCACTGTCGCTGTTCCACCAGATGCATATCATTATCTTTTGTGGATGCGTGCAGGTCTTTCTTCAGAGAGCTGCTGCTTTATTTGGGCTCAACCATTCCTTCTTTTCCTTACGTTAGCATAAAGACGTAATTTATAGTCACCAGTAACGATACAGGATGCAAATGGTCGGTGTTGTTCACGAGCCAGTTGATGACGATCAAGGAGAGATGCACATGTGGCCACCCGCTGATTTTTATTATTTTGGCTTAGCGGACGCGGTACCCATACACCCGATTTTTGAACGTTCCTCATTGCGTACAACTGTTGCACGATGTTGGGATGATCACAGTTCGGAGTGGCCGAGCGGTTCTAAGCGCTTCAGTCTCGAACCACGCGGCCGCTACGGTTGCAGGTTCGAATCCTGCCTCGGGCATGGATGTGTGTGAGGTCCTTATGTTGGTTAGGTTTAAGTAGTTCTAAGTTCTAGGGGACTGATGACCTCAGAAGTTAAGTCCCATAGTGCTCAGAGCCATTTGATCACAGTTCATCACATTGGCCAGTTCTCGAGTAACTGACGTAGATCAATGTGGATTATTGCATTTAGACGATCTCCATCGAACACCGAAAGTCTTCTTGAAAGTAAAGAGTCACTAATGTCAAAACGATCCTCCTTAAAACGAGAAAACCATTTTGTTGCCGTGCTCTGTCCAATGGCATAATCCCTACGCACAGCGCAAACGTTTCTGGTTGTCTCCGCTGCTGTTACTCTGCATTGAGCTCAAACAGAAGAATATGTCGGAAATGTTCCGATTTCTTCAATTGGCACTGCCATTTGGTAGCGTCCACAGCTCCAAATGAGAAAATGAGAATATGTGAACGCAAATAAGAACAGTGAACTACAATCAAAAAATTACAATCGATAAATAAACCCATAGCAACCGGAATACCAACATGCAAAACAAAAATGATACGAACTTATGCACAAGCCAAGTAATTCCCCATATTTGCCGAACCACACCGAAGTCCTGGATCCAAGGATTTCATTGGCCACTATACATTAAACTCAAACAAAAAAGTAAAAGCGAGCTACACAATGGTTTCACCTCGTAACTTCTCATGGTAATTTTATCTGACGAAAAGCTGGTCGCTTACAGTTCATTTTACGATTTTACACCCGAGGTGTACTGTCGTTTGAAACGCAGCTTTCATGTCAGAAATTTAGGGTCGCTGACGTGGTCAGCAGGTACACTCGCACGTGGTCTGAAGGTACTCACACGCCCAGCCGCATTCTTGAGCCAGCACATGGAAGTCGTCCAGTGGTCACTGGCCAGCAGCGCATTAGTACTGTAGAAGCCGAGTGGCAATCGCTTCTTGCCTTTGTACGTCATGGGTTCTGCACCGTATCTCATCATTTGAAAATCTATTCACGTATTTTGATCCACTGCTTGAAGTGTAATCACTAGTATTGAAAACCACTGCAGCAACGGATTTCACCAGAGCGTACGCTGTAGTGACATACCAAAATTTATTATCGCCGAGAGCATTGAGGCAATCATCCAACCATTCTTAGGCCTTTTGTAAGGGACTGAAGGCGTAATAATAGGATGAGGAGAGATTAGGACTGTAGAACGGGTGCTAGAGTAACTGCCACTTCACTTGTAACGCCTGCGTTGCGATATTTGCGATGTGGGGGACGTGCGTTAGGAAGTTAGTATTCCCTGGCGCACCACTCCACAACGATGGTTTTCGACAGATATGCTGATCCATAAACATTCTTCATTCTGCGATGGATGTCTATCGATGTTTGTCATTCGACAGCCATGAAAAGAACAGCCACACGTCGGTCCCGTTTGGACGCATTTGCTAATATCGTCGTCATAGTTTACATTTCCGTATTTACCGCACAAAATTCGAAAAAACTACTCCCTTGTCTAGATGTCGGTGCTTATATGCCCGCAGCGGATTTCGTGGTACGTTGCTTATACGGTGCAGCAACGCTCTCAAACGGAAACCTCTTGATTGTCCCTTGTAATTATAACCCTTATGCGCTTTGCAGTTGACTTTTGTACTTTATTCGCGCTGCTTTAGCTGCACAGCCGAGTCATCTTTACGTCATTTGGTTGCAAAAGTATTTCCTGAAACTTGGAGATAGCTCGCTTCTGGCTTCCTTTCTGTGCTGTACCGCAGTTACAAGACTGTGTCATACGTCGTCGCAATGCTGGCGTTGGCTTGCAACAGCAGTTGTGCGATTTCCTTTGACACATGAATACTCAAGCCTTAGTTCATTGTATCAGGAAAAATTTCCTTTTTTCTGTTGATGGTGACCGGTTTCAGCTGTCGCAAACTTCATCTGGTTAAAATTAGTTAACTGATGATGGTTACCTTTTGGTAGTAACTGTGTCTCCTTGTACCATACTCCTCACTGGGCCTGGTTAATTTAATTTTGGTCACTTGATGAGTATGAGAACCGAAAGAGATTGTGATTTGGACTGTAACTATTTGTTTGTTTCTATACTACTATACGAAGACAAGTTGTTGCTTGACGTTGTTACCAAAAATCGCGAAAAGTACTTCAGATTTTTACGTGATACTCTAAGGAACACTGAATACATACAATATCCAAATATATATTTAATATATGAAGGGGAAATGTTACCAGAAATCCCTACACCTTCGTGGACAAATTACTTGAAGTTTTTATACATTACTCTAGTAAATGTTCGAAAAGACATATGCTATATATGTATTGGGGGGGGGGGGGGGGAGTTGGACAAAGAGAGGGGTAAAAAAGAAATTAGGATGTGTATCCAATTCCCATACATTTGTAATAACTGTGTAGCATTGCAAGGTTCGCTAGATCATATATAAAGTAAAGAACGCTGAAATTCGAACATGTGCCAATTCTTAGTTTCATCAGATACTATGATGCACCATTAGAGAACTACTTTTCAAGAGTACATTCGTGATTATGTACTTTCATGTGGATGCTTTATGTAGAGAGTAAATTGTCACATTTTTTCTCCCTTACAAAATTGCTGAAGTAATGTTAATGGAAGATGTTAGCTCTTTTTTTAGTAAGTGGATGCGATAGACCTTCTGACAGGATAGGGACAATTTTTTTCTGCAGTTAGAACGTTATTACTTTGCAGTTTTCTTGCTTGACAGGTATATCTTTGCCTATCCTTTCCTTGCCATCATTTCGCCTATCGTATCCTATCCTATTCTATCCTTTCTTTTCCTTTCGCCACTCCTATCCTTTTAGGAGTTCACATGCGTAACAAAAAACTGTACTGAAAATATGTACAAAGCTAGTATAAAGAAGCCTCACGTACTTTAGAAGACAATGTGAGTTATTTTTTATTCATGGCTGTAATTTTCAGTTGTTGTAGTGCATATTTTTTTCAGCATAAAATTCAGTGCTCAGGTGCAAGTATTATATTATCATATTTATATTTCGACAATTTAATTTTTATTTTCAGAAACTTTGTATTGGTTTAGCAGATGTCCTCATCTTCTTCATAGAAGCAAAATGCCACGATATGTCCAGAAACGTACATATTGTATGTGATTATACTAAACACAGATTTACGATTTACAGTAACTAATCACATGTTCCTGGCAGCAGAACAGATACATAATTGTGATCTAGTTACTGTAAATTATCAATCTGTGTTTGCAATAATCACATACAATATGTACATTTCTGGACATATCACAGCATTATGCTTCTGTGAAGCAGATATTGACATCTGCTAAACCAATACTAAGCTTCTGAAGATGACAAATCAGTTTGTCGAAATCGGTGGAGCATGATAAAATTATATTTGCAACTGACGACTGAATTTTATCCGGAAAAAACAATGAGATTTGTATTTTTTCGTTGACAGTTCAAGGAGAATTAAATGTAGATGGTGCTAACTCTACAACTAGCTTATCACTTTCTAATCGAAAAATCGCATTCTGTAAGGAAGTGGACAGTCCTCTGCATTCTTGCTCGAAAATGTAATTTTTATTTTTAATGTTTCGACTCCCAGATATTGCACAGTTTAATTTAGATTTTTTTATTAGCACTGGTTAGATATATCATCTGCGATTATTTTGAGGCTTTCTTTCTGGACATCACTGGTAGCCGTGACTGTTTAATTTGTCTTGCGTCCGATACGTTTCGGGAAATAATTAACATTGGCGTTATCTTCATTGACGACTCAAATTGTAGTTATTTCTATATGTTAGTTGCTACACCCTTGTGGAAACTTATCTGTAATGGAAAGCAATCTTACTTACAGAAATGTGATTGTCGTGTTATGCAGGAATTCACACATGGTAATCATCACCCACACAGCTCTCTTGCATACCTCAAAAACATTATATAAACAAATGTTAGACAGAGTTTCGGCCGTGACCACTATCATTAACACGTTGTCTACGAAAGTTGACTCTGCTGGCAGCGATGTTACCAAATCGGGGAATCCGGGCAGCGCTAAAGAGACACATGTAGAGTCCAATTCCCGGACAAGGTTATAGTTCAGATTATCCCATGCATCGAGCACCCGACACCAAAGACCCTGTAATAGCATGTCTTGTGGGCTTTGTGGTAGTCTGTTACGACGCGGTTGGTAACAGGTCTAATATCATAACCACGTTGATCCAACCACTCCCAGTAGGGAAAGGAGCTCTGTCGCTCTCCCCCTTTCTCTCCCATTTCCATCAGAATAGCTATACTTAATTCAATTGTTAACGAATAAAGAGTTGCTAAGTACGCCGTTAATTTTTCTCTGACTTGGCCACTGTCTTACTTTTACTTGTGGGGAACATTCGCCAGACGGGTTAACGTGTCAGGATGAATGACAAGAAACACTAGCGTACCACGTTCGCCGTTACCTTGACAAACTGACTTAATCAGCAAAGCGCTCTTTGTTCGCCGCGAGACGTTGGCAGGAAGCCACTTGTCTTGGTGCTTGTCTGCACCCAAGTGGCGACTGAATTCCGCTCTAATACCGGTCCCCCTGTTATCACCTACAGCCGTTGGTTTTGTTATTCCGGAAGCGCTGACCGTTCCTGTCAGGGAGCACATACGAAGTAATCATTCTGATATTATTGTTCCAATTTGTAATTTTGTCGACGAACTGCGACGTGTCATCTAAATTCCGTCCAGATTAAAATAACATGTGGGATAGGTGTCACAGATCAGATGCCACGATTATGAACGCGTATACAGGAAGGTCGAGATAAGACTCAAATATGTATCCGGCAATCCTGGCTTATATTTCCCGTGATTTTTCTAAATCACTTCGGCCAAATTTCGGTATAGTATCTCGACAAGGCAGCGGCTGCGTTTTTCACGTGTACTTGTTCAGTCGAATTAGTGCTTCATCTCTAATAACCTCACTGTTGCCGTGTCATTAAACCATAAACCCTTTCTTCTGTATTTAAAAAAGTTAGAGTACGTTGCACAACGATAAACACCAAGCACTCTACATAGCGTCTTTATAAGAATTTGTCTGATTTGCTGTAAACAATTATAGTTCTTTCTCACAGTTTCCTGAATCGCTGCAGGAAGTAGTCACTTTTCTTCCTTTTCAGCTGATTTCGTAATCCTTGCCAAATGTGAACAGTTGACCGCAGAGGAACCAGTGACAACGAATATGGTATAAGCTTAAGACATGTACAGTACTCCGATATGTGGTTCAGAGTAGACAAGACGGGTTGCTGACGCAACTACTTAGATCTGAAGATGATCCAGAGTGATCAAAACTAGTGATCTAATTAAAAATGTGCATCTGAGACGGAATAATATATGAGAATTACCTTAAATGTACAGTGTACTTAAGACTGATAGCTTTTGTACTGTAAAATAACTCTTACGTTTGGAAAGATGCATCTGATACTCTCTCGGGCGCAGTTTACTAAAATACGAACGATCTCTTCCGCAAATGAGTTTTGCGTGTTTAACAAGGTAGTCAATAGCGTAAAATGATTTCGTTGCACACCTGTTTCAGCCCTCAACGGAAGGGGCCACTGTTGATTTTGTGCAAAACTTCAAACACAGTACGCTAGTAGCAGGTTGCCAACTTCACTGTGATCTGCTAACAGTTGTGAACCGCAATCTTTAATAGAGTCCCCTGCCGTTATCAGTCGCCTAGGTGTTCTCTTCAAACATGACATCCACAAACTTAGACTAATGTAGTGGTTCAGTGTGACTGAGGACTTCTCATTCATCAACGGAAAAGTAGGGCAGAGGCAGTATTGTGCTTGTGCAAAGATTGATAATTTGCAGAAAGAATCACAAACATAACAATAACTCTGGGAAACATAAAGCAATTAGACGAAAACTAAAGACGTTAATATCAGAGTAGAGCTTCGTAAACCAACTCGCAAACCAACGACCCGCAATCCGGTTCTTTCAAATATACAGAAAAGCCCATTGCAAGTTTGTGAGCAGGACGAAATTTGCAAAGGAAAATACCGCTATCTTGGACGAATGAAGTCGAGCCCTCATTTACTGGACGAACTGCACTGGTGAGTCGTTGGCAACTAAGAGACAGACAAAACCTAAAATTGAATAGTTTGTTAGACCATCTCCCCGTTGTTAATAGGCGATGACAACAGTTTCTTTCTGTGTTTTTGTCATGGAGAACGTGTGATCAACGGATACTACTCAAACCAATGACCGGAGTTTGCAGTTTTGCAGCTAAGCTCTCGGAGGAACAGGACTACGAACTCATCACAGTTGCTGACTTGCAACAGCCAACGAACTGATTATAGAGTAGAGGTGCGCAGGAGGTTTCCGTGAATTGTGACAGGACCAGCCACGTTGGTACCGTTCTCCATGCAAATGGACCAGTGCACGAAACACGCATACTACACACTGTGCGGCTACCCAGTGGCGTCATTTAATTCATATGGAAGGAAACCCGTTTATTGTAAGTTTATGTCTTTCAAAGTAGAAGTGTATCGACAGAAATCTATAAAAATGATTTGATGCAAACGTAGTTCGTTTTCTTCCTCAGCAAACAAACACATTGAGTGGAAAGTTCAATCGCTTCACCCGAACCCCATAGAGCACCCTCGTGATAATCTCAACACACATGGTTCTACTCACTAGCCCCCTTCGCCGAGAGCAGCTTTGCTGGAGCAATGCCGTTGACTTCCTGTGGACTTGAGAGAAACGTATATTACCGTAGCAAACGTGCCTTACTGATTTTACTGGTGCAGTACTAAACTGACGCATCCATTTTGTACCTTCTAAACGTGTTCAAAGTCGGAATCTAATTCACTTACCTGATCTATACTTTTGATTTACAAATAATAGACCTACTATATTTCGTGCAGGAAATGAAAAAAATCGTGACAGTAACAATAGTAATGATAATTATAAACATAGTTTTCAAACCATCCTCAATGAGGAGATGGCCAAATATAGGAATAGCAGGTGAACTAAAAGCGTGATCCGAAAGCAAACTATGAAGATTCTACTGGACTTAAGTGCTCATCCTTAACTCTGTTGGCAGTTAAAGGAGGCACTTATGCTTGAACACTTCCAGAATACTTCGTCGAGTATTCGGACAGCGTAACTTGTTGTTTTTAAAATTATGTAAAAAGAATGAACCAATAGATAACAATAATAAGCAGTAACTGTTTTCGATGTTATTTCTTTCACAGTGGCATTAGGAACGACCTCGAAATTAATCCGGAGTGATTTGGGAAATTAAAATTTACTGGCTTTTTATTTCAAAACAATGTTTCCCTAATTTGCAGTTAATTGCAACGAGTTTCGATCACTAAAATTATAATTAAATTCACATAAAGGCGATCTTGCATAGAATGTTCGGAATCGCCCGCGCGTTTTTGATAGACTATTTTTTTTAGTTATCTTAGTAATGTGAAGAAACTCTTACTGCCGTTTATTTCCCGTGTTTGCTAATTAAAAACCATCGTCTTTTCCACGTAATGTAGCTAACAACGAATTCTTTCACGTAAGTAATTTAAGAAAACTACATGTTTGCCACTATGACCTTTGGCACATAAAATGTGTTAGCGGCAGTGTCGGCGGCATTCTGTTCCAAGTTTTCATACAAATACACTTAGTTGAACTTCAAACCATAGTAACCGGGGGCTATTTTTTTTTAATCTTCGATCGGTCGTGAAAAGGAAACCACAGTAAAAATAAAAAATGTTTTGTTTGCAGTATTTAGCTACACCTTCCAGCTACTTCTCTACATAGTTGCCGCTCTGACTTGCTGTTAGACATTTTTCATGGCGTGGTACCATCGTTCAAATACCCACCTCATAAAAGCTGCCTACGATTTCCGCCAATTCCCGACGCTGGTCTGTAACTCGTTGCCTGTGCCAAAATGCCGTCCTCAAAGCTAGCGTTTCATTGGGTCAATTAGGCGGAACCCCTGAACAAGCGCTTCACACTTGGCGGGACACACAATTGTTCTAGGTATCGCTACATGCTCACTGTGCACTCTGAACTGAAAAGTGCGACATGACGTGATACGCGTAGTAGAGATACTGTGCAACAGATATGCGCAAATCTCCACCGGATTTTCGCTGTGGTTTTAATTTCGCGACCTATTCAAGGTTGAAAAAAGAGCCGTACTTCGCTACACGGAATGATATACCTTGATGTAAGACAAGAACTATTGCCCTTATACTTTGTATGAGGATATGAATATTTGCAACGGATGCGTAAACCCCTTAATGGGTCACAAGAAAGTATATTGACTCGGTAATATTCGTTAGATTAAATAACAATCACGTTTTACAAATCCTACATCGGCTTTAACTATTTCATATTTACAATTTCTGTCAATTGGGGTGTCGGACAGACATCTGTATCAATATATTCAGATAACTGAAATGTGTACTTCCAAAGATTATACTTTAATAAATTATACATTTCATTTGTTGAAATCTCCATACAGTTGAACCTGATTTCTACATAACTCTGTTCTGCTTATGACTATTTATACGTAAAGTTTTGTCGGTCCCAGCAAAATACGAGTATAATTTAAAAACGTGTTAATTAAACCTTATATATACGTAATGCATATCTACGTAATTAAACCCTTATACGTAACTAATTACGGTGAAATGAATTGAGTTTTGCGTAGCTGTAAGGAGTATTGTTGTTTGAAAAGAAGCCCGTTCATATTTTCCCTAACTTGGTTGACTTGCGCAAGTACAGCGAACGGGCGGTTCCGCGATTTCAGACAAAGACACGGTTAACCAGAGCGGGCGGCATCCTGCATGGAAACAGACACTCCTGCTACTATTGTTTTCGATACGAGAAATCAGTCGAGAAATGAAAAATTGCTGGCTGAAGTTTATTATTTAACAGTGGATCTGTAATTCAGTCTCTTTCGATTTGCCATGGAGAACAGAAAAGGAAAAGTTTCACACTGGATAAGTAAGTAAAATTCATACGAGAGGTGGATGCTAAGCCTCACAAAACAAAATCTGAAATGCTTCAGACTTAGGAAATGTCTGTACAACACTATGCAGTCACCAGAAGAAGAACAGTATTCTGAACGACAAAACGCGCTTTCAAGGAGAAGGGGAGATATGTAGATTTGGAAAAGGCACTTTTTCCATGGTTCCAGAGAAAACAGGCCGCAACGCTACCGATCTGTGGCGGCATGCTGAAAGCAAAGGCGATAGATTCAGCTAGGACTATAAACATCACTGCTGATTTTCAAGGCTTCATCAGGATGTTTACAAGAATTCCAAGATCGTCATGAAATCACAGGGAGAATAATTTCAGGCGAATAGAAAGCTGTGGACGACGTCTCGAGGCAACACTGGGTGGACGAGGTTCTGCCGTGTATCGTAAGGGATTATCCACCTCAAAACATCTACAACTGTGACGAGTCCGGTCTAGTCTTCCTAGCAAAACTTTAGCTGAAAAGGGTGACTCATGTCATGGAGGGAGGAAAAGTAAAATAGCGTGACAGTTCTTCTTGCCACAAATACAGATGGTTCTGACAAACTCCGCGCACTGGTGATAGAAAACCTAGAATCCGAAATGTATCAAAGGTGTAAAGGTGGGATACGAATCCAATAAAAATTCTTGTTGTTGTTGTGGTCTTCAGTCCTGAGACTGGTTTGATGCAGCTCTCCATGCTACTCTATCCTGTGCAAGCTTTTTCATCTCCCAGTACCTACTGCAACCTACATCCTTCTGAATCTGTTTAGTGTATTCATCTCGTGGTCTCCCTCTACGATTTTTACCCTCCACGCTGCCCTCCAATACTAAATTGGTGATCCCTTGATGCCTCAGAACATGCCCTACCAACCGATCCCTTCTTCTGGTCAAGTTGTGCCACAAACTTCTCTTCTCCCCAATCCTATTCAATACTTACTCATTAGTTACATGATCTACCCATCTAATCTTCAGCATTCTTCTGTAGCACCACATTTCGAAAGCTTCGATTCTCTTCTTGTCTAAACTATTTATCGTCCATGTTTCACTTCCATACATGGCTACACTCCATACGAATACTTTCAGAAATGACTTCCTGACACTTAAATCAATACTGGATGTTAACAAATTTCTCTTCTTCAGAAACGCTTTCCTTGCCATTGCCAGTCTACATTTTATATCCTCTCTACTTCGACCATCATCAGTTATTTTGCTCCCCAAATAGCAAAACTCCTTTACTACTTTAAGTGCCTCATTTCCTAATCTAATTCCCTCAGCATCACCCGACTTAATTAGACTACATTCCATTATCCTTGTTTTGCTTTTGTTGATGTTCATCTTATATCCTCCTTTCAAGACACTGTCCATTCCATTCAACTGCTCTTCCAAGTCCTTTGCTGTCTCTGACAGAATTACAATGTCATCGGCGAACCTCAAAGTTTTTATTTCTTCTCCATGAATTTTAATACCTACTCCGAATTTTTCTTTTGTTTCCTTTACTGCTTGCTCAATATACAGATTGAACAACATCGGGGAGAGGCTACAACCCTGTCTTACTCCCTTCTCAACCACTGCTTCCCTTTCATGTCCCTCGACTCTTATAACTGCCATCTGGTTTCTGTACAAATTGTAAATAGCCTTTCGCTCCCTGTATTTTACCCCTGCCACCTTTAGAATTTTAAACAGAGTATTCCAGTCAACATTGTCAAAAGCTTTCTCTAAGTCTACAAATGCTAGAAAAGTAGGTTTGCCTTTCCTTAATCTTTCTTCTAAGATAAGTCGTAAGGTCAGTATTGCCTCACGTGTTCCAGTGTTTCTACGGAATCCAAACTGATCTTCCCCGAGGTTGGCTTCTACTAGTTTTTCCATTCGTCTGTAAAGAATTCGTGTTAGTATTTTGCAGCTGTGACTTATTAAGCTGATAGTTCGGTAATTTTCACATCTGTCAACACCTGCTTTCTTTGGGATTGGAATTATTATATTCTTCTTGAAGTCTGAGGGTATTTCGCCTGTTTCATACATCTTGCTCACCAGATGGTAGAGTTTTGTCAGGACTGGCTCTCCCACGGCCGTCAGTAGTTCCAATGGAATATTGTCTACTCCGGGGGCCTTGTTTCGACTCAGGTCTTTCAGTGCTCTGTCAAACTCTTCACGCAGTATCGTATCTCCCATTTCATCTTCATCTACATCCTCTTCCATTTCCATAATATTGTCCTCAAGTACATCGCCCTTGTATAGACCCTCTATATACTCCTTCCACCTTTCTGCTTTCCCTTCTTTGCTTAGCACTGAGTTTCCATCTGAGCTCTTGATATTCATACAAGTCGTTCTCTTATCTCCAAAGGTCTCTTTAATTTTCCTGTAGGCGGTATCTATCTTACCCCTAGTGAGATAGGCCTCTACATCCTTACATTTGTCCTCTAGCCATCCCTGCTTAGCCATTTTGCACTTCCTGTCGATCTCATTTTTGAGACGTTTGTATTCCTTTTTGCCTGTTTCACTTACTGCATTTTTATATTTTCTCCTTTCATCAATTAAATTCAATATTTCTTCTGTTACCCAAGGATTTCTACTAGCCCTCGTCTTTTTACCTACTTGATCCTCTGCTGCCTTCACTACTTCATCCCTCAAAGCTACCCATTCTTCTTCTACTGTATTTATTTCCCCCATTCCTGTCAATTGCTCCCTTATGCTCTCCCTGAATCTCTGTACAACCTCTGGTTCTTTTAGTTTATCCAGGTCCCATCTCCTTAAATTCCCACCTTTTTGCAGTTTCTTCAGTTTTAATCTACAGGTCATAACCAATAGATTGTGGTCAGAGTCCACATCTGCCCCTGGAAATGTCTTACAATTTAAAACCTGGTTCCTAAATCTCTGTCTTACCATTATATAATCTATCTGATACCTTTTAGTATCTCCAGGGTTCTTCCATGTATACAACCTTCTTTCATGATTCTTAAACCAAGTGTTAGTTATGATTATGTTGTGCTCTGTGCAAAATTCTACCAGGCGGCTTCCTCTTTCATTTCTGTCCCCCAATCCATATTCACCTACTATGTTTCCTTCTCTCCCTTTTCCTACACTCGAATTCCAGTCACCCATGACTATTAAATTTTCGTCTCCCTTCACAATCTGAATAATTTCTTTTATTTCATCATACATTTCTTCAATTTCTTCGTCATCTGCAGAGCTAGTTGGCATATAAACTTGTACTACTGTAGTAGGTGTGGGCTTCGTATCTATCTTGGCCACAATAATGCGTTCACTATGCTGTTTGTAGTAGCTTACCCGCATTCCTATTTTCCTATTCATTATTAAACCTACTCCTGCATTCCCCCTATTTGATTTTGTGTTTATAACCCTGTAGTCACCTGACCAGAAGTCTTGTTCCTCCTGCCACCGAACTTCACTAATTCCCACTATATCTAACTTCAACCTATCCATTTCCCTTTTTAAATTTTCTTAGATGACTTTGATTTTAATGGAATAGTGGTTAAATAAAAGGCATATGAATGAAAGGGAAAAGAGGACTTTTCTTCTTATTGACCGATGTGCAGCACATTCACTCCAAATAATTCTGGTAAATGTTCGAGTGGATTTTCCCCTCCAAACTGTACCATTGTTATGCAACCGCTTGATTTGGGAATTATTGCAAGTTTCAAGGTGCATTATAGAAAAACTGGTTCAATATTTGATAGCATTGACGAATACAGGAAATGAAAATCTCTCCATTAACTTACTGCAAGCCGTGCAATTTATTTCAGCTGCCTGGCAGCTGGTGTCATCCTCCACTGTCAACATCTTGTTTGCGTAAAGCTGGTGCCGTAATGGAATAAACTGCAACTGATGATTATTTCGGTGGCGATTGTCAAATCGTGCCTAGTAATGAGCTAGCTCTACTGGAGGGTGCAGATTTGGGCAGTTCTGTACATTTTGATGAAAATCTCGCCGCGTGTGCGGGATCAAGAAGGTGGACCTGCTTCGGGTGACAGTTATGGAGATGATGACTTGAATCTCGATACAGCTAAACTGAGTGAAGTGAAGTGTTCAGTCAATCGATGTTTTCAGGCGCTACGTCAGTGCGAAAAATTGTAGTGAAAAAGCTCTGAATTCATTAATAAATTTGTAGGATGAAGTATATACACTTAACGCACGAAAAGTGAAACGAGCCAAATCATCTGATATCTTTAGGGCAAGATCATGTTCAGAATAATTTTTCACTTTAATATTAAAACTGTCTTGTTGGTACAGTTCGGTGTACCAAATTACAACACGATCTCTAATTTCTCTAAAGCGGAACCGAATAAATATTTTCTTTTAATGCTGCACTCAGTCTTCGTCGTTTTTAAAGTCTACCCATGTTGGCCCGTTGTATTTTTTTTCTCCTGTGAAATATATTATGTGTATTACTGTATATTTTTATCTGACTTAGAAGTAATTCTGAGTTAAAGCAGTCTTTTCTCTTCCACGTGTTGTACGTATTAATCAGATTTAACTGTATTCATTGACGAAAAGACCCCAGTACATAATTTCGGTCCCTGTATCTCCCTTCACCGAGTGAAGTGGCGCAGTGGTTAAGCACACTGAACTCGCATTCGAAAATCCGTGTCCGGCCATGCTGTTTTAGGTTGTCCGTGATTTTCCAAAACCACTCCAGGCAGATGTTGGGATGGTTCCTCTGAAAGGGGACGGCCAGTTTCCTTCCACATCATCCTCCGAACATTCCGAGCGTATGCTCCGTCTCAAATGACCTCGATGTCGACGAGACGTTGAATCCTAAACTTTCTTCTTTCCTTCTCCTTTAAAGATCTCTGTGTCCCGCAGTTCTCAAAAAAAATGGTTCAAATGGCTCTGAGCACTATTTGACTTCTGAGGTCATCGGTCCCCTAGAACTTAGAACTACTTAAACCTAACTAACGTAAGGACATCACACACATCCATGCCCGAGGCAGGATTCGAACCTGCGACCGTAGCGGTCGCGCGGTTCCAGACTGTAGCGCCTAGAACCGCTCGGCCACTCCGGCCGGCCGCAATTCTCAGTTAGGATAGTGGCAGGTGGGGCGGATACGACTGGTTCTGTGTGTGGATCTCGTTAAAATAATTGTTTTCGCTATATTGATGATAATTATTAGGTTCGTGCATTAGTTCGTTGCGTTTTTGTTTTACTTGTTGGTACTCCGGTTGCTGTGGATTTACTTAACGACTGTCATGTTTTATTTGTAATTCACGATTGCTATTTGAGTTTACGTATTGTCATTTTGTCATTTAGAAATCTGTGGATACCAGAAAATAGAATGCCTAGTGGAAAAATCTGAACATTTCTGACATATTCTTCTCTTTGAGTTCAGTACTGAGGTGACAGCAGCGGAGGCGGCCAGAAACATTTGCGCCGTGGATGAGTATAATTGGACAGAGTACCACAAGAAAATATTTTTCTCATTTTAAGGAGGGTCGTTTTGACATTAGTGACTCTGCACGTTTAGGAAGACCTTTGGGTTTTGATGAAAATCGTTTACAGTGTTAATCCGCAATGATTGGCAGTGTACTCGAGAACTGGCGAATGTGCCACATTTGCGTGAATGGGAAAGGTTCAAAAATCGGGTATATGGGTAACGCATGCTCTCAGTCAAAATCACAAAAATCAGTGGGTGATTATATATGCATCTCCGCTTGCTCGTCATCAATTGTCTCGTGAGCAACACAGACCATTCCAATCATGTGCCATTACTGGTGGCAAGAAATGGTGTTTGTATGGAAAATAAGGATATGGTCGAGCCGAAACAAAGAAGCAACTCCCAGCACAAAGATCTGCGCGCATTCACATAAGATAATGTTACGCATCTGGGGAACAGCGACAGAATTACGAATTGCTTCCTCGAGGTGTACACATCAATGCTGATGTTTACTGTCAACAACTGAGACGTCCTGCAGACGCATTCTAAAACCGACGACGAGGAAGACTGCGTGAAGTGATGCAACACCACCATAACGCCAGCCCGCATTCTGTCATACTGGGAAAAAAACACTATACATTATTAAGCATTATTAACTTGATCTTGCTCCCTCGGATGTTCATATATTCCGCTCTCTGTCGTACAACTTTCACGGAACTTCCTTTCCGATAAAAATGTCCTCCGAACATGGCTCGACGAGTTCTTCGCCTCAAAACCACGAGATTTCTACAGTCGTGGGAATAGTTACCCGAACGTTGTCAGACTGCTGTAAATAGTGAAAAAGAATATATTATTGATCACTGAAGTCTCTGGTATGTGGCTATGTTGTGTTTCTAAAATATATGGAATAACGCTGCGACCTTACGCACCATCTTCGTTCACAGTTGGACAGGCCGAAAGGGGTCACCACCCGTTTGCTGGTGGCACTGTGTCCGTTCTTTGTTCCATAGTACATAAGAGTTGCGAGACGGTTAAGTCCTACGCGGTGTCCCATGTTGATGGCGGCGACTGGTATCTGGTGACTGCCGTTGTCTGCCGGAGTATAATAGCCCCGTTAATTGTGTATACAGCAGCAAGCTGCCTGCTGGCTATTCGCTTCCATCCTCAAGATGTTCTTTATGTAGTCGCAACTTCGGACAATAACTGAAGCTTTCCTCCTGCGCACGTTACTGGAATGGGGAACTACGGGGTAAAGAATCTTAACACTGCTTCGACACCATATCTTGACTTTTAGGTTCGATGAGTACTGTTTTCATCTAATGAGCGTTAGTTAATAGAAGTATTTATTTGCACTCCTTTGCGTCGTTCGCCGTATTAAGTTGCTCTGTATTTTATAACGTTGGATACTTCGTGCGCATCGTTTGTCAGGGTGTATACAACCGGGAACTTTTTCATCCGGGGAATTTTTCATTGTTTTAGTTTTCAGTTATTTTTTTGTAATTTTGACTGGTAAGAACAGATACTCTACCAAAGGATATTACTGTGTCCCCGTACCGCAGATACTTCAACAATAAAACACAAACGAGAGAAAAAAATGAACATAAATTGCAAAGGAAATGCGCCATATACAACGACACACAGTGCTCATGCAAGCGCCTGCTAACAGCAAAATGTGTCAAAGGCTTTAGGAAGACTATGCAATGCTTCATAACAACAAATTGCCTCCGATGAGCGTAATGTCACAACCGTTTCCATTAGATTCGTTTTAGCAGTTAGGAGCGGGCACATGCGCATGCGCAGTTGAGTCGCGTTTTAGTAGTAGATTCTCCCGCTTCTGGCTACAGGAATGTGGCTATTGGCTGTGCAAGCAGTCGCAGCAAGCAGCTAGATGCTACCGGCAAAAGGGGGCGCCAAATTCATATTCTTATGGGGAAAAAAACTTGTTTCACAAAGCGCCTAGCATCCAGCACACGTTGGTCTATCGATTATTCATGATTTTGAAACGCATCCCTGTAGGTTTTTGAACATTTTTGAACACATTTTAAGTTGATTTCTGAATGAATCATGAGTTGATTTTTGAATGGGTGCGTAGTGTACGTGATGTCTCTGTCAGGAGAATCCTCGTCGCATCTAGAAATAAACTTTCCGCAGACAAAAGGGGACACGGGGGCTATACGAGCTGAGCAGAGTAAAGCCGAACAGATGAACGCCAATCGCCGTCTGATTATGTAGTTGATTGGGTTGCAAATGTTCAACGTTGTTATAGTTACTAGCGAAATCCATAGATTCAGACTACCAGAGTGGAAATAAACGACTAACAGGAATAACAGGTGAGAAAGATTACGTATTATCTTCTCGGTGTACCCAAGAAAATGAAATTTTGACAGAAAATTTTTGGCCAGAACGCTACTCTAGTAAGGACCAGTTGTATAGTCCCCGGCTAGCAGCCGCTGAAGTTCTATTCTGGAAGTAACACGGAAAACGTGTTGTACGAATATGTGACATCACCTAACCGGAGAATAATTGCGGGATAACTAAACCTGTGATTCTGGCAGGATTTGTGAAGTTAATTGGCGAACAAATTTTGACAATGGCAAGAATAGCTACAGAATTCTTTATGACAAGATTGTTTGTTAGAACGAGAAAAGAGAATAACGGGGACATCACACAAATATGGAAGAATAAGACGATTCCAAATTTGTATAAAAATTTCGTAATACTACTTTTCGATCTCGTGCTTGAGAAACTGGTTCGTATGAATGCAATGTGAAACTATTTCCTAACATAAAGCCGTTTGCTTGTAGTAGGCCTTATAGGCATTTGATATTGGTACTTCGTGAATTATATTCTTTCGTGTTATAAAAATGACTATTTGCGCCAAAACAGTCTCATTTATTTGCTGTGTGTTCCAAAATTGCTGCAATGTTAGAAAGGCCTATTTTGTTTTACCTAGCAGACAGTGACAAAATAGACGTAATCAGATCGAGAAACCACACCAGTCTTGGGTATTATTTGTATTAACAACTTTTTCAGTATTAGATAACATTTCGATTTTTCATGTAGCAAAGCGTTTGACGAACTTTGATGAAGTAATAGATTCTTTCGCAGAAAGGAAAGCACGCCATGTGAAGCTGTATCAAGATTAGAGAGAAAAAAAAAATGCTAGGAGCTAAGGATTGAAGAAATATGTACTTTCTTGCTTGTCTCTTGTCTTTATTGGTTTTATGTATCATATAGTTAATTTTATGTCCCACAAAACAGCAAGTTATTAGCTAGACAATAAAGAGTGCAAATTTTCTGAAGAGTTCTTGTTCTCCCGATTACAAATAATCCCATTCGCTATTAATTTCGAGATTTTTTTTTAAAGAGGGCAGGCTTTCAAACGGGGAGCAGGAGAGGCACCACAGGATATTTCAATTTCCACTGTCCTGTGTAGGTTTGATGGCATCCATTACAAAATATACGTGTTTCAATTCCACAGAGCGAAATAACGGTGACGTGCTATAGAAGAATGTTGTATGAAGAGGCGTGGCACTGCATTTTGGCACACTTAAGACCAAATAACATGTCTTACATTTTCTCGAACAGATATGTTTTATGTTTCAGAGTTTTCAGAAAGATGTGCGCTACAAGATGAACATATTTTTGAAAATTCGATTTTTTTTTAGTATTAACCCTGTTCACAAATATCGTAAATCCGGGGCTTACGCGCAGAGCAGTGTGAGTTATAGTGGGTAGTCTCCACGTGACCCGTTTTTGCTGTTTCCCCTTCGGATATCTGTGGCCGGGAGCTATCAAGTGAATTAAAATACATTCACATAATTACAGAAGGCTAAAATATGTTATTAGTTTCAGATTTTATTTTATTTCCACCTTTCTGACAGTCGAGCAGAACAATGAAGTTATTTTTGTCTGTTTGCTAAAGAAATTTGACTTTCATTAATCTTTTTCCGCAGAGGCAGTCAATGTATTTGAAACAGGCTAGTTTCAACTGTTTGCTGCATTTCAAGTGCACGTATGGCATTATGCTACAATAAAGAAATAAACATGATACAATACAGTACTGGTGCTCCAAGAAAATTTACATCCCGAAAACCACACTGAAAAGCTTAATATCAGGTCGAGGTCTACTTCATTGGAAATCTGGACATGCGAATGTGCATTTTAAGTATGCACTTTAAATGTGCACATTTTAGTATGCTTCACGAAATTCCGATGCTCTTGCAATATCCTCTGATGTCTTGTTTCTTTTCTGACATATGTATGATCTTTTAATATTTTACACGTACGTACATAAGGGCTTTGTCTGGGAGAGCAAAATGCCCAATGAACGTCTAGTGAGGGCATTGCTGCTAACACCCCCTACGTCATGGTAACTGCGCAAGCGCGGTTTCGCCGTTACTTGCGCTCTCTGGCTGCTGCTGAAACGAACCTATTTCTAACAGGTCGCAGGAAAATATTGCGAATGGTGGTTTGAAAAGCGTTACTTTCAAAGTAAATATCCTTTTACGTAAGTTGAACTATGTGCGAGAATGTACCACGAATTTCTTAAATCAAAGAGCTTTTGACTCTCATTTAAAAATCATTTCTTTGATGACGAGCCATTTAGAAGAATTTCGAACCCTGGAGATCAGACATTTATCTCATTATTAAAAATTTTACTGGCACATTTGTATACTATATCTTAAACTGTTACACGAGCAAAAAAGATCAACATCATATGCGATAGCTTAGCTTCTCTTGTAGCTTATTAATCTTAGAGTCCAATTTTATATGTGAAAGCTTTTCTTTTCTTATAACAAAGCTAAGCATATTAATTTAAACTATTAACTTTTCCTGGTTGTGTGTTCGTGTTACTGAACAGTGATGTTGCTGTTGGTTGACTACATCACGTGTCCTATGCTCTGAATATCCGCTGTCATCGGCTGGCGAGATCACGTGACATGAGCTATGACTGGCTTAAAAAAGCGCATCGTAATCTCGATTTCAATGATTCGGAAGGTAACATGCCGTGTTCGGTGGAATTCCAATGTACACTTTCGTAATACGAAAATACGAAGCGTTCATGTTGGTGCACATAAAAGATATTTCTAAAACGTGTCTTTTCCTCTAAGTTTCGTTGTCTAAAGTGCCGGGAAATTCTACGCCTATGTATAAAACCATAACCATTCAAAGGATTGATAAGTTTTGCAGTTCCGAGGGAAAATATACTGTCGCTTAACTCAGAAAAAGTGTGTTTTCACCCGGGAGAAAGTGTATTTTTAACCGGGAAATCCGTTGCATAACACGATATGAACTGAACGTAAAACAGAAAATTCTTTTAATGTGCTCCTCTATTACAATCTCTTTCAAGAGTATGTCCTGACTGCTTTTGCACAGTCACCGTAAGTGACCCTAGATTTTATCGTCATTTGTTCGAACTGTTGATACCAACGTCGTGTAATTGTTCCGACTGTTTCATCGATCACATTTGTCAGTCCTTTTTGAACATTGTTGTAGCACGCAAAAATTTTTCCACGTGTGTACTTGAAACTGTGAAATCAAATGCAAGTCACGTGATGTGAGATGTGAACGCTTTAGTGACTAAGCCCAAATATTCAAACCCAAGAATTGCTACATTTCCACCATTCCGTGGAAACGATTGTAACATCGGTCTTGCCCCAAAGAAGTGTAATAGAACCTTTATGTGATCAAACGATTTATAGGGTCAGCAGCACTATGACGCATAAGGGACAGTCAACCGAAAACAAAACGGATCGAAAAAAGTAAATAAAATGTTGATTATTTCAAAAGTACTCGCCGTAGCTGTTGATGCATTTATCCCTCTGTGAGGAAAGACACTATGGAAAAATGTTTGCGGTTGCCTGCGGAGACATTATTGTACCCAGGCGTGCACCTCTTCGGCCAAAGCAAATCGACGGCAACGAATGTCTTTATTCAGGGCTCCAGAAGTATGGAAATCGCCTGAGGAGTGATCGGAACTTGACGGAGGATGTCTAAGGGCTTCCCACCAAACTTCTGCACCGTACTTGAAACAACCTTGGCAACATGCGGCCGGAATTACCCTGCACCAGAATGATGAGCGTATATATAGGGATTGGACAAAAATATGGCATGGAAAACCGTTGGCTATCAAAACAGGTTCCAATCATCTCCGAAAGAATAAATAAGGTCCCATGTAGTTTTCAAGGGAATCTCTTACCATTATTCCTGCAAAATAGTGGTAAGGTTAGGTGGCGATGTTCAGAGTAGACCAAAAAGGCTCAGTAACATTGAGACCTGGTGACTGGTGGCCAGGGTAGGTACGACAGTTCATTTTCGAGCTCACAAAACCAGTCCCGTACGATACGAGCAGTGTGAAAAGGGGCCCCGTCGTCTTGAAACTCACCAAAACCGTAGGGAAACAAACATTGTACCACGGGATTGAACTGACCAGCGGAAATGCTCACATTACCCCTGTCAGTAATGCAACCTTGCAGAGTACCCGTGGGACCCACGGAATAGTACGGTATGGCTACCCAAATCGTCACCGAACCGCCATGTTTCGCACATGGGACGTAAACTCAGCCAAAAGTTGGAAACAGTATGGAACAAGACTCATCCGATCAAATGACTTGCTTCAGTTGCTCCCTTAGTTCGGGTTTTATGGCTTCGACAGCACGTTTTCCTATTACGGGCATTTGCATCACTGATAAGTTTTCAACTTGCCTCGCATTTCCCAGCTCACGGATCTCCCTTCCCGTTATTTTGGTGCTGAGAAGGTTCGCGAGTGCGGCTTTCAGTTTTGCAGCGACTATTGCAGCTGTCGTCCCCTTAGTTTTCGTCACAATTCTCTTCAATGACTGTCCGTTACGATCACACAACACTCCCTTTCGTGAAAGGGAATACTATTCGAGAAGAGAATAGGACAGGGTTGTAGACTGTCCCCGACGTTACTTGCTCTGAACGTCCAACAAGTATTGAAGGAAACCAAGGAGAAGTTTGGAAAGCGAATTGCAATGCAGGGAGAAGAAATAAAACTTTGGTTTGAGAATAATATTGTAAATCTGACAGGAAGGTAAAGGATATGGCCGAGCGGTAAGATGAACATCAGCAAAATTAAGCCAAAGGATAATGGAATGTAGCCGAATTAAATCACCCTATGCTGGGGGAATTAGATTAGAAAATGAGACATTAAAAGTGGTAGATGACTGTTGCTATTTAGGCAAAGAAATAACTGATGTCCGGAATAGAGAGGATATAAATGATGCAGACTGGCTTTAGGGCGAAAGTCTTTCTGAAAAAGAGGGATTTGTTAACATGTAACTTTAAGTGCTAGGAAATCTTTTCTAAAGGTATTTAGAGTGTAGCCTTGTACGATGGTGGAACGTACGCGATAATCAGTTGAGACAAGAAGTGTAGTACGACCGATGACCTCAGCAGTTTGGTCCCATAAGACCTTACCTACCAAGAAGTGTAGTACAGCAGTAGCATTCTGATGATCAGGTGGATAGGTCAGATAACTAACGTGGTGGTAAGGGATCTGTTGATAGAACGCAGCCTAGTAAGGAATAGTTAATTTGGTAATGTAGGGAAGTGTGGAGGGGTAAAATTTAGAGGGAGACCAAGGCTTGGTTACAGTAAGCGCGTTCAAACTGATGTACGTAGCTGTAGTTACTCACAGATGAAGAGGCTTTCAAAGGTTAGTCTAGCGTGGAGAGGTTCATTCCTCGGACTGCAGGCAAGGACAACTGGCTGATTGGTGACATTTGACTTCTGGGAATGTGGTTATGGGTAGAAATGGAATGACGCTAGTAATAATCGAAAGTAACCTGCATTAATAATGAATTCCAGATTTTTTGGGACATCTGGGCCGATTGTTAGACATGATTATACATTGCGCAGCAGAATTAAAGGATCACTGTTCCGGAACCCCGTAATTGCTTCCCATTGCAATGCATAAGTTTGAAATTCGACCCAAAGCTGTCGACAACCTTTCTGTGTAATGATGCAAAAGCATGGCACCCTGCAACTTCACTCTCGAGTTCGGCGATGCTTCAAACAGCAAGCTGTCGACACATGGTGAAAAGACGGCCACACCTCAGAGTTTCTTGTTAACTCTAAGGCGGGTTAATGATGTCACATTGGCATCAAATATCACCATAATTCTGTCCAAAGCCACTGTGGACGTGTGGCACTATGGGAAAGTCGTCGCATTATTCTTACCCACGTTTCACACTTTCTTTTGACGCCTGTGCGATGGAGGTCAGATCCACGACGCCTAGCGTTGAAATCACGCAGGTTTCTTATGGGCGGCCAAGGAAAACATCTCAGATACGCCACAGCTTAGAATCGACACGAAAAGGCCTCAGGGGGTGGTATAAAGGGCGTCACTGAAACCACCCCTTCCGTTGGGGCGTTGATTCGCAAACATTTTCGGGGTCGAATACGACAGTTCGCAGTGTGGTGAGCAACGGGATGACGTTCTTGACAAACCGCCCGATTTCAACGCTGGTATCGCGGTTCCCACCTCCATCGCAGAGGTGTCGAAAGAAAGGGCGAAGTGTGGGTAAGACGGTCGTATGACGACCTTGCCATAGAATTACACGTCCACGGCTGGGCAGACTTGCTGTAAAATTTGGTGCCAATGTGACATCATTAACCCGTCTTACATCTCAGGTGAACTTCTGAGCTGTGGCCTCTTTTTCGCGTGAGTCGACACCTTGCAGTCTGAAGAGTCGCAGAATCCGAGGGTAACATCGCAGGGCGCCACGCTTTTGCACCATTACAGAGAAAGGTTGTAGGCACCTCTGAGCCAACTTTCTATCTTAAGAGTCACAATCGGGGACCATTGCGGGGTTTTGAAAAAGTTATCCTTTAAGTTTGTTGCGGAGTGTATTTTACCCTTGTATAATATTTGAATAAATAGCCGGAAAACGCTGGGTAATCAATTAGTGTCAGTATGCGAGGCCTATCTTCGTAGCCGAGGTCACTAACGCACGTTTGTATGGTAGCGTTCGACTCGGAGGTAAGTCGATTCGAATCCTGGTGATGGACGAGTATTTCCCTGCCAATATTTGGTCCGTAAGGGGTGGAGATGTGGTGGCGTAAAGTTCCTGAATCACCATTCTTCGCGCAAATCTCCTCGATTAAATTCCAGACCTCTCCACAGCGTCTGATGAAACGAGAACATGGGACACTGTTGGTGTCGGATAGGGACGTTAAGCTTGGCGACCCCCTCAGTGCTGTTAAACAGAAAAGGACCTTGCCAAAAGCAGCGATGCAGGATTCTTGCGTCTCCTCCCCTACACCGATTCGCTGAGTAGGGGACCACTGTGGCTTTGACGATATGCAAAGCTTGTTGGTGATTTGGGATGTAGTAGTTATGATGAACCGAAGAGATAACTGGAAAACTATAGAAATTGGGAGCTGCACTAAACGAACCTTAGCATTCATGACTAGAGTTGAAAAACTACCGTAGGCCACCGTAGAGTATCAAAAGTGTATACTACGGTAATTTTCCTAGTAGCATTGCTCACTTAAGATCGTAAACTCGTTACCAGTACGTTAGGTGTGTTGCACATCGATCGGGTTATACAAAACATGTTTCTCTTATTCATAAACAGCTTTTGCACTCGCCAGTAATAACAAGAAACTTCTGGCTTGGATCATGATTAACAATGTTCTATTCAGTACAAAATAACAGCAATAATTGAATAGACTTTTATATGTTTTTACGCGTAAACTGTGCATGCACCAAAAATATTTGCTTTGGTTACATAAAAGTCCCGAAGTTGTGCGGCCATCTAACATGGGTTACTTATAAACTGCAATTTGTATTTTGTAAGGATATAAAATACACATCGGACTGCTCGCACTGAACGATGTGCGGTTTCAGTTACGTGCAAAACAAACAAAAAACTTGGAGAACTTGTCGGCTCCCAGTTTCTCACACACACTCATTTATCTTTCTTTCCCTACCAGAGTTACCTGTAGCCTTACCATTTACTTCGTCAGTAATGTATAGTATTAAATCTAACAAACCGTAATTTTGGTAGAGCACAACCCTGTTCATGACGGGAACAACAGGAACCACACATTTCACATTTGCATAGTGCCATGCGGATTGGTTGCACGTTTGTTGCGGCCGGTCTGTAATTTCCCAGTGAGGAGTGAGTCAAGCTGCTGTGTGAGGAGGCGCACGCAGCGAGGTTCTGGGTAGCCGCGTGTCTGCTGGCGCTGTCGTACCCCCTCTCCACTCCCCCTGCAAGCCTGACTGTATCGCCCATCGCTGCCGCAAGCACAGGAAGCCGCCGTCCGTCATTGCGGGTGCGCCACTCCAGGCAACTCGCAAGTCTCGTAGCTCGGCTCAGCCAGACCATTCCGCTGCCTAAACAAAGCTGGAAGAACCCGTTCTACTAGCTATCCGGTCCTGTTTTTTTCGGTTCCAGGACGCGCAGTTCCCTGGATCGCTGCGGAAGATATCTTCTGAAACTGGGGTAATGCCAGTTTGAACATCGAAGTACCCGCAAGTGTCCCAGTCGGAAGTGCCTCTCCAACACCACTGCATTTTTTAGATTCGGGCGTGCAGCCTTCGAACCCTAACAGCTGTTCGGCAGTATACTTTCCGTCCACCTTTCGAGTGAACACTTCCGTCTGCCCATGTGAACCCGAGAGACGCACCTCGACGCATGCAGCTACAGATCCTCACACCCAGAAATAGACGTCATCGTATACTCAAATGGTTCTGAGCACTATGGGACTTAACTGCTGAGGTCATCAGTCCCCTAGAACTTACAACTACTTACACCTAACTAACCTAAGAACATCATACACATCCATGCCCGAGGCAGGATTCGAACCTGCGACGTAGCGGTCGCGCGGCTCTAGACTGTAGCGCCTAGAACCTCGTATACTCCTTGGTCAAAACACTACACAGGGTGAGCCCGAACTCCATCGACAAAATTTCTGAGGTTTTTCAGAGATATTTTCTGAGTATTTTGTTGTAATGGACCAGTGGTCTTCGGTGGTTCGTTTGAGAGATTGCATTTCGTTTGGTTTCTTACCCTCATTTGTCTTCATATCTTTACACAGAGAACATGTGCTCTTAACATTCGTGATTCCCTTGTCTTCGAGCTGAAGTATTAACCAACGTTGTCAACGTGTCTAAATAAATAAGAATTTACATTCACGTCCCCACCCCCTCCATAAAAAGAAAGAAAACACATGGTCCTTACAGGTATTGTGATGAAATGTCGGCCCGTATTATAAAACTTTATTTCCAACACTTGCACATAATGGGGATTTTTCCTTACCCCACAAAAACACATCCTTTCTGTGGTACATCACACATTTGACAGGAAGTAGAGCCAACAAAGCACAACATGCTGCAACTCGCTGCTCCATGTCGTTGTCAGATAATTGGTTCATAAATATCGGGCGAAATCCTTTATTTTTCAGATTTTTAAAATTTTTCTTTTGGGGATATTTTTCGCACCACTGAAAATATAAACTGCAATATTTTACAAAAAAAGGCTTCTTATGTTCTGCACGATTTTTATTTACGTATACATTCAGACGTGTTTCACTTTATTAGGAACTTACTATCAGTGCGTATCCTGGAATATTACATAGGTTTTTCGTTTTGTCGTATTGATATTTAGATTTAAAGCAGTTCGCGGAAATATTTTCTAGTAAAATCAAACTGTGTTTACAGTACAAGTCTATTTCATTTCTGGAAAATCATGAAGCATTTCGTGTTGTGCTGGACGAAATTACACTCGTCGGCACAGTGGTTGGTCCACATATAGGAGCCCATGTTGATACTGCAACACAAACACTCCACTCTGACGTGAGCAAGCATTCTCCAGTGGTGACGTATGGAAACTCTTGAAGGCGTGTCTACGCCGACCTCTACGTCGTTGCGTCAGGCAGCGGTTGTGCTTACTTGTGGTTCCGTCGCAAGGAACCAACCTTTCTGTGGGACCTCATCCTTGGTGACTCATATTGGGAAAACGGCTGAAAGTCTCCGCTTGCAGAACGTTTAAGAGAAATTAATCGCAAGCTAACAACAAGAGAGAAAAATACGTGAAAATAGTAAGAAAAATGCTAACTTTACATGAAAACTATCGCGTATACAAAGCAGAGGCAATTAATAAACTACTATTAAATGACCTATTGAATGGGACAGACATCGCTGCAAGAAATCACAGATACAATGGCTCTCCTGCTAAGATAAAAAAGAAACCACTTACGCGCATTCAGCAGGAAAAGAGAAAATTGCGGTTGAAACTTTGTTACAAAATTGCAGTCACTAAAGAACATGCGCGAACTTTCAACTGGTTTTCCACATGAGGGAAAACGGCACGATTTTTAAATAATGAATTTGACCACTGGTGTCCAACCCACGACCCAGAGCATCAGTGCTGTCCAAGAAGTGAGCATCTATCACACGACCAGTAACTGTTGTTGTTGTTGTTGTTGTCGTCCTGAAACTGGTTTGATGTTACTCTATCCTGTGCAAGCTTCTTCATCTTCCAGTACCTACTGCAGCCTACATCCTTCTGAATCTGCATAGTGTATTCATCTCTTGGGTCCCCTCTACGATTTTTACCCTCCACGCTGCCCTCCAGTACTAAATTGGTGATCCTTTGATGCCTCAGAACATGTCCTACCAACCGATCCCTTCTTCTGGTCAAGTTGTACCACAAACTCCTCTTCTCGCCAATTCTATTCAATACCTCCTCATTAGTTATGTGATGTACCCATCTAATCTTCAGCATTCTTCTGTAGTACCACATTTCGAAAGCTTCTATTCTCTTCCTGTCTAAACTATTTATCGTCCATGTTTCACTTCCATACATGGCTACACTACATACAAATACTTTCAGAAACGACTTCCTGACACTTAAATCAATACTCGATGTTAACAATTTTCCCTTCTTCTGAAACGCTTTCCTTGCCGTTGCCAGTCTACATTTTATATCCTCTCTACTTCGACCATCATCAGTTATTTTGCTTCCCAAATAGCAAAACTCCTTTACTATTTTAACTGTGTCATTTCCTAATCTAATTCCCTCAGCGTCACCCGACTTAATTCGACTACATTCCATTATCCTCCTTTTGCTTTTGTTAATGTTCCATCTTATATCCTCCTTTCAAGACACTGTCCATTCCATTCAGCTGTTCTTCCAGGTCCTTTGCTGTCTCTGACAGAATTACAGTGTCATAGGCGAAACCTCAAAGTTTTTATTTCTTCTCCATAGATTTTAATACCTACTCTGAACTTTGCTTTTGTTTCCTTTACTGCTTGCTCAATATACAGATTGAATAACATCGGAGAGAGGCTACAACCCTGTCTCACTCCCTTCCCAACCACTGCTTCCCTTTAATGTCCCTCGACTCGTATAACTGCCATCTGGTTTCTGTACAAATTGTAAATAGCCTTTCGCTCCCTGTATTTTACCCCTGCCACCTTCAGAATTTGAAAGAGAGTGCTCCAGTCAACATTGTCAAAAGCTTTCTCTAAGTCTACTAATGCTAGAAACGTAGGTTTGCCTTTCCTTAATCTGTCTTCTAAGATAAGTCGTAGGGTCAGTATTGCCTCACGTGTTCCAACATTTCTACGGAATCCAAACTGATCTTCCCCGCGGTCGGCTTCTACCAGTTTTCTCATTGGTCTGTAAAGAATTCGCGTTAGTATTTTGCAACTGTGACTTATTAAACTGATTGTTCGGTAATTTTCACATCTGTCAACACCTGCTTACTTTGGGATTGGAATTATTATATTCTTCTTGAAGTCTGAGGGTATTTCTCTTGTTTCATACATCTTGCTCACCAGGTGGTAGTTTTGTCAGGACTGGCTCTCCCAAGGCCGTCAGTAGTTCTAATGGAATGTTGTCTACTCCTGGGGCCTTGTTTCGACTTCGGTCTTTCAGTGCTCTGTCAAACTCTTCACGCAGTATCATATCTCCAATTTCATCTTCAGTTACCTTCTCTTCCATTTCCATAATATTATCCTCAAGAACATCGCCCCTGTATAGGCCCTGTACATACTCCTTCCACCTTTCTTCTTTCCCTTCTTTGCTGAGAACTGGGTTTCCATCTGAGCTCTTGATATTCATGCAAGTGGTTCTCTTTCCTCCAAAGGTCTCTTTAATTTTCCTGTAGGCAGTATCTATCTATCTTACCCCTCGTGAGATAAGCCTCTACATCCTTACATTTGTCCTCTAGCCTTCCCTGCTTAGCCATTTTGCACGTCCTGTCGACCAGGAACTATATTGCGTAATACTCAGTTTATGTAAAATTATGGTAAATTGACAATTTTCAGTGTGAAACTCCCTCCACACGATGCTATTCTCTCTCTCTCTTTCTTTCTATTTTTCCAGAGGTTATTGTTAGGAGTGTTAAGTATAGAGTGTATCGAAAAGAATCACCCGATTTGGCGCACCTATATTTATGAAACTAATAAACATATACAACGAATTTTGTTTTTTGATGAACGGGAAACTCAAAAAGCTTTTATCAAACTTTTTCATAGGTGCTCAACATGCTCTCATCCCTTGAGATGCACGGCAAATGTCAATGCAGTATTCAGATTGTTCCCACACTGCAGCGAGCATGTCTCGAGTTAGACAGTTTCCACAGCTGGTGTTACGCGATGTCTCGTTTCATTCATTGTTATTGGTAACGGAGGCACATAAAGAGTCTTTTATAAACCACCACAAGAAATAATCGTATACAGTCAGGTCTGATGACCTCGGAGGCCAGTAATGTAAGGCTGAATCATTAGGTCCAGTGCGACCGATCCATCGTTCAGTAATCCTTTGATTTAAAAATTCACGCACTTTCAGGTGTCAGAGTGGCAGTGCCCGTCCTGTTAGTAAATGAAGTCGTTCGAATCAGTCTCCAACTGTGGGAAAAAGAAGTTCTCCTGTAACAGTGTTCTATGCAAAGAAAAATGGACCTTACACATTTTTTCGCGAAACTGCAGAAAACACATTAAATTTTGGAGACTGCCTCTCATGTTGTAAAACTTCATATGGTTGTTCCGTACTTCATAGTCTCACATCATGACGGTTCACCTTTCATTTAAATGAAATGCTGCCTCGTCATTAAACACTAAGCGTGGAACGAAACTGTCATCTTTCATCTTGCCAAGAACGAAATTAGAAAACTCCACACGTTGTTGTTTGTCACCTTCACGAATATCTTGCAGTAGCCGAATTTTGTATGGCTTCATGTTTAAACGTCGATGCAACACATGCCAGGCGGACATAGGGGGTATGTGGAGCTGTCGAGCTGCACAGCGAACGGATTTCTGCGGACTCCTTGTGAAACTATGGCGGATGCGTTCAGGACGTCTGTCAGACACTCGGGGACGGCCTGGCGTTTCGCCTTTACACAAACAACTTGTTTCTCGAATTTTGTTCATGCCATAGTCTAATGCTCTGTGCTGTAGGAGCACACCATAGCTAATACGAAAGGCACAGTGAACAATTTTACTGACCCGCACTTCAAAAAACGTAGACCACAAAACGCTTTGTGTTTCCCCGACACCATTTTTACTAGAACTGAACTGGGCGCACGCTGCTGCTACCTAGTGCGAACCATGTAAAACTCGAGAGTTTGCTCTTTCCAACAGTAAGTTGTTCACACACACATCTCAAATAATGTAATAGTTACGAGTTTTTAAAAATCGGATGATTCTTTTTGATACACCCTGCATTATGTGCAGCCCGATAATACTGTTCTTACAGTGTGGCCCATGTAAGCTAAAATCTTGGGCGTCCCTGAATTAGACTTTGTACTGCAAATACCTTTTCATTTTGTTATAAAATATTTCCAAGACCTGTTTTAAATCTAAAAACAAAAAATCATGTAATATTCCGGAACATCCATTAAAATGCCATTTTAAAAAGGCGAAACGCGGCATGCAAAACGCGCTTTCGTGTATATTTACTTTCTTAATGTGGTCATGCATTCTAGACCGTAATACTCGGTCATCAGCTATTTAACAAATGGATATCAATAAAAGAACTGTTCATATCCCGAACTGTAAGTCGAGGAGGGTTCAGGGCCTCTCTTATAGTCACTTCTTGTGACTGGCCAAGGAAGAAACTGTTTGCAGTGTCGAAACATGCGGAGATAGTGATGCTCTCTAGAAACCAGTATCTCAATTAACCCTTCGTCAGGCATATTTACTACTGCATCTTTTACTCCCGAGTCCGAAAAAAGTGAAACTAAGTGCCTGACTTCTGTCACTGCCGCATACCACAGCGTGGCCATCAGTGCAGTCGCACAACATAGCCGATATATCGCGCTGTAAGAACCGAGTGCATCGTAGACGTTTTCTGTAACTCTCACGCATTGGTAGCGTCTCCGCCGGATGGAAGGCAGGTCACACTAGTAGCGTATTTTTCACAACAGTCATGAAGATGTGTTTGTAGATACAGAGTGGCTATAATTAAAGTGCAGCTACTGCCGGAGGTCAGTTGTGAGCTGTAATTGTCGTATGGCAGCGAAACTTGGTAGGTACGCTAATGCATTACTGTGGAACAGATTCACTCTGGAAAAAAAAAAAAATGGTTCCAATTTTGGCCACCAGGTGGAAACCTGGCGCAAAGAAGGCGAATAGAAATGTTTCCATACGTTATGGATTAGGAACAGAACATGGGCAGAAAAGGTCAAACATGTAAGAAATAATGTTGATTTTTATTATTAACCGCCACCTACACAGTTGTGTTCAGTATGAGAACCGGAGACGTCAACGAGATGCTGCATCCGTAAAACGACGTGCTCGCAGCAGTTCCGGTGGAATCTGAGCAACGAGTTCCTGTATACTGGGCGCTTCAGTCTGGAACCGCGTGACCGCTACGGTCGCAGGTTCGAATCCTGCCTCGGGCATGGATGTGTGTGATGTCCTTAAGTTAGTTAGGTTTAAGTAGTTCTAAGTTCTAGGCGACTGATGACCACAGATGTTAAGTTCCATAGTGCTCAGAGCCATTTGAACCATTTGAACCTGTATACTGGGCTTCAGATCGGGTAGAGACCGAACGTGTCCCAGGACAACGCGTTGTTTTAGATATCCCCTGAGCGAAAAGTCACACGGATTCAGATCTGGTGAATTTGCAAGCCGTGCACCTGGAAAACCTCGTGGAAGGTTGTATTATGCAGATCTTTCATTCGACGAGCGAAATGAGATCTTGCATGAACACAGTGGTTTCCACATAGTTACGCTCAAAGCAGGAATATCATGCTGTACAAGGTGATCTCGATAAGTGCAGACATCACGGTACATCTGCCAGGTCCCCTGGGCGTATTCTCTTCAAAGAAGAACGGACCAAGAATAATGGTGCTTGTAAATCGTGACCACACAGTCACGTGTAGCGAGTGTAGTGTCTCTTCGTGCACAAACCAGGATTTAACAGTATCCCAAATTCGGAAATTCTGTGAACTCACTGCTCCCTGTAGTGTAAAATGTGCTTAAACATTCCATAGGATATCGATCCGTGCCAGAAACTGAAGATGAAATTGAGAACGTTGCTGAGGATCATTCGGTTTCAGTTGCTGCACCAACTGGGTCGTGTTGAGGTATTAGTGTAATATAAACCGCAGAACTTCCCATACCCTGGGGCACGTGCTGCATGGTCAGATAACTTCCACCGGCATATGACGGCTTCCTCTTCCAGGTGCCACACCACACTAACCCGAGTTATCGAATTTCATCATCTTCTTCTTCTTCTTCTTCGTCGTCGTCGTCGTCGGGAGGGTTCCTTTGAAAGGGCACGGCCGACTTCCTTCCCTAATCCTATGAGACCGATAACCTCGCTGTTTGGTCTCTTCCCCAAACAAACAAACAACCAACCAACCATCTTCTTCTTCTTCTTCTTCTTCTTCTTCAAACCATTTCATGACATCGGGCTCTCTCATCAGACCTTTCAGTCGGCAATACTTCCTCAATGCGGCACCGTAATAGCTGCCGTTCATATAGAAAACTTGCACTAACCGCGCACGGTCTCTCTTCTCCACAGTCATATTTTTCACTGACGCTGTGGCTTTTCAGATGACAGCGTGGATATCATACGGTCATAAAAGAGACTAGTGTACTGCGCTAGATTTGCAGCTTTCAGCCAAAATCGGAACCAAATTTTTCCAGAGTAAATCGACCCGCATTAACGGGTCGGCATATCTATCAAGATTTGTTGCCATAAGATAATGACAGCCCACATTGGACCTCCGTGACTAGCTGCATTTTAATTATAACCACCCTCACTTTCAGAGTGTAACCACTGGTTAAATAAGCTCACCAGACAAAAATATTAATTTCTCCCTTGAAAGACAGTTCGTAGAAGACATAGAACTATAGTTGAATTCTTTTATCTTGGCGGCTCGCGCATGCCCGCCCAGACGCGGGAGATTGCTGCGTTGCCAGTTGCACACGACGTACGCGCCAATAGAAGCAGCGCCATAGTATAGCATAGTTCGCAAGCTTACGTTTAGGGGGGAGCGCGCAGTTCATGAAGTAAATCCACCACGGCCGCATTAACCCTTTCGCTGCTACGAAGACGTGCTCCCTGCATTCCGCGCTGTGCGCGATTTTGTCACTGCACTGCTCGCCTGTGCAGACACATCGTTTTCCGACTGCTTTGACAGTCGATTCCACAAAAATTATTTGGCCCAAAAATTAGATTTTTACACATCTTCTTGACTGATACCTTCCCCCCATAAATGACTTAATTCTGTTTCGATGTTCAACGCAGTTATTATGCAGCATTAAATATAGTAAACCATTGCACGAAATTTTGAAGAGTTTGCAGAGGTAAAAGTCCATAGAGTATACTTTCCTTACGGTCGATTTTAGTTGCCACAATGTTGAGAATGACATGTAGACAAGATACCTAAATTTCATATAAAATTTACTGTATAACAATATCTCATTTAAGTACCACATAGGTGTCGTATGTAATATTGAGAAATATTCCGTCTTTCGCGACTGTAACAAGAGTTTTATTTACACTGAGCACGTTTGGCTTTATTTTAAAACACTTCAATCAATCAAAAGGAAGTAGACAAAACACATTAAACAAAACTGTGGACTTACAAAAACATTAGGACTTGAATATACCGTCTATCAGTGAAGTGCTCTGAGCTGTGTCAAATATAATTTTTGTGTGTGGCACACACAAACATCATTTATTTGCTAAAACACTGATCAGCCAACACAAACATTGAATATGGTGTTACCGCAGCACAAAACTACGAAAGGTGACTTGGCAATGGAGGAGACAAAAATACTGTCCACCGAAGATGCTTCAAAACAGAAAAACGCGTCTGGTCTAAATAAGTCGCTTATTACAGTTGCAGAAGAGGAATATATTTCAGTATCATTAGTAAAACTGCGACTGTGGAACAAAAACAAGAAAGAGAACATGAGTACCATTGTGTATGTGCCATAACTTTCATTGATTGAAGTGCTTTAAAATAAAGCCAAACGCGTCCGGTGTAAATAAAACTTTTATTACAGTCGCGAAAGACGGAATATTTCTCAATATTACATACGACACCTATGTGGTACTTACATTAAATGAGATATTGTTATACAGTAAATTTTATATGTAATTTAGGTATCTTGTCCACATTTCATTCTCAACATTATGGCAACTAAAATCGACCATACGGAAAGTATACGCTATGGACTTCTACCTCTGCAAACTCTTCAAAATTTCGTGCAGTGGTTTACTACATTTAATGCTGCATAGTAACTGCATTGAACATCGAAACAAAATTAAGTCATTTATGGGGGGAAGGTATCAGTTAAGAAGACGTGTAAAAATCAAATTTTTGGGCCAAATAGTTTTTGTGAAATCGAATGATAAGCGTGTCAAAGCAGTGGGAACACCACGTGTCTGCCCAGGCGAGCAGTGCAGTGATGACAAAATCGCCCACAGCGCGGAATGCAGGGAGCACGTGTCTGCAGCAGCGAAAGGGTTAATGAAGAGACAAAGCACTAGAAATGTCAAAAAATTGCATTCAAACGAATATAATTCGTGAAGTAAGGCACTTCGATATTGTTTTTAAATAATGAAAATATTAAACACCACTCAAGGTTTGAACTCATGACCTTTCACATAGAAGCCAAACACCTTAACTGTTACGCTATCGCGGCTCGTCCGCTTACAGAGTGCCATGAGGACTCTAACACGTCACGCAAAATACTGACAAACACTGTTGGTATAACTATGAATTATTCACGCTTCGTCGAAGTACGATAGGAAATAAACAATTACCGCTGTTCTTTATTGCGAAAAAGCAGTATAATAGAAAGTTTGCTATCAAGACATTGCTTTTGTTCTATTACTTTATTTATGACTGAACGTTTCTAAAACTGAAGACATTCGTCCATGCTCTGCACTGCAGTCAAGATCAGGCAACGTCGTTCTCTGTTCATTGGCTGACTGTGTTTTGTGACGTCAGATGCGCAGAACGAACCTAAACTCGGCCGCCAACATAAATGATGCGCACTTTCGTACCAGGTGGTCATGTGACCACCGGTGAAGTGATATGTGTGTGCCAATCGGTACCAAACACTAGTGTGTCACCTAGTCAGTGACATATGGTTTCGAAACTATTGTAATTGTTGTGGCGAGTATATTGGATCCTGGTACACACACACACCGTCTTGCATGCACTTAGTTTCCCCACGGTCATCAGAGAAAAAAAATTATCCGAACGCAAATAATAGGCATGTCCCTGTGTGAGACTCTTTCTGTCACTGCTTGTAGAAGGAACTCGTGCGTGTAGGAAGGCGTGTTGGTCTTTCGTCTCGTTGATGTCATTAGGGATAGAGCTATGGATAAGGGAATACCCATGAACTCTTTGAAGAAACTGTTCCAAATTCTTGTGAACTTATGTGGAAACCGCGAACCATTGACAACAGATTAACAGCTCTGGAAATTGAACTCATCTTTTCTAGAACGCGAGTCCAAAGGATTAGCAGCTCAATGTCTTTGATCGATCACACTGTCATGAAATCTGCCTTCACTTACTTCAAAATGAACTCCAGAGATGTAAAACTATTATCATTAGCTCCTGGTTCAAGCAAAGGAAAAGTGTCACTTGGTTTTGTAATCTATTGAAGGATGTACACACTATCGAGTGTCCTTTTTGGTCAAATAAATTTTCGCACCCTTGTGGCACGGTCTGGTACTGTGATTTAGCCGTCAAGCAGGTCCATATAGTGCAGCTGATTTGTGTCCAGCTTACTTAACTATAATCGTCAACAGTGAAATTTTGAAAAACTCCGCAAATTTTACACAGTCGGACTCCGTATTTCTAATCCAGTCCAAAGTCGGGAGATACAAGCCTTTATGTCTGGATGGACTGTCAGCCTTGGCCCTCTTTAGCACCAGCGAACAGGGTAATTTGAGCTGCGCTTGCGGTTCCGCGATGATAACTTCCATCATCAGTAATGATGAGACCAGTACACGTCATGCCCTACTGTGGTCAAAGTCCCTGAGTCGACCGTTTTTCTTCATCTTACTCTCGGCGGTCCGCGTCAATTACTTACGCAGAATACCAGGTACATTTTGTCACTCGCCGTTTTATTTCCCAGCTTGCAGTTCGCGTCCGACTCGGGCGGAGTCGGGACTATTTCTGTTCCTCCAGTTCCTTCTAGTATCCTGCCGTTTCCACCGTAAGACAAATCACCGACTTTTCGATAGTCCATAGCGTTAAACCAGCATTGTTAACAGGATTAAGGCAAGTGGCCGTTTAACACCGTGTGTCGTCGTCCCGCGACACTGCAGAGACCGACCGCCCTATGCAGAATGGCTGTCCCTGCTGATAGCGACCTATGTGAGGCTGTGGCGTGACGATTCAGTTTGGAATTGATTTGATCTGACAACTAGTCCAACTCTTGCCACTTCAACCGTTACAATTGCCAATAGTTCGGTTTAAATTCCTATGATTAATTTATTCGAAACGCTAATCCGTTCATACAACTACTTCGTTAGTGCCTCATTTCTTGCCCTGCCAGCACTGCATCCATTGAGAGAATCTGCTCCACCAACGGGCTTGTGTGGTAAAAAATTAGAAATAATTCGGGAGAAAACAGACTCGAGAAATTAGTGAAGATTTATGAATATCTGCGTTTAAACTAAATTGTACTTTATGGTCAATAAGATTCTAGACAAAGTTACAGCTTCTTTTCTAGAAGTGTAAATGTTTAACTGTGTTCCTTATATTTCAAGGAAAGTTAAAACACAGTATTCAAAAATTATTTTGACAGTGAGTAGTTGCCTTCCGTAAATAATACGGTTCCTTTTAATTTGTGTAAGGCTATGTAACATGTTGTACGTTACTTAAATTTTCGTATTTAAATATAGTGAATTTTTGGGTTTTTGTAAATAAATTTAACAGCCATAGGAACTGTGCATCACTACGTAGAAGAAGTAACCGGTTCACGAAAGAGATCTCACTGTAGCCGCGGTCACGAACACGGCTATATGCACAGCTTGACAAATAAAAACAGTTACATATGGTCGCTAAATCTGTAATGACCTTCAGTAAAGAAAGTAACGAGTAACGAACATTTTGTAACGGGTATGTGTCTCGAAAATACGAAATTTAGTCGATACTTTTACAGTTTTTATATATGATCTTGCTTTTTGTTTTTGTCACCCACTCCAAATGCGTCTCCGTTGACATCGCACCTTGGCTGTAGACTTTCTTTCTGGGTTACTGCACTGTCGACGTGTCACTTGAAAGTAATGCTGTGCTCCAAACTGTCGCAGGACCTTAAACTTCGCTGATATGTTCCCAGCTTCAAAAGAAAAGAAAAGAAAATTTCGTGGCTGGCCTTACTGAGCCACTAAGTTACCATTTAGCGAATACAGCGTGAAGCTATAGTCGTATGCGGCTTTGACCTGCTTATGCGGGAGACGCGTCCTGCGGCAAGGACGGCCTCGAGATCGCAGGCCGCTGCCAAATGCCAAACAGCCCGCCTAGGGGCCGTAAGTTGCATCGTCGAGCGCTCTCGTCGCACCGTGTATCCGTGTGTGGTGACCATTTCAGCGGCGGTTACCCGGCATTTGCCATGAACAATCATCTCTGCTGTTCATAGCCGAAAGAAATAGCACCCTTGGCTAATTTTGGAATAGAATAGAATATTGTTTGCAAATTATACGTTTATGGCAAATCTACGTTTGAACAGGTGTTGCATTGAAGTGTTTGGTATTTTTGTCTGCAGATCTTCGTACTTTTTTTTTATCAAACTGACGGTCTGGCGCGGTTTACATGACCTTTTCGCATGGTTTATTCCATTACCATTCTGCCAAATTTCCAGCTCTTTCTTCCGTATCAATTCTTGCTTGGCAGTTAACCACAAATTTTCAGTAAAGTTCACGTCAGCGGTTTACATATCAAGGGTAATACTTTTAGCTGCATTTCATCTAAATATCAGGTGAGATGTCCACGACTCGTGGTTTAGTACACTACTGGCCATTAAAATTGCTACACCAAGAAGACATGCAGATGATAAACGAGTATTCATTGGACAAATATATTATACTAGAACTGACATGTGATTACATTTTCACGCAATTTGGGTGTATAGATCCTGAGAAATCAGTACCCAGAACAACCACCTCTAGCCGTAATAACGGCCTTGATACGCCTGGGCATTCAGTCAGAGCTTGGATGGCGTGTACAGGTACAGCTGCCCATGCAGCTTCAACACGATACCACAGTTCATCAAGAGTTGTGACGAGCCAGTTGCTCGGCCACCATTGACCAAACGTTCTCAGTTGGTGAGAGATCTGCAGAATGTGCTGGGCAGGGCAGCAGTTGATCATTTTCTGTATCCAGAAAGGCCCTACAGGACATGCAACATGCGGTCGCGCGTAACACATCTGAAATGTAACGTCCACTGTTCAAAGTGCGAACAAGAGGTGACCGAGACGTGTAACCAATGGCACCCCACACATATCACGCTGGGTGATACGCCAGTATGGCGATGACGAATACACGCTTCCAATGTGCGTTCACCGCGATGTCGCCAAACACGGATGCGACCATCAGGATGCTGTAAACAGAACCTGGATTCATCCGAAAAAATGACGTATTGCCATTCCTGCACCCAGGTTCGTCGTGAGTACACCATCGCATGCACTCCTGTCTGTGATGCAGCGTCAAGGGTAACCGCGACCATGGTCTCCGAGCTGATAGTCCATGTTGCTGCAAACGTTGTCGAACTGTTCGTGCAGATGGTTGTTGTCTTGCAAACGTCCCCATCTGTTGACTCAGGGATCGAGACGTGGCTGCACGATCCATTACAGCCATGCGGATAAGATGCCTGTCATCTCGACTGCTAGTGATACGAGGCCGTTGGGATCCAGCACGGCGTTCCGTATTACCCTCCTGAATCCACCGATTCCATATTCTGCTAACAGTCATTGGATCTCGACCAACGCGGGCAGCAATGTCGCGATACGATAAATGGCAATCGCGATAGGCTACAATTTGACCTTTATCAAAGTCGGAAACGTGTTGGTACGCATTTCTCCTCCTTACACGATGCATCACAACGTTTCACCAGGCACGTTGTAGGTGTCGCCACCGACGCCAACCTTGTGTGAATGCTCTGAAAAGCTAATCATTTGCATATCACAGCATCTCCTTCCTGTCGGTTAAATTTCACGTCTGTAGCACGTCATCTTCGTGGTGTAGCAATTTTAATGGCCAGTAGTGTAGTTAGCATCGCTGCCCCTAGATCGCAGAGTCCAGTGTTTCATTCTTGATCGGGTCGAAGATTTTCTTCGCTCGGGGATTGGGTATTTGTTTTGTCCTAATTATTTCATCCCATCTCCACCACAAAAAACGCACAAGTCGCCCAAGTGGCGTCAAATAAGAAAGATTAGCACAAGGCAGCCGGAAACGCCAGAAGGGTTCTTCCGTTACATAAAACAGGTTGAAATGCTGCATGTGAAAGTCAGAAACAGGTACGTTGGCGTAGAAAAAAACTGAGAAGTGGTATTTGCAATGCGGATGCAACTTGGAAAATTTCTATTAATATTGGAAAATTATAAATAACAGCTTCACACACACACACACACACACACACACACACACACACACACACACACACACACACAACGCGCGCGCGCGCGCGCCCGCTTCAAAATTGCGATAACATATTCTTAGAAAAAAATTGAAGGTTGTATTGCTTTGGCTTAGGTGCACACCAGGCAAAGACAACAATGAGTACAAACAATCGCTTTCCCGCGCGCAACGTGCAAATGTTATTCTGCAGAAGGGAAGGAGATAGATGAAGCGGCACCATTGATCTCCTAATATAGATGCTACGGCTGCAAACAAGATAAATAAAGGTATGTAGATTCCTTGACTTCAAAGTCTACCCGACGGGAGGCCCTAGCCACACGACATTTCATTTCATTTCATTTTCACCGACCGTAGATTTGACAAACCTTGGCCGAAATGTGGATAATTAAACTGGCATCGGTGCCCGTGAATCCGGTGCAGACGGTAGATAAGACAAAGAACTGGTTGCAGAAATGGTGGTCGGTGACTTTGCGTCCCAGTGCTATCTTGTGTCTACGGTGGAGGGCTGGGCGCCACGTGCGGCTTGAGGCAGGTCAGGGAACCGCACTTAGCAACGCGGTCGAGTGTTTTCACGCCGCGGGAACGTGGGCGCCCAGGTGTCTGATAAGGGAGTTCCAAAGCACCGCACAGCCACTATCAAGCTGAAGAGCGCTACTGTACTCTCAGAAGCAAGTCCTCAAGTATTGCGTCAGTAATTATATAAAGACGAGGAGATGAATAACGGGAAGGAGTTCTTTTGCCGACCATACCTTTCTTATCAGAGGTAACTAGGGGCGCATGAAAGATATCGCAGCCTAGGGCACACGCAGTCTGCTACTATTGACAGGTAGCCCCAGTGACATCGCGGAGACGGTCCTCCGCGAAATCCCGAAGACTATGGGCGAGTCGAAATCTCATAGGCAGCGGTTGTTAGTTCCTTGCTTCCAGTAAGAGTTTAAAGTTGAGGCGAAGACCATCGGCTGAATTTGTTTCTAGATTTGTGGCTTCGTATCAGAAAACTGCCCGCAGACTGACGCAAGCAACAGTAGATGCAAGTTGCTTACACTTTCATGGGCTGCAAATGTTTGGTTTGGTATTGGGTAAACAGACCCATTGGTCGTACAAACTTTATTGCTGAAAAGCCAATACTGACACATTATGGCAACGGCTGGGGCCGCTTAGGTTTGTGGTGTTAAAGTGGCCGTCAAATAGAAACTTAGTTTCCTCCAAACCATGGTTTGCTGAAAGCTTACCAACACTTCGAATCTAAATTTTGTAACGTATCGAACTAAATATTTTTAAGTGAAAAAGAACGTAATGTATTGGAACTACATGCATTTTTCTGAAGGCTTACATAGTGTCCAATTTTTCGTACCTTAAGCAGGTACTGTGGCCGGTTCCATCGCAATAAGGTCTCGTGTTTGTTTTCTAATTTCTGGGCACATTTGTAGTCGTCTTCAAGCTTTAGTTTCTGAAAGAATACCGAGCGCCGTCAGCAACCGTTTTCAATATAATTTACGTATTAGCCGAAATAGAACAGAGAAAGTTTCAAATAATATAACTTTATTAATTCAAAATTATCTCAAAGAGATAGAAAGGCGGTGATAGCTTTGTATGTAAAAGGGTTTAGAAGTCAGCTTTATGTGTCGTATTATCCGTGTGTCTTTTGTGAATTAACTAACTCTTGTTGGGGTGACTATCATTGTCACTTTTCCCGACGAGTAATTTGGCCACTTTTCCCCATCGTACGTCATGTTGGCATTAGTGATTCACAGTAGAAACTATCAAACTGAAGTAAATAACAACGAACTACATTTGTAGACCAAAATACGTTGTTTAAAGACTGATATTGTAAGAAATTATTACTCTGCATGCATGTGAGGTAACATGTATAATGTAAATGACTCATCCTATATCAGACGACACAAAAAATGTTTTTACTGAAAAATAACGGAACAAGCTTTCTGTGCCAGTCTCACAGATATCAATCGCGATGTATATTAGAACCAGTCAGAACATTTCTCGGCAGGAAGCAGTGCTGTTCAAAAAACAAATTATGCAGTGGCAGCTTTCCCGGTCACTTTACCACACCTTCCCCTACCGATCTTTCTATTAATTAGTATATTACATTATTAACAGTAATTGCAATTTGATACACGATAACAAATGCTTCGAATAACATTTTTCTTTTACTCATTGCATTGAGTTAATTTTATTGCATATTACTTGCTACAAACGTCTACACATTTGAAGACGATAGTCTCTGTAAAGAGCATTCACGAATCCGTTACTTCAGTTTGACTGTTATACCGCAGCAGCTGATCAGTGCTAATTGTTAGCATTGGAAGACAAACAATAAAATATTCTCCCTCTCACTTCTATTAACCCTGCAGTGGCTGCGCCGCATATCACTCTGCCTACGGTAAACTTTATTTAGCTCACGGCCGAATTCACTAAAGTCAATTAAAATTAAGCACATCTTAATGTATTACTGTCTCTGCAAGTACTTTTGCTTGTTATTGAACAAGAAAACTACTCTTAAGAGGCTCTTATAGGGTTAGTTGACGTTTTTGGATTCGGCTGTTAATTACTTGATGCATATTATTAGAAAATAGGGTTGATAACGAAGGCCCCCACGAATACCTGATTCGGGCCGCAGTTCTACGACCTCTGCTCTCGAGTGTAGGTTTGGTCGCCATAGACAAATTTGTGTTGCATGATACCATGTGTTAGCGCAGCAGAGCTAAGGCTCTGAAAGGAAACTGAAAATAATGAATGTATTGAAAATGAGATCTGTTGTTTGGGAACTTGTCAGACACCTAACATCGAGTTCTGAAGGAACACATGAAGTCAGGGTTCTTCCGAGCCATAATCCGTAGGTAGTTGGCATCCACTGCAGTAGTAGCCCGTGGGCGGCCTGAGAGAGGCATGTCCATCGACAGTTCCTGTCTCTCTGTATCTCCTCCATGTCCGAACAACATCGCTTTGGTTCACTCCGAGACGCCTTGGCACATCCCTTGTTGAGAGCCTTTCCTGGCACAAAGTAACCATGAGGTCGCGATCGAACCGCGGTATTGACCGTCTTGGCACTACAGCCAACCCGAGCCGTGCACCACCTCCTTGATGGGATGACGGGAACTGATCGGCTGTCGGACCCTCTCCGTCTAATAGGCGCTGCTCATGCATCGTTGTTTACATCTTTGGGTGGGTTTAGTGACATCTCTGAACAGTCAAAGGGACTGTGTCTGTAATACAATATCCACAGTCAACTTTTTTGATTTGTATATTTCTCCTCATCTCCCCAGTAACCGGCGTCCTATCCTTAACCAAGTTGCATTAAAGGTTCGCTTGTTGTCAGCCCTGTCTGCTTCTCCCAGAGTTGTCCCTCTTCTCAACAACGGTTCAGTATGTGTCTCATAGGAATGAAGGGAAGACGTTCTTTTTTGGCGAAATGTCGTTGAGAAAGTTTGGAGAACCGTAATTTCCTCCATTTCCGAGTGGATTAGAAATGAGAACGACTGAGGTACAGGGCACACACTCACACGCATCGTATGGTGGCTTGAGGAATATATATGTAGATGTAGAAGAAAGCCGAAAAGTCCCCCCCCTCCTCTCTCTCTCTCTCTCTCTCTCTCTCTCTCTCTCTCTCTCTCTCTCTCTCTCTCTCTCTCCTCCCGCTTCTATCCTGTTAAGATTACTGTATTGTTTCTAGGTCTTCTCCTGACTTAATCTTTCTGACACTATATAGGTTATTGTACCATTATTCCCATTTGATAGTAATGGTGTATAATGGCGTATGAACATAATTCACGGTTAGTAGATCAGACTATATTGTAATATGGATGTTCATTATTATATCGTTATTATTTAGTATTATTATTGTTGTTCTCCTTATATGTAACCAGTTGTGTTTACGGTTGCAGTATAAACAACAAATAGAATCTCTAAGTATGCCTGGTTAGATAAACTATTTGATAAAAAGTATGAGGACACGTATTAGTGAAAGTTAATGAGATTTATCCACCTTTCGTCTTTATGGCGGCTTGAACTTTATTGAGGAAACTTTCAATAATTGTGTTAACGTCAGTGGAGGAAAGACAGCTCTTCCTGGGTCGAAACCATATGAGGTAGTCTGGAGTCCTGGGGTCTGGAGCGAAATCGATTCACGAACGCTGTGGGTTTGCGTGAACAGAGGCACAGACAATGTTGCATTGTTTTCCAGTTCCAAACCACAGTCGCTGTAAGCGCATGTACATTCTTTGCTCTGGAAAAAATTTTGTATTATGCAAATTATGTCTATCGCATTCTTACGCAGATTTTTTTGTGCTTACTACCGTCGTCAGCCTTGACAGCTAGCATCAAATGGAATAAAACTCACCAAAATAACTCGCTACAATCGCATTTAATGCTCGCACTGGCCACGACTTTCAGAGCAGAGCACTACCGAGCGCTCATTGGCTGCTGGAGAATGCTGGGCGTAAGAGGTGCAGAACGAACTTATACTCGACCGTCGTCGTTCAGAGGTGTTCCGTTGTGTTCAGGTCACATACGCCAGTTCATTTCAGGAACGTTATTGTCCACAAAACATTGCTTCGCAGATGATTGTTATGACAGGGTGTATCTTAATGCTGATACAAACAATCGGCCTGAAACTGTTCACCTACCGTACGAAGTACACAGTCTTGTAAAATTAGCTCATATCCTTCCGCATTTAGCGTTTTCTTACGCGCATTAAGGGAACCTTGCCTTAACCACGAAAAACGCCCCCACACCGTAACACCACCACCACCACCACCACCACCACGACCACGACCACGACCACCACCTCCTCCTCCGTGCTTCATTGTTGGCATTACACATGATGGCAGAAGACGTTCTCCATGTATTCGTCAAACCTAAACCCTGACATCGTATTACTACAGGATATAGCGTGATTCGTCACTCAAAATCACTAGTTTCCAATCATCCACTCTCCAGTGGCATCGCTCTTTACACCATCCCGTCATAAACGCCTCTTACTGGCTAGAGAAGTTTGTGGCTTCTGAGGAACTGCTCGGTGTGGCTTATGAGGAACTGCTCGATACTATTGTACTACGTTCTTTTAACTCCCCGCATCAGTCAAAGTCTGGACTTCAGAATGCACGAGTGGATTCCGTCCACTGATTTCATGCGATTTTGTTCAAGCTACCTCCGCAGTGCTCGGCGATCCCTGTCCGCCAGTACATGAGGACTTGGACAGCTTTGCAACGGTTGAAAAGTCCTGATGGATTTATTCTCAAGTGACGTCCAATGACTAGTCCGCTTTCGAAGTCATGAAGCTCTCCTGGCCGCCCATTCTTTCCTGGCAGCTGTATACTCCCCGCCTCCCTTACATTGGCTGATCCACCTCTGCTGACATCTGGTGGTCAATTCCGCATTACACAAGTGTTTCAGGATACTTTTAGTAAGGTAGTGTATGAGGGATCACACGAGAGGCCCTAACGTCGATAGGTAAGGTTAAATGCAAGAATGAATAAAATTATAACCACTTTATCATCACTGCTTAATTCGTAACCAGGGTAATTTTACTACGTTGTGGATAAACTGTGACACTGAAATAAGTAAATGAGTTAAATGGTCTATTAAATATTTTTCATTATGAATGTTCTTTATACCACTCTCGTGGAATACATCAAATACAAGGTCATTAAAAGTGGACGAAGCCATTTCATAAATTCAGTGTAGCTACATTAATTGATACAGTCACAAAACTCAACACTCGTGTCAAAAAACGCGAAGTTTTGTATTTTTGTAGCTGCGCTTCCTATTTCTGCCACGAGAGCGCAGCATTGAGCAAGATGGCGAGAAGCGCTGAGAAAGTGTTATGCTTGAAATGCATTCACATTAATTACCACGATCTGCCATCTCCATTCGTTGATGGTGTGCGCATTTTGAAGGAACAGGACGCCTATGCAAGGGTAAACAACGGCTCGGCCTGCAGTGAGTGAAGAAATGGTTGACCGCGTTGCGAGCGAGTTTCGCACGCAGCCCACAGAAATCGACGAACAGAACAAGCAGGGAGGTAAACATTCCACAACCTACCTTTTGGAAGGTCTTAAGAAAACGACTGAAGCTGAAGCCTTACCACTTGCAGTTTGCTGAGCGCTCTGACTCCCGATGACAAAGACGCTTTGAATGTTCGTCAAAGTTGCAAAAGCTTATGGAAGAGGATGCGTTTTGTGAGCCGACGCAACATTTTTTGTGAATGGCACAGTGAATAGTGTGCGAATCTGGGAGACTGAGAAAATCCACGCTGTCGTGCAACGAACGCATTTGAGATTCTCCAAAAGTTAGTGTGTTTTGTGCAGTCTCACGGTTTGAAGTTTACTGGCCCTTTTTCTCCTGAAAAAAGACCGTTACAGGACGCATGTGGCACGCTGAAAATTGGCTCGTGCTACAACTGTAGATAGACAGTGTGGACTTCATCTACCCACAGGATGGTCCTGCATCCCACTCCCATCACGATGTTCGTGCATTCTTAAATAGGGAATTGAGAAACCGATGGATCGGGCGTGGTGGGGTCGATGCTCAGCAATTTATGTCATTACCTCCACCCTCTCCCGACCTAACACGACGCGACTTTTTTGTACTGGCTCATTTCAATGATTCAGTGTTGATGCCTCCTCTACCAACAAAACTATCAAAACTGCGAGAGCCCGCATAAATAGTGCTTCTGAACAGCTTGACAGGGACATGCTGCGCCGACGTAGGAGAAACTTGGTTATCGACTTGATAAACATTGGTAATAACCTTGTAGTTAAATTATGTCCAGCGCATTGATAATATTCCTATATCAAGGATGGTAAAAGGGAGGGAGGATGAAGTGAAAAAACATAGGAAAACGGAGAAAGTGTACTCTCATCTTTCAGTTTATTTTCTTAAGAATACCACAGTATCGCTGCAAAGAATTGTCTCATCAGCGCGGCTAGCAGTGGGCAGTGAAAGGCGAAACGGTTAGCAGACAAGTTTTTGTTTGCTTGATCGCAGACCGGAGCGTGCGCGCTTGTGCAGGCGGACCTTCCCCAAACTAGTTACGGGCGGCCCTGGGCCGCGTGACGTCACGTCAGCAGTGCGTTCGCTACCGAGCAGACCTCGGCAGCGGCTTTGTCTAACGCGGAATAAGCGGCGCATTACTTCCTCGCCGTATCGCCAAGTGACGCAGTCTTTACTTTCACAGAGATCAGATCAGCAGAATTCTAGCTTTCCTTGAGTACTATTATCGGCCACTTCGAACCGTGCAGAGAACGCAGTCAGATTCGCCGAAAGAAAGTGCCACCCACACATTTTTTTTTCATTCTTTAGAGTCTAGACCAGACCTGTGTAGACGTAGCGATGAGAAATTCCCAGCTGCCCAAAGGCTGAAAACATCTATACTCGTTTTAAATAGTAGTTTTTGTATTTACATTGGTGCATATTTCCCTTTTATAGCTACAACCAAAAATTTATCTATACTCAAGAGGGGAAAATGTGAAAAGTTGTGTGTGAAGCGTCTATATTTGGCCCAAGATACTTGAACCTCTGGGCTCGTTATACAAGCATTTATTTTGCATGAAAGAGCTACGGGGGTGTGTGCGCGTACGCCATCTCTCATTATGATAAGAAATGAATCTACATCTTTGAGGTCCCTTTAACTCAAACAACCACCCAATCACCTTACGGTGTGTGGCGGAGGCTACTTTATGTACTACTGGTTTTCCCCCTTTCAGCTTGAGGAATGATTGTTGCTAAACCTCCATGGTGCTTTTGCGAAAAACAGTGTGTTCTGCAGACAATAATGGGACCGTATCGCCTACATGGTGGTGACAGTTTCACCATGATGGATGATAATTTGCATGCTCATCGACCTATTCTCGTGAACGCGTTTCTTCAGCATGCTAGGAGTCACCAGAATGGAGTGACCTGCCTGTTCCCAGGACATGAATCAAATCAAACATACGTGGGATAGATTGAAACGAGCTGATTTTGTCCACCGACAGCGACTACGTACGCTACGCAATTTAAGCAGAATAATCATTGAAAAGTGGGACAATTAGGCCAGTGCTGGCTTGATGATCTCATTGATGGTATACCACGACGGATTCAAGCCTGCATCCGAACGAGGGGACGTTCCACTACGTTGCTTATGAATGCTGTGAAACACCTTCCACCCATTCGCAATGAGAAAAAGACAAGTTTGTGTTTACACAAACCGTTTTTTTCCTTTTTTTAAAATTTGGTTATCTGGACAAATTGTAGATGAACATGTACACATACCTCAGAGCCGATTTGTTTTCTGTGCCATGAATTTCGATGTAAAACTTTTGTTGATTGTGTATAAGCTTAAGAAACTAATTTTTCTTGACTAGTAATGAACTTGGGTTCTCCGAATTTTAGGACTAAAAGTTCTCCGTAATACCATTAGAGTTTTTAGAGCACTGATATAACGGAATGGCGTTTGGACGATCCATGAAACTCTTCTTTGATTTTTCCCATACCCCTTCGTTAATCCAACTTAGCAACTGCGCCAAACAGACGGCAGCTTCTCAAGAATTGATCGAACGTCGGATTTGTTGTGGAACTAAATCGCTGTTGAAGTTAAGCAAAGGATCTTCCAATGGACCCTAGTATGACGTCTTTATGCCCCACGCCTAGATTCATATGCTCGTTTCACCTTCTATTGTTCTGAACAGGGATGCCTAGATATATGGCAGCTGTGACTGTATCCAGCAATGGATCTTCGATTACGTTGTCAAACGATATCTGACTTTTCCGGCTATTTAAGCATATTACATTACAATTACTTATCTGTCAATACTTGCATCAAGCGCTGATTATCAAGTTTTTCTGCATTTTGTAACAATTTCTTATCTACGTGATCTCCCTTCATACAACTATATCGCCTGCGAACAGCCCCGCAGAGCTAATTGTGTGTCAGGTGAACTGCAACGGTTCTATTACATTGCCTTAGAGTATACTAGAACAATGAAACAGAAATGCAAGTAAAAATCGTATAAAAACTAAAACAAGTAAGAAATTTTAATTATTGTTCTCAAATGCTCTGCGCTTGCCGAGAGGTGACATGTATCATTTAAGCATGTGTAGATTATCAGTTCTTAGGGTCAGACCTGCTAAACGTGGATTTTGCCAAAAATGGTGTATCCGCTGTTGTAATTCCAGGTAAACCGTTAAAGGAACGGAATAAAAGCGAATAATTGATCACTGTGCAGTTGTAGAGAGTGCAGTAAATAACAACCTGCAGTATTTGCTTTGTAGTTACCGTAAAACGGAAATCCAGAAAAGGTTCCTCAGATTTTATTGATAAAATAATTTCTGGACCTGTAAAGCTGCTACCCCCCCCCCCCCCCTCTATCTCTAGCACCCACCTGCACTCTTTAAATTGAAATATTAAAATCGTTTCATCATCGCAGTAGATGGTCACTGTAGAGTGCAATCGTAGAACATGTAGTTTATCAGTTCGTAGCTGTGTGCAAAATATAGGATTTAGTAAAATAAAATTCTAATCAGGTAAGGTACGCCTGTTCTCTGTCGTCATACGTGACGTTTCTTACGTACTTGAGTGTGCTGTGTCGATCCTCGGTCAAGTAGTAACATTTCTTTTTTGAAAATTATACATCAGTTGATGGACCTTGATGATATAGTGAAAAGTTAGCGTATATGGCAAAACCTCGATTTATGATTTTTGCCGCTGTTTCTTGCGTGACAGCGCTCACATTTACGCTTATCAGCGCCGTGCCTTGTCGCTCATTCTGCGTAGTGATTAAGCACGGCGTCCATCGTCAGCACGGCGGTAAACTATCAGCGCTGGGAACCTTGCATTGCTCGTGGACACCATTGTGTTCGCAGAAATGTATTAGTACGAAAGAATACGGAATTAATGCATGCGAAAACTTTAGACCACTGCAAAGTTATCCTGACTTACATTTAGTGGAAATGCTCAAATAGTATGTCAGCGGCTATTCAGTAAAGCAGAATTTACGCCAATATGGAAAAAAAGATTTATTACTTTTAAAAGAAGTGTATACTGGAACTAGTTCTGTCAAAACATGTAGCGGAATAGTAGGCAAGGACTACGTTACTCTCCCAGATGTTACCAGCTTATGTGTATTTCACAGTGCACACAACTGTATCAATAGGCAGCCAGCCGAATCGTACCTTCAAAGATCACGTTTAGTATAGCATTTTTTAAGCGGACTGTAAGATCCGACTCGTTTCACTTTGACAGAGCATCATCAGTCGCAGTTAGTGAATATTGAACGCTGATACCTCCCTACGCTTTGATTCTTATGGATTAAAAACAATTTTTGCTTATGAATGCGGTCTGCAATTTTCTAACTGCATTTATTGCTCCTTTTTCTGTATTCTGAAGTCAGCAGGTTCTTCCCTCGTTACCAAAGGAGCCTTTAGTCGAAAGAGCTTGGTTTCACCCCGACTGTTGCGTGCAACGATGGAAAAGTCTGTTGGCTTAAAAGATGTAAAAAGGAGCATTAAGCGCCGTAAGTAAATTGAACACCACATTCATAAGCAGAAATTGTAATCACCACTGATGATGCTTTGTTAGTGAAAGCGGAATGCGTCGTGCGTAACAGTCTCTTAAAGTGTAATGCGCTTCATAAAGAAAAAAAAGTTAAATAACAGTTGTTGAGAAAGATAGGCATCCAAACAATCAAATGAATTTAATATTTGTATGTTTCTGTCTGTCGACCATGCATCCTTCATATAAATAATCATATTTCGTTGTAATTCTAAGAATTTTACTATAGTGGTGGCTATTTGCAAAGGCATTCAAATAACCTTGAGAACCGCAAACGCCATGCAGATGTGCACCTGTAGGTGGGTGGCAAAAATTAGCGCTCAGTTTTTTCTGTAATGAAGCAGATTATACATATACACCTACATTTACACCTGTACTCCAGTAAATGTGTCAAAGACTAACTTCCGTTGTGGCAATGTGACGTTTTCCCTCTCATTAACATTTTGATCGTGGGTATAATGATTGTATTCCTCTGTGCGAGCTGCCATGGGTCTGATCTTGTCTTGACGTTTGAGTCTACAGGAAATTCACAGATTCCACTCTGTGAACAATTGCTAGGAACTCTATAAGTAGGTTTTAGCGACATATTAATTGCCTTTCTTAAGAGTGTGTGCCAGTGGGAGGTATCTCGATAATTCTGTCATACAATCCCGTGATGCATAGAATCCCGTGACGGTGAGAGATGCCCTTCATAGTATACGCTAGATATTCCATGATCAACATTAAATTACGCATAATATTTAATTTATCCACTTAAATATCGGCTCAGAATCAGCGATCTATCCCTCTCCTCCTCTTCCTCCTCATTTTTCTTCGTTTGGAGCTTTAAGCCCAATCCCCTTCTTGGAAACGCTGACGTGTTACAAGAATCATAGTTCACTTTTAATAGTAACAGAATAGTGAGATTGCAGCACACTAAAAGATCTCCATTCTGTGTTCAGAAGGTATAATGCAGACCCATTTTCATTTTTTCCTCTCTTATGTCTCATCTTCGTTCAAGGAGTAATTTTTGTAAATGAATCACAAATAACAAAACAGTTAACTATTTTATTTTTATGAAAAGTGTATTTGTTTTTCATTCCACCTCTGTATCGAACACGGACGCCTTCAGCGTTTTATCGTGATAAAACTTCCGGTGAAAAATATGGGCCACATGGATTAGAGTGCAATCCATGAGTCGTTTTTTTTCCCCACTCGCCGCCTCCCTACTAACCACGTACCTCTCATAAAGCATGAATAAAAATTTCTGTACATTTCATATGCTTGCGGATTATTATTAGGGTTAAATCTCTTCAGAAAATTTAGATTCAGACAAATCTTAAAACCAAATTTATGTATCCGGCTTTCTAAGAGGGCATTGCTCCATGTCGGTGTTTGGCGCACCTCTGACTGCATCTTACCAAACTTTTTTTTAGGATATTACTTCATCGTAGGTAACTGATCATATGACAGAGATGAGAATTCAACCAACAACGTACTCAAAGAGCTAGTTCCCTACGACATTCCCTAGGGACATACATGTAACTATTTTATGTATGTAGATGTCTGTCCACCCAGGATAACAGGCTGCGTCCGGTCTTTGTAAGGTTTTGACTCCAGTGGCATATTTGGATAGTCCATATTGTAATTTCTTGAGAGAGATGCAAGTATGGGAAAATAAATACAAAGTTTGCACAAGCTGTTACGGCGTTTCAAGTAATGCTAGAAACATGGTGGCTCAGTGAGCGTCCAAGCCCGTTGCGCTGTATTCGGCTGGAACCTGCTGTGCGGATCATTGAGCATGCTACAGACGTCTGTAGCAACAGTTTCATGGTTGTTGGCTTTCTGAACTTTCACTCGGCCAGTGCACACTGTACAGTGCCCTTCTGAGCGGTTCACTGACACCGAAAGTTGGAAGCCAGGCCTGCTGACGTTAGAATAATACGGAAAGTGAAAGAGATTTTCTACTGTTTGACACGATAACACTACGCAGCTATCATTTCCGCTGCGCGTGGCGTACTGATTTGCAGAGTATGTCCATGACCCGATAGAATATTAGGACGACCCCGTGACAGCATTTTTATAAGCCAATGGCACGGAAAGCAGCTGAAACTCATTGGTAGTGCTGGAAGTAATGTAATGCTACGTTCATTTTGTGCAGTTTCCTGTTTCTTTACGTTTTTTCCAAAAAATAAACTTTAACATTTTTTTGCATACATTTTTGTGTGGTATTAATGTAACCTTTTCTCATGAAAAGCTGAATTGTTTCACTGAAATTGCCGAATGAAATTTTTATGGATATTTAAATATAGCGTTCTGTCAGACTGCATCTGGGACAGAAAGTAACATAACAGTTGACCTGTGAAGCTAAGGGTTAACCTAGTTTACGGCCTTTGTTGTGTCTTGTATAACCATCGGTGCCTCACTCCCTGAAATTGTTAAGATTGTAATGCGCTGTCATTCTCTAGGAAGGGGGCATATCTTGACGTGATAAAGCATGGAGTGCGCGTCTTCTGACGAGCCAGTTTGCTTCCGTTGTTGCATGAGCTCATTACAACCTTCTCAGCCAAGTGCAGTCGTTACTATGTGGGTACGTAACAACGTACGTAGCGTATATGAAGATATCCGAAAGAACAGATACCATCTTCATATATAGTTAAGGCTAACCGGCCATTGACTTTCTTCTTCTGTGCGGATGCACCCGTATTGCCCGAACTCTTATTGGACTCGGTAAGATTGTCTGCCGCGAGTAATGAGTGTAATGGGCAGGGGCACTGCGAATGTAGTGTGTGGACATTAAGTTGGGAATGTGGGTCTCACTGGGAGCGTGCAAGGTATAAGTCCCTTCAGTCACACTATCGTCTGTGCCCTCGGTAGCTCAGATGGACAGAGCGTCTGTCACTTAAGCAGGAGATCCCGGGTTTCAGTCCCGGTAGGGGTACACATTTTCAACTGTCCCCGTTGATGGATATCAACGCCTGTCGACAGCGTAAGCTCTTGATTTAATTATCATTTCGTACGTACGTACCGGGTCGCACGTTGGGGAAGCGTGTACGCGAGTACACTGCGTGCAGAACTACGTTATGGTGTCATTTACTTCTTGGGTTGCGCCATGCTTTACAGGAGCGGTCGTGCATGGGCCACCCACGTTCTTAGACTACGCCCGGAGTTACACCACTGTTACTCAGTGTTTCTCTCGCTTTCAGTACACACGAATGATGGCGGTACATGTGCATTCACTAAAGTACGAGCAGCCCTTAGCGGCTGGACATCTTACTTACAACTATTCATGACGTCGCGTTTCTGGCTTAGATCTTTTTTATTATGTGAGTTGTAAGTACTGCATCTTTTTCCAGTCAGTACAAACTTTAACTTTATTAATGTATTATACACTTAATGTTTTAGAACAGTTAGTCTAATTCTGGAGACGACGCTCATAGTAGCGTCGAAACCAGGTCAATTTTGACTTAATATTTGTGACCGAGGGCTTATTTTTTGTTCTAATATAATTAATCTACTTTTTCGTTCAAAGTATGACTATTACAGTCCGCCAAGTTGTCATTCTTGAGTAGTCATCGATTTCTCATATGATTGTTCTATGTAAAGATCTGTTCTCCACTGTAAAACAAGGCACGCATCCAGGGCTGGGTTCTGTAACGGATAGCAATTTCACACTTGTGTTCTCCATTCCACTTCCCCATATATATTCGTCTCTCCCACTTTTAACATACTTCAGTTTTCTAGGGTTTAATAATAATAAAATGTAGTAATACGAGGGTGACCCCAAAAGTTTTAAAAAAATATACAGAAACGTTTATTTACAATAAATTGTACACAGTTTTTTTAGTTTGAACATTTTTCTGTTTTTCACATAATCGCCATTTCGATCGATGCATTTTTGTAAACGCTGTAGCAGTTTCTGTATGCCCATGACATGGAAGCCCGCCTCCATGCTACGGAAGTAGCGTCGGACCTCATCTTTCACCTCGTCGTCGTCGTCGTCACTGTCACTGTCACTAAAGCGCCTTCCAACCAAGAGTTCTTTCAACTTGGGGAAACACGTGGTAGTCACAGGGCGCTAATGCCCGACTATAGGGTGGACGGGTGATGAAGTCCCATCCAAACTACTGCAGAGGTTTCACGGTTTGACGGGCGATGTGCAGGCGAGCAGTATCGTGAAGAAGACCCTTGCTCAACGTTCCTCTTCTTCGGTTGTGGATTGCCCGTCTGAGTCCCTTTAATGTCTGACGATATTTGTCGGCAATTGTTGTTGTCCCTATAACCATGAAGTCGACCAACACTGTCACTTTTCGGTCCAAAAAAACAGTTCCCATGACTTGCCGGCATTCTGTATTCTTTTGATTTTCGCGCCTAGATTGAGTCGGAGTGCCGCCACTCATGTGACTGTTGTTTGGTCCCAGGTGTGAAGTGAAAAAATGGTTCAAATGGCTCTGAGCACTATGGGACTTAACATCTGAGGTCTCCAGTCCCCTAGAACTTAGAACTACTTAAACCTAACTAACGTAAGGACATCATACACGTCCATGCTCGAGGCAGGATTCGAACCTGCGATCGTAGCGATCGCGCGGTTCCGGACTGAAGCGCCCAGAACCGCTCGGTCACAGCGGTCGGCCCGAAATGAAAAGGCCAGATTTCATAACCCATGACTATTGAATCCGAAACGTTGTCCTTTTCATCTGCATAGCGTTGGAGAAATTGAGGGAAAGTTTCCACGCGTTGCTGTTTGTGGTCTTCTCCCAGCATTCTTGGGACCCATCTTGCGCACACATTCCGAAATTTCTACGTTTCAGTCAAAGTCCGGTGATTGGTGTTTCGAGATTCGAGAAACCTCAGGAACAACATTGCATAGCTCATAAAGTGTGATTCGCCGGTTTTGAAGCACAGTTTATTCAACCTTTGCGATTGTCTCTTTGGGAATCGGCAGTTTCCCGCTTCTTTGCTCGCCCACCTGCAAACACACAGCACCACTTACGTAAATTTTTGATATCCATACACCACTCTCCATACACGTCAGTCGTCTGTAGATGAATGTCAAGTGGTTTGACGCCTTTTGCATTCGGAAACCGAATAACTGTGCGAGCTTGGCACATGGTGGTAGTGGCTAACGGGAGCTCTATTACATCAGGATGGCAAGCCGAGACTGAAAGCTCCAGCGTTTGTGCGATTGTTTCTGTAGAGAGTAGGGGCAGCAAGGAAAAAAACAGTGTGGCCAACAGCCACGTGAACAGTTTCCCTGCGGCCCCAGCGCTTTGGAGACCTTACTTTTGAGATTACCCCGGTATTATAACAACTTGCTTACATCATGGCTTCATATGTCACTGTGGCATAATTTACATGGTGTAAAATGAAGGTATGCAATTACCATTTTAAATAATTCACTTAAAATAAAACGAAGGGAAACACAGGGCTGCAGACCACGGCTGTGCGTGCGTTTGAATGAGAGGAATGGTGTTCCTTTCAGTCGTTTCCGTTTACAGTCAGGAAAGTCAGTGTTTGTGTTTTTTTTGTTTTTTTCTTAGTAGAGGATTTTTTCCCCTTTCTGTCTTGCCTCAGCAACTACCTGTGGTTTGCCGGGTCTACCTTTGGACGCGGGGGCCGTGTCAAATTTGCTGCTATTGACAGCTGTTACGGTCAGCCCGTGAATGGACGCTTTTACCTAGCTGGAATGCTCTCTGCAGGCAGTCAGTTCACAAGCACATCCCAGTAGGCTACACTACAAGTGAGCAGCTGAAAAGTTTCCTATGTTAAAAATCTTCCTTGGGGAGGGAGAACTTTCCCCAACGATACCCATCCTCCTGGATCAGCGCCTGTATAAAACACACTTTTTAATCCAGCTACAAGTTCGTCATAATAGCTTCAGAGATTCATTGACTTTTTTCTATATCCTCCTATACTGAAAAAGTGACTGACTGACGTTTCTCTTTGGATGACGCAAAGACGGTTTTATCGCCGTTGCTTTCTTACCTGTATACTACAGATCTACAGACCATTCCGCACAGCACTGCGAAGGCGATACATTGGGCGCATGATTACTTCTTATGTACCATGAATTAGAGCTTAATGGGATGCTGACGTCAAATATCCGCAGCTACGACGACTTTTGACGACCTTTAATTTCTGTAGAAGTACACTGACGCAAAAGTAATTGCAACACGTAGCAGGATTTGTGTGATTTAAACGAATGTTGGTGGGCGTGTTTCTACATCAGAAAGATGATGTCTATTTAAACTTCACGCCAGTCGCGTAAGAGTGGTACTAGTAGCGCCCCTCTGAGAATGCAAATCAAACATTTCTTTAAATATTCTGTTACGGTCGTTAGCGTTAGTTACTTTTCAGATTGGATGTTAGTCAATAATATTATCGACATCTCACTGTGTCTGAACGAGGTAGTGCATTACAGCTATAAGAAGATGGATGTTCCTTCTGCAATATTGCAGAAAGACTTTGGCGGAATGTGTCCAATGTACATGTTTGCTGGCAGCGGTGGTCACGGGAAAGTGCGGTCTCAAGAAGACCGGACTGTGGACAGGCACGTGGCACTAGCGAGAGGAAAGATCGCCGTTTTTGGTGTGTGGCTGTGGTGCATCCTATTGCGTCTGCAGCAGTAGTTCGGCAGCAGTTGGCACCATAGTAACACAACGGTTACTTGTAGGGCAGGTCCGAGCCAGGCGCGCTGTAACGTGCATTCCACTGACCCCCAAACCACCGCCATTCTCGACTCCAGTGGTGTCAAGCGAGAGCTCATTGAAGGACAGGTTGGAGGTCTGTTTTGTTTTGTGGTTCTGCCTCGGTGCAAGTGATGGCCGGGTGTTGGTTTGAGGAGGCCAGTTGAGGGCGTGCAGTCAACCTGTCTGCGTGCTAGACACACTCTATCTGCACCCTGAGTTATGGTCTGGGGTGCGATTTCGTATGAGAGCAGGAGCACTTTCGTGTTTACTCCGCGCACCATGACTGCAAACCTGCCGCCAGGCTGATGATTCGACCTGTTGTGCTGCCATTCACGAACAGCATTCCAGGGGATGTTTTCCAACAGCATAACATTCGCCACCGTACCAGTGTTGTAACTCAACATGCTTTACTGAGTGTCGACATGTTGCCTCGTCCAACTCCTATCACCAGATCTGTCTCCAATCGAGCACATGCGGGACATCAGCGGACAACCACCCCAGCGTCTTCCACCAAACAGCATTAACTGTCCCTGTTTTGACCGACTAAGTGCAACAGGCATCCCACAACTGACATCAGTCACCTGTACGACACAATTCATACATGTTTGCATTCAACGTTCTGTCGGTGACATAGGTCATCAGTGCAGAGCATTTCATATTTGCAATGGCTTGTCTCGGGCATACATTAACTTGTGATATTGCAATGTTAACCACTTAAATATGTTACCTAGACGAATGCACTCCCGAAATTTCATTACTCTACGTTAATTATTTTTTTATTTTATTTTTTCGGCCAGTGTATATCCAGTGAAATCCGCTGCGTGTAGCTATACCCGAAATAGAGGGCATGAATGGTAGCCAATACTACAGACTCCATTTCATATAGGCTTAGAAAAAGTTGTTCGATATATTGGACTATGTGTTGACGGTAAACCTACTCAGTCCTTCCATTTAAAACGTATACGTTGAAAATGCAACTGCAACTATTGGGCGTTGATGGGTTGCCTACCTAAGAATGCATGAAAACGCTGGACCATGTGCTAAAAAATAGTTCAAGTGGCTCTAAGCACTATGGGACTTAACATCTGAGGTCATCAGTCCCCTAGACTTATAACTACTTAATCCTAAGGACATCACACACATCCATGCCCCGAGACAGGATTCGAACCAGCTAAGTTCGTGTATGTATTACGGGCACTTCCACTTTGGTTCGACTACCGAATCTTTATTACAAAGTGTTGATACAAGTAAATACAAAGCGATTGGAAGGAAGGGAAATTAGTGTTTAACGTCCCGTCGACAACATAGTCATCAAGGAGTGAGCAAGAGCACAGATTGCGAAAGGAAGGGGAAGGAAATCGGCTGTGCCCTTTCAAAAGAAGGAACCCGGTTTAGCCGTAAATGATTTAGGCAAGTTACGGAAAACCTAAATCTGGATATCAGGGCGGGAATTTGAACCATCATCCTCCGAATGCCGTTGCAGTGTGCTAGCCACCGCGTCACCCCGCTCGATAAAGCGATTAGAAGCTGTGAGGATGCAGTGAGGTAAGTTCCAACTAATTCCTTTCTGTGCAATAGAACTGGACTCCATTCGTCCTCAGGAGGCAATACGTTGGTTCCACGTATTGCTTATAGCGAGCACAGTTCAAGATGGCGATTTGTTTATGAGGTTTTGTAGACTCTCGGAATTTAATGTTACAAGCTTTTTTAAAAAGCTTTCCCCACTGGTATGTTCTTTTATAGCTACAATTGTGTCCGAAAACGGCAGCATTCACTCACCGTCCGTGCTTCACTAGAGATTATCGTAATACGACGATGAATTTTGACGTAAAGACGCACATGGAGTCTAACAAAAATGCAAATTTTTTTTTTTTACGAAGTTGTTACTGAATGGGGAAATGCACGACTCCTCTGTGGGTCGATTGTGTCTGAAGATACGGTTGATGTATACTATGATGATGAAAATACAGGGGGAGGATGGTTCAGGCTTGCTACAGATGGCTGTGCGTTTGTAGCAGAACTTAACCTCGTCATCAACGTGGATGACAAAACAACCACAATTTTATCAGACTCGCGTTAAAAGAAACATGCTAGTTTACAACACCACATATTTGCTATCAAAGACTGGAACATAAGGCAGAATTTTATCTTCGACGTAAAAATGACATTACAATATGAGTGAGGGGCACTGCAGCTTACAGTAAATGAAGCTGTTACGCATGCGGAGAGGGTTTGCACAATGGGAGGACGAAATGTGCCATGTTTCACACGTAGACCTACTTCTGCAGGTGCTACTGTAAATTACGAATCAGTTATAACAGCAAATTGCGTATTTTATACCTGCTATGCGGAAAAAAGCTCTGAACGTATCATCACTCTCGTGATACGATTGGTGAGTATCACAGGAACTTTCACGTGATAAAGTTCCGCTTCCGATTGAATCATAGAAGGTTTAGACAGCTCTTTCATTGACTACAATGGACTGAATCAGTGCTGTGAGAGTGCGTCGCACACGTCAACTCAAACCATATCATCGGCTGTCGCCTGCCATCGCAACAGATATTATGCCGAGGTAAAATACAAATAGAACTTTTTAGCATCTGGACAAAAGATGATGTAGTTTTTAAAACGTAATGCCTTAGATTTAGAATCTTCATCTATACCCCAAAAGCCACCTTAAAGGTCGGTAGCGGAGGGTACTCCTGGTACCTCCTGCTGTCTTTTGCCCGCTTCCCCTGTTCCATTTACGAATAGCTCATGGGAAGGATGACAGGCGGTACAAAGCCGTATGAACTCTAGTTTTTCGATTTTCTCTTTGTGATCATCTCGCGAAACGTGTATGCGAGAGAATGATAAATACGTTGCTCGACTATTCCAGGAGCGTACTCTCGCGAAGTTTGAACTGTTCTGTTAATCCAAACCCGTAACGGTAAAGGTTCCAGCCTTATGAGCGATACCCAAGAAGTGTTCGAATAAGTGTTTTGAAATCCAATTTTTTCGTCAGTGAATTTTATTTTCTTGTATTCTAGCAGCGGATCTCCACCTGTCATTTATTTTTTCTGCGTTTTTGTACGGTAATTTCACTTTCCGTCGCTCCGGTTGGTTACAGCTAGGTATTTAAAGGTTTTTACGTTTCCAGTGATTCGCCGCCAATAGTGAATTGGAACAGTGATGGATTCCCTGGCCTGTTTGTGCTCAGTACGTTCCATTTATTTACGTTCAGTTTTGCCCTGCAACAGATTGCTGAACAAAGCTGCGTTATCCCACTACTGCGTCTGGTTCCGCAGTTCTTTTCTCTCACGGGGTGTGCGGAAGCACTACTTATCGAATAACTGAACGTTCTCGATTCGAATTCACACATTTCCAATACTATAACGAGTGAGTCAAAAAGAAAGAACATATTTCAGACAGAAGCACATTGTGCATGTCACTAGATAGAGGAAGGTTCAGAGTTTTGTTTGCCTGCTTATAACAACATGGCAATTAGACCACAAGAGAAATCATTTCAAGTGTTGGAATTTGCGCGAAGTCAGTCCATTGTTAAAGTGCAACGTGCATTCCGACGTAGATTCCGTCTGTGCACAAGCAGATTTATGAGTGGGATACAAAATTCTTGGAAGTTAGTTGGATATGCAAAGGGAAGAGCACTGATTGGCCACGTGCGTCTGTTGAAAATGTCGGGCGTGTCCGAGATGCGTTCACACGGAGTCCTCAGAGTCCACAAGACGGGCAGGCCTGGAACTTAAACTGCCACAATGTAGGCATTTGTGGGTCACAAAATCGTACCGCCCTCGTCGAACATGAAAGATATTCACCGAAACTGAATGTATTTCGTACCGTTTCTGTTCATAAACTGTACAGGAATGTCATAACTGGGCTTGCTGAAAAATTGGTTGTTTCCCCAACCTCACAAAGATTCCAGTGATATCATTTCTACGCATGACAGCGACCCACCTCACTTTGACTTTGAGGTGCTGCGGTATCTTAACAACGCCATCCCTCAACGTTGGATCGGCAGAGATGGACAACAAGGTCTTGTTCATTGCTTTTGGCCTCCCAGATCACCAGACCTCATACCCTGAGATTTTTTTCTGTGGGGGTACATAAAAGTGTGTTTGTTCCACCTACGGCAGGTATTCTCAAAGAGCTGAGAAATCTAAGTGTCGCTGCGCGGGATTAGCCGAGCGGTTTAAGTCGCTGCCCTCATGGACTGTGCGGCTAGTCCCGGCGGAGGTTCGAGTCCTCCCTCCGGCATGGGTGTGTGTGTGTTTGTCCTTAGGATAATTTACATTAAGTAGTGTGTAAGCTTAGGGACTGATGACCTTAGCAGTTAAGTCCCATAAGATTTCACACACATTTGAACATTTTCTAATCGTCGAAGCTGTCGATTCAATAAACAGATACCCGTTGACTCGTGCGTGGAATGGAATGGACTATGATTTCGATGTTTCTCCAGCAACGCATGGTGCTCATGTTGAGTGTCCGTGCAAACATAAAACATTGAACTCTCTTCTATCCAGCGACAATGTGTTTCTACCTCTCATAGTTTGTAATAAACAGCTGTAATCTGTTCTTTCTTTTTGAATCAATCTGTAGTTCTTGTCTCAAGTCTGGTCTGATTTGATGCAGCTCTCCAACCTAGTGTAACTCGCGTAAGTCTCTTAAGCTCTGCATGACTGTTGTAATCTTCATCCATTTGCAACTGCTACCTGTGGTCAAGCCTGGGTCTCCCTTTACTATTTTTTTTACACCCCCCCCCTCCCCCGCACCACGTTCCGTCTTTCCTCCCCAGTTCGATTCATTACTTTCTCATTAGTTACTGAATCTACCCATTAAATCTTCAGCAGTCTTCTGATGCACCAAATTTCTAACGCCATTTTCTTCTTGTTTACATTTTTTGTTTATCGTCCACTTCCAAATGAAGCTACATTCCGACAAATACTTTGATGAAAAAACTTTCTAACCCATAAATTTGAATTAGATTTTAACACAGGTCTCTGTATCAGTAAAGCTTTTCTTGCTGTTGCCTGTCTGGAGATTTTATATCTTGTATATCTTCTTGTCGAGGAAGCGGAACTAGTGTACTACGTCTAACATCTCATTTTGAAATTTCTTTCCTCACGTCGCTGGGACCACAATTAACGCTGACAGGTACTGTGAGCTACTGAAAAAAGACAAATGGGCAATTCAGAACCGGAGAAGAGGAATGTTGAGCAAGGGCGTACACATTCTCCATGACAACGCTCGCCCACACATCGCTCAGCAAACCTTCGCCAGAAAGCGATTCAGCTCCGACGACGAGGTGAAAGAAGAGGGTCATAACTTTCTGAATCACATGGTGGCGAGCTGGTACGATATAGGCATACAAAAACTGCCACAGCGTGTACAAAAATGCATCGACAGAAATGGATTTCTGTCGAAAAATAGCTAAATGTTCAAGCTGTAAACTGATGTAAATCATTGTAGAAATAAACAGGTCTATGTACTTATAAAAGAATAGGAGACCTTACTTTCGGGATTACCCTCGTATAATGAGTGAAGAGTTGACCAGAAATGGTTCGTGTCACTTGTTTCCTGCATCGCCCAACTGACCTGCGTTTCGTCAGTAGAAACTGAAATAATACTGTGAGTAATTCATATTGCCAAACGGCTGAAATGTTCGCCCGGTCGCACTTGCAGGTTGCTTATCGAACAGCTTCCAGTGGGGAAAAAAATGAAACTTCAGTATTTCGTATAGCTATTACCCGAATATAAAAATCAAAAGCGTTGTCCCCAGAGTCTTTCGTCGCGTCATGCCTGAATAAAATCTTCTCAGATTTTAAACCGCGACATTTGGAATAAAACACTCAAACTTCCGATAGGCAGTCAATGGGTTTTTACTGCTGAAGAGAGCGGCAGAGATAGCCCTCGAAAGCGCGACTGTTTTATTCGAAATGACCCGACTTGAAAAATAAGATGATTTTCAATAAAAATGCTGTGGTAATTACTCATTAAGCAGTACACTGTCCAGTCTCAGTAATGTGACCACCAGTCAAAAGCCTGTGTGTATTGAACCGGGGACCTAGAAACGACGGAGAGGCTTCGTCCCGCCCTAGCCCTCAGTGGTTCACAACCCCACAACAACAGACCACAGCAGTCCACCCACCCCATCGCCGACCCACACCGGACTCAAGGTTATTTTGCGGTTCGGCCCCCAGTGAACACTCCCCCCCCCCTCCCCCTCCCCCGAACGTCTCAACTTCTCATACCAGACGACTGTAACCTGAAATGTTTGCGTGGTAGAGTAATTACGGTGTACGCGTATGTGGAGACAGTGTTTGCGCAGCAATCGCCGACATAGTGTAACTCGGGCGGAATACGGGGGAAACCGGCCCACATTCGCTGAGGCAGATGGAAAACTACCTTAAAAACTATCCACAGGCTGGCTGGCACACAGGATTGGTTCAAATGGCTCTGAGCATTATGGGACTTAACATCTGAGGTCATCAGTCCCCTAGAACTTTGAACTACTTAAACCTAACTGACCTAAGGACATCACACACATCCATGCCCGAGGCAGGATTCGAACCCGCGACCGTAGCGGTCGCGCGGTTCCAGACTGCAGCGCCTAGAACCGTTCGGCCACACAGGCCGGCTGGCACACAGGACCTCGACACTAATCCGCTGGGCGGATTCGCGCCGGGCACCGGCACGCCTTCCCGCTCGGGAAGCAGCGCGTTAGACCCAAAGACCTTGTAAAAAATAACTAGACTCACTGATGGCGCTGCAGTCGCGGGATAATTTGAACCTTCGGCTGGACGCCATTATAGTGGTTGTAGTCTGATGTGTTGTGTAGTACTGTTGTTTATGAAGACCCTGATTCAACGTTGTATATTTGTTGGGACGTACATACAGTATTTGTTACTCGTAATTCTACTGTCTGTACGTTCCAAGCAAAAGAAGTACAATGTGAAGAGTCGTGCAGCGATTATTTTTTTTTTTCACTATGGGACTTAACTGCTGTGGTCATCAGTCCCCTAGAACTTAGAACTAACTAACCTAAGGACATCACACACATCCGTGTCCGAGGCAGGATTCGAACCTGCGACCGTAGCGGTCGCGCGGCTCCAGACTGTAGCGCCTAGAACCGCTCGGCCACATCGGCCGGCGCAGCGATTAATTGTACAAATAAATTCGAGAAAGGAACGAATATTACATTTCACAGGTAAGTGAATATTTTAAGTTGTTTTATATGTCAGTGCACTTGCTTAATAAATGTTTTTGTAACACGGTATTAGCATAATGTGTGTGCATTTATTTGCAGGTTTCCTTTCTCAAAACCACGGCTGTTACAAAAATGGTTACACGCTGTCAGCAGGCAACATTTCCGAGCGACAGAAAACCATTTTATATGTTCTGATGATTTTGAAGAAAGTTGGCTGATCGGTAGTGTTTTCATGGTCTAGGTTAGGTTGAAACTTGATAATTTGATCGTGAGTTGCCAAAGCACTATGCCATATATAACGCACTTCTCGTCATAAAATCTAAAGCAAGGTAGAGTCAGAAAATATGTATTAATATAGTGGGCAAATCTTCGAGTATTTTGATGCATTTTGCGTACATCTATCGTAAATGAACTACGAAAAATGCTAGGGGTCCAGAACATAACTTTTAGCTACGGCAGATTCCATGTAGTACGTAAGATAAATTCATAAACAGTGACTATTTGCTGTTTGTTCATAAATTAAAAAGTATATTGTAGTAACGTATTTAAATGAGGCATTATGTTTTTGACCTAACTCAAGGGATGGCATTTTATAACCAAAAGCGATGTATAAACATTCGAACTCCGCGCGTCAGTTTACCACCCTAATGGCCGCCGCCCAGCTATTCAATTTGTCCGCTCTTCACAGTCGACCACTCGTGCGGTTGTGGGGACCTGGTTAGACCGCGCGGCTACCCCACGGGCGGGTGTCATAAGCCTTTTGCAGCGCGGACCGCTGCGAGACGTGTAGGACTTGTGTCACAAATGCCGTAGGATTCTCTGTTGGGGATTGACGACCAGATCAGATGATGCGGCCCCACAGATTCTCGATTGGGTTTAAATCCGGAGAGTTTTACGGTAAGGGGGTTTTGTTTTGTTTTTTTGGGGAAGGAGACCAGACAGCGAGGTCAACGCTCTCATCAGATTAGGGAAGGACGGGGAAGGAAGTCGGCCGTGCCCTTTGAAAGGAACCATCCCGGCATTTGCCTGGAGCGATTTAGGGAAATCACGGAAAACCTAAATCAGGATGGCCCATACGCGAGATTGAACCGTCGTCCTCCCGAATGCGAGTCCAGTGTCTAACCACTGCGCTACCTCGCTCGGTCTTTTACGGTAAGGGGACTACGGTAAACTGATCCTGGTGCTCTTCGAACCACGCACGTACACATCAGCTATATGACACGTTGCATTGTCCTGCTAGTAGATGGCGTGGTGCCGAGGAGAAACGAACTGCATGCAGGGGTGGACAGATGCATACTTGTGTTGATCCATTGTGCCTTCTAGAATGATGAGATCGACCAGGAAATGCCAGGAAAACAATAGCCAGACCATAACGCTCCGACGTTTTTTGCGCCAGTTTTGGATGGCGCCATTTTGCCATGCACGGTATACATTAACGGCGATGGCACTCGAACAGTTTACAAACGTAGCCGTTTCGGAAATGCTTCCATCCTTGACCTGAAAGTCAGTGATCATGCTCTTTTGGACGTCTAATAAATCGCTCCGTTTCCGCATTACGTCAACGAGTGCTCTGTTTTTCCGTATCCCCCTGACACGCCTTGTCTACCCTTCACTGCTGGTGCTGCCACATGCCGTCTGTTAGTGTTCACTCCACGTCGAACATAGGCGGTTGTCTCTTTAATGTGACTGGACCGTGTATAATCTTGCGTTAAAGGTTAAACACAAGAAGTGTTAAAGTTAGAAACTGTGTATATGCCTTGAGAAACCGTACTCACTGAGCGCTAATTACCCTGACTTAATTTTCATAACTTGCTTTTCTGTGATCAAACCTAAAATAAATAGTTTGACACTATGCACTATTTGCAAAAAATATCGATGCGGATATAAAGCGGTTAGTTTCGACTTTTTCATTAGTCTGTGGGTGAATAACCCGTAACTAATAAAACCAACATAACTACAATGTTGAATCTTCAACCTTAAAGGTTTTACATGGACAACGTCATTTATTTAACACATTAACTCGTTTGAAAAATAGACGTTTGAAGCTGTTTTATACATGGGAGTTAAGCTGTTTAAAGAATCCGAAGTGGGGGTTAATGGTATAACGCTGAAAGATTAGCTGTTATGATGCCTGTGTTTTTGCGCGCACATCGAGTTCCTTGTGCCGTCAATCTTCCGTGTGTGATGCTGGCGTATTTGGAGCAAAATTTGTATGTGACTGTGCACGTGATCGGGCGACACAGGTGCCTTCAATATTTCCTCTTCGTGTGTCAGTGTTAAGTTTGCTTCATTTGTTACCTCAGCTAAAGATGATTCTCTTCACAGACGATTTGAATCTTCAAATTTTCTCAGATGCTTTGTTGTCGGTTTTGCCCATATGATTGTTTGCTATGTGAAGAGCTGAAGTTCTTAGAATATAAGCGGATCATTTTTGGGTATTATCCATGTAGCCGAGCAAGGTGGGATAGTGGTTACCACTCTGGAATCGTATTCGACAACAGTGACGCTATACTTAACGCCTGGCCTTCTTGAATAATATTTCTGTGGAATTCATAATACGATTCGAGATATTAAAAAAAAAAAAAAGAAATAGTTGCGATAAATTCCTTAACCATCCGCTCCTCTCTCTCCACTTCCACCACTCCTTCCTCGTTCTGTCACGCTAGTAGTCATTCTATAATGATCTCGATATCTCTGAACTGCAACGTGTCAAACTGGTTTGGCGTGAACGCTAGCATGCTCAGCTTCAGAAGCATTGATTAGTTTTTAGGTGATTAGAGACTGTAATGTCTCGTTCTACCAACCTAGTTTCGTTAACTGGTAGAAAGCGCCCTATTATTGTGACTGTCGTATCTGCTTTGATATAACTGAGGGAAGAAATGTATGACCTGCAAGTAAAATAATGCATTTCAGAGTATCAGGACTCGAACAGACCAGGCTGATGACAGTGAAGTCGTGGCCTGAACTGCAGTGTAGTTTGTTGCGTTGACAGAGAGAGACGTCGCAGATGTACCACGTGAATTGATGAACGTGTCTGGGCTATTTTAGCTCATTTGGCTTTGCCACTCGCTTGAGCGTCAAAAGCGAAGAGAATCACAACGGATTAAGATATATTTATGAAATTAATTACGTAAGTAAATGCAGATAACATTGAAGAGGCGATAGCACTTATCAGAATTACCTATTACCGTTCCACTAAGTACCTGCAATCAGTGCACGTGTCGCTACTCCTGGTTGGTCAGCGCGAAAACAGATGGCGTATTGTCTGCAGATGTGTTGTGGGATATTATGTAGCCAATAAGCTTGCAACTGATACATCAACTAACTCGGAGTAGTTTGAGACTGGGAGGCGGCCCAGTACCTTTATGTGTCTGGTGTAATGGGAAAGACTGTAGGGATGTTCTCAGCGCACCCGCTACATTCATACGTAGACAAAATTTTTCGTTTTTGTGTGCGTTGATGTTTCGTCACTTGCCAGAGGTTAATTAAAAGATAGGATCGTCGCGTCATTGACCCGAGTACATAGAATTTCAATGCAGCAGAGCAGGCATAAAAATTTACAGATCGTGGCGTCGGCGTTAAGAGCGGTCGTATGACACTTAAGTCGTGTCTAAGAGAAGTGGCCCGTTTAGATTCCACACAACATGTGGACAGTTTTGGATAGTTTCATTTATATTACTTACTCGGTTTAAAGAATGGAAAGTTGGATTGTGAAAATACCCCGAGAAATAAGGAGCGTAGGAAAATAGTCGTTGCAGTATGCTGTAATATAAAAGTAGAATCATTACTGACTGTAAGTATTACAGTAAATTGCGCGTTTTAGGGTCGCTAGTGCATATATTATTAGTGTAGCTAGTGTTTGATATGAGGTAGTGGATTTTAGGACTAGTGCTTTTTTGATGGACATTTTCGTTTTCTTTAAAAGGTGAACAGGTAAAAACTGGAGAAATGTTTTCTACGTCAACACCTAGCTTATATACAGTTTCTTTCCGTTTAACGCTCATTTGTATGTGTGGTACCCTTTTATGTATTATAAAATAAAAAAGAAAGCTTTAAATGCCCCTCTTTCTGCTTCCCACCCATCCTTCCCCTTTAAGCCTACTAGCGTTTGTATCGTTTAAGTGATCGCCTGATAATACATGCTTCCGTGTACGGGCAGATAAATGTTGCAGACCTTAACTGGACTTTACTGGTTATCATCATCATGAAAGAAGAAATTAATCCCGAGAGGCGAGCAGAAACGAAGACGTACCCTTAATCACAAGTGTCCTACACTACATCACACCTTCATGCATCGTTTTTAAAGAACTGGTTTAATTTCGGAGAGGTGTAAATCTGTGGTCATGCTAAATCACTGACAAATAATTGTATGCTCTTGCAGGATTAACTGGCCAATTCTGACACTCTTGGAAATTCAGGTATTAGTAGCAAGTCATACATAAATTTAAGGCAGATCAGCTGTGGCTCAGTCGGTTTTAACTCGTTAGTATCTGCTGTATCTCTAGGGGACTGCACTTTGCGTTTGTCACAGCTATCTTTTTATAATATTGATACAAAGATTACTGCAAAAGCGTACTGTGAGCAATACGTGACAGTATTTAATTTTGTCAGTAGCACCTCAATGCAGTCGCAGTGATCAGCTATGGACCAATGTTCAAAGCAGCGATTACTTCTTCGCATCCTGTAGACTGAACTTCAGTCGAATTCCGAATTTCGCTACGTCTTTTAGACACACAGTTGTTTGTATCTATGCAGTCGTTTTCGTCTGTACATTTGCTCATATCACATGTCACGGTTGTTTTTGTAGCTATTTTCCCTTTGGCCACAATCTGTGTCAACTGTTTTCTCACACGGATCGTCTCCATTTAATTCCGTGCCCACATTTATTTCTTTTATTTGAAGTTTGGTTTCAATGGCTTGCACGCGCCTGCACCAAGGTTCTTCAGCACAATGTACATTGTGGAGAGTTACTTCATACTGACGCACCGAATGCCAGTTGCAAAACCGGATCGAGTCAAAAGTCATTTTGCTTAACGCAGCCGCTGTGATCAGAGGCCAGAGAAGCTGGAAAGTTTCGCCCAAATCCATTCGATAGAATCTAGTTTTCCCTACACTCAGTTGAACCAAACATCCTAGCTTAGCAAGAGAACCTGCGCTCTGTGTAATAGACGGTCGCGCCTGTTAACGCTTCCAACGATGATATTTTGGCGACCGCAACTGTAAATTGCGACACACGCAATTTGGTCGGATAAGTGTTGTGATAATCCGAAATACGCGTCCGATGAGGGAAAGATAAAAAGAAGCACACATTAAAATGGTGAAGGAATACGGAAGTGGGACGAAAAGAAAATTAACGTTAACTGCTGAAATTTGGCGCTCTGAAGTTCACAACGACAGAAGAAAAAAATGACAATAGGTATAGGAGACGCTTCTATATACATAACCAGGGTTTATGTAAACTAGGGCATTTTGCGCGCAACCTACCGTCTGAATGCATTCGGCTGTGTGCTATCATGTGACATACAGCAGAGGGCTTCTGTTACTCTGATAAGCGGCACACCACCAGTTTCCCGGTCGACCCTTGAACGGTTCATGTGTCGCTGCAAGTCGAGCGCAGAATGCGGCGACTGACACGTGGCGGCTTCTTTAAGCTCGTCTGCCTTATTTGAGACACGAAATGCATTGTTCTTCAATTGCATTTGTTCAGCAGGTCGTTGTTGATCAGTTCAGGGCGCTCACATGTTACAGTATGTGTTTGCACTGGCAGAACAATTTTGCGACTGGGCTGAAACGTCCAAGTACCAGTCGTTGAAAAAGTTGATTCCTACGTGTGTGACTCTGCGGCTGTGCCTCGGGTGCTGAATACTTCGACGCGCGCGCAATTTCTAAGGGTTATATTTTCCAACCTTCGTACAGGCACTTTGATAGGGCCAAGAAGCAGCCACGGGAATATTTATGTTTACGCTATTTACAATCATGTCGTATTTATATATATATATATATATATATATATATATATATATATATATATATATATATATATATATATATATATATATATAATAAATTCCGAAGACTTTGCTATTTCTTAAGTAGAAGCAAAAGGATTTTTTACTGTTCGTTCAATATATTTGCCACAATTTCGCAAATATTTTAACTGAAATATTATTATGAATTGTTACGTATATACAGGGTGATTCAAAAAGAATACCACAACTTTAGGAATTTAAAACTCTGCAACGACAAAAGGCAGAGGTAAGCACTATCTGTCGGCGAATTAAGGGAGCTATAAAGTTTCATTTAGTTGTACATTTGTTCGCTTGAGGCGCTGTTGACTAGGCGTCAGCGTCAGTTGATGCTAAGATGGCGACCGCTCAACAGAAAGCTTTTTGTGTTATTGAGTACGGTAGAAGTGAATCGACGACAGTTGTTCAGCGTGCATTTCGAACGAAGTATGGTGTTAAACCTCCTGATAGGTGGTGTATTAAACGTTGGTATAAACAGTTTACAGAGAATGGGTGTTTGTGCAAAGGGAAAAGTTCTGGACGGCCGAGAACGAGTGATGAAAATGTAGCACGCATCCAGCAAGCATTTGTTCGCAGCCCAGGAAAATCGACTCGCAGAGCTAGCAGAGAGCTGCAAATTCCACAATCAACTGTATGGAGAGTCCTACGAAAAAGGTTAGTTATGAAACCTGAACGTCAACTACCCGAGGCGATGGATCGGCCGCCAGGCAGCCCGTGACAGAGCACTTCATCACTGGCCTCCAAGAAGCCCTGATCTTACCCCCTGCGATTTTTTCTTATGGGGGTATGTTAAGGATATGGTGTTTCGGCCACCTCTCCCAGCCACCATTGATGATTTGAAACGAGAAATAACAGCAGCTATCCAAACTGTTACGCCTGATATGCTACAGAGAGTGTGGAACGAGTTGGAGTATCGGGTTGATATTGCTCGAGTGTCTGGAGGGGGCCATATTGAACATCTCTGAACTTGTTTTTGAGTGAAAAAAAAACCTTTTTAAATACTCTTTGTAATGATGTATAACAGAAGGTTATATTATGTTTCTTTCATTAAATACACATTTTTAAAGTTGTGGTATTCTTTTTGAATCACCCTGTATATATATATATATATATATATATATATATATATATATATATATATATATATAAACACGTTTATATACAAGACATGCTCGTGCGTCCTCTCGAAACAAGACAAAAAGAGATTTTTTACTGCAGAAGTTGTTTGTAGTACTGTTCACAAAACCGTAAAGGTGAACTCTTGTACCTGATTGAATAGACCAGAAGAGACATGATGCTTGTGGATTGCCACGTAACAATTCATAATATTATTCCAGTTAAAATATTTGCGAAATTGTGGCAACTATATTGAATGAACAGTAAAAATCCTTTTGCTTCTACTTAAGAAATAGCAGTCTTCGGAAAATTAACATGCATAATCCCTGATATTATACCAGTCTTAGTTCTACAAAGTTGTAATTACACTCTCAGTGAAAGAAGCGACATCAGATTGTATTTTCTTCTTCCTTTTCTTGCATCGCCACGATACAGATTTAAGAGCATTACTGTGTCTTTTGCAAGCACTAATTGAGATATTACATTTAAAACATGTTTCTTTTCATAAAATAATAAACCTCTCAGTTCTCCTGTTTTAATCAAACTGTGTAATTGCCCTCGGGCCGTTTACATTAAGTTGAATGCGACTTATTTGATGATGCAACGGTCGAGCGCCTTAAGCGCTCTGTCATCAGTTATTAAAAGCCGGAACTGCATCTTAATTCAAAGTCCTAGTAACCTTTTACAAAATAACGTTCTTTGTATGTACGTCAACTACATACATGGTAGTTGGTCGCCAAACACGACGTTAACCGACAATGACTTTTACACCTTAAACTAAATATCTTTCGTCCCATGAGGCCAGTGAATACGATTTTTTGAAAAATAAAAAAATCATTGTTCAGAACTTCAGGTGCAAATCAGAATTGTTGAACTTCCCCTTTTTAACGCCATCCTTTTGTTTGAGACTCTATGATAAATATAGTCGGGAAACTTAATCTATTTATACGAAAGGAGCCACATCAGCACTTTTGAAGCACGGAAAAGCAAAAAAGAATTACACTGCATTCATTATAACACAACTTTTGGTTTTTCAACACATTTTTTTTTCATGTCGTGTGCCTTCCCCGCTGATCTGGTATATGCTTCGAAGCGATGAAAGGGCAGTCTTGATGTTTGCTACTATCAGATTTCATTCTCTCTATGTGTAAGGTTTGAAACATAATTACATTCGAATGAAGTTTTTTGTACGTCTTTTTGCATCTCATATTTTCGGAATAATTAAAATTGGTTGAACACCGCCATATCTAAAATACGAAGAAACAGTTCCATAGGCCACTAGAAGATTTCTCCGTGTTCTCCAGTTTCTTATGAGCACATCACATTGGTCACTATCCACACTGATTTGTAAGCGCTAGTCTTCCGATGGCGATGCCTTTGTCTTCTGGATTTCGTAGGCACTGCAGCAGCAGCTACATAGCGTGAAGACTTAGTCAGAATGAATCGACCGTAAATACACTCCTGGAAATTGAAATAAGAACACCGTGAATTCATTGTCCCAGGAAGGGGAAACTTTATTGACACATTCCTGGGGTCAGATACATGACATGATCACACTGACAGACCCACAGGCACATAGACACAGGCAACAGAGCATGCACAATGTCGGCACTAGTACAGTGTATATCCACCTTTCGCAGCAATGCAGGCTGCTATTCTCCCATGGAGACGATCGTAGAGATGCTGGATGTAGTCCTGTGGAATGGCTTACCATGCCATTTCCACCTGGCGCCTCAGTTGGACCAGCGTTCGTGCTGGACGTGCAGACCGCGTGAGGCGACTCTTCATCCAGTCCCAAACATGCTCAATGGGGGACAGATCCGGAGATCTTGCTGGCCAGGGTAGTTGACTTACACCTTCTAGAGCACGTTGGGTGGCACGGGATACATGCGGACGTGCATTGTCCTGTTGGAACAGCAAGTTCCCTTGCCGGTCTAGGAATGGTAGAACGATGGGTTCGATGACGGTTTGGATGTACCGTGCACTATTCAGTGTCCCCTCGACGATCACCAGTGGTGTACGGCCAGTGTAGGAGATCGCTCCCCACACCATGATGCCGGGTGTTGGCCCTGTGTGCCTCGGTCGTATGCAGTCCTGATTGTGGCGCTCACCTGCACGGCGCCAAACACGCATACGACCATCATTGGCACCAAGCCAGAAGCGACTCTCATCGCTGAAGACGACACGTCTCCATTCGTCCCTCCATTCACGCCTGTCGCGACACCACTGGAGGCGGGCTGCACGATGTTGGGGCGTGAGCAGAAGACGGCCTAACGGTGTGCGGGACCGTAGCCCAGCTTCATGGAGACGGTTGCGAATGGTCCTCGCCGATACCCCAGGAGCAACAGTGTCCCTAATTTGCTGGGAAGTGGCGGTGCGGTCCCCTACGGCACTGCGTAGGATCCTATGGTCTTGGCGTGCATCCGTGCGTCGCTGCGGTCCGGTCCCAGGTCGACGGGCACGTGCACCTTCCGCCGACCACTGGCGACAACATCGATGTACTGTGGAGACCTCACGCCCCACGTGTTGAGCAATTCGGCGGTACGTCCACCCGGCCTCCTGCATGCCCACTATACGCCCTCGTTCAAAGTCCGTCAACTGCACATACGGTTCACGTCCACGCTGTCGCGGCATGCTACCAGTGTTAAAGACTGCGATGGAGCTCCGTATGCCACGGCAAACTGGCTGACACTGACGGCGGCGGTGCACAAATGCTGCGCAGCTAGCGCCATTCGACGGCCAACACCGCGGTTCCTGGTGTGTCCGCTGTGCCGTGCGTGTGATCATTGCTTGTACAGCCCTCTCGCAGTGTCCGGAGCAAGTATGGTGGGTCTGACACACCGGTGTCAATGTGTTCTTTTTTCCATTTCCAGGAGTGTAATTCTGAACCTGTGTGTTTTCGAACAAAGCTATTTTTCAGAATCACTCTCCATCAAAACCTGGTGCAATCCGGTGAACACGCCAAGAAGTGCCACCAGTGATGCAGAAATTAATGACCCAGGAAGCTAGTCGCTCGCTGCAATCTTAATGAACTTGGTATCCCGCCATGGCTAAGCGATAACAATGTCCACAGAAGTCGACCGCGCTGAAGGGGCGGGGCGCTTCAGTTGCTAGTTCACCGCAGTCAAAGGGCTGATATAATTGGTGATTTTTATGTATCAGGTATTCATGGTTTCGTGACGCATTGCCGGAAGAGATAAGTAGACTGTTAGTGTCGAATATCCCTGACAACCTGGGGATGCCATCTTTCGCAGTAAATGAATACACAGGCAACATGGGTGAATGAAGCACACATCAGAGACCGAACTTGGCATACTACACTGCCCGGTTCTGTATTTTTAATAAAGGGCGTCATAATATGCACACGGCATCAATTTATGGCTACTTGTTTCAGGCGTTCATCCGTTCGGGGAGTATTAGTAACAGATAAATGCGAGAGAAACTACAATGGAATAGCGCTCAGCTCCTCCTCGAATAGCAGTGACGTGCAGTGAGAAGTACAAGTGTGCTGTTAGACTGACGAAGGCATTTGTTTCGTTATCATTAAGCATATATCACTTCTGATTCTCTGTTCGAAAACTTGACTGTCCATCTGAAAAGCTAAGTTTCACTGAAACATTTCCGAAGCTGCAGCTGTTCTTATGTTTCTTAGATTTGAAATCGACGAAATAAAGGAATTTGTGGTCTATTTAATCGTTTCACAAAAGCAGATATCTGTAGATGCAAGATAGTATGTTTACGCTTAACAGAAATAGTCTTCGAAGTGGTTTGACAACTTCCAATTTCGAGATTTATACTTGGTAGGTCTCATTCACTGCTGCTCATATCACGCCACGGTCTGCCCGTGTTTGCTCTGTTTGACGCAGAGGAACTTAGTCATCTCGGGAGAAGCTATTTCTAAACCAACCGAATCAAACCCCAGCCGGAAACAACAGCGGGAAGGAACGCGACAGCAAGGTACGGAGGCGAACTTAACACGCAACGGCGGTGTTCCTTAATGCACCATGTCCACTTCCCTGCTGCCTGTGGTTCAATTACAGTCCCTAGCCTTCGGATAAAAGCTTGGTGAACCTTCTTCCAGAAACGGTTTGCCTGATAGCGCTTCATATGTGTCACGTCCCATCACATTTCATATATTTTATCAGTGTTTTCAAGAATAGTGGTAAACGTCTCCATCACAGCTTATCGTATAAGTGTTTAGGGATAATGCTAAGAATTAATGTGAAATCTGTCCAGACACTTAAAACTAGTATTGTGGAGGGCGAATAAAAGGTTTAGATTTGCTGGAAGGATCTTGGGAAAGTGCAGAGCATCTTTAGAGAAAATAGCGTAGACACTTAAGTATGACCAGTTCTAGAGTATTGTTCCAGTATTTGAGGTCATTACCAAGCATGCGTGAAATTAGACACCGTACAAATAAAGAGGCGCGTTGCTAATATCGTAATAATACGTTATAGCCCTCATGAAAGTGTAACAGAAATGCTCGAGAACTTACGCGGCCGTGAAAGGAAAGTGACGTAGTTCTCGCAAAACCCTGTTACGTAAATCTATAGATCCTGTAATCGAAAAAGAGTGGACACCCATTATACCACCATTGCACATTGCGCGTAGGGATCATGAGAATAAGACAAAAGAGGTCACGAGGCGTACAGAGGCATAGGGCAGAAAATAGCTAATATTGGAATGAAGTACCTTCTACCCTCTGCCATGAAGGTGGCAGTGATAAAATACAGACTACGAGAAGTTAACTACAACTTGTTCATAAACCAGAATGTAGTTGTGAGGTTCGAAGGACGTGAACGAGAAGCATTAATTTAGAAGGGATTGAGTCAGGGTTGTAGTCTTATCAACGACATTATTCAGTGTGTACGTTGTGTAACCGGTAGAGGAAACCAAGAAGAAATTGGGAAAGAGGATTAAAGTTCAGGGAGAATAAATAAAAACATTGCAATTCTGTCAGAAATAGCAAAACAGAGAAGCTGAATGGAGTGGATAGTGTCTCACAAAGAGATTCAAAGATCAGCATAGCAAAAGTAAAACTAATGTAATTGAATTAAACCAGACGATGCTGATGGAATTCGATTAGAAAATGAGACACCGTAAGTAATAGAAGAGTTTTGCTTTTTGAGCAGCAAAATGACTGATGAAGTCTAAAGTAGAGGGGTTATTAGATGCAGACCGGCAGTAGCAAGAAAAGTATTTCTGAAAAGGAGGCATTTGTTGACATCTGGTATAAACTCAGGTATTAGCAAGTCTTCACTGAAGATAATATATGGAGTGTGGTCTTGTAGGGAAGTGAAACATTGGCGACGGAGTCTAAGCAGCTCAGACAAGAAGAGAGTAGGCTTTGAAATATGGTGTTGCAGAAGAATGCTGAGCATTAAAAGTGTAGATCGAATAACCAATGAAGAGTTACTGAAAGGTATTGGAGAAAAGAGAAATTTATAAGGCACATATTGACTACAAGAAGGGATCGACTTCGACAGGACACGGCTTGAGGCGTTAAGAAATCGTCAGATTTGTAATGGAAGTAAGTTTGTGCGCGTTTGTTTTGTGGGGGGTATAGAAATTGTAGATGGAGACAGAGGATTGAATACCGTAAGCAGGTTCAGTAATTCTTCAGAGCTGAAGCAGCTTGCAGGGGATAGACAAGCGTGGACAGCTGTACCAAACCGGCCACAGAATTGAAGACAACGACAGCAACAACAGAGTTGCCTATCTAGAAACCCCGATACCTCCAACGCAGTTAATTTTAGAAAACTACAGAAAAATTTTCTCTTAAATCTGTTTAGCCACATTCTCTAGTCATGAGGCGAATGCACAATGATCGTCAGTCTGACATCCACATTATTACAATGAAATCTCCCGATTCGCAGGATGTGGCGCAGTGTTTAACACACTGTACTCGCCTTCTGGAGTACGACACTTTGGTTGAACTCTCCATCCAGATATCCAAGTTAAGATTTTCCGTGACTTCGCTAAATAAAGGAAATGACAGGATAATTCCGGCAAATTTTCTTCCTCCAGTCCAAGGTTTGCTTATGTCTCTAATGACCTCGTCGTCGATGGGACTTTAAACACTGATACTCTTTCCTTTCCTTCTGTTCAGTTCTCGCCGGCCGGGGTGGCCGAGCGGTTCTAGGCGCTATAGTCTGGAACTGCGCGACCGCTACGGTCGCAGGTTCGAATCCTGCCTCGAGCATGTATGTGTGTGATGCCCTTAGGTTAGTTAGGTTTAAGTAGTTCTAAGTTCTAGGGGACTGATGACCTCAGAAGTTAAGTCCCATAGTTCTCAGAGCCATTTTGATCGATTCTCATTTACTTCGCTTCCGTAGTAACCAATATTCCTTATAAATAATGAAATCAGTTTTAAATGTCTACAGTCCTGAAATAACACGCTACACACTGCGCCATTGAAACTGACACTGCTGGAAAACAAAACATGTGAACATAAGTCTTTTGACTTCACATAGACTTCTTTAAGATATGTATCCTATATCCATTTCGTTACTTGCTGTGAAACTTTATTCACTTAGCACAAATATTTGCTGCCTTTTTATTGCAAATTATCGTGCATGTAACTCTAAGGCTACGAGAGTCTTCAAAATGCATCAAACCTTAGCTTCCCATATTATTTTTTGGTCACACTTTGTCCCAGGTGCTGTCTGAGTGACCACTATATTTACATTAGCCATAAAAATTGCATTCAGTAATTTCAGTGGAACAGTTCAGCTTTTATGTAGAAGGTTATATTAATACCACACAAAAGTATATAAGGCGCTGCAGTCATGGACTGTGCGTCTGATCTCGGCGGAGATTCGAGTCCTCCCTCGGGCAAGGGTGTGTGTGTGTGTGTGTGTGTGTGTGTGTGTGTGTGTGTGTGTGTGTGTGTGTTTTTGTCCTTATGCTAATTTAGGTTAAATAGTGTGTAAGCTTAGGAACTGATGATCTTAGCAGTTAAGTCCCATAAGATTTCACACGCATTTTTGAACCAATACCGGTGCTTAACTGCAAGTCATGATATTGACACTAGTAACAACCCAAATTCTGCAGCGCAGTGTGAACACCACTTCTGTTGAGTTGGATGTTCATATGATAAACAGTTTTCCATTTACATTGGCTCAACTAGCGAAATATTAGCCATAATATAATATTTATCAGTAACAGAATACAGATGGCCAAGAAAATTGTTATACGTTTCAAAAGATAACATGCGGATACCAATGAAGCCATTTACAGAATCGATGTCAGGTTCCAAAGGTCACGTTTTGGGGTATCAGTCAGAAACTGATAGAAAACATAGGAGAGCGTTCTCACTAGGCTGCGTGCAATGTCCTGTAAGCCGTGCGTCGCCCTATCTCTCGCTGCCAGGCACTTCGTCACCGAGCAGGCGCCGAAGCGCAAATAAAGCTCAAGAGGCGTGCCTATCTGGAGCAGCGCGAAAATCTAATGCTCTAGAAAAGACTGTGATCGATTGCGGTCTTTGAAAAAAACACCATTTTGATCCGTAATTACTGTAAATTTTTAGAGTAATCAAGGCATAAAAACCAACAGCGACAACTTTTTTTGGCCATGCCTTGCAACTCATTAGGAATACTGTGGTGGTTGCCGGCCGGAGTGGCCGTGCGGTTCTAGGCGCTACAGTCCGGAGCCGAGCGACCGCTACGGTCGCAGGTTCGAATCCTGCCTCGGGCATGGGTGTCTGTGATGTCCTTAGGTTAGTTAGATTTAAGTATTTCTAAGTTCTAGGTGACTGATGACCTCAGGAGTTAAGTCGCATAGTGCTCAGAGCCAAGCCATACTGTGGTGGTTGTTGTTTTTGTTGTTGTCTTCGATCCGAAGACTGGTTTGGTAGAGCTGTTCACGCTAGTCTATCCAATGCATTGCCTTTTGGTGTCTACAAAACTACTACAACCCACTGTAGTTTGAACCAGTTTACGGTAGTCAAGCCTTGGTCTGCCCCTCCTGTTCTCTTCCATTACCAAACTGACGATTCTCCGACATTTCAGGATGTGTCCCATGAACTGATGCCTGCTTTTGGTCAAGTTACTCCACAAATTTATTTTCTCCCCAGTTCTATTCAGTACGCCCTCATTAGTTACATGATCTACCTATCCAAACTTCAGCATTCTTCTGTAGCATCACATTTCAGAAGTTTCTATTCTCTTCTCGTCTGCACTGTGTATCATCCACATTTCACTTCCGTACAAGGCTGCACTCAAGACAAATACTACACAATACACTCTAATTCTCGCAGCATCGCTTGATCTAATTCGACTACATTTCGTTACTGTCCACCTCCGTAGGTGAGTGGTCAGCGCGGCAGGCTGCCGTATGGGGGACCCGGGTTCGATTCCCGATACTGATATGGATTTTTCCTCCGTGGGAGGACAAGAACTCAACCTAGTGAGGGCAACTGACAAGCAACTTGGCCGAGCAGTAGTGACTCCAATGTCAAGATACCCTACAACGACCGGGAGAGCGGCGTGTCACCCACGTGCCCTTCCACACCGCATCCAGTGACGCTACTGGTAGAGGATCGGTGGTCGGTGGGGCCTCGTTGGCCCGCCTAGGGGCAGAACGCGGAACTATACGTTACCGTACATTCCATTGTTCATTTTTTTGTTGATTTTCATGTTATAACCACTCTTCCATACACTATCCTTTTGCTCTTCACGGTCCTTTGCCGTCTACCTAAAAGTTTTAATTTCTTTTCCCTGAACCTTAATTCCATTTCCTAATTTTACATTGGTTTCCTTCCACAGCTTGCTTAATGTACAGATTAAACAACGTAGGGTATAGGTTACAGACATGTCTCATTCTCGCCTCAACTATTGCCTACATTCCGTGTTCCTTGACTCTCAGTATCACAGAGTGGTCTGTGCAAATTGTATATAACCTTTCACGCTCTGTTTTATCCGTGTTACCTTCAGAATTCCAAAGAGTTTATTCAAGTCAACATCGTCAAAATCTTTCATTAAATCTACAAATATAATAAACATGTGTTTGCCTTTCTCCAGCTGAGCCTCTAAGAGAAGTCGTAGGGTAAGTATTGCCTCGCGTATTCCTACCCAGTTAAACTGATCTTCCCCCAGATCGGCTTCTACTGTTATTCTGTAAACAATTCAGATCTGTATTTTACGACCGTGACTTCTTAAATGAAGGTTCTCTCAGCACCATCCTTTATTGGAATTATTACATTCTTGAAATAGCACTTTTTTCTTGTTAAAACGATGAAACGCTGAACACATTCCAAACAGCGATATTCATATTTCTGTGTAGTTATCCATTCCCTGAAGACTTGTCGTTCGTTTCATTTTGCAGACAAGAAAAATGTAGGATGCATTTGTAATGGTCTGTAGAGATAAGCGCTTCCCAAATCTATGCAACTGTTTATTCCATACCAGTTCACGTAAAATAAAGCACTAATGTTATTATGAACGGGAATATGGAACCAAGGTTTAGTTCAGATTCTGTACACTCTTGTAGATAAGATTGTCTGACCCAGTTCTGACGCAATTGTTAATTATCCACAACCGGGTAACACTTCGTCGAGTTATCTCCCGTATAAACATGGCTGTAGTAGCGATACCACGGGCTCAGTTACAAAGTGTATCGAATCATATTTACGAAGTTCATACGTTCACCACTGTTTACACTTTGCAACTTGGTGATGGGAGGCCTTTAGGCATCGACGAGATATACTAGTCTCTGGAGCAACATTTCCCGCTGGCTGATAAAGAATACGCAGCGTTCACCACTCTCTAAAGCAAGGGGTTTCTTAATACGTGGGACTCTCTCCAGTAGCATTTAAGGTACTAAAATAACTAGAAGTCTCTATATCAAAATGTCATTTCGCTTCTTTCCTAGCTTCTATAGTGGTATAACTGTACGATTCAAGAAGCATAGTTAAGAAATACATACCTGACAAATGGCACAGGAGCCATTTGAGAGAAACTTGGCCATTCAGAATTCGTGAGCATCATTGAAATACATCTCGAAAGTGCGAAAGATGCGTACCAATCAATTCGACAGCAATCTCATACTATTCGAAGTGGTTACGTATGGTTTAAGTTTTACATTGAGATGTATTTTAAACATTAAATGCCTGGATCTACTACAGAGAAGAGGAAAGAGGAGGACAACGGGAATGTTATAATCTTACATGAGATGAGATTAATAGCTCACTTTCCCCGATTGGCTTTACCTAATTGCACGCTTCTCCACAACCACCATCGTCTGCAGCTCGTGGCCTAGTGGCTAGCGTTGCTGCCTCCACGGGGCCCCGGGTTCGATTCCCAGCGGGTTGGGGATTTTCTCTGCCCGGGATTGGGTGTTTGTGTTGTCCTCGCCATTTCATCATCTTCATTCGTGACAGTGGCTAGATTGGACTGTGCAAAACATTGGACTGTGTAAAAACCGGGACTTTGTACGGGCGCTGATGACCACGCAGTTGAGCGCCCCGCAAACCAATCATCATCATCACAACCAACAACACGAGTGATTAACGAAAACCGAACAATGAAGTCATCACCATTAGTTTTGCCGTTCACTAAATTGTGCACAGATATACACAACGTTAGCAAAATCCCCTTACACAATCAAAGGAATCAACGTGTAGATGATATTGGAATAGGAACATGCGTTCAGAGACAAGATGTTTCCTTCTCACATAAACAGACATGTAAAGTTATGATTTACCGTTTGCGTTTTTTGAGTGACAGATTATTGATTCCCAGTAACTGGTAATTACTGAATCCGTAACCAAGTAGCAAATATAAAAAAAAAAGTTAAGTACTAAGTTGCATACGAAATGGACAGTTTCCACGAGCCACACAGTATACTCAGGGGAAGATGATCCACATCCCGAAACAGGGCTTGGCTCTGAAGTGTGTTATTACGTTAGTTAGTTACAAATGTCAGCCACAGCACTTTAATAAACACTTGCACACTGCAGTCTAGGTGTACTGTTTTAGGGAAACTCAGTGTAATGCTTTAAGCTTGATCGGGTAGCGACCGGTTACAGGAGGCGAGACATAGTAAAAATTTTTTATTGGTATTTCACTATCAGGACATACAATTGGCATTATTACCGGTTTCGACTTACTACGAAGTCATCTGTTGATCTGTTTAAAAGAAAGAAAATAGCGATAGTAAAATACTAGGAAGCTAAATTGCATATCAAATTAACTTTCATCCCCAATCGTACACCTTTGACTACGTGCTCGCAAACTGAACAGGCCCGGAGAAGCGCTCACAATCAACGTTATCTGCTCTCTGGAACTGAAGCCTACAATTGACCTCGTAATAATTTGAAGTTGGTAACTTATAAACAACAAATTTGTGGTTAACAGTAGTCACACTGTGATATTGGTTGTGAGAGAAAGCCCTCAAAATGAAAAGTAGTAAAAAAGTACTTACCTACTGATGGAGATGTGCTAGGTTCGCACAAGAAGCAGGGTAGGTGACACCCAGCCTGCAGAGCGATCCGCAGTATGAAAGCACGGATAAATCAAGCAGCTCTTACCCAAGTGCAAGCCGGGAGAAACTAACCTCAACAGAGGTTGAAAGCAAAGAAACATGGGCAACAAATATCACAACAGATCAGAAAATACTTCGAAAAACCGTTCGTTGTATCAGTTGTGTGACGTGAGGGTGAAATATACTGTATAATAAAACAAGAGTAGAACTTACTCCAACACATGTTTCTTCCTGTAGAACGAAAACAGGACACCAAACCTTTGCCCTTTCCACGACGTGGTGTATATAATTAATATTGCAGTTTAAATACGTTCGCTAGACTCGACGCTTCATAATTTATTGCGAAATTAGCGAAATCCTATTGCGCGCCGAATGAGTTGCCGAACGAAGCTACCTTGAACGACGGCGCCAGCGATTGTCAATTATGAATAGAAAAAGTCAGTAACTCTAGAGTAAGAACCGAAAAGGTGTTAGTAATATACTGTCTCTCTTCGGGAACTTTGTCTTCCTTTGAAGAAAAATATTTAGTCTAATTTCTTTCTACTTCTTCTCAGAAATATTCTGAATAAATTAGCGGAAGGTAAGTAATTAGCTACCGTATAATTTTTGTGAAAGATTAAACGTTAGACTAAGGAAGAATTTTCGTGACACGTGGCTTTAGGGACAAAAACATTGTGAATTTGGAAGAGAGACGCAGAAAATATGACAGTAGCCTTTCAAAGAAACCATCGTTATGCGCGTCACGTCATTCAGGGACCAGATTTATGTCTACCCGGTCTGTACTTGAATCCCGGCTGTACATGGTGCGAGGAACAGTTTGCGAAGGAAAGGTTGAATGAAACCTGATCCAACGACACGGATGTTAATCACACAACATTGTAATGTGGAATTGAACTACTCCCTAATGAGCATAAATCTAGTAGACTCTTCTCTGCAACATTTAACTTTCTACACATATGAAAAAATTTGTATCACATTGTTCCACTCGTATCTTTCTCACAGAGCGAGATGACACAGTGGTTGGCACACTGGACTTGCATTCGGGAGGACGACGGTTCAAATCCGCGGCGGCCATACAGATTTAGTTTCTACATGATGTCCATAAATCGCTCGAGCTAAATGGAGGGACCATTCCATTGAAAGGGCTTTCCTTCCCCATCATTGAAACATCAGAGCTTATTTTCCCTTTCTAAGAACCGCGGTGTCGACGGGACGTTAACCCTAATCCCATTTTTTTCGTATCTTTTCACTAGTGGAATATTAAATTGTGTCAAGTTTTTAAGTCACTATTGCATATCGTTCCTCTGTAAAGATGTGGCACACCACATTCCTAATATGGTGAATATTGCGCTGACACTCTCTGAAACGTTGTTTTTGTAGTATCATTAGCGTAAGTGAGAAGCTTAAACAGATCAAAGAAACATAAAGACAAACCACTTTCTATAGGATCGCAATTAGTAAGTTCCGTGATCCGCATATCAGGTTTACAGTAAGCAGGATTGATGGACAAACTATAGCTCCGGATTGTCTTTCAGTGATCGGCGTTTGCAGCCGTGAGCTGCACGTTAAGTGAACTCGGCCAGAAAGCGATGAAAGGCGAGTAAGAGTTGTGACACAATGAATTATGCGGCGTGTCGTCCGTTTCAAGTAGTGTCGCAACTTGGCAGTGATCGTGCCGTCTTGGGCCAGCAGCGCAGTCTCGATGCACAGCGCTACCTGCCCTGGGCGAGCACCCGAGTCGAAAGCCCATCTCAAATCATGCAACGTTGCCCTCAGCGAAATGTTGCAGTCGTTCCGTTATACAGCGTGTACCACAGCCACCGTCCAGTATGACACATTTCCCCTCAGCGCTGCAAAATGTTGCAGTCTTCCTGTAACACAGCGTTTAACACTATGACTGGCCAGTGTGACTTTTTTATGTAGCGTTTGATGCTCTTAGATAACGAATTACATAAACAAAGAGATCAGTTTCTGGATTTTACAACCACTCAGTTGCGTTAGAGCCAGTGATGCGCCGATGGCACCTAAGGGGGTTCAAAATGGTTCAAATGGCTCTGAGCACTACGGGACTTAACATCTGAGGTCATCAGTCCCCTAGAACGTAGAACTACTTAAACCTAACTAACCTAAGGACATCACACACATCCATGCCCGAGGCAGGATTCGAACCTGCGACCGTGGCACCTAAGGGGGATTCTGAACGGTACTTGGCAACGTATGCGCCACCTCGCTGCTGTCACAGCTTGGGGAGTTGCGACAACCCCAGGTGTAGATACTGGCAGTTGTACCCCTTGCCCCGCACTTGCGTTTCGCACCAGGTGACATGAGCAAGATTGAAGCCCCGGGATCTGATAGTTGGGTTCTCGACTTGCAAAAAGCCTTGCTGTGATGAAGATATCCAGGCAGTCACAAGATTGAAACTTGTTGGCTAAAGGACTCGTGGCGTTTCTTCAGTGTGGCGGACAAGATTTCATTTTGATTATAGAAACTAGCTGGATAGTATCGTGTATGGCAAAGACTGGCTCTTTTATATTCTTATCCACAATCGAGCGAGATGTTGCCGCCTTCTTACGTGGGGCGTAGCGATGTCACTTAGAACCCGGAGCCGTTGAATAGGCGTAGGCGGCAGAGTAACACATACGATGCACATGATCTGTCGAAGTTGAACAATCATTAGATATCTGGGGAACTGTTGAGGCATAGAGCTGAACAATACTTGAGTAAAGCCAATATCGTTCAGAGTGTTAGACTAAAAGTCCAAAGCTCCAGAGGTAATCCCAGGTCGGTTCCAGCTCTCTCTCTCTCTCTCTCTCTCTCTCTCTCTCTCTCTCTCTCTCTCTCCCGACTCTCTCCTATCACTTGCCACTTAATTCCTCAGGTTTTCTCGACGCGATTGATTAATTGTGAACGTCCGGTTCCTGCCGAGTTGTTGATTCCATTTTAAACACAGTATTTCGACGACCGACTTAGCCGTCTTCTTCAGGTGCTACGAGTTTTGCTGTTGTGTGCCCTTGCTGCAAGGTTGCAGTCCGCACAGTTGTGTTTGCCAGGATATGCAGTTCATGAACAAGTACGATAGCGATGTTTCTGAATGTTTGTTGCATTTAATGTATGAAGTTTTCACTCTGCATCCGAATGTGTGTTTCGAAACAGCATGGCAGGTTAAAACTGAATACCTGACCGAGTCTCGAACCCAGAATCTTGCCTTTCATTGACAGTGCTCTTAACGCCTATGCTATCCATGGTAGGACTCACGCCCCTGCCTCACGGCCTTACTGGTGTCGTCCTAATTGCGTACGTCGCACGGTCACTGCTGTTTCTTCGCGCAGCAGACATCGCAGTAAAGTGCGCAGGATTTTTCTCTGTTTATGAATAATTCAATTTTGCTGTAAACATATTGCAACGTACTCCTCACAGCTCAGTAAGGGAAGGAAAATGAGCTCATTCGTGTAAAAGAGGAAAATATTAAATTGCTTACATTTACAGTACATTTTGTCGCTACACTAATTGAGAAATAGTTCTCATATGAGACAACCAGGCACCCGATATTAAGTGACCGACATATGCTTTCGCACAGAATATTTACCACGTGATTGTGTATCTGGTTGTTTACAAGTCATACGATCTCGCCACCGTTGGACGCAACTGTGTAACAAGATCACTCAAACTCTCGACACATCTGGCAGAGTATTGTGATAGCATAATGTTCGAATTCCGTGATAGAAGTTAGTAAATACAGTTTCTGCATAAAAGATTTTTTTAAATTGCATTCATAGGGGAATGGCACAGTCGAAGAAACTTTGCAGATTAATATTTGCTCCCATCGAAACTTCGAGAGAGGGAGCATTTGGTTATTGTTTATAGATATGAAAGGAAACTGGTCGTGTCCTTCTCGGAGAAACGAATACAGCAGGCGCCGTTAGTGATTGAGGGAAACTGTGTAAAACCTAAATCTGGATCATCGGCAGGGGATATGCACCGTGCGCCTCCCGAAATCTAGTTCAGTGCTCCATCCATTGCCTCACCTCTATAGAGTTTGAATGTTGTGTTTGTCTCTCACGCAGATTTCCTAAAGGTTTCCGGAAGGGTCACCGTATAACGGAAAAACAGGTACGCAGTGCTATCAGTAACGTAACAATCTTTAATATTTCCGCTTTTGTTTTAAATTTTTGTGAAAAGTCTGCGGTATCAACGAAAGACGTGTGAATAGCGTGGAAAATATATATGAGAGAGCAATAGATATTTCTTAAATTCTATGCTTTGTTACCTTCTCATGGGACTTTGCGACTGCTGCTCACAGCGATCTATGGTGTCATCGGGTCGTTCATATGAGGGAAATCGAGGAATCAACCAGAATAAATTAAATAATCACGAATTGATAATAGGACCTATGAGGGAGCCCAGTATCATAGCTGCAGGAAAGCACTTCAGATTCGTGACTGAATTAAGTTGCTATTTTAGATTTTGTACGAGCGTCTGAGGACGTCTGTAGTTTTATTGGGCTTTGTTGGTGTTTCATTTGTACCAGTAGCACCAGTGACAAACAGGATTTACGTTCTATTACCACAAAAATATAATTACATAGAATTTTTCGAATATCATCGGACTCTTTTAGAGCAAAACGAATTACTAGTATGTGCTGCGTGAATGTGTCCATGTCGTCGTAGTGATCGATGATGCATTCGAGACAATAATTAGCTGCATTTTAAGTTAGTGTGCAGACGTTTCCAATTTTAGGGTACTCACTGGAACCTGCTAGCTTAAATCTAAGCTAGGAGACACTGAAATCTGAAAAAGTCTGAAACGTCAACCTCGGACGTCCATTTCAAATTATGTGCACGAGATCAAATGTAGTTAAATAGTTGTTGTGGTCAATTATTCACAGCCTAAGGAAAAAAGATAAGCCAAAGAAAGGATGAGTTGGACCATTGTTGCAAATGATATCCCCAAAAGAAAGTATTACAGATAAGTAACATGAAATCTTGAAACAATGCTGACATGTTTGAGCCATGAGCTTTACAGATGAAGTATCACATCGTGACGTTGTTGGTTGCACTTTGGTGAGTGGCGATCGCACTTGTAGGAGTGTCATTTTGCCGTTGCGAGTGTCCGCGCCAGGCGGCTGCAGAAGCAGTGCGCGTGCAGGGTACTCACGGCCGTGCCTTTGTACTCCTGTCCCTTGGGCCGGCGGCTGAGCAAGAACTGCTTGGCCGTCGCCTCATTCAGCAGGAAGCTGCTGCTGGCGTGCAGCATACTGGCTCGTACCTGCAGCACACAGACGCATACAACTATCAGATCGCTAGCTGCCTTTGTACCCTCCTCCTCCTCCTCCTCCTCCCTCCCATCCACACCTTTATGCAGCCTGTTCTGAAATTCCCGTTACAAACTTCTACGACTTGTAGAGAGGAGTGAGTAGGTAAGATCTTGAATTGGAATCCATGTCCGGAAACGTACCATTTCTGAGCTACAGTCGTTTGAAAACATGTTGCTAACAGGACCACTTTTACAAGTGGTACATCACTTGTTCTACAAGTCCACTCATTACTAACGAAAGGAACACGAGCAGTTGCACGTGTAGTCGTTGATGGGTTCTCTTCAACGTGATGCAGTTCGACCTCTTTCAGTTCTGTTGTGCGGAGTGTCCTTGGAGCATCAAGGTCACGCCTGCTGACGGTGAAGTTACCCCTTTTTCGAAGCCGTTGCGTAATTGTGCCGTAAAGAGTGTGCGATGGTGTCGGACTATGTGGGAAGCGATCTTGATAAAGGCGACGAGCAGCTCTTCCATTACTGTGAGCTTCTCCATTTAGAAGGGTCATGTCAATATATTCTGCAAACGTCTACTCAGCCATGTTGCTCTTACACTCACACACATGAATGAGATCCGAACCGGGTCAGAGAGGTGGGATAGACGTCAGATGACATCAGCCGATCTGACGTAACCCCTACCATGACTACCCTGTTCCATACCTACCTAGCTGTAGCACGGAAATGGTACGATTACGGACATGGACTCTTGGTCAAAATATTATGTACTTACTCCCATCTACAAGAATTGTAACGGTAATTTCCGAACACTGTTATCTACAAAAAACACACACACACACACACACACACACACACACACACACACACACACACACCCGCGCGCGCGCTCTCCACTGAAGTATCGCTTCGTCGCAATCTGGACGATAGCAACGATATAAGCATTACTTTTTATAAATATACACCGCTAATTTCCTCTCTAGGTAGGTATTTTGGTCCGGAGACTAACGGCATGTGCACAAAGCATATGTAGGTTGTTTACAGTACTACGCAAAGGCTGCTCACAGATGGTGTGATTGTCTACAAGAAGAAAGTAGCAGAGCCGGTCGACCGTAATGATTAACAGAGTATCGATGATTGTTACAGACACGGTATGCAAGTGAATGTAATCTATTATTATTCATACATAGACGAAGAAATCCAGTGCTGTTCTATTACGATACTACCGCAAACACTAAATACAGTAAAAGACCTCGGAGCAAGCAGCCGGAGCTACCACACGTGCAACGGCCACATAAACCAGGATCACATGCAAGGCTGAGAGAAATCTTAAGAAAATGTAATTCATCCACGAAGTAAGTGGTTTCCAAATCCTACTGCCGATGATATCGCGTCAAGTGATTGGCTGTGGCTAACAAGCGAAGTAGCCACATCTATATAAATGATCCAGTGGCTAGTCTCGGAAGCTCCGAAAGATAGTTAGGCTCGTATCAGGTTGTTATACTCCGTTCGAAAAATATTGCAGAAAAGCTCAGAAAACAAATTCGTACTTCTCACAAAACGCCACTGGATAATTTAAAGGATAAGAATTCAGTGAAGATTGTGATATCATCGTATATCTGATGTAGCAATCATAAGAAAAAAGTAAAAGTGATTAGGATCCGTACAGAGACATATAGACAATCATTCTTTTCCTCTATCAGTACGTGAGTGTTGCATACGAGAGAAAGTCGACAGTAGCTTGTGGAGTATGTGATTAGATGTAGATGTATCGCCATCCAGCACTATTCACGGCAGAGGTCTTCCAAGAGACTAAATACCATTGGCTACCTGAAATTAATGTGTGTGTGTGTGTGTGTGTGTGTGTGGCGGGGGCGGGGGGCGGACGCAGAACAATTCATTAATGGACTGCCTTTCGAAGTAAAAGAGCGTAGTGATTGTAAGCTTCAAGAAACCGAAGAACGATAATAAAATACATTTTCACACATTGGTCTCGCAAACATGTCTTACGTTAAAATCTTAAAGGCCTCCTTCAATTATGAAGGTACTGGGCTGTGTGTAAAACGGGAATAAAAAAAGTTGGTTGGTTGATTTTGGGTAACGGAGCAAAATAAAAAAGTAAATAAATACATAATCATGTCCGTCTTCTCATGATGAAAAAATACAGGTGGAGAAAACCAGATCAAAAACATAGAATCATCAAGTTGCAAATAGAAACGCAATTAGCGCACTACCACAGTCTAGAAATTATTTGTGATCTTTTCTACTACTGCAGCTGCTGTCTTCCACACTGAATAGTAACTAGAAATGCTGCCATTTCCTTAACAGTAGTTCTGGCTTCGTAATTTAAATAGTTTCAGTAGTATATTCACCAATCGTCTAAATGAAAGGCAGAAGAGGGCAGTATTTAAATTGGGAATGTCCCGCACGCCCGTAGTTGCCTTTTTCTAGTTTTCTTATTCTCCCGACGGTGATTAGCATACTATACTCAATAAATTACGATAATAAATTCCCTCAAGTGGCGGCAGGAGCGTTACAAGAGAAATCAGTGTAGTATTTCGGCATGCGAAAATTTCAAACTTATACTGACAGTTGTATTATATTCAACTATCAATTGAATATCACGGTCCGTCATCACCAAAGTCACATTCTCACTGTGATAGGTCGATTACGCTTGGATAGAGATTTTAACTGGTAATTGCTTTGATGCGTTTTCAGTGTCCGTGCAGTGGCATGCGTGCAATACACGACGACACGAAAGTTCACGCAATATTACGAGTCTCGAGGAAACACTGTTATTTGCTCTTTTACTTAATTAATGGTTCAAATGGCTCTAAGCACTATGTCTGAGGTCATCTGTCCCCTAGATTAGAAGTACTAAAACCTAACTAACCTAGGGACATCACACACATCCATTCCAGAGGCAGGATTCGAACCTGCGGCCGTAGCAGCAGCAGCGCGGTTCCGGACTGATGCGCCTAGAACCGCTCGGCCACAACGGCCGGCTTACTTAATTGGTTACACGGAAATGCAGAAGGCATTATTTGTATTATTGACCGACTGATATAGCTTTCCAATGTCATTTTATTTTCTATATTTGATAGAGAATACTTTAATTACTCTAAGGCAGAGTTTATTTGGTGCAATGAACAGATTTTATTCCCGCCTTCTGCAGTAGCCTCCATCTGGAAGTGTGGCTGTGGTATCGTGCACTGAGACTGCATCGACTTTATCGTAGCTTGCGGGGTCTTACTAGGCCAAGGCCGAAGTCCAGGAAGATGACGCTTCAGAAATGTCGCGTTTCCTAAATCTTGTAGTCTCTCTTGATTTCTCTTTAATTACGCAATAGTTTTATTTATTACATAATAGTTCTTTAGCAATTCACTTTCATTAATTTTTTCACACGATGACTGACTGGAAAGTAACCGCAGTAAAATTTTAGGAACCGTGGCTGTCTGGAATAATAATTTTTTCTGCTGTCAGCCACGTTTATTTGTTTTATGTTTAATTTAACACATTACACGGCGTTTCAAGCATGTTTACCTCATGTTCAGGTGGCGTACAGATGTTACTTTAAGGCAAAAGCCTTAGTCTAAAATAACCTAGAACTCTTTTTGTTCCCCGTTCTGCTGTTGGAGTAGCTATTGGGATACCCGGGGGGGGGGGGGGGGGGCTGAAATCTATGCCCAGTCTTCTCTTCTACTGGAGCTGAGCTGTTTTTCGTTGTTGTGATTGGCACCACTGCCAGCGGGGGATGCCGATAGTTGTGCATCAGTTGCCATGGTATGACAATTGTGTGATATACTTTCATGTATGTCGGTTGTTCACTAGCGATATAGACATCCCAAAGCTTCATCTGCATTGTTGGTACACCGGCGGAGCTGTTGTGTTCAGTTAAGCATAAAATAAATAAATGCGATTGGTAGCAGAAAAATACAAATAACTTCCGTTAAGCAATGAATAGAATACTGGAACAGCTAATGTAAATGTTTTAGAAGTATCTTACAATTGCACCTACATAGTACTTCTCTACAAGACCACCATTTAGATGTAAGAATTAATCGCATCTCTCAGCTTATCGACAAAGTTCCTCGTTTGAGTCGAAGTGTTGGAAGGCAAACCACTTCGTTCATGTGAATGGTGATGTGGAAGTCAATTACAATGAAGCCTGGACTGTAGGAAGGACCTTCAGTCACATCACATTTAAAGTGAGGCAACAATTCTTGTTTACCTTGTAAAGTTTCGCGAGCGTTGCGGTGGGGGAAGACAGTCAAAGTTAGTCAAGAGATAGCGTCACTTTGCATGGGTCTTCAGTTTCTGATGTGTCACAGTAGGGACTAGGATCGTTGTCCTTTCCACAGTCTATAAAATCCACGAAGAAAAAAACAAACGGATGGCTGTAATATTTCCGACTTGCATAGTTTTACGTACTTTATTGTTTTGTAGATCGAGACAATAAGACCCCTCACGATTGTATTTGTTGACAGGCCAGACAATCGTCTGGTTCCTGACGAGGGGCAGCATCCTTTTCAGCAACTGCAGGGGCAACAGTCTGGATGGTTGACTGACCTGGCCTTGTAACATTAACCAAAACGGCCTTGCTGCGAACGGCTGAAAGTAAGGGGAAACTACAGCCATAATTTTTCCCGAATGCATACAGCTTTACTGTATGCTTGGAGAGCTGCATCAAACCAGTCTCTGGACTGAAGACAACAACAACAGTAACAACACCCATGTTTCGTCATTGGTCACGATTCTTTGACGTAGTTTCTTCTTCCGCTTCGTAACGTGAAAAAAATCCAGATAAGCAATTATTCGTTGAAGTTTAGTAGTTACGAGAAAGGAATTTTGCAACCCCGAACCAATACAAAACTTGGGGTATCCAGTTTAGACAATCTCATGCAAAACACTTCGTGTAATTTCAGACAGTTGAGAGATCATGAAACGCCTGGTTTTACGATTTATTTCTTAGCTTTACGAACCAATTAAAAAAGAAGTCGGCGATTGATACCTTTGAAACATGAATACTGGAATGTTGTTTGCTAAAAACTCTTGTCTGTTCTCGACATTCATCTGGTATGTTAATATCATATGCAAAACAATTTGCGCGGAGTAGCCGTGCGGTCTAGGGCGCCTTGTCACGGTCCGCGTGGCTCCCTCCGTCGGAGGTTCGAGTCCTCCCTCGGGCATGGGTGTGTGTGTTGTCCTTAGTGTAAGTTAGTTTAAGTAGTTTGTAAGTTTAGGGACCTATGACCTCAGCAGTTGCTCCATAGGATCTTACCACAAATTTCCAAAAAAATGTTCCAAAACAATTGCATTGTATTAGCTTCGTTGTATTATTGTTACTGTTGTTAGGTTCACCATGTACTTTGTAATGTCAGCTTAATCAAGGATATGTGGTTGGACGTAATCTTGCCATATGAAATACATGCGTAAATAAAGAGTGGCGTAAGTGCTCAGACGATAGCATCTCTTAGCGTCCTGATAACAGCTAAATCAGTAGTCCCACAGTAGGCGTTGGCTGTACTGTTACGTGCGCACTCAGATGTGGTTAGTTAGTCAACAGGAAATAATCTTTGCCATTGGTCACTTGGGGAAATACGCTCGGTGAAATAAGGAGTGTTATTTTAATTTTCATACAGGGTGGTGAGAAACATACTGTATAGTTTGTAAGGATGTTGCAGGGTAGATTGTGCTGAGAAATAATTGTTGAGAAAAAACATTCGATACGTTGCGCCATTTCCAAGTTATATAGCATTGAAGTTAACCAGTCAGGTCGTGGAGCGAGCAAATTAAAGTTCTTGCACTCGGTAAAATGGGTACTGCCTTGACATCTGTGGGTCCGTGAGTTACTACTTGTTCAGATGCACATTACCAATTAAAATGTGCCTTTTTTGGAAATTATAAATTGACGCTAGGCGAGCAAAAACTACACTCCTGGAAATTGAAATAAGAACACCGTGAATTCATTGTCCCAGGAAGGGGAAACTTTATTGACACATTCCTGGGGTCAGATACATCACATGATCACACTGACAGAACCACAGGCACATAGACACAGGCAAAAGAGCATGCACAATGTCGGCACTAGTACAGTGTATATCCACCTTTCGCAGCAATGCAGGCTGCTATTCTCCCATGGAGACGATCGTAGAGATGCTGGATGTAGTCCTGTGGAACGGCTTGTCATGCCATTTCCACCTGGCGCCTCAGTTGGACCAGCGTTCGTGCTGGACGTGCAGACCGCGTGAGACGACGCTTCATCCAGTCCCAAACATGCTCAATGGGGGACAGATCCGGAGATCTTGCTGGCCAGGGTAGTTGACTTACACCTTCTAGAGCACGTTGGGTGGCACGGGATACATGCGGACGTGCATTGTCCTGTTGGAACAGCAAGTTCCCTTGCCGGTCTAGGAATGGTAGAACGATGGGTTCGATGACGGTTTGGATGTACCGTGCACTATTCAGTGTCCCCTCGACGATCACCAGTGGTGTACGGCCAGTGTAGGAGATCGCTCCCCACACCATGATGCCGGGTGTTGGCCCTGTGTGCCTCGGTCGTATGCAGTCCTGATTGTGGCGCTCACCTGCACGGCGCCAAACACGCATACGACCTTCATTGGCACCAAGGCAGAAGCGACTCTCATCGCTGAAGACGACACGTCTCCATTCGTCCCTCCATTCACGCCTGTCGCGACACCACTGGAGGCGGGCTGCACGATGTTGGGGCGTGAGCGGAAGACGGCCTAACGGTGTGCGGGACCGTAGCCCAGCGTCATGGAGACGGTTGCGAATGGTCCTCGCCGATACCCCAGGAGCAACAGTGTCCCTAATTTGCTGGGAAGTGGCGGTGCGGTCCCCTACGGCACTGCGTAGGATCCTACGGTCTTGGCGTGCATCCGTGCGTCGCTGCGGTCCGGTCCCAGGTCAACGGGCACGTGCACCTTCCGCCGACCACTGGCGACAACATCGATGTACTGTGGAGACCTCACGCCCCACGTGTTGAGCAATTCGGCGGTGCGTCCACCCAGCCTCCCGCATGCCCACTATACGCCCTTGCTCAAAGTCCGTCAACTGCACATACGGTTCACGTCCACGCTGTCGCGGCATGCTACCAGTGTTAAAGACTGCGATGGAGCTCCGTATGCCACGGCAAACTGGCTGACACTGACGGCGGCGGTGCACAAATGCTGCGCAGCTAGCGCCATTCGACGGCCAACACCGCGGTTCCTGGTGTGTCCGCTGTGCCGTGCGTGTGATCATTGCTTGTACAGCCCTCTCGCAGTGTCCGGAGCAAGTATGGTGGGTCTGACACACCGGTGTCAATGTGTTCTTTTTTCCATTTCCAGGAGTGTATGATAGTTTGGTCTGAGAAACCAAACGAAGAACAGGTTTGGCGACACCGCCTCTGGCAGATTGCTTGGATTTGCGCGGACGACGGCCTGATTGGGTATTTCCAGTGCTAAACTGCATGGAAACTGCGCAACGTATCGAATTTTTTGCTTAACAATCATTTCTCAGCACAACGTACGTTGCAACACCCTTACAAGTTTTACAGATTGTTCCTGACCGCCCTGTATTAGGGTTGCGAATATTTACCCTCTTTCACAACTATCGTTAATTTGCAATAAATTTATATGCAAGCAATAATCCACGTTTATTTCGAAGATATGATTCCTTGGGTTGTTTACGTTTCATCTTATGCTAACTTTAGTGCACACGGTTTCGAAATCGTGAAAATATTCCCATCTGTTCAGTGTCATTAATATTTTTTTTTTATTTTAGCGGGGTGACTTTCTCAAGACGTCAGATACCTAAAGAACTAAATTTTTAACCATCAACTGTTGAAATAAACCCTTATTCTCTATCGGCTACGGTCTCTCAGACCATTAGCAAAGGAAGAAAAGTCTTTCTCTGTCACGGTTCGAAAGTCTACAACGTAACAACAAATATACGTGACTATCAAACATATGTCATGCCCTTTAACAGAATAAAATTGGTCTTGCAGTAATACGCGACCATATGTGAAGCAACTACACACATGGTCATTTATTGTTGTAAGATCAATTTGATGCTGTTTAAGGTTGTGATACATGTTAGATGGCCATGTGTGCTTATTGTAACGTTGTGAACTTTCGAACCATCTAAGAGAAAGATGATTTGCTTTTCTGTCTGATGTTTTTGTCTTTTCTTCCTATGATGATGGTCTGAGAGACCGAAGCCATTAAAGAATAAAGGTTTATTTGTACAACTGACGGTTAAAAATGCAGTCCTTTGAAAAACATCCAATGTCAGGCTGGTGCTTGGCCTGAGCTTCAGAAGGAAGACTAGAACTTATTTTGTCAACGTCCATTCATTTTAGCCAGTGCATGTGCTCAGTTGAAAGAGGATAGGAGAGGGGCTCGGTCGTGACCTTGTTGGAGTAAGAGGTTGAGAAAAATCACGGAATACCCTGATGTGAATAGTCGGACGGGGAATGGGAATTCGACTTCCCGAATACGAAACTACTTTTGCAACTCCTGCGCACCATAGCTTGTTCGTGCATTTCGGATTCTTTAACGTAAGGATGAGTTGATTGGTCATCTATATTTCCACAAGCTCGGCTGATTGGAATTGTAAGAGTGATTACAATTTCTAGTAAGGTCTTTTTTTTATTTTGTTAGGCTGTGCCCCGTTAAAAATTTGTTGGGTTCACATTTGCTCGTATCAGAGAGAATCGCTTGTTAAAATACACAGGCGATTATTTTGCTTTCAAGCATACGGAGTGTCAGTCTGTATTACTTGCGCCGTAGGTACAGCTAAACAGGAGGCATCCTAATTTGCCTTCAAGGACGCAGTGTCAGTACGTCTTTGAGAAAGAGCATTCATAACGAACATGTGTGTCTGTTTTGTTGCGTCCGAAGTGCGTCACTCTGCCATAACCCTTGAGTTGCAGATGCGTGCCACAGAGAAAAGCAGTTCCATTGTTCAGTGAATACGGCGAATTCTAAGTAGGTTACGCGCGATAAGCGTGTTGACCTCTGCGAAAGGGATCGACCAGTCACAACATCTTCAATATTGGTGTTAATTTTAAATGCAGTTACTCAGCAAGTGTGTTGAAATAAGTATGACAGGAGTGCTTTATCGCAGCTCTGACTGAGTCTGACTGAAGCAGTAGTGTAGCAGAGATGAGGATTACCACGTGTAATAGACTGAACTATAATGACAAATATGAAGGATGATAGTAAGTTATGAGCTTTGAATTTACTCCATTTTTGGAAGAATCTGACCAAATCGAGTGCTGTCAAAGAATGCGATTACTCAGAACAAGCTGATGAAATAACATTGTAGAAGTCCGCTTTCTGTGATTCCTTACTGGCAGTGGGCGTGCTTAAGGATTAAGGAACTGAGGGTAACAACTCTACAACAGACTGAAGACTAAATTCTTCCCTTATCAGGAAGCACGTGATGGCAACCTGTCGAGATGCCTGGCACACCAACCTCTCATATGTTGTTAAATCACTGGTCTCTGATGATTTAGGGGGAGAACAGTTCAAATCGTCGTCCCACTATTTTGATTCGAATTTCTTGCGGCACTTGGGGCGTTTCTTAAAAAGAGTTACGCCCGATTTCCTTACCTATCCTTGCCAAATCTTAGCTAGTACTTCTGTGTTGATCTTGATATCGACAAGTTCTTATGGTTTAACATTTTTATTTCGTACCAGTATGTGAAACGGAAAGGAAAGACCCTATCTCGCAGCAGCGAGACGCAAGGACAATGTGTGTTGGGCTAGGTTGTTTGTTGAGAAGAGACCAAACAGCGAGGTCATCGGTCTCATCGGATTAGGGAAGGATGGCGAAGGAAGGCGGTCGTGCCCTTTCAAAGGAACCATCCCGGCATTTATCAGGATGGCCGGGCGCGGGATTGAACCGTCGCCCTTCCGAATACGAGTCCAGTGTGCTAACCACTGCGCCACCTCGCTCGGTGACAATGTGTGTGTGTGTGTGTGTGTGTGTGTGTGTGTGTGTGTGTGTGTGTGTGTGTGTGTGTGTGTTCCTGTTTAATCTGGCAAGGTTCACATGGCGTTATTGATGGTAAAGGTAATCAATGCTGGAAAAAGTGGGCGAGGTGAATGCTTACAACATCCTTTAGTCTTGGAAAAGGAAATTTGTTGCGTTTACCTCAAGTGATTTGTTGTGTAAATGGGCGATTAAAGAGCGTCTGGGTAGAGAATTCCATCGCTCAGATCTGTAAATGTCTAAGTTTGTGACAAACTGCCGTTTTAGCGGGCCGGCGACTCATCGGTCGTTTATAGCCATCCTAATGTCTATGAAATGAAATGTACTGTACTTCGCGACAGATATTAGTTTAGTGATAGCTGTCAAGGAAACGCTGCTGTCCTCAGTAGTTAAGGATGAAGTTTTCAGATCCCTAAATTAGCAAAATGAAACAGAAATACGTGTTGACGGAACGTTATTGATCCACCTTCGTTTTTATTGGTAACATTGTGCTGTCTTCCTCTAGTGGAAATGGTATGTCAACAACAAATGGAGGAACTTAATAGCGTAAGGTTGAAAGTAGATCTGAAAATAAAATGCAGTAAATGTGAGTAATGAATGGTCAACATGTCGACGAGAAAATCATGCAAATTTACAGTTAAGGTATAGAACACGTTGAGTTAAGGCGACGACTGAATGAACAGTGAAAGAAGTAAAGAGATGAGAGCAAAATGGCCTGGAGTCTTTTCGGTTAACTAAATAAGGCTTTCAAGACCACGCTTCAGATTTGCAGGAAATTCATTACAGTTTAGCCTTACGACCGTGAGACAGGGATTTTAAATGTGAAAACATTTCATTGTCTGTGATCGCTCAGTAAGCAGTGCGGAGGGATATGTAGGTAATTACTAGGAGAGACAGTAAAAGAAAGAAACTGATTAGCTAAGAACTGGAATGGACGATGTTGTTATGATTGTAATGAAAATTAATTGCACGTTGGCGGTTCGCGTAGCGATGCGATTGGATGGAAGATTAACGAAGGAAGTTCTCTGTTGGATTCCAAAAGACAAGACAGAGACGACAACGTAATGGAATGTGAGGTCATTAGAAAACTTACAGGAATAACATAGAGCCCTCCATTACCAAATTGACGTTTCCCGCATGCCTCAGAATGTGTTCTACCAATTAATCCCTTCTGTTAGTCAAGTTATGCTATAAATTTCTTCTCAATTTGATTTAGTACCCCTCTATCAGTTACTCTATCAACCCACCCAATCTTCAGCATTCTTCTATAGCACCTCATTTCCAAAGACCCTGTCTTCATCTTGTCTGAATTGCCTGTCGTCAACGTCTCACTTCCATACGAGGTGGTTACACACAAGCAAATACCTTCAGTAAAGACTTTCTAACATTTATATGTGCACTAGATGGTAACAGATATCTCTTTTTCAGAAAAGCTTTACGTGATATAGCTTGTCTGCATTTAAAACCCTTTCTACTTCAGGTTATTCTGCTGCCCAAATACTTTTAGTGTACCATTTCCTAATCTAAATCCCCGCAGCATTGCCTATTTTAATTCGATTGCTTCCATTAATTACCTTTGTCGATGTTAATCTTGCAACGTCTTTCCAAGACACCCATTCAGTTCAACTTCTCATCCAAGTCATTTACCATCTCTGAGAGAATTACGATATCATCAGCAAAGCTCAGACTTTTTTCTTCTCTCTGAAAGTTAATTCTGTTAACAAATTTCTCCAGAGTTTCCTTTACTGCTTACTTAACACACAGATGCAGTAACATCAGGGATAGGCTACAACCCTGCCTTAGGCCTTTCTCAACCACTACTTTCATTTCATGTCCTTCCACTCTTGTAACTGCAGTCTGGTTTCTGTATAAGTTGTAAATAACTTTTCGGTCGCTGTATTTTATCCCTGCTGCCTTCAAAATTTCAGTGAATGTGTTCCAGTCAACATGGTACTACAAAAGCTATAAACGCAGGTTTGGCTTTCCTTGACCTACCTTCTGAGATGAGTATTAGGCTCAGTATTGCCTCGCGTGTTCCTGCATTTGTCTTGAACCCAAACTGATCTTTCTCCGGGTCGGCTTCTGCCATTTTTCTGTAAATAAATCGTGTCAGTATTTTGCAATCACGATTTTTTAAACTGGTGCTTCGGTAATAGTCACACCTGTCAATAGCTACTTCCTTTGGAATGAGAATTATTACATTCTTCTTGAAGTCTGAGGGTATTTTGCCTATCACATCTATCCTGCACACCGATAGTTTGTCATTGCTGCCTCTCCAAGGGTGTCAGTACTTTTGAGGGAATGTCATCTACTTCAGGCGGCTTGTTTCGACTTAGGTCTTTCAGTGCTCTGTCATTCTTCTTGCAATATCAAATCTCCCCTCTCATCGTCATCTACTTCCTCTTCTCTCCTTAAGATTGCCTACAATTTCATTTCTGTTGTATAGCCCTTCTATATATTTCTTTGGGCTTTCTCTTCTTTGTTTAGCACTGGCGTACCATCTGAGCTCTTGATATTCGTGCAGGTGCTCTTCTTTTCTCCAAATATCTCTTAAATTTGCAAAGGCATCCACCTTGTCCCTAATTCTCATCCTTTTACATCCTTGCATTTCCCATCTAGCCATTCTTGCTTTGCCGTTTTCACTCCCTGTTAATCTCAGTTTTTAGATGTCTATATTACCTTTTCCCTGTTCCACTTGCAGAATTTTCTTAATTTCGCAAATTATATCAAATATCTCCTTCGTTAACCAAGAATTTCTACTGGGCTTTATCGTCTTCCTCTGCTGCTCTCACTGTTTCGTCTCTCAGGGCTACCCATGTAACTTTTTTTTTGTGTGTCTTGTCCCTGTTCAGTCAATCGTTGCCTAATGCTCCCTTGGAAACTCTTCAACATTCACTGGTTCTTTTAAATTGTGCAGATCCATTCTCTTCCGCAACGTCTCCAGTTTAAATCTGGCATGTGCCCTGGAAATGTCTTAAATTTTAAAACATGGTTCCGAAATCTCTTTCTTGACCTTACTTAATCAGTCTGCAGTTTTCCTCTGTCCACTTCCACATACAGAACCTTCTGTCATTTTTTTAAACTTAGCATAAGTGATGATTAAATTATGCCCCGCATAAAATTCCACCAAGCTGCTTCCTCTTAAATTCCTTCCTCCCAGTCGTGATTTCCCTAAATCGTTTCAGGCAAATGCCGGGATGGTTCCTTTGAAAGGGCACGGCCGATTTCCTTCCCCATCCTTCCCTAACCCGAGCTTGCGCTCCGTCTCTAATGACCTCGTTGTCGACGGGACGTTAAACAACACTAACCTAACCTCCTTCCTCCCAGTCCATGTTTTACTGCTATTTTTCCTTCTCCTCCTTTTCCTACCATCGAATTCCAGTCCTCCATCACAATTAAATTTTCGTCTCGATTAGCTATCTGATGACGTTCTATTGTCTCATCATACGTTCTTTGGGTCTCTGCGTTATTTGTGGAGCTAGTTTGGATTTAAACTTGTTGTGTGATGGGTATTGGCTTCGTGTCTACCTTGGCTACGTTAATGTGCTTATTATGCTGTTCGTAGCAGCTTATGCTCATTCATAATATCATATTCGTTTTTAGACCTACTTCAACATTTATTTGATTTTGTATGTAAAACCCTATTCTTTCTGCCTCCAAACTTCACTAATTTCTTCCGTAACTTCAAGCTACCCAGTTCCCTTTTAAATTTCCAACTTACTTAGGCGATTAACTGATCTGACATTCCATGCTCTGACCCGTGGAATGCCAGTTTTGTTTTTCTTTATGACAATATCGTCCTGAGATGCGAGTGGAGACTATTTTAACTCCGGAATATTTTACTCAAGAGGACAGACAAAGACGCTACACGTGAGCCCCACGCCATTGAATCTGCTGAAGGGTCAGAGACGATAAAGCGCAATGGACGAGTCTGGGGATCCAGGAGAATGCACTACCCAGCAGGGGAGGGAAATTGCAGAGGCGTGGGCATATTAGCAATGTAAGCATTGTTCTGCAGAAGTTTTAGAACGAACATTTGTTGGCATTTGTGTGCTTATTTAAGATTGCAAAAGAGGTAGATTCGCAAGAGAAACGAAAGTTGTGGACAAGTAATTGCCTCCCGGACGTGAGTACACGCCCATAGCGAATTTTGTGAAATAGACATTTACTGCAGGCCACTTCGCTACTTGTCCGGATATGAGGGCTGCAGCATCTGCTTAGGTTGCTCTAACTACGGTTTTAACTACAAGAAATGGGTAGCTTGGAAAGGTACGGCTTGGCCGCAACAGCTGCTACGGGCCAAGTAAACTCTGGAAGAACGTTGTCATCGAGCACTGTACGCAGAAGACTTTACAAAGCTGTATTACATTAGGCGTCCAGCCGTTTTTGAACCTCACGGTGCTTGTGAGGCAAGTAAACGACTGCAGTTAGTACGGTAACATGTACAATTGCAGGAGCGTCCTCTTTGCAGGTGACACCCGGTTTAGCTTGCAAAGTGACAGCTGTTTTCCGATTTGACGAGAAGGCTGAACCTATTACCATCCATAAACACGTGCATTCCAATGAAGCTTTGTGTGCTGTACACAAAAAGAGACTGTTGGCATTGCTAGAAAATCATTTTCCGCAACCTTTTTGTGCGCAAGTACTTTAATTTTAAATTCTCAATTGTGCCCTCGTTTCGGAATACGTTCCATTAAGATGGATATCCCCAGTGGCAGTCGACGAGCAGTTTACTACAGCCGTGTTCTCGGGTTCCGTGTAAAGCATCGCATATCAGAACTGACACAAAAAAAAGCTAGACGGATACTGCAGAATTTTAATACTAGTAAAGGTACTGAATTTGTGATAATTGACTTCAAAGGTAGGACCCTTACGAGTCCACACAGAAGTCTGAATTCGTTCCTTCCATTTCCTAAACCCTTACTGCAGGTAGGAGGGAAGATCGGAAAATAACGCACAAATATTTTGCTACAAAAAAGTTTAATAGGTATCAAAAAAAGTCACAAATGACGTAAGTCTTTTACCTACTTTTCTACATAGTTACTAACGTTCTTCACATATTTCTCCCATTGTGGTACCAATTTCAATATGCCCTATTCGTAGAAGACCTTTTGGTTGGAGTGTAGCCATCTGCGGACTGCTGATTTCGCTTCCGCATCTGTCTCAAAGCTTTGACCGGCCAGCAATTTTATCCCGGGACTGTATGTGGGATGCTGGAGCACTTCATACTCAAATTTGGCGATTTTCTCACGAACGGGAGCAGCCACATGGGAGCGATCATTGTCATGAGGAAATTTGACGCCGTGAACAATAATGTTGTGGCGTTTGCCACGAAGGTCACGACACAACTTAACCAAAGTATTAATGTAGGCTGCAACATTCACAGTGGTCCCGTATTCAGCAAAGTCCACCAATAATAAATATGCCATGCATATTCCAGAACACTGTCATAAGCGTTTTTCTGTTGCAGATGGCACGTTGAATTTTTTCGTACTGGGAAACCAGCATGTTTCCATTCCGTAGAGGTCTGCTTGGTTTCGTGGTACGCCCGCGATTGCTTTCAGAAAGTCATGCCCTTCTGCTCCGAAACTTGTTAAGTGATCGTAGCTAGTCATCATTTGAAATCTCAGTGTGTCGTGAACAATATCGTACACCGCACCATAGGAAATGTTGAACTCCTGCGATAAGGTTCGCAGTTGCACACGCCGGCCTTTCAAAATTGCTGCCTCAGTATTTCCGACATTCTGCTGTATTGCGGCTATTACCGGTCGCCCGGAGCAGGGCGAATGAATAACGTTCACACGGCCCTCTTGGAAGGATGCACACCACCTGGAGATATTGCTACGGGCCGTACAGTCATCCCCATACACGCAACACGTCTCTGTGAATTTCACTTGGTTTATACCCTCTGGCCCACAAATATCGAACAACGCTATGCTGCTGTTCATAAGTTGAACGACTGGTGAGTCTTATGGCACGCTGGTAAAGCCACGCATGACGTCAGTATGACGTTACACGCTGTATCGAAGACGTCAGAGACCGCGTACCTACTTCCGTGATCGGTCGAGACGCTAAACTGTGGCAGCCGGTTTTGCAGATGAATTTTAGGGGCAACTCATTATATGTTTAATTCATATAGTTACTGCAATTTTGGAAGCTATTGATGTCTTTATTTTCTATGAAAATTGAACCTATGAACTTTTGGAAAAAATAAGCTCATAATAGGCTTTGTAAACAGTAAATTTGTGACAGAATCAACGTCGCAGTGGTTCAGTCAATTTAATCAAGTTACGCAGCGGCAGAGGTCCAGTGTTGGATACCTCCCGAAAGGGATTTTCTCCATGCGAAAATTACTGCCAAGTAGCAGCGTGGTAAGAATCCACGTTAAACTCGTCGCAAGTAGGGAATTGACAGTCAGAAATGATTCAGTTGTTAAATTTAAAGATTGAAATGTCTAACGCCAAAGCATATCTTCCATATTGTCAACCAATTACAAATATCATTGGAGAACTGTATCATTGTGTCAGATGTTGTCTCAGTACCGTTATTTGTTAGTAAGGATTATTTAATCTGACCTCCAAACACATTTTAGAGAGAAGGTCCTAGTCTGACTTATTAACTGTGAGACATCAGGGAAGTCATTTGTCACATCTAATGCCAAATTTAACTTCTATTTTTGTTTCTGTGTACATGATAGGTACAGCATTTTTGCAGAAAATAGATGACCAAAGAGCTTTTTTTTCTCAAATGCCAGTTTCAAGTGACTAGTGAACAGACAGTATTTGCAAATGGTTCTCTACATCAGTAAATGCTAAGTTTTGTTAACATTACTCATTGGACACATACTTCCAAAACATTTTAAAATTTTCAGTACTTTCATTGCAGTTTCCGAATGATGATGAATACTGGATTGAACAATTCTGTTTTTTAATGAAATGGGAGGAAAATATTTAACAACCCGCAAAATAATCTGTGGCTTGCTATGCCCTTCTGCAGACTACTTTCCTTACATACATTGTCATTTGGCATCCCCTAAGCTTTTTGGATTGTGATGAGTAATGTTAGCAGAACTTTGGATTTTACTGATATGTGTAACTGGTCGAAAATCTGGAGGATTTGTGTTGGCGTTAGACATGTCAGTCATTAATTTTAATACTAAATCATTTCTGAAGGTAGTTCGCTACTTGCGTCGAGTTCAACGTTGACTATGTACAACAATCTTGCATAAAAAACCATCACCTTACTATTTTCGAACCCTGGAGCTCTGACACCGAAGAACTGCATTAAACTGACTTAACCACTGTGACACTGTTGATTAATCGTCTAAATTTACCGTTTACAAAGCGTATTGTGAGCTCATTTTTTCCCCAAAAGTTGGCAGGCTCACATTTTCAAAGAAAATAAAGACATCAGTAGCTTCCAAAATTGTAGTGACTATACCAACTGAAGATATAATGAACTGATCCAATAATTCGTCTGTGAAAATGGCTACCACAGTTTAGCGTTTCAAACGATAACAAAAGTTGATATGCGGCCTCCGTCGTCTTCGATACAGCGTGTATACGTCATAATGATGTCACCTGAGAGTTGAAGACAGTACATACGCGCCGTGTTTTCTTCGCAGCTCAGGCGTCTTTTGCTAGAGCTGCACATGAAAACAAATAAACTTCTGTAGAGCAACTATATCGTCTTGAAATTTCAACATTCCAGCTGCAGTACCAGGGGAGAAAAAAAATTGTTGTGCATGACTTCGCGATCTTTCCTTGTAAATTTCCATAATACTGCGCAAGAGCTCTGCCGGAAGGCGACGCGCAAGAACACGTCTGCAGCAAACTGTGTCTCCCTTGCGACCGAGTTCGACGATTTTTATTGAAATATACCCTTATGCTATAACAATTTTAGCCTCTAGAAACACTTTCACGCAAATAGTTTGACAATGCAAGCAGTGATTTCTGTCATGTATAGGTATAGTATATTGGAAGGTGGACTTCTTTGTGTGTTTCCACGCGCAATTATGACTGCACAAGTCTGATGTAGGCTAATGTGCGCGCCTCGTTCCGGTGAAACAGATGACATCATCGCATTGTTTTTGAAACCATTTTCCGCAACGTTTTTGTCATTTGACCATCCTGCAAGACGATGCTCTCCCACAGAGGGCTCGTTTCGTGGACCAATAGCAGCATCAGCAAACAGTTCATATATGGGAGTAGCCAGGTTGATTTCGTGACCTGAATCCACCCGAATATACAATGAAGAGTCAAAGAACCTGGTACACGTGCCTAATAGCGAGCACGCAGAAGTGCCGCTACAATAGTATGGGCTCAACAAATGTCTGAAGTAGTGCTGGAGGGAACTGACACCATGAATCCTTCAGGGCTGTCCATGAATCCTGCAGGGCTGTCCATAAATCCGTACGAGTAAGACGGGGTGAAGATCTGTTCTGAAGAATACATTGCAAGGCATCCCAGATATGCTTAATACGTTGTGGCCGAGCGGTTCTAGGCGCTACAGTGTGGAACCGCGCGACCGCTACGATCGCAGGTTCGAATCCTGCCTCGGGCATGGATGTGTGTGATGTCCTTAGGTTAGTTAGGTTTAAGTAGTTCAAAGTTCTAAGGGACTGATGACCTCAGAGTTAAGTCCCATAGCGCTCAGAGCCATTTGAACCATATGCTAAATAATGTTCATGTCTGCGGAGTTTGGTGGCCAGCGGAAGTGTTTAAACTCAGAAGAAAGTTCCTGGCGCCACTCTGTAGCAATTCTGCTGGAATTTCCCATGTCTATCAGAATGGACAATAGACGTGAATGGATGCTGGTGAACAGACAGGATGCTTACGTACGTATCACCTGTCAGAGTCGTATCTAGACGTATCAGAGGCCACATATCACTCCAACTGCACACTCCTCACATCATTACAGAGCCTCCACCATCTTGAAGAGTGCCCTGCTGACATGCAGGGTCCACGGATTCATGTGGTTCTCTCTATACCCGTACACTTCCACCCGTTCGATATAATTTGAAACGAGGCTCGTCCAACCAGACAACATGTTTCCAGTCATCAACAGTCCAGTGTCGGTGTTGACGGGCCCAGGCGAGGCGTAAAGCTTTTTGTGTCGTGCAGTCATCAAGGGTATACGAAAGAGTCTTCGGCTCCGAAACCCATATCGATGTTTCGTTGAACGGTTTGCACTCTGACAGTTTTTGTGGCCCAGCATTGAAAACTGCAGCAATTTGCGGAAGGGTTGCACTTCTGTCACATTGAAAGATTGTCCTCAGTCGTCGTCGGTCCCGTTCGTGCAGGATCTTTTTCTGGCCGCAGCGATGTCACAGATTTGCTGTTTTACCGGATTCCTGATATTCACGGTACACTCGTGAAATGGTCGTAAGGGAAAATCCCACTTCATCGCTATCTCGGAGATGCATGTCCCGTCGCTCGTGACCCGACTATAACACCACAGTCAGATTCACTTAGAAGTTGATAACCAGCTAAGGTGGCAACAGCAACCGATCTAACAACTGCGTCAGACACTTCTGGTCTTACATAGGCGTTGGCGTCCACTGCGCCGTATTCTGCCTGTTTTCGTATCTCTGTATTTGAATACGCATGCCTTTACCAGTTTCTTTGGCGCTTCAGTGTATTTCGAATGCTGTCGTGCCACTATTATTCTTGTGAACGTCATTATATACATAATACTTTGCACTCGATTTTGATATAGGTTTGACTGCACTAAATTGATAGGATTGTGTTGTACATATCTAACAGGTAATGAGTTTGTACATAAGTTACCTACGTTGAAATGAATTTTGATGTCAAACAGTCCTCTTGGAGGAACATCCAGAGGTTGAAACCGGTCGTGTGATGATAAAAGAACTTAACAACTGAACCGGTATTTTCAACCTCTGGAATTTTTATGATTTATTTAGGCCGTTATACTTATTCTATCCGCCGACAATGTTTTATGACTTTGAAACCTTTAATATTTTGAGTTTTTGTGGTTTTTCTCCTTTTTTCTTCTTATAACGTAATCAGTATTTCTTATCCTATTATAAAATTACCGAACAAGATATCATTCACCTCCGTAAAATAAAATTGGTCGCTATGGAAGTAGTAGATGGTGTGAATCTGGTAAGACAAGTCATGGCATTGAAGTGGTGGATATGCGCCAGTCGGTTTTATGGAATAAGCACAATAATGTGGGTTGACTTGGAGACTTGGCAAAATGGCGGAAAGAAGCTGTCCTGTTGGGACGTAACCGTGACCACATTGTGAATGAAATCGTTGGTGTATCAGTGCGAACTGCCAACGTGTCTACCAAGAATGGTATCCCACACACAGCCATGTAACACTGCATAAGAACAGCGGTCATAAAAGATCCAGACCATCAGGCTTCAGAGTCGAGTATCACATCTTGTAAGTTGCAGTTGGTTTTAAACTCGAGAGTCAGCGTATGCACATCCATCTCGGCCAGATTCATGGAGAAAATTGCGAAAGGAATTAGTGACCGTTTGGAATCAAATACCTCGCAGAAAGTAGTGGGCCAAACAATGCAGTAACTGAGCAGTGTCTGACTGGAGGCTTACTATAAGCCCTAACAAATCGCGATTTTTACCTCTAGTCTAGTGCACGAACGGTCCAAAGTGGCGTTTAACACACAATGTCTTGGTGTATAGTTCAAGCAAGACGTGGTGCTTTGGTATTTGGGGCATTTTTGAATTGTGTCTTGGGCCCACTCATTCTGGTTACTGCGAACATAAATGAGGATGCTTATATTAACATTTCCATTGACCAGGTGCAGCCCTTTCTTCTGCATGTTCATGACGAGCATGCTGTGGGCACTTCCGCCTTTTAAGATGACGACAGTCTTGTTCACATGGCTGAACGCACACGTTCCTGAATTGACGATCACTCAAGCACCATTACGCACCTCCACTGGTCCTCTAAACCACCCGAACATAATTTCAAAAAAGTTTCTGGGTGTATTTGGGACAACTGGTGAAACGTTCCAGTTAACATCCGCTCAATTTGGCAGCTCTACCGGAACGAATCATTAATAAGTGTGTTCAGCAAGATAAGGCATTCTTGAAGAACCTTCTGGACTCTTCTCCTCGCCTAATTGTGATCATTATCAAGGCTACAGGCCGTGTTGCACGGCATTAACGTGACCTCTCTTGACGGTGAAAGATTTTTTTCCCCCCGGTGTGCTTATTTCGATGAAACTAGGTACTTGCAGTCCTCTTTGTCTTGCAGAATTTTGTTATTTATTTTGTGCGTGAAGGATGACTGATAAATCTACGCTGGGAAGGTGGTTTTGTTAATCTCGCGGTTCGAGGACTGGTTTGATGCACTCTCAACAACTAATGCAGCCTGCACCCATTTGGACCTGCTTACTGTATTGAAACCTTCGTGTCCCTCTACAGTGTTGTACCCCTACGCTTCTCGTCATTATCAAATTAATTATTCATTGATTCTTGAGGATGTATGCCATGAACCTGTCCTTACTTTTAGACAGTTGTGCCATAACACTCTGATTCAGTACAATGTCTGACGGTTAGTTACCTGATCTTTCCACCTAATCTTCAGCATTCTTCTGTAACATGACATTTAGAATTTTTCATTTTCTTGTTTTTCTGTACTGTTTGTCGACCCCGTTTAACTTCCACATAAGAAAACACCGCTGACAAATGCTTACAGAAACAATTTGTAATATTTAAATTTATGCTTGGTCTGGATAGGGCTTGGAAATTCAACAGATTTCAGCTGCCTGCATAGAGATTATAACAGAGCATTTGAACAGTACATTAGTTTAACTGTTATCTGACGATGGATCTGGGTGTGAAATTTGTAATGGCTAGATAAATGTTTGCTTGGGAGTAAGACATGTTTGGGCTGTTGTTTGAACTGAAGAGGGTTTCACAATTGCACATCACGCAGCGGTAACACAGCACAGCATCGCCCAGAAGCTGGCGTTCTCTCGGACAGCATTGCCCGTTTGAGCAGTCACCAGATACCGCTTATTTTAAGCGACTCCACAATCCAGACAGTGTGCCCTTTGGAGATCCGGCACGCGACACCACTGTTTGACTCCAAGTGCATTCCGTCTGGGTACCATCACTGAAGATGGGTTTAAACCAGGTCGTCGTCTCAGGACGAAATTGAGTCTATGGGGCTATTTCTTTGTGGCTAAGTATGTAAGGCTGGCCTCGGCCGGGAGTTTGGTTTGAACAGCACAGTGTTTTTCCAGGCATCGTTCTCGTGGAGCTGGTATGTTCCTGCCTTTCTCCGACCTTTGCACTGGCTTACCTAACCACTTACAGAGGGATTTAGTTACATGTGTACTTTAAATCATGATGGAACTTGGCACTTTTCACATACACGAAACATTCCCTGAGGTGAGAGAAGCTATGAGGGTAAAAAGTCCTAGCACCGACTGGCGATCGATTCCGGAACTTTTGTTTCTGTAGTTTGGCAATTACCCAAGCCACAAGTTCACACCCTTTGTGGTTATTGCAAGTAATTTGTCAATTCGAGGCTTGATTACGTCATACACTTCGATGACAGCCTGCTATGGCTGTGTTTAATTCGAACTTGGGAGTGTCACAAATCTCGAAACACCGTCGACATCTGTGGACATGTATCGTAAGTTAGCATGCAGCCTTCGAAATTCTTGAGTAGTTTTCCGTTCATGTATGGTTAAAAATACTCTGATGAGCCAAAACATTATGACCACTGCCCACCGCGCGGCGTTGAATGCCTGCTGGCTGTGTTGCGGGCACGTGACGCAGTAAGGAAAGAAAGTAAGCGGAAGAGTGTCGAGCTGGCAGTCATTATAGCGAAGACATGGGCCGCAAATTCGGAAATCCACTGATACAAGCGGTTTTGACAAAGGGCGCATTGTGTGGAGCTGCGGCTGGAAACGAGAATGTCTGTTGGTGTACTAATGTCGAAAGTGGTTGAAGGATGGTGAAATAACGAGTAGGCCTTACGGTATGGACGACGATAGAAATGTGTCGCCTGTCGAATGAATGGCAGTTCTTCGTACACCAAGTCGATGGTTGGGTCCTTGCACGCCGTCATTCAGACGAATGGCTGCACGAAACGTGCACCGTGCCACAGATGCATGCAGGTAAGGGCAGAATAATGCTATGGGATCCATTAAGTTGGGCTGGAATTGCTTGACCTGTGCTTAATATATTTAATTCAGTTCACGCATTGGAGTACTCTGAAGTTTGGCTACACGGCAAACCAGAGTCCACTCTATAGTAATAATGACGATTGATTTAGCGACTGCCTCTTTAATCGTAAATAGTCTTAGATCATATTTAAACCATGATCTACTGAAACGTTAATGACCCCAGGGAAACTGTTTATATATTTTGTTTTAATCACCTTGAAGCTGTTACAGTTCTCTGGAAGATATATAATATACACTACTGGCCATTACAGTTGCTACACCACGGAGATGACGTGCTGCAGACGCGAGATTTAACCGATAGGAAGAAGATGCTGTGATATACAAATGATTAGCTTTTACAGAGCATTCAGACAAGGTTGGCGCCGGTGGCGACACCTACAACGTGCCGACATGAGGAAAGTTCCCAACCGATTTCTCATACACAAACAGCTGTTGAGCGGCGTTGCCTGGTGAAACGTTGAGATGCTCGTTTAAGGAGGAGAAATGCGTACCATCACGTTTCCGACTTTGATAAAGGTCGGATTGTAGCCTATCGCGATTGCGGTTTATCGTATCGCGACATTGCTGCTCGCGTTGGTCGAGATCCAATGACTGTTAGCAGAATATGGAATCGGTGGGTTCATGAGGGTAATACGGAACGCCGTGCTGGATCCCAACGGCCTCGCATCACTAGCAGTCGAGATGATAGACATCTTATCCGCACGGCTGTAACGGATCGTGCAGCCACGTCTCGATCCCTGAGTCAACAGATGGGGACGGCTGCACGACAACCATCTGCACGAACAGTTCGACGACGTTTGCAGCAGCATGGACTATCAGCTTGGAGACCATGGCTGCGGTTACCCTTGACGCTGCATCACAGACGGGAGCGCCTGCGATGGTGTACTCAACGACGAACCTGGGTGCACGAATGGCAGAACGTAATTTTTTCGGATGAATCCAGGTTCTGTTTACAGCATCATGATGGTCGCATCCGTGTTTGGCGACATCGCGGTGAACGCACATTGGAAGCGTGTATTCGTCATCTCCATACTGGCGTATCACCCGGCATGATGATATGGGGTGCCATTGGTTACACGTCTCGGTCACCTCTTGTTCGCATTGACGGCACTTTGAACAGTGGACGTTACATTTCGGGTGTGTTAGACCCGTGGCTCTACCCTTCATTCGATCCCTGTGAAACCCTACATTTCAGCAGGATAATGCACGACCGCATGTTGCAGGTCCTGTACACGGGCCTTTCTGGATACAGAAAATGTTCGACATCTGCCCTGGCCAGCTCATTCTCCAGATCACTCACCAATTGAAAACGTCTAGTCAATGGTGGCCGAGCAACTGGCTCGTCACAATACGCCAGTCACTACTCTTGATGAACTGTGGTACCATGTTGAAGCTGCATGGGCATCTGTATCTGTACTCGCCGTCCAAGCTCTTTCTGACTCGATGCCCAAGCGTATCAAGGCCGTTATGACCAGAGGTGGTTGTTCTGGGTACTGATTTCTCAGGATCTATGCACCCAAATTGCATGAAAATTTAATCATATGTCAGTTCTAGTATAATATATTTGTCCAATGAATACCCGTTTATCATCTGCATTTCTTCTTGGTGTAGCAATTTTAATGGCCAGTAGTGTATTTGCCCAATACTAAATTCCTGTCTTCAGCAAGAACAAGTTCATTCATTAAAACTATGCATATGACGTATAAGTCAATGGGAAAGATAGCTTGTCTATAGAAAATGCAAAATTTCCGACCTCTGCTTCGTTTATGAGCTAGTGAGTTCGCAGCATGACGTACGCAACATGCCATGTCGCTGTACGCAACATGTTACCTTAATAAGGAGAAGAAGCAATTTATCAGTGACCGAGATAATACTGAAAGGTGTTCGGATAAGAGTGGAAGCATACATGAAAGTACACTTTTTGGTAAAATTCATTAGACAGATTAGGCAGAAGCATCGTTGCGAATGGATAGCAAAATGTGTAAAGCTGTACCTGTCATAATTGTAAGAGGTTACGAGAGGGATGACTGTCAACGGGCACGTCAAAGTGTAGCATTTCGCTACCAGATGTGTAGACTTCGAGATTCGGCAGCAGAAAGAGGGTTATCACTGCCCGCACGTTACCGGAAATGCGGTGAAAAAAATTTTATTCACGCCATTATCAGCCTTTTGGGCTGTTAAAATGAAAAGTGACATTCACGTAGTCGTTTACCGAAGGAAAGGTCTGTTCGACAGATTCGGCTGCGGACCTGCCTTTCATCGGGAGGACGTTCCAGGAAGGCAGTGTGATTTGTCGAACGGTTGAAACACACCTATCACTATAGGTAACTTTCGCTAGATTGTTTGGTTTTGTCACTGCAAGGATTTCTGTGTGTGAAAGAAATATAACAGCTTGACCTGCTCGGATATCGTAAAGGGCAGCACGCTGTCTAGGGCCTGGGAGGTGAGCCAAACCCGGATCGAATCCACTCGCCGGATTAACAACCGTGGGGCTGGAACACCGGCTAGCCAAAGTATTTTTTTTATTTATTTATTATTTTTCAATCGGTTTCTCACCATCTTTTAGACAACGGCCGGTCTGGTCCACAGATTCCGCCTCAGAGAATATGGCACACAAACAGTTAGAATAGATCACACACAAAGAAACGTTACCCAACCCACAGACATATGGCGCACGCGGCTTCACTTCCCTTGGGAGACCTCGACGATAATGGCGGCGGGAGGACCATCCGGCCACAAAGTTAAATAAGAAAGTAAATTTGCCAAATCCTGAAACTGCAGACTCCGTAGTAGACAGGGCAAAGCTAAGGAAAAAGAAAGAAAGAAAATGTAACAAATTCAGACATCAATTTTATCACAGTGATATCGGTACTTCACATGAATTTCTCGAAACTTATTCTGAACGGGAACCTCCACCCCCCCCCTCCCCCTCTCCTGTAGTTAACGGATGTTTTTAGCGGGCCTTACTTGAACATCACTGAGCCAATCTGTTACCTTGCAGTATAGCTGTCGTTGCTTTTCAGTATGTGCCCCAGTTACCTCTTTATGCATTTTCCTCTATCAAATTCACCCGTTTCTAGATAGTTTATCCAAGGTCTTCAACAAATGAGGCACAGCGGAACATCTTTCGTAATTTGTGTCTAATATGTAGGCAACGTTTGCATATGAGCATGAAGAGAGGGGTAACGTGCATAAGCTTCTAATGTTTTGTGTGTTCCGCTATATCGTTACCTGCACGTGTTTAGCATGGTCGAAGAGTTTAAAAAATAAAGTGTGCATCTAAACAGTGATTTCCGGACAGTGTCGTTTACGAGATACATCACTGATGCATGCCCCTTCGAGAGTATGTTCGTGCGGTTTTTTATAAAATTATTATTATGCGATTCTTCGAATTTGTGTGGAATAGCACACTGTTTGAGGAGGCGACTCAGGCCAGCCGGGGTGGCCGAGCGGTTCTAGGCGCTTCAGTCCAGAACCGCGCGACTGCTACGGTCGCAGGTTCGAATCCTGCCACGGGTATTGATGTGTATGATGGCCTTAAGTAGTTCTAAGTTCTAGGGGACTGATGAACTCAGATGTTAAGCCCCATAGTGCTCTGAGCCATTTGAACAATTTATTTATTTTTTGAGGAGGCGACTCAATTGTAGAAAATAAGTCACCGTAAATATCCACAAAATTAAATTTGCGATAGACGCAGTAGTTCTTCGTTTGTCATTCGTTCAGCCATACAAATCCGCGGATTCGAAGTATAACGTCAGCAGCATCCCGCAGAACGTCACGTAACAGGTGTCTTGAAACTGAAATTAGGCCTAATCTAATAATGTATTGCATGTATTTACCTTACTGGTAGCTGATTTGGTGGTGGGTAAAAAGCCACTCGATGACAGTACTTGTGGAAATTGGTAGTGGCGGCGTTATTAAACGCGGTCGTGATTGACAAATAAGCCCGAAGAATGTATTTAGTGCTGGCAATCGCCGAAGTTGCAGCCATTTGATGCCAAGTATAATATGTTAACTTATTGCGAAGAGGGATATGTGCACATCAGAGTTTGTTGTATATGTTAAAGGAGAAAAACACACTATTACTTTTTAAAAGTTAGTCTCATTTTTGTAATTAAAATAAATATTAAGGTACTTACCAAGCGAACAGCAAAATATTATTATTATTATTATTGATGATGACGATGAAAAGAGATGATAAGAGAAGAGAAAAATCTCCCAGTAAAACCACATTACTCCACTTTATACTCGCAAACATTTTGCTAGCAGGTTAACGCTCACCTTGTTGGTCTGAATTTGAAAATGCTTACACCTATCTACAAGATTTTTCGTATTATGATGATAAAGTTAAGACACAGAAATGCGGAACGACACTAACATATGTTTTTACATAATCCACCCCCGTATCCATTGAGCAGAATATCACCATTGTTGTATTTTCTGGAAAGATGTAGTGACTGTCACACCAATAAACACATGTTTTTGAATTGTGAAGTATTGGAAGTGGTTTCTTTATCTTACACAAAAGAGGAAGTTGATTTTGGCTCAGTTAACAATTGCTTATAATGCTGTGGTGATTGGAAAAAAGATTCTGGCCTTTTCAAAATGTTTCTGCTTATTATCGTGTCGTTTTCATCTGCAGTATGGCTTCGTAGCTATATTAAGTGTCAGACTACAAATGAAAAGGCCTGGAATGGAAACTCGTTTTGTTCCTATGATTTTGTTCATGGTAGCTAAAGTGAACATAATCTCTGGTAAAAGTGTATGTGAAAAAATAAATTTCTGCCGCCGTTCTTGTGCCGTAATAAATGACAGGGTTCCATTAAAGCTAGCTGAGTGAACTGGAGTAAGGCAGTTGCTCGCTAATGCCAATAGAACAGTGCCAAATAACACTTTGTGGTGTTCGAAGCACCTTCATGTTGACAGCTTTTCTTTGTACCAGCGTTGTAAACTACTGTTATGGTTGCGGTATCTTTGTTTATGTGCTTACACAGATTTTGAAGAGTTCATTTGTTTTATTTCGAGCTCCACATTTTTCTGTGGTGTTCGCGCAGAATTCCATAAACCATCTATTTTCGACACAAATAGCATCCATTTTGTTGTTGCTGCCGTGCTGTCAGAAAGTCGCTCTCGCTTTCTCGCGCGCGGGCGTTACCATCCGCCATCAAACGTACCTGTGTACTATCATTCTTCACGTTTCATTAATTACACTTATTCAGTGGGAAAAGGATGTGAAAGGAAATATGTTACGACTTACAGTACTTAAAGTAAGCGTCCTGACATTCACGTGGATAGATAGGGGGAAACGATCTATATTTCGATGCCCTGGTAGAGATTGAATCACATTCCATCAGGATGCAAATGGCTCTGAGCACTATGGGACTTAACATCTAAGGTCATCAGTCCCCTAGAACTTAGAACTACTTAAACCTAACTAACCTAAGGTCATCACACGCATCCATGCCCGAGGAAGGATTCGAACCTGCGACCGTAACAGCAGCGCGGTTCCGGACTGAAGCGCCTAGAACCTCTCGGCCACACCGGCCGGCAACCATCAGGATGCGAGCGCTGTAAGCACCACGTTAATCAGTTTCCTAGCTAGTGTGTACTGTTGTGTCGTTCATGGCAGTCGGTGATTGGGGGTGGTTCGTAAAATCTAGTTACTGTAAACAGCCATACAAATATTTTAGCACTTGACAGAAGTTCAGTAACCTCTGCAAGTTTTTTCTCTTTTGTCCTTGCGAATTGGCAGTACTTGCATTGTCCGAACGTTGAGACCGTAAAGGGTATTAAATGCGTATTCTGTCAATACTTCATCTAACAGAGACCTGGAAGCGTAGCGCAAAGCCTGCTAAATAATTCGCAGGAGTGGAGCCAGCACGTTACGTCCTTTATTTGAAATACCTTTATGCTGTACGTTATCTTCGAAAGTAATGAGCACAGCATAGAGAAGGTTTGGCGTCATTTTTGCAGTCTATGCCCTGTATAATTATGTGATAATGTATAAGGTTATTCAAGAAGGAACAGATTTTTAATTTTTCTTTTAGGAGAGGCTGTAAAAATGGAAATTATCTCTGAAATTTTTGCAAGGAGACACGTGGTATACATGTTGCTGTGGAAGTTGATGACGCACACCGGCGCTTCTTTATCGCTTTTGCCCACTACTCATGAGTACGTTGTGAAAGGGCGACGTCGACTTTACCCTCTCTTTAGCTAACAGTAGCTTCACTATAAGCAGAGTGGCCTGTGACATTAGCAGTCCGTAAAAGATAGGAGCATATGTAAATGGAAAAGAACACTGCACTTTGTAACAGGTTTGATGATGGAAAAAATAGTTGTGTATGAATTGTGTTTTCAGATCGTACTTTGCAAATAAGCGTCACTGACAAGCGGTATAGTATAAATCTTCAAAGAGCAGCGGAGAATATTCTAAGAACCAATCTACAATTACAACCGTAAAAGTTGCGGTAAATACAACCATATATATATATATATATATATATATATATATATATAAAGTCGTGTTAGTTACACTATTTATAACTCAAGAACGACTGGACAGATTTGGCTGAAAATTGATGGAGTGGTAGCTTAGAACCAGGAGACGGACATAGGACCTCGTTCTATCGCTATAAAACGCATGGAATAACAAAACGCAAATGACAGCTAAACGCCTTGGTTAAGTATCAGTATATATCATCTGGGACGAATGCACAATGGCATAAACATGCATTAGAGGCACTTAACCGAATATTGAAACATCTACGCAATGACTCGAGATGCTTTGGAGGAACAATGATTTTACTGTCTGGCGATTTCCGCCAAACACTGTCAGTACTTCCAAGATTAACGGCTGCAGACGAAATAAATGCTTGCCTCAAATCATTGAATCTATGGCGCCATGTGAAGAAACTTCAGCTGACAACAAACATGAGAGTTGGATTGCTTAATGATAAATCTGCTGAAGATTTCTCTGAGCAATTGCTGACTATCGGTAATGGTCGAGTACCTGACGAAGAATCAAGCAGATTGATTTCTGAGCAATTGCTGACTATCGGTAATGGTCGAGTACCTGACGAAGAATCAAGCAGATTGATTTCATTTCCTCATAATTTCTGTAACTTTGCCTCATCGAAAGACGAACTTATCAACAAAGTATTTCCAAACATCATTACTAACTACAAAAGTAATGAATGGTTGAGTGAGCGAGCAATTTTAGCGGCTAAGAATAAAGATGTAGATGACCTAAACTACATAATTCAGAATGAGATCATTGGTAAAATGCATTCATTCAAATCTATTGACTGTCTATCAAATGAAGATGAAGCCACCAACTATCCAATTGAATTTTTAAACTCCTTGGATGTGCCTGGCTTACCACCGCACAATTTACGCCTAAAAGTTGGCTCCGTAGTAATCATGCTTCGAAACATAAACCAACCAAAACTGTGCAACGGTACGCGTTTGGTGGTGAGTAAATTGATGAAAAATGTTATTTACGCGACGATACTCAAAGGGAAATTCGAAGATGAGGAAGTTCTCATTCCGAGGATCCCGATGATCCCAACCGATATGCCGGTTGAGTTTAAAAGACTTCAATTTCCGATCCGTCTTGCATTCGCCATGACCATTAACAAATCACAAGGCCAATCCTTGAAAGTTTGTGATTTAAATCTGGAATATCCATGTTTTTCACATGGTCAATTATATGTGGCATGTTCACGGGTCGGAAGGATCACCTGCGTTGTTTGTTCTTGCGCCTAATAACACAAAAAATGTCGTGTATCACAAGGTACCTAATTGAAGAGTGGAAGCATGCACCAGAAAACAAAGAATAAAGAATCATTAAAATACTTAATTTTTTATTTGTATTTCCTAATAAGAAATTGAACTTAACATCCAAAATATGGTAATTTATTTGCTTTAAGGCGGAACAGAGTTCACCGAGTCAGCTAGTTGTTACATATATAACGATCGAGTTTTGTGTTGTACATTGTAAGATTTTCCCCAGCGATTAAATTTTTTTTCGGTGAGTGAATATCTCATGTTTCCTGTAATGTTATAAATTAAGTGTGGAAATTTCTTGCATGATGTAAATGGGAACCACCATGACGATCAATCGCTCCTGCGCCGGAAGTTTATCCTGCCAACTACAGCGAGCAGATTGCCCGGAAATTGACGTTCAAGGCAGTCTCTATTTACAGTAGCTAATGGAGGCGAAGACATCGCTTACAGAATAGAGGAAAAGCGTGAAAACAACGTCGCCGCCAAATACATTATACTGTCCTCTGTTATCCGTATTCTTTTCATTGCATGGCGTTAGCCCATAGTACATCTTTCTAGTAGGACTTTTGTCGTCTTGTGTATTTTTTATTTTAATTTAGCCTGTGCTAACTTCCTACTTCTTCGTCTTGTATGATAGAATTCGTGCCTTCATGGGAAGTGGAGGGGATTTTTCACGGACTAGAGACATTTGTATTTTTAGTTAGTACTTGTCACTTCATGTAATGATACAAGTTATCATGAACACTTAGATTGTGAAGACCACAATTGAGTTTTTCCGCGTTGCTACAGTACGATTTACTTGACAGGGAGCGGCTTTGACAGCTCCCGCCAGCAATAGGCTAATGGAAGCCGTTGTCGGCTGCCACCGTGTTACCACGGCCATTTTCCGAAACATTGTGCTGATCAGTTCTCATTTACGAAAGTTTACCTGGTAATAAGAAAATTTCGCCTAGTCCGTTACGGAATGAGATACTTTGGTAGTTAAAGAAACAAATATTATTTCGTTGCGTTCAGTAGTTTTGGAGATATGACGTGATAAGTTTGAAACTATTTCCCGAAGGAAAAAAATTCCGATTCTAATTAAAATGAATAACAGATATGCGGGAGGGTTACACACGTTCTGCAGATGTATACTATAGGTAAATATCTTATTTACAGCGTGAATTTTGTAGTTTTCAGATATTAAAGCGATCTCTTATCGCCGTGGAAAATGGAACGCTCTCGTGGCTACCTGGGCACAGTACTTCCCAAAAACGTCGCAACTTCATACGCGAACTAATTCGAAGCACACTATAACAGTTGTGGATAAAAGCTTTTTATCCGTCACTCGCGTGCCTACGTCGTGACGTGCGTGCGACTCGAAGGTTATATGCACCGTTACCTGTCACTTTCGTTTCAGTTACCTCGCTTCTTTACGCTCGCACTCACACTAGGGACGAGATCTTTCACAGTGATCGGATTGTATGTAATGGGTTGCTGGTGCCTAGGTACTGGCGCCAGCAATGTCACTGTTAGGACAGAAGAAGAAGCAGGTTGCTCACTTGGCGTGGTTGCTAGGCGTCAGGGGTGGTCGCCGGTAGCGATCGACTTCCAGCGGTCGACTCACGGAGTCGAGCGAGCGGAGCCTGGTCGAGCTGCGGGAGTCGAGGCGGGTGCGGAGACGCGGCGCGTGGTGCTGGGCAGTCACTGGCGCCTCGGCAGCCGCCGCGGCGGCGTCGCCCTCCTGGTCGAAGCGCTGACGTTTATTTCTGTCGCGGGGGCGGCCCGACCAGTGAGCGCTCCCTTCTGGGCATCAACAAGCCGCCACGAACGGCTGTCTGCTGACCGCGTTATCGTGTACACAAACATCATTACTGCCAAAGCCGTTTACCCCCTTACCTGTAGGCTCTTATTCGATGCTGCCCTCATAGTCCGATTGTGTCCGTCCACTGCCCATGACCTTTAACACAATCCAAGCCATGTTGCTTGGCAGTAGCCCTCTGTGTGTCTCTGCCTGAGATTGCTCATAGCTCATGTGTTACTTATAAGGAGAGGTACTCGGGGGGTGATACCGAGTTTTTGAAACCATCTATATAGTGATGTAGATTAGGGTTCCAGGTATCACAGCCTCCAGCCATTCACCCAGGTGTGTCCTCGTTTGCGAATAGTCAACGAAAAAACCTCTCTTAATTCCGCGTGATGCCCTGTAACGTCAAAAAATAGCATTGCATAGCCTAGTGGCGTAGCGTAATGGTGAGGGGTACATTACTCTTATGCTGAAGGTTCTGTATGTTTAAATTTTTTATTTTGAAGCCTTTATCGAAATGAATGTCCAAATTTTTTTTGTTCAGTTGATTGTATTTTTCTTATTTTTAATCCTTTATCTCATTGTTTTAATCATCGTTTTGACTTTTTGATTGGCTCTCGCATTTCTTCCTTTCCGTATTTTTTTTATTTTGAATCTTTGCGCATGTGTCGTTTTTGTTTATCTATCATAATAGTTAAAAATCTGGCAATGCTGATCTATGGGTGAGAAACAAAATACGAAATAATCTATTCATATTGAGTGTTCCATGGTGTTAAGAATGTATTTTTCATTACAAGATATACTTCTTTGGATGGTAATCGTCGCGCTTGCATTTACCTCATAAATTCCCGTTGCCTACAGACACAATAAAGCAGATGGAAAAAAAAAGTTCAAATTGCTCTGAGCACTATGGGACTTAACGGGACTTAACTTCTGAGGTCATCAGTCCCCTAGAACTTAGAACTACTTAAACCTAACTAATCTAAGGACAGCACACACATCCATGCCCGAGGCAGGAGTCGAACCTGCGACCGTAGCGGTAGCGCGGTTCCAGACTGTAGCGCCTAGAACCGAAGCAGATGAAGATTCAAAGGAAAGAAAGAATTGTTAATAAAACAAAATTCATGCCAAATGAAGAAAAGAAATAATGAATGCAATAATATGGACAAAAAATTGAGATGATAAAAACGGAAAACAATTGCATCGACGTTACTACATAATAATAATTAAAATCACATGAACTACAATTCCAGACGAATAAAGAATGAAAGTAAGAAAAAATGAAAGCAAATAAAAAAGGTAAAACTACGACTAAAATAATGTGACAGTTGATTAGAAATAAAAAATTAATTTAAACCAATTAATTAAATATAAAAATGTGGCAATTCATTTCGATAAAGATTTGAAAATAAAAAATTTATAGCTACCCTTCAGGATTCGTATGTAGAATCTTCTGCATATAAGTTACGTATTCGAACGATTACGCTATACAACTAGCCTGCATAATGCTTCTATTTTTAAAGCATTAAACTATCATACGAAATTACGAAAGTTTTTTTCGTCGATTACTTGCAAACGAGGGACAACCACGGGGAATGGCTGCGGGATGTGATAGCTGGAACCCGAACGTACACAACTATACATATGGGTTCAAAAAGTCAGTCGCACCCGTGGAGACCTCTCCTTGTTAGCCTAGTCTTGGACAGACTTTGTCTGAATTGCTTGTTGAAATAATTGAACGAAAATAAGGCCGTCAGATAATAATACTAGATGATTCCTACGAAAGAGTAAATACAATAACAGAAATAGACTTGAGCTCTGCATTAAAGGACATCGCTAGTATCCTAATGGCAGCGTTGGACAATAAGTTTGTCATGTCCACCGATTCCAGAGCTACAAGATTGGTGAGGGTAGCAACACACAATCTGTTATTTGGGATGGCTATGCAAAAAATAAATTAATTAATAACAAATAAAAATTATGAGCACAGGAATCCAGAGAAGAACTGCATGCTTGATAACTTTCAGTTCACAGGCTATGGTGAGATGAACATAAGAGACCGCCGTTGAACGTGGGAGAAATCGGAGAAACAATTGGCACGGAGAGTTTATCTGAATACTCATACGTGGTTTTGCTGTGGCGTCAGTAACGTTAGTGTTGTGCGAACCCGGCGTCGGAAACGGTGTTCGCCCTTCACGGAGACGGCAGCACGACTCGTCTGCTCCCCGACACTGCCCCTCTAGAACTGCCCTGTTGTTCCACCATGAAGACCGTTAACATCCCTTAGGAGAATCGCATCGGGGAACTTCCAGTAGTTGATGTTCTCAGGCTGCCAACCCAAAGGGTTAATATATTGTGTCGGCTTAGGACTCTATCTCAGACCCTCGCGATCAGTGCCCACACCAACTGGGGTTTCGGGTACTTATGAGGAGTAAATCTGTAAGAGCTTTGCCAATAAAAAGGGAGGGTCCGGTTTGTAAGTTTCAATGAAGCCCACAACCTTAATCTGCGAAGAATTTGCAATACAGCCTACAGCGATTGTGAGACTACAGAATGGTATTTGTCTCGAATGCCATTACTGTATACGTCGTACTATAGTGTTGTAGCATCCGAGCACAGAGCCTTAGTAGTAACAGGCAGTGGACTGTGATGGAGTAGGAGGTAACAGGGTACATGATCATCACTCCTCATTCATTTCTACCTTGGTCAGGGAGGGAGAAAACGACCTGATGTTTTCTGTTCCTTTTTTATTTTTATTTTTTCCCCTCGTTTTCCATATATTGTGTTGGTCACTGGAGTCACTCGAAACTGAGTACTGACACATTATGTTAAAGATAGAGAAGGTATCAGCCACTGTCTTAATCAAGAAAGTATACCCTGAGGCAAATGAAAACTTAGGAACACCATACGAACACAATTTTAAATGAGCAAACTTTAAGTCGAGAGTACGATTTCAGTTTTCTAAGTAATGTTCCATCTCTTCGTTGCAGTCTTACATATTTCACACCAAATGAGTTTTGAATCTCTTTGTGATGTTCAACTTTAAAATTAAACAAATGTCGACAATATTGTTTTAGGCTGCCTGTTAATTTTGCTAACTGATCGTCGGGTCGTCGACGAAACATGGGCGTGATATTAAGTATCTGGTTGTTTTAAATTCATGTTGTGAAAGCTAAAGTGGGTTGTTGAATCGAGCATATAGTTAAACTTGTTCTTATTTAGCATTTGGGGAGAAATGTTACGTGTGCTGTTACAAATGCGCCTTAATTTGTCCATATCCATCTTTTGACACACAACACTAGCATTTCTGTTTCGTTGGAATACACACGTCTCGTTAACTTTAGTTCTGCAGTTTGACTTTTGTAATAGCAATAAGGGGACCACATGCTAACCACGAGAAAAACCTCCATACTGTAACATCACCTCCTCCTTACATCACTGTTTGCACTACACATGATGGCAGGCTAACGTTCCCCAGGCATTTGCCAAACGCAAATCCTGTCGTCGTATTGCCAAAGGATATAGCGTGATTCATTCCATTTAGTCATCCATTGTCTAGTGCCGTCACTTACACGACGTCGAGCGTCGTTTAGCATTGAGTACAGAAATGTGTAGCTTATGAGAGGAGCTGGTGGACCATTGCAAGCAATCCTTTTTAACTCACCATCCACAATCATTGTGCTAGCTAGACTGGTAGTAGCGCTTCGGAACATTCGAGTGATCCTGTTTACTGATATTGTACGATTTGTTTTACAACCACTTCCGTGATGCTCTAACATCGCTGTCCACCAGTACATGAGATCTGTCTGGTCTTGTTTTAGCTGCAGTTGTTCCTTCGCGTTTTCACTGCTCAGTAACATCACCAACAGTCGACTGGGGCAGCTTTAGAAGGATGAAATAACTCTGGTGGCATCCAAAGAGGCCACGTGACTGACTCATTCTACTGTTCCTGCTTCCCTGGTTAACAACACAATACTACCCGCGTCCTTTTCTGCTGGCGGATCCGGCTCTCGTGATATTAGTGACCAGGTCCTCAGTAATAGGGATGACCTAATACTTTTTATCAGATAGTAGTGTATACAGATGTAGAATGTAGGCTCTTCTCTACATCAATATTCAACGATCGAAGAACGAAAGAACAACTCGTAGCCGTAACAGCGGATTGTGTGTGTGTGTGTGTGTGTGTGTGTGTGTGTGTGTGTGTGTGTGTGTGTGTGTGTGTGTGTGTGTGACTGACGAAGGCTGTGGCCAAAAGCTGTATGTGAGTGTCTTTTAATTGTGCGTGTCTGCAGCTGGACGTGTCTTCTTTACGGTAAGCAGAAATCTGTCTTTTCTTACATTGTTGACATTCCTACCTGGCGTTCCCATTGTTTGAATAAGTTTCTTTGGTAGATCTGGCTTAGTGTAGCCAGTACGCTCAATACGTTACCAGCTAAGACTCCTTTGATGAAGTTCGTAATTATGCAGCACCTGCCCTTCGTTGTCACTAAAAACAAGATTCCTGCAACCCATAGCAACGCTGCCGTTGCTCTCCGCGTGAGTTACCTGTATCCGAATTACATGAGATTCTTTGTGAGGGACTGGTTTTGTATTTGAGACCTTTGATTTGCGAATCAGTTGGCGGGCAGACTGGAATACAGGCGACGGTGTGTCTCGCCTGCTTTAAATGTGAGAGTGCGAAGTCTATTTATTCTTGATGGGCCGCATTGCGACCATAGCTGACCGTCGCGGAGCAAGCGTATAGATAGAACGGCGTCACGTCGTCGTGAGACTCGAGGGCGCGGTGGCGGCGAAGGCGGGGCGCGTGTCACACGGAGCGAGGTATCCTGCGAGTTTGCGCGATGGCGCTGCTGACAGCTAGCCAGTTGTCCTGTGGGGAGGTTCGCATGTTTTTTATGATGGAATGAAGATCCGATGCTATGTTCCTTGTAAGATTGTTTGAATGTTGTCAGCGTTGGCCAATCAGGAGTCTCGTCGGTTCAGACGAGAGCGCAGCCACGCTAGAAAGACTCTTGGTTGGAACTTAACCCCACACTGTTTTTTTAGTACAGCGAATGGTTCCACAGGGGAATAATGAAATAAAGTATAGCTTTGATTAATTCATATAGATAAGAATCGTGTTTAGATTCTGCGATGAGCATTTCGATGATGCTGATTGCAGGACCTCGTTACAAAACGCGCTGCTCTTCTTTGGATCGTCTCTATAAAATCAGCCCATTAAGGATCCCAGACTGACGAGCAGTAATCAGGAATCAGTCAAATGAGCGTTTTGTGACCTACTTTAGTCATCGGTGAATTCTGTCTGGCTTACATATTTTTTCGTAAATTAGTTTTACACCATAAGCATACTCCTGGATATTAAATGGTTGTTACTGTTTTCGTTGATTAATCGCCAATCGTGTGTCCAGTAATAATTGAATCTTGTGTACAATACGTTACTTTTGTTAATGTTTAGTTTTACTAACAGAACCAAGCGTCGGTCCTTGGCGGGTCTTTCAGCGCTTTTCCTGTCGTTGTGACTTCCCTATACAGCATCGTCTGTGAACAGACTTGCGGAGCTTCCGACGTTATCCACAAGACCGTCTCTGGATCATAATTTATAACATAAAATCCGTCGCAGAATGTTCTATCTGTATGTGACGGCTACTCTCAGGAACGGCTGTAGGGATTTTGATACGATTTTCACTAATAGAGGCCAACGGCCTTGCCGCTGTGGTAACACCGATTGTTGTCAGATCACCGAAGTTAAGCACTGTGGGGCTGAGCTAGCACTTAGATGGGTGACCACCTGGTCGGACGAGCGCTGTTGGCAGGCGGGATGCACTGAGTCAGCCCTAGTGAAGCAAACTGAGAAGTTACTTGATTGAGAAGTTGCGGCTCCGGTCTCGGTAATTGACATACGGCCGGGAGAGCGGTCTAGTGACCACATGCCCTTCCATATCCGCATCTAGTGACGCTGGGCTGAGGATGACACGGCGGCGGATCGGTACCGTTGGGCCTACCCGGCCTGTTCGGAAGTAGTTTAGTTTTTTTTCCACTAGTAGAGTGGCTGAATCACGGTGAGGATTTCTGTGTGTAATTTATTACCACCACACCAAACAGTATATTAAATGTGAACAGCAACAGCCCTCCAACATTCTCACTCGGATTGCGCTCGTAGTTGCTTTCACATCTCACAACTTCCTCCAGTCAAAAATTATATGTTGAATTCTGTGTGCTGGAATGTCTTGATCCAATTGCAAAAATATGGCTCTGAGCACTATGGGAGTTAACTTCTGAGGTCATCAGTCCCCTAGAACTTGTTGTTGTGGTCTTCAGTCCTGAGACTGGTTTGATGCAGCTCTCCATGCTACTCTATCCCGTGCAAGCTTTTTCATCTCCCAGTACCTACTGCAGCCTACATTCTTCTGAATCCGCTTAGTGTAATCATCTTTTGGTCTCCCTCTACGATTTTTACCCTCCACGCTGCCCTCCAGTACCAAATTGGTGATCCCTTGATGCCTCAGAATATGTCCTACCAACCGATCCCTTCTTCTAGTCAAGTTGTGCCACAAACTCCTCTTCTCCCCAATTCTATTCAATACCTCCTCATTAGTTATGTGATCTGCCCATCTAATCCTCAGAATTCTTCTGTAGCACCACATTTCGAAAGCTTCTATTCTCTTCTTGTCTAAACTATTTATCGTCCATGTTTTACTTCCATACATGGCCACACTCCATACAAATACTTTCAGAAATGACTTCCTGACTCTTAAATCTATACTCGATGTTAACAAATTTCTCTTCTTCAGAAACGCTTTTCTTGCCATTGCCAGTCTACATTTTATATCCTCTCTACGTCGATCATCATCAGTTATTTTGCTCTCCAAATAGCAGATTTCATCTACTACTTTGTGTCTCATTTCCTGATCTGATTCCCTCAGCATCACCCGATTTAATTCGGCTACGTTCCATATCCTCGTTTTGCTTTTGTTGATGTTCATCTTATATCCTCCTTTCAAGACACTATCCATTCCGTTCAACTGCTCTTCCAAGTCCTTTGCTGTCTCTGACAGAATTACAATGTCATCGGCGAAGCTCAAAGTTTTTATTTCTTCTCCATGGATTTAAATACCTACTCCGAAACTTTTCTTTTGTTTCCTTTACTGCTTGCTCAATATACAGATTGAATAACATCGGGGAGAGACTACAACCCTGTCTCACTCCCTTCCCAACCGCTGCTTCCCTTTCATGCCCCTCGACCCTTATAACTGCCATCTGGTTTCTGTACAAATTGTAAATAGCCTTTCGCTCCCTGTATTTTACCCCTGCCACATTCAGAATTTGAAAGAGAGTATTCCAGTCAACATTGTCCCTAGAACGTAGAACTACTTAAACCTAACCAACCTAAGGACACCACACACATCCTTGCCCGAGGCGGGATTCGAACTTGCGACCGTAGCGTTCACGCGGTTCGACTGTAGCGCCTAGAACCGCTCGGCCACCCCGGCCGGCGATCCAATTGCAAAGCTGGTCCAATGCTCCATAAGGTCGTTTTTTTATTGCCTACGCGACAGTGTCCAACGCGCGCGCACTCAACTCCCAGAATTGGAGTTGGAAAATAATGGAAAGCGGCAACGGTGTCAGAGTTAGTGGTCTCGTGATAACGGAGGGCGCGACAGGCCCTCTCCCTAGTCCCGGCCTCTTCATTTCCACTTACTTCATTAAGGCCATGTCACACGGATCCAGTTAAAAGTTGTACGTTTGCTCGATAGCTCTCATGACTGTAGGACTAGCAGGCAATGGGGCCAGGTGGCTGGCACGTGATAGAAGGTCTGCAGTAATTTGTTTCCTGTTCCAGTTTCCGACGTTCAGGAAAATAAAAAAAAATTGCGTTATTTGATGTATCGTTGCCGAGCACAGCAAAATCAGAGGCTAATGAACAAAGAGAAAAGAACGCAACTGTGTTCAAGAATATGGATACAGAGGAGAAATACTGGAAGGGGTTGCTCTATGCTTCAAGAATTGACGTCAGCATTCGAATGAAACTTATTTTCTTTCATTGTGAAGAGTTGTGCTCCGCAGACAGGGTACATTCCAAAGAGGAGTCAAAATACTATATTACTTCCTCCTCAAACATCTCATGAAATGATCCAGACGTGGAAAATCTGAGAAACTCGAGGTCATTCGGAGGTTTATTATTAATAGTTTTTCTCATCATTCACGAATGGAGTAGAGAAGTGGGTGTCGGAAGTACCCTCCGTCACACGCCGTAAGGCGTACAAATGGAGGAGTAGTGTATGCAAGTGGACACTGTCCAATCGTGGAGGCGTTGATTTGGGGGAGAGGGGTGCAATTCCCCGACTGCACAAACATCTTCCCGATTTAGATGCTTATTAATTTCCCATAATCACTTGAGACGAATGACAGATGATTCCAAAAGGAGGCCTTAGTCTGTTTCCTTCCCAATCTATATCCACTCAGAGCTTGCTATTCGCCACTATTGACCTCGTCGTCGACTGGACATCATACTCGAAGAGATCTGTTACACCTTGCTGTGCTCTTGAGTAATCGGCGTACCAAATTCGCCACATTGCGCTTTACTGCCACCTACCCTTGGTCAGAAAGAGTTATAAGGAAAGGCTTTCGTAAGTAACAGAACTGTGCAAATTGTCTGCTATAAAATACAAGCTGTTTGATTTCTGAGGCGGGGAGATAACATGATTCCGTATCGCAAACGGTTCCGCCACATAGCTTATCTTACATAATACACTTGTTTCCTTCTTCATGTCCTGTACTATGAATAGAATCCAAATATTTAAGGAAAATAAAAATCAATATAAATATCTTCTATAACACTATGCAAACTTCGTAGAAACGCACAGAAAGACACAGTATTTACTTCATGAATAATTTATTTTAATCCAAAAAGTCGCACTTTCAGTCTTCTGGTGAGTTAATGACGTGTAATGGGCCAGTAGTCCACAGATCCCACATTTATTCTTCCATTGAGGGAAAATCTGCCTCGCCTGCTCACAGATCATTTAGCATCTAGTCCACGTTGTTTTACAATTGCGCCGCTCAACAGATTTAAGTGATTACAGATAGTACCTTTAGGACCGCTACAGCATTTGTGTCGGCGAAAAGTTTACTTATTCCTAATACAAATATTCCATTATTTACAACAAACCCAATATATTTGTATGCACTTCAGCGAATCTATTATCGTGCTACAGTTTTCCTACCTTTGCCTCTAGGTTTCACTTCAGCTGGCTTAAACATTTCTTACTACGAAACATCTTCCGCGTAAATCAAGTGCTAATGTACGAATGAGCGTGAACACGTGCCGCTGCATTTGCTGCTTTTGTACTGGGCGCCAAAAATACAAACTATAGTTAGTAGGAGCAGCTGTATGAAGTGTCTCATGCCCCTGGAATGTCCCACTAGTTAGAGCTGCAGACAGCATGGAGGCAGTGGGCCAAATCAAACTGGATGAACCGAGACTATAAAACCCAACAGCACATTAAAAAAAAAAAAAAAAATCTCTTGCTGAGAGAAATGTAAATATATCAGTGTGCGGATAAACGGATTAAAAGAATTTCGCAGGCACTTGTATACGTATCATTCTATTTTCAAGGCCGATGTTATTTCAATACGTTGTGACATTATTTCGAGTCGTTGACTGCCTAGCATTTATTTCAGATGTTGCTTTCTTTGGGAAATTCTGCGTCTAACTTTGGGAAATATAGGAAGATACAAAATCTGGAAAAAAGAACCTAACAAACGTTGGTTCATGCCTCGGGCTGAGTGCACTCTGCTTGCCAACGGCGCCCGACAGTTCCGGACCCATCAAAGTTCTAGCAAAGCCCGACAGCGCTTAACTTCGCTTATCTGCCGGAAACCTGTGTTACCACTGCGGGCAAGGCCGTTGACGGTTGTCAAACACATCTAGGTAGAGGTGCCTGATGAAACGTGTGATGGTCTGTAAACGACGGATCGTAGCAGCAACAACTGTATTCTCTCTCTCTCTCTCTCTCTCTCTCTCTCTCTCTCTCTCTCTCTCTCTGTGTGTGTGTGTGTGTGTGTGTGTGTGTGTGTGTGTGTGTGCGCGCGCGCGCATTTGAGTCAGTTACGTTTTTTTGGTACTTTCATCTGTTTGTTCTGTTTGAAACAGTTAAGGAAATGCTTACTAGGAGAGCACGGACGTGATTGGCAGTGTGTGTTGTTGCAGAGGGGGGCTCGCGGACGCTCAAGGTGCTGCTGAGCTTCGCAGTGGGCTGTCTGCTGGGCGATGTGTTCCTGCACCTGCTGCCAGACATCTGGAGCCGGGAAGCGCTTCGACTCGGTGAGTTGCCTAACTTACTCTACTACTTTTTATAGTTATTTCATTCAGTCCGAAGCAGGGACGGGTAAAAAATATAGATATTTGTCATCTGTATGTAAATTATCGATACGTCGAATATTCTATACTTAGTGCAGAATATCGAAAGCGATAGATTTATAGGTCAGCGGTAAGCACCGTGTAGATTTTGATGAGTTGAGTTTGCGAGTACCAACATATATGGCTTATATGGTCGTATGTTCTGACTTCATTGACTTAGAAGCTTTACTTTTTTGCATCGTCAAGGGTCCGCAAGCCTTAATATGTGACTTTAAATTTTTAAATTTCATTTTGATACGTCTACACGTTCCTGTAGAAGAAAAAAGGTTTTGAACAGTCGGAATGACAGACGGACAAAAAAGTAAACCTATAACGATTCCGTATTTACCGAGTGAGGTACAGTTCCCTAATTAGGAGCACCATGTAATGTCACCTCAAAGCTGCCCGTTAACTTACTTTCATATCAGTTTGTTTTATTGTGTCTTGTTAGCGAAACTATTTTGCAATATAAACTCAATTGGTGTAGGTGTTGTTAATCTTTATGCGGTTTCAAAAATGATGACTAATTACCTAATGTTTAAGATGATCTAGCCCAAAAGCAGATCATCGTAGCACTGAGAGTTTTAGTACAAAAATAGAACTTTGAGGTGTTTACTACTGTGCAGTACAAAAAAAATTATGATTTTTGTTTTACCCCATTGTTTTAGATTCTTTGCTCAACGTGAAAACATTCCAACACAAAACAGACAACTCATGATGATAGAAGGCTGGTATACCACAACACTATAAGAAGAGTGAAACATCTGAGTATCTGTTGCCAACTTAAAAGTCAACGCAGGATATTCAAAATACGTTGGGAGGAAAAACCTCAAGAAAAAATGGGCGGTTTTAAGAACCAGAAAGTCCAAAATAGTGGGATAGAACAAATTTTGCAATTTTTTGGTAATACACAGTAGTAAACAACTTACCTGTTTTATACCGAAACTCACAGTTGCAAGATGAGCCACTTTTGAGCAAGACTATTTTTCCCCTGAAAAGTTAGCAGATTAATCGTCACGTTTGAAAAGACAAAAACCTTTTTTCCCTGTAATGTTTCGCTACAAGGCAGAATAAAACAGATTTGATACGAAAGTTTAAATTTTTTCAGCACTGTAAACGGAGACGTCCCAACCCTTAGAAAAATGTGGCAAAGTTCAGGAAGCCTGCACAGGATAAAAGCTTGGTGCAAGGATTGACAGTCTCGCAGGTTCAAATCCTGCCTCGGGCATGGATGTGTGTGATGTCCTTAGGTTAGTTAGGTTTAAGTAATTCTAAGTTCTAGGGGACTGATGACCTCAGATGTTAAGTCCCATAGTGCTTAGAGCCATTCGAACCATTCGATTGACAGCTGATACTGAACATAAACAAATGTATCATATTGCACATAAATAGGTAGGAAGGCCCATTACTGTAAGATCACACGATTGCAGAACAATCACTGGAAGCAGTCACATACATTAAATATGTATGGTAGGCGTAAAGAGTGTTTTAAAATGGAACAATCACATAAAACTAATCGTAGAAAGGTAGATGCTTGACAGATTCAGTAGAAGAAGCATCAGGAAGTGTAACCCAGCCACGAAGATATTAGCTTATAGAACTTCAGGCTACGTCCATGGAAGAGTCAGTCAATATATTGCTTCGGCCAACGTGTATCTTGCGAAAATATACACTCCTGGAAATGGAAAAAAGAACACATTGACACCGGTGTGTCAGACCCACCATACTTGCTCCGGACACTGCGAGAGGGCTGTACAAGCAGTGATCACACGCACGGCACAGCGGACACACCAGGAACCGCGGTGTTAGCCGTCGAATGGCGCTAGCTGCGCAGCATTTGTGCACCGCCGCCGTCAGTGTCAGCCAGTTTGCCGTGGCATACGGAGCTCCATCGCAGTCTTTAACACTGGTAGCATGCCGCGACAGCGTGGACGTGAACCGTATGTGCAGTTGACGGACTTTGAGCGAGGGCGTATAGTGGGCATGCAGGAGGCCGGGTGGACGTACCGCCGAATTGCTCAACACGTGGGGCGTGAGGTCTCCACAGTACATCGATGTTGTCGCCAGTGGTCGGCGGAAGGTGCACGTGCCCGTCGACCTGGGACCGGACCGCAGCGACGCACGGATGCACGCCAAGACCGTAGGATCCTACGCAGTGCCATAGGGGACCGCACCGCCACTTCCCAGCAAATTAGGGACACTGTTGCTCCTGTGGTATCGGCGAGGACCATTCTCAACCGTCTCCATGAAGCTGGGCTACGGTCCCGCACACCGTTAGGCCGTCTTCCGCTCACGCCCCAACATCGTGCAGCCCGCCTCCAGTGGTGTCGCGACAGGCGTGAATGGAGGGACGAATGGAGACGTGTCGTCTTCAGTGATGAGAGTCGCTTCTGCCTTGGTGCCAATGATGGTCGTATGCGTGTTTGGCGCCGTGCAGGTGAGCGCCACAATCAGGACTGCATACGACCGAGGCACACAGGGCCAACACCCGGCATCATGGTGTGGGGAGCGATCTCCTACACTGGCCGTACACCACTGGTGATCGTCGAGGGGACACTGAATAGTGCACGGTACATCCAAACCGTCATCGAACTCATCGTTCTACCATTCCTAGACCGGCAAGGGAACTTGCTGTTCCAACAGCCAACGTGCCACCCAACGTGCTCTAGAAGGCGTAAGTCAACTACCCTGGCCAGCAAGATCTCCGGATCTGTCCCCCATTGAGCATGTTTGGGACTGGATGAAGCGTCGTCTCACGCGGTCTGCACGTCCAGCACAAATGCTGGTCCAACTGAGGCGCCAGGTGGAAATGGCATGGCAAGCCGTTCCACAGGACTACATCCAGCATCTCTACGATCGTCTCCATGGGAGAATAGCAGCCTGCATTGCTGCGAAAGGTGGATATACACTGTACTAGTGCCGACATTGTGCATGCTCTGTTGCCTGTGTCCATGTGCCTGTGGTTCTGTCAGTGTGATCATGTGATGTATCTGACCCCAGGAATGTGTCAATAAAGTTTCCCCTTCCTGGGACAATGAATTCACGGTGTTCTTATTTCAATTTCCAGGAGTGTAGTACAGGTAAAATTAGAGAGAATCGAGCTCACACGGAAATGTGCTTCCCGCGGATTGTTCGCGATTTGAACAGGAAGGGGTGAAACGCAGTCGATAATCTTTTCTTTTGGACAACTTGAGCCACACATTTCTTTTCTACCCGATTCGATTCTATGCCTCTTCACTAATTATCATGGTGAATAAAATCTTGCGCACTTTCTGTTAAAATACTTTCATTAAAAAGTCATTACCACGTGCGCATTAATCGAGATGCACCTTCAGGTGATAGGTTTTTTAAATAATCATGGTGCGGCATAGAGATTGCTTAGAGCCAATTCTCATCGTTCATCGTCAGGATAGAAACAGAAAGCACGCTAAAAACGATAGTTCATTAGTAAACTGATTGGGAGAGCGGATCACCACGCCGTAGACACCATAATTAGCACAGTAAGCTGTCAACGATATGGTGCTCCGCAGGCCACATCACCTGAATATACATCTTTATTAATGCGTAACCGGTAGTGTCGTTTACTAAAAAGTATGTTGACAGCCAATGCGGAAGTTTTAATAACCAAGTGGAATTTTGGCTGAGGTTGCCCGACCTTTAAAGTAACATTAGTTATCACTTCGTGTAAATGTAAACGTTTTCGTTGTCGTCAGGGACAGTTTAAGACTCCTATACATAATCCACCCTCAGATACAACTTAACAGCGGGCCCAGAACGGTATGATGCACTAGCTTCTTTGGATCTCCACCCTACTTGGAAGAAAAATATTGGAAACAAGCCCTGTACAGAGTTATTGAACTAATTTAGATATTGAATTGAATTATCTGGTTCTAATCATCACTGTCCCTTGTTACATCGTCTAGGAACTGTTTGAGTTCTGCTAATGTGGCCTTCGCGGTGCTCAGTGGTTTCGAAACACACTCCGTATCTGCTGCTCGCTTGTTGCTGTTATTGCTAAAACATGTTGGTATAAATGATATTATGTACTAATAAGAATAAATGTGTTAGTATATAACTTTCATGTACCTTCCGATGCCAATGCTTTGTAGTGTGATCTTTCTGTCCGCTGTAGACTTGTGTGCATTTGCACGGCTAGTCATTGGCAAGACCCAGGATTTCCCTTTTATTTGTGAAGACCGAAAGGCTGTTTTAATGTCATTTCTCTTCATTAGCGTTCTAGTTACAAAACTGAAGAAACCCAAGCTCTATGGCCTATTGTTGTCAATAAAGCATGAGATGTTTGTAAACTTTTCTGTTGGATACTTCACACTGGTGAATCCGTTCATAGCACAGATTTTCGGCGACAAGTATGATTCTTTCACAGTGTACTGAATTCACCAGGACATTTTACGCCTGTGTTTGGTGCTGGTATCTGAGGCTATACAGATACAGAACCGCATGATTTGGCTTTCTTGTTCACACTAAGTTTTCCGTCAACTTTTCAGCATGCTACATCCCTAGGAAGCACTCTTTGTCCACTTCACGGCGAACTTGATAATGCACTCACAACTACCGTCTAAGTGTCCCAAAAGCTCTTCCAATATTAGAACCGTGAAGCTAGAAAACGAACGCATTGATGACGCAGCAATTAACAGATTTTCTAAAGGAGATGTGTTTGAAGAAGCGGAGAACACAACGTCTCTGTGAGGTATGACGCATCCCAGTCTCAACACAGACTACATCCCGTGATAATTCTGTTACCGATGATGCACGTGCGTCACTCCACAGTGAGATGTGGTGGGGGCCGACATGGCTACAGTCATCGCAGAGACGTAGCAACTGAGAGCGTTGGTATCACGTGTAATAATCCAATCTGAGAATCCATCACAAAAAATAAAAAAAAATACTTGATAAGTTACAGCGCAAAACCAGCATATCTACTTATAACCACTGTTTTAAGTACTTCCGCTTTCGGTCATTGGTTATTTTCAACCATCCTAAAATCAGGGTGTCGTTCTGCGTCAAGTTGACGATCTTCGTGCATTGTCATACTGACCAAGACAATAAGAAAACGTGGAAGCTGATAACGAAAGCATTCAAAAATTGATTAACTTGACTCAGGATGACATGTCAGCCCCTTATGGCCACTGCCCACCGAAGTTCTTAGCTTACTAAATTTTCGCTAAATTAGAAGGAAGGTCAGCGTTGGCCGTGATATTGATAGCAAAATCGATTTTCAATCACATAGTGATCATCTTCAGTGCTGTGGTGTACGAATTAAACTCTTAGGCACTGGTAACCAAAGCTAAGAAACGATCATAATAACTCGTTGTGCACACAGCACTCTATGAAGTCGCCAATCAATAAATTTTCACTGTTGGTGCAGGAAAACTGTAGAATCAGGCATGACGTTTTAATTTATTACTTCTTTACTGCCATCTCTTTTCGTAAGACGTTTCGCAGACAATGTTTACATACAGGGTGGTCCATTGATCTTGGCCGGGCCAAATATCTCACGAAATAAGCCTCAAACGAAAAAATTACAAAGAACGAAACTTGTCTAGCTGGAAGGGGGGAAACCAGATGGCGCTATGGTTGGCCCTCTAGATGGCGCTGCCATGGGTCAAAAGGATATCAACTGCGTTTTTTTTTTTAAAATAGGAACCCCCATTTTTATTACATATTTGTGTAGTACGTAAAGAAATATGAATGTTTTCGTTGGACCACTTTTTTCTCTTTGTGATAGATGGCGCTGTAATAGTCACAAATATATGGCTCACAATTTTAGGCGAACAGTTGGTAACAGGTAAGTTTTTTAAATTAAAATACAGAACGTAGGTACGTTTGAACATTTTATTTCGGTTGTTCCAATGTGATAAATATACCTTTGTGAACTTATTTCTGAGACCGCATGCTGTTACAGCGTGATTACCTGAAAATACCACATTAATGCAATAAATGCTCAAAATTATGTCCGTCAACCTCAATGCATTTGGCAATACGTGTAACGACATTCCTCTCAACAGCGAGTAGTTCGCCTTCCGTAATGTTAGTACATGTATTGACAATGCGCTGACGCATGTTGTCAAGCGTTGTCGGTGGATCACGATAGCGCACATCCTTCAACTTTCCCCACAGAAAGAAATCCGAGGACGTCAAATCCGGTGAACGTGCGGACCATTGTATGGTGCTTCGACCACCAATCCACCTGTCATGAAATATGCTATTCAATACCGCTTCGACCGCACGCGAGCTATGTACCGGACATCCACCATGCTGCAACTACATCGCCATTCTGTCATGCAGTGAAACATCTTGTAGTAACATCGGTAGAACATTACGTAGGAAATCAGCATACATTGCACCATTTAGATTGCCATCGATAAAATGGGGGCCAATTATCCTTCCTCCCATAATGCCGCACCATACATTAACCCGCCAATGTCGCTGATGTTCCACTTGTCGCAGCCATCGTGGATTTTCCGTTGCCCAATAATGCATATTATGCCGGTTTTCGTTACCGCTGTTGGTGAATGACGCTTCGTCGCTAAATAGAACGCGCGCAAAAAATCTGTCATCGTCCCGTGATTTCTCTTGTGCTCAGTGGCAGAACTGTACACGACGTTCAAAGTCGCCGCCATGCAATTCCTGGTGCATAGAAATATAGTACGGGTGCAATCGATGTTGCTGTAGCATTCTCAAAACCGACGTTTTTGAGATTCCCGATTTGTCAGCTAAAACACCTACTTGGGCATCATCATTTGTTGCAGGTCGTGGTCGACGTTTCACATGTGGCTGAACACTTCCTGTTTCCTTAAATAACGTAACTATCCGGCGAACGGTCTGAACACTTGGATGATGTCCAGGATACCGAGCAGCATACATAGCACACTCCCGTTGGGTATTTTGATCACAATAGCCATACATCGACACGATATCGATCTTTTCCGCAATTGGTAAACGCTCCATTTTAACACGGGTAATGTGTCACGAAGCAAATACCGTCCGCACTGGCGGAATGTTACGTGATACCACACTTATACGTTTGTGACTATTACAGCGCCATCTGTCACAAAGCGAAAAAAAGTGGTCCAACTTAAACATTCATATTTCTTTACGTACTACACGAATATGTAATAAAAATGAGGGTTCCTATTTAAAAAAAAAAAAAACGCAGTTGATATCCTTTTGACCCATGGCAGCGCCATCTAGAGGGCCAACCATAGCGCCATCTGGTTTCCCCACTTCCAGCTAGACAAGTTTCGTCCTTTGTAGTTTTTTCGTTTGATGCTTATTTCGTGATATATTTGGCCCGGTCACGATCAATGGACCACCCTGTATACCACTGAATGTGCCTCCAAAATTATATCAACGTGCTATACAGTTTGCATGAGGACGTCATAAACATTCGGATACTCATCCATTGTTTGACAATGAGAGCACTTACCGACTTCCATCAAACCTAATTTCAAGCCTTTTCTAAATTTATATCACATAGCTGTTTCATACATTGGAACCTGATTCTTTAAAGACTCACAGAGCGCCGGCGGGGATGGGTGGTGGGGGGAGGGAGGGGGGGAGAGAGAGAAAGAGAGAGAGAGAGAGAGAGAGAGAGAGAGAGAGAGAGAGAGTTACTGTAGCATGTGTCCCCCGCGTGTTATCACCAGATAGCAGCCACTGTAGACCTTTTCCGTTCGTGGTGTATTACCCGATTAATGCACGATACTGGATAGGCGGCGATCAGTGTCAATTCTGACGACATAGTGCGATGGTGGAGCAGGCACAAGTGTTCCGGAACACACGCTACAGCGCACATTGAGGTCCTTGGGGCTTTGCAGCAGACGACCCCTACGCGCTCACATGTTGACCTAGCGGTATTATCAGTTAAGATTGCAGTGGGTACAGAATCATGGTCACTGGACTGTGGATCAATGTAAACGTCTCGACTGGTCGGATGACTCAGATTTCTTGTCACACCATGTCGATGGTTGCGTCCAGATATCCCATCATCTAGGGTAACGGCTGCGCGAAACCTGCACCGTGCCACGAACACAGGACCGTCGTGACAGCATCATGCTGCAGGGGACATTCACTTGGGCTTCCATGGGACCTGCAATAGTAATCGAAGGCAGCATGACCACTGTGGGCTACGTGTGAACATAATTGCGGATCACCTGCTTCTCTTCATGCTTGATGTTTTCCCGTGCGGCGATGCCATTGTCCAGCAGGATAATAAGGCAAGGATCGTGCTACAGCGATTTGAGATACGTTAATAGTGAACTCACTGTGATGTGTTGGTCACCAAGTTTACATGACTTAATTCTATGGAATATTTCTGGGAAACCTGCTCCCATAAACCACCAGATCCTAACGTCCGGGCATTGTGTGACATGTGTATAGCATCTGGTGCCACATGCCTCTGGAAACCTAGCAAGGACTTTCCGAATCCATACTACGTAGATTCGCTACTGTATTGCGTTCTTAATATGGACCAATGTTGCTGAGCTAAGGGTCATAATGTTTTGTCTCATCTTTGTGTAACCTACAGTGTAAACTCGCAACACAAATACTTATGTTTCCGGAAAATCTTCACTTAGGCGAAGAAGCGCACTTAGCTTCCATATCTTGAAGACTGGCGAAGTACAACGTTACAGAATGTACTGCATTTAGGAAATTACAGCATTTCCCCAGGGCAACGTCTATGACATGGCATTTCCTTTTTTCCCCACTACAATACTGAATTAAGAATTCTTGCCGTTCCATTAGTTCATGCTCGAGGGCATAGACAGACATACAGTATATTTAGACAAGATTTGATTATGCGCTCACCAAGTAAGGCGGACGGTTAATGCTTGTCTGTCGTCCTGATCTCGTCATTTGGCAGTTGGTTTCTGACATGGGCGTGGGTGAACAAGGCTTTCACTTTACCCTGTCGAGTAGTATTCATTCGTATCGACAGAAATTGTTACACATGTTTCGAACATTTTGAATATGATAGTGTGTCAGTAGAATTTTCAAGTGTGTAGGATACCTCATATGTAAAATTATGTTGTAATATCCGCTGCAAATGGGTAGGTTTTGTGCTTTATGTAGTGAAATCGATTTTCTAGCGATGATCGGTCTGAGTGGGCTGAGACCAGGATTTCATTTGCGGGCCCGTATACATCGCAATTCGCTTTCGCAATTACCACGCAGATTGGATGCGCTTGTGCCACCTGTGGCCCGCACGCTATTTGACAGCGCAGTCTGCTGAAGATTGCTTAACCGTCTTGCGGGAAATCTTCGTGAGACTTTTCATCAGTGCCGGCCGCGGTGGCCGAGCGGTTCTAGGCGCTTCAGTCTGGAACCGTGCGACTGCTACGGTCGCAGGTTCGAATCCTGCCTCGGGCATGGATGTGTGTGATGTCCTTAAGTTAGTTAGGTTTAAGTAGTTCTTAGTTCTAGGAGACTGATGACCTCAGATGTTAAGTCCCATAGTGCTCAGAGCAATTTGAACCATTTTTTGAACTTTTCATCAGTAAGATACAAACACCCTCCGATCCCCTAGTAAACCAAATTCAGTATTTTCGTTTGCTATACACTCATCGCAGTGCTGAGTTGGGCAGCAAAATATCTTAGGACGTGAGCGGAGGACTGGAGCTCAAATATAAAAATGAATACTGGACATGTTGCAGTAAGAGAATTCTGTATGAAGGAATCACGCTTTATATAATTAACGTGATATAACACACATACAGCGATAAGTTGTTCCGTATGGTAATATTTTTCGTGCCTCCAGCCGTGTATTTATCGGCTAACACATGGTGACTGGCTGCATGAATTATTTCTCGGAATCCAATAAATAATAAAAAATACTTTTAGCAGGCACAGAATTTGTTTTCTTAGATTTAATATTATCAGTGGTTTTCTTAATGCGATACTGTGATTGGAATCTCAGATGCGACATTAAACAATGATATACGGGCAGCTAGAATTAGCGCGTGCAACGACCTGATTGCCTAACTTAGTGCTGATTAATTCTGAAACTGCGCAACGTATCGAATTTTTTGTAACCAATTATTTCGCAACACAACCTACACTGCAGTATCCTTACAAGCCTTTCGGACTGATTCTGACCACCCTGTACACCCGCATCGGACACGGGCTACGTTGCATATATGCTGCAGCAATGCCTTTAACGGAAACTCTTTGATCGCACCTTATACAAGGTTGGTAAAGGAAGTCGGCCACGTCCTGTGAAATTCGTGCCTTTACGACGTGTGTGCGGTAAATGTGCAAACGTGAACTGTGGCGACGTTGAATGCGTCCAAATAGGACCAGTCTGCTGCTTCTCTTTTCTTGGCTGCCAAAGGACAAACGCCGGTAGGCATCCATGTGTGTCGAAAACTACCGTCGTGGAATGGTGCGTCAGGTTTAGTGCTGGTCGTAACGTAGAAGTCAGAAGTCACCTCCAACTCAAATGGGAGACACTCGAGCCCTGTTGTCCTGATCCCCCCCCCCCCCTTGCATTTATCGCACCTATGGCCTGTTAAAAATGGCCTTGAAGGGTCGGCCTGTTGGAGGAGGATATGCAGCAGGCAGTTAATTGACTTCTTGACGCAGCAGGACACGGTGGTTTACCAAACGGGTATTTTCAACCTGGTGCGTCGGTAGGGTGACTGTCTCAGTACTTGCGGCCTTCGAATGAAAACTTTTTGATTGCCGCCATATACTGTCAGTCTCTGTTCCCTCTCTTCGTTGAGAATCTCGTAGTAGAGGTGACTTAACAGTGTTTCTCAACACTTGAAAAGTGATGTCGCAGTGATCTACATATTACAATATACGATCATTTCGACGTTATGACGGATAAGTGCGGAATGTAAAGAAGACTTTCGAGATGGAAGGAGGGGGTAAACTATAGATTATTGCACACAAACTAGTGCCTTCAATATCAACACCACACAGTTGCCATGTAGACGGCCAAACTTTACTGAATGGGCGTCTCATTGCACGTTAAAAACAAAGCTTATTTGACTTATTTTCCGGTGAAATATGTAAAGAAGCAATAATTTTGTAACTGTAAATCTTTAGACTAGTTTGAATTTTTGTGATAACTTCCACTAATAACCTGTACAAACAAAACGAATCGCTTACGCGCTGGTAAAGCTGTTAATCGCATTTTCTTCAAGCCGCTCGTCACTCCTCTTTTGAATATCTTCTTCTCGCTTCACGTTTCTTTGAGTTGCATGTATCCCACGCACAGGTTTAATTGCCTTTTTTAAATTATGTATTACATTTTGATATAATTTTGGTCTCGCTCGTGAATACATCAGCTCATTTCCTAGCAAATATTTAAAAAGTGCTAGTTATTATTATTTTCTCTCCTCCAACATGCTTCGCATAGACCTTGCATATCTTGGAAATTATCACCCTTCGTCGGAATTGCTTTGTGGGTATCTGTGGGAATTGTGGTGTAGCTTTCAACGCCATTCCAACGCTAATTGCTTGCACCCCCTTAGACGCTTTATTTGTGTTGCATCTGAAAATGGTACTTAATTATTAATAACACACATTTACTCTAAATAACACCGCTTTTTCTAAAATGTTACGTCTATACAGTTTAGTATGTGGCCTCACACTCTACACTATCTTTAAATAACGTTTCTGTAATAACAAGTCAGCAAGAAATTTTTACCGACAGATCAGATGTCTTTGGACGTATAGGGAAACCAGACGTTGCTCACCTCAACAGAAGTTAAGTCAAAAATGTTCACGTCACGTGGTGACCAGGTGACCAGTGGTCGGATGTTCACATGTACTATCCTAGAAGGCTTGTGTTGTAGCTCAGGTACAGGTGTTTGTAAAGAGGACAATCCACAGTTTTCACACTGATTTTGGTGCTCAGGGTCAACAACGTGCGACGCAGCTCGCGTTAGTGAAGAAAATATCATCGTTGATCTGTGGAACGAGGAAGGTGGTACTGTAAAGTGAGGAGTCACGGAACGTAATGAATTCAGACATTCTTGGATCTTTCGGATGCATGAGACCATGCTAAAGAGAAGGGTCCAGTGTCAGTGGGAGAACGAGTGTATGCCGGCCGGAGTGGTCGTGCGGTTCTAGGCGCTGCAGTCTGGAACCGAGCGACCGCTACGGTCGCAGGTTCGAATCCTGCCTCGGGCGTGGATGTGTGTGATGTCCTTAGGTTAGTTAGGTTTAATTAGTTCTAAGCTCTAGGCGACTGATGACCTCAGAAGTTAAGTCGCATAGTGCTCAGAGCCATTTAAAAGAACGAGTGTATGGATATTCTAATTAATAAGCGAAAACAAGGAAAGCCAGCTATAGGGTCAAGACCTACATCGCTTCAGTCGCTCTTTTGGAAAGACAGTATTATAAAGGATAGGGCATTGCATTACGATGCACTTGTTCACGGTGTGACATATCGGTTTTACTGCAGAAGATTTTTAAACGATTGCATTTTGTATCCCGATAACAGGGCTCGATTTGCTTCAATACCTTAAAATCTGTTAAAGTCCTCGGCCCCAAAATTGACTTGGAAATTCTAATGTACAAGGCAACTGAAAAGTGACTGACTTATATGTTGAACTGACTCGCCCCCCCCCCCCCCCCCCCCCCGCCCCCTTCTTTGCTCACTAGTCTCGGTTATCTTAACCGTTTTGCGATTGTGACTGCTGCCACAGTTCCTTTCTTATATAAATTTTAACAAAAGCTCAGGATTTTAAACGTTTGTCGTGTCTTAACCGATTTTTACCGTTTTATCAAAATGATTTTCTTTATTTTAACCGTACTTGCCTCTTGGTGAAAGGGACCTATTTGTCGTTTGTCTTAAACGCAATATCAGTGTAGACTTCGGGTACGCCACATACAAATCTCTAACCACAACCTTTGCTTCGAATTCACGTTTGTTGAGTTAACTACTCCCATTCCTGTCTCGTAAATCCCATCATGAACGATAGCCTTCATACAAGTGGCACTGTCACGCTCGAACCCATTTATGTGGTTCAGTGACGCAGCGTAATCAAATATGAATTTTCTAGTATGCTGTTCCACAGCTTCGTTTGTCGTAGATTTGTTTCTGCAGAGGTGCAATTCATTCTTGCAGTTGTTGTTTTATTTTTTCGCTACTGGTTTTGAGCAGATCCCATTTTCTAGCGGTACCTGTTTACAATCAAGTCATTATAAATAGACAATGACAGCTGCGCAGTTCGATCACAAATACGACAAAGCAAATTGTCATCCTTCATGAATAGCGTTAAAGACTCTAAATTCAGAACGTTGCAGGAGATCATGAGGTTTCAGTTGCTGCACTGCGTGCATATTGTACAGGTACCAGTGTCCTATAGACCCGTGCTGTTGACCATGGGATGGACAATTGTCGTGACACTGCACGAGTACTAGTACTACCCGGGGCACATGCTGCGTGGTCAGTTAAAACCTCGTGGACGACCTCCACCGGGATAGGACGCCTTGCTCTGCCAGGTGTAACACCAAGTAACATATGGTTTCGAATTCCGTTATCATTTTTTTAAACTATTCAGTGACATATGGGCCTCCCCTCAGACCTTTAAGTCAGCTATACTTTTTCAATGCAGGACTGTAACTGCTGCCGTTCACATAAAACAGTCTACAGAACAGCTCATGATATCTCTTCTCGATAGCGAGTACAGTTCAACGTATGTTAAGGTTGTCAAATCGTAGCTTGGATGTGATGTCGTCGTCAGTCCAGACATTAGTTTGATGAAGCCCTTTAGGCTACTCTATCCTGCGGTAGCTGCTTCATCTCCAAGTAACTATTGCAACCTACATCCTTCTGAATCTGCTTTGCGTGTTCATCTCTTGGTCTCCCTCTACGAATTTTACTCCACACGCTGCACTCCAGTACTAAATTGGTGATCCCTTGATGCCTCAGAACATGTCCTACCAACCGATCCCTTCCTCTAGTCAAGTTATGCCACAAATATCTCTTGTCCCCAATTCTATTCAATACGTCCTCATTAGTTACGTAATCTACCCATCTAATCTTCAGCATTCTTCTGTTGCACCACATTTCGAAAGCTTCTATTGTCTTCTTGTCCAAACTATTTATCATCCATGTTTCACTTCCATACATGGCTACACTCCATGCAAATACTTTCAGAAACGACTTCCTGACTCTTAAATCTATACTCGATGTTAACAAATTTCTCTTCTTCAGACACGCTTTCCTTGCCATTGCCAGTCTACATTTTATAACCTCTCTACTTCGACCATCATCAGTTATTTTGCTCTCCAAATAGCAAAACTCATCTACTACTTTGTGTCTCATTTCCTAATCTAATTCCCTCAGCACCACCTGATTTAATTAAACTACATTCCATTACCCTCGTTTTGCTTATGTTGATGATCATCGTATGTCCTCCTTTCCAGACACTGTCCATTCCATTCAACTGCTCTTCCAGATCCTCTACCGTCTCTGACAGAATTACAATGTCATAGGCGAATCTCGAAGTTTTTATTTCTTCTCCATGGATTTTAATTCCTACTCCGAATACTTCTTTTGTTTCCTTTACTGCTTGCTCAATTTACAGATTGAATAACATCGGGAATAGGCTACAACCTTGACTGACTCCCTTACCAAGCACTGCTTCCCTCTCATGCCCCTCGACTCCTATAACTGCCATCAGGATTCTGTACAAATTGCAAATTTCGCTCCCTGTGTTTGATCCCTGGCACCTTCAGAATTCGAAAGAGAATATTCCAATCAACATTGTCAAAAGCCTTCTCTAAGTCTACAAATGCTAGAAACGTAGGTTTGCGTTTCCTTAACCTATCTTCTATAGTAAGTCGTAGGCTCAGTATTGCCTCACGTGTTCCAACATCTCTACGGAGTCCAAATTGATCCTCCCTGATGTCGGTTTCTACAAGTTTTTCCATTCGTCTGTAAAGAATTCGTGTTAGTATTTTGCAGCCGTGACTTATTAAACTGATGGTTCGGTAATTTTCACACCTGTTAATTATTGCTTTCCTTGGGATTGGAATTATTATATTCTTCTTTAAGTCTGAGGGTTTCGCCTGTCTCATACATCTTGCTCACCAGATGGTAGAGTTTTGTCAGGGCTGACTCTCCCAAGGCTATCAGTGGGTCTAACGGAATTTTGTATACTCCTGGGGCCTTGTCTCGTCTTTCAGTGCTCTGTCAAACTCCTCACACAGAATCACATCTCACATTTCCTCTTCATCTACGTCTCCTTCCATTTCCATAATATACTTATATTTGTCCTCTAGCCATCCCTGTTTAGCCATTTTTCACTTCCTGTCGATCTCATTTTTGAGACGTTTGTACTCCTTTTTACCTACTTCATTTTCTACATTTTTCTATTTTCTCCTCTCATCAGTTCAATATCTCTCCCGTTACGCCTTTTTACCTACTTGATCCTTTGCTGCCTTTACAATTTTTCCTCTTTCAAAGCTACCCATTCTTCCTCTACTGTATTTCTTTCCCCCGTTATTGTCAATTGTTTCCTAATGCTCTCTCTGAAACTCTCAACTACCTTTGGTTTTTTCATTTTATCCAGACCCCACCTCCTTAAATTCCCACCTTTTTGCATTTTCTTCAGTTTTAATCTACAGTTTATAACCAATAGAGGCCACATCTGCCCCTGGAAATGTCTTACAATTTAAAACCTGGTTCCTAAATCTGCGACCGGCTGGTGTGGCCGAGCGGTTCTAGGCACTACAGTCTGGAACCGCGCGACCGCTACGGTCGCAGGTTCGAATCCTGTCTCGGGCATGGATGTGTGTGATGTCCTTAGTTTAGTTAGGTTTAAGTAGTTCTAAGTTCTAGGGGACTGACGACCTCAGCAGTTAAGTCCCATACTGCCCAGAGCCATTTGAACCTAAATCTGTGCCTTTCCATTATATAATGTATGTGAAACCTTGCAGTATCTCCAGGCCTCTTCCAAGTATACAACTGTAACGTCTATTAGCAAAGAACATATTTTGTAGTAAAGAGAGAACATTGTGCATCATATTCTGTTATTGTATGGAATTACGTATTTTTTTTATTATTATTTTATTTTAGATAATATCTGTGTCGGCGAGTACTGAAACCGCACAGACGATAAATATCATACAAAGATAAGAATATACCACTAGTATAAATAATACAGAACGAACATTAATTTCTCTGTCTTCTTTTTGGACTTGTACGAGTAAGATAGCCTGTGACGCTGTAGTATATGCTAACGTAGTCTTCTTTTGTCAAGGTCGATAGATGTACGCCATTACGTACTCATTGTAAAAGGTGTGTATTAGTTAACATATTTGAATGTTTTGAATAGAGTTATTTAATGAAGCCTTGCATTATTATTTGTAGTAGCTTGCTTGGAATATTATCCCATCCTTTTGAGATATCCGTGGTGCAGAGCTGCGCTACGAACGAACGAGCCGCTGCCGCGGCGCATTCAAACTGCAGAAAAAGAAATCGATCATACCGCAAGGAAGCGGGAAGGTAATAGTGAAATAAAATCATCTCTTTCAGCTTCCGGACTTGCAGAGCAGAGCAGCAGATTTTGTGATGTGTTTTGCAGGTTGACGCGGGCTGCTGATAATATATTACTAACAGTACAAAAAAGATAATTTACCTTCGTAACATAATAGGAATTTCGCTGTACTTAGTTCTTGTCTGGCAAACCTTATAGTGAAAACGTATTTTTCTCCGACAATAGTCTCATGCTCTTGTGCTAGTCGCGGTAATTATTGGTGTTTTACTCTTAACAAAAATCCACTGCAAAATTATTTTGCTGATGAACAATCTTTGCGAACTGTAACATAAATATTTCATAACAAAATAATCTTTCATTTTCAATAACTATAAAGTAGGGAAGATATGTTGACTTTTATAGTGAGTTACAGTAACGAAAAATGTTCCTTTAATAGAAAGCCAGTTACAGAACAATAAGAACCCAATATATTCTGTTTTGTTGAAAATTAATGATTATAAAGAAATTCATGGCGCAGCATTAATAAAAGGTATTTCGCGGCTCTTTTCGTATATGCGTTGTTACGCATATAATAATAATAAAACAAAGCAAAATAAGAGAAAAGAGTTTTTACGAAAAGTGAAACTGACGCGAAACTGGCGCCCAGCGTCTGTGCGGTTTCATTACTCGCCGACACAGATATTATCTAAAATAAATAATAATAAAAAAAATACATAATTCCATACAATAACAGAATATGATGCACAATGTTCTCTCTTTACTACAAAATATGTCCTTTGCTAATAGACGTTACAATTGTATACTTGGAAGAGGCCTGGAGATACTGCAAGGTTTCACATACATTATATAATGGAAAGGCACAGATTTAGGTTCAAATGGCTCTGAGCAGTATGGGACTTAACTTTGCTAATAGACGTTACACAACCTTCTTTCATGATTTTTAATCCAAGTGTTAGCTATGATTAAGTTATGCTCTGTGCAAAATTCTACCAGGCGGCTTCCTCTTTCATTCCGTATCCCCATTTCACATTCGCCTACAATTTTACTTCTCTTCCTTTTCCTGCTATCGAATTCCAGCCCCCCATAACCATTAAATTTCGTCTCCCTTCACTATCTCAATAATTTCTTTTGTTTCATTATACATTTCTTCAATCTTTCCGTCATCTGCATAGCTAGTTGGCATATAAACTTGTACTACTGTAATAGGCGTGGGCTCCGTGTCTATCTCGGCTACAATAATGCGTTCACTACGCTATTCGTAGTAGCTTACCCGCGCTCCTATTCTTTTATTCATTACTAAACCTACTCCTGCATTACCCTTATTTGATTTTGTATTTATAGCCCTGTATTCACCTGACCAGAAGTCTTGTTCCTCCTGCCACGGAACTTCACTAATTCCTACTATATCTAACTTTAATCTATCCGTTTCCCTTTTTAAATTTTCTAACCTACCTACCCGATTAAGGGATCTGACATTCCATGCTCCGATCCGTAGAACGCCAGTTTTGTTTCTCCTGATAACGTCGTCCTCTTGAGTAATCCCCATCCGGAGATACGAATGGGGGACTATTTTACCTCCGGAATATTTTACCCAAGAGGATGCCATCGTCATTTAATCATACAGTAAAGCTGCATACCCTCGGGAAAAATTACGGCTGTAGTTTCCCCTTGCTTTCACCCGTTCGCAGTACCAGCACAGCAAGGCCGTTTTGGTTAGTGTTACAAGGCCAGATCAGTCAATCATCCAGACTGTTGCCCCAGCAACCACTGAAAAGGCTGCTGCCCCTCTTCAGGAATCACACGTTTGTGTGGTCGCTCAACAGATACCCCTCCGTTGGTGTTGCACCTACGGCACGGCTATCTGTATCGCCGAGGTACGCAAGCCTCCCCACCAGCGGCAAGGTTCATAGATGTCATTCCGTCATAAAATCAGTGTACAGCGACAGATTTGTACCTGGCGGTCACAATTGGAACTAGTTGTTTTCCAGCGTAAATCTGTTACACATTAACGCGTTGGCATATCTACCAGGTTCCGCTGCCTCTCGATAATTACAGCCCACACTGCACCTCCCTTACTAGCTGCACTTGAATTATACCCACCAGGCACAAAACATACGAACCAACTTACCAGCGCACGGTTGAATGGCTGTTGCAGACCACGGCGGACATCCGAGCGTCGACAAGGGCCTACTAGTGCTGGCGGGGCTGCTGGTGTTCATTGTGCTGGAGAAGATGTTCACGTTCGTGCCAGAGGACGGCGAGGACGAGAGCGCCGCCAAGAACAAGAAGAAGACGGCGCGCAAGGTGGCGTGCAGCGCCGAGGTGTGCATGCTGGAGAAGCGGCTGCGCAAGCGCCTGTCGCGCGGCGCGCGCAACAACAACAACGTGGACGACGACGTCGTCTTCGCGTGCGCCAACATCGCCGACGGCGTCTGCAAGCAGATAGAGGACATCGGCACCGTGCTGTGCGCGGCTGCGGCCAAGCAGCCGGCCGACGAGCCGACCATCCACGTGAGTGCTCGACGTCACCACACTCTCCCTTCCCTACCAGCAGCCACTAAACCCTCTGTCGCTCGCACTGCTGACATTTGTCATCCACGTGACATTCCCGCTCTGTTTTGTCTGACTGCACTGAATTGATTCAGTGCGCGTTTCAGTACATTTCCGTTAACTCAGCCATTATTATTTGGTTTCAGTTACGTTAAGTTGAACTGTTTATAAGACATTAATATAGCTTTGAGGATGCTGGTCATCCGGGTGAGCTGTACTGCTACAGTCTCAAACAAAGTGATTCTATGTTGCTTCATTGTTTACGTAGATTCAGTCCAACTGTCGTGTGCATAATTTTAGGCATATCAAAACTAATTACAGTTAACTTGTTTTTTGCCTAGAATACTTAACGTAAGAAAAGTAAATATTCCCTTTACGTCTAGTTTAACAGAGGAAGACCGCACTGCAGTTCCTTCTCTAAAGCCTCGCACAGACGCAAAAATGGCCGACATCGAAATAAGTGTCCAAGGAATAGAAAAGCAACTGAAATCACTCAACTGAGGAAAGTCCACTGGACCTGACTGGATACCAATTCGATTCTACACAGAGTACGCGAAAGAACTTGCCCCCCCCCCCCTTTCTAACAGCCGCGTACCGCAAGTCTCGAGAGGAATGGAAGGTTCCAAATGATTGGAAAAGAGCACAGATAGTCCCAGTCTTCAAGAAGGGTCGTTGAGCAGATGTGCAAAACTATAGACCTATATCTCTGACATCGATCTGTTGTAGAATTTTAGAACATGTTTTTTGCTCGCGTATCATGTCATTTCTGGAAAACCAGAATCTACTCTGTAGGAATCAACATGGATTCCGGAAACAGCGTCGTGTGAAACCCAACTCGCTTTATTTGTTCATGAGACCCAGAAAATATTAGATACAGGCTCCCAGGTAGATGCCATTTTCCTTGACTTCCGGAAGGCGTTCGATACTGTTCCGCACTGTCGCCTGATAAACAAAGTAAGAGCCTAAGGAATATCAGACCAGCTGTGCGGCTGGATTGAAGAGTTTTTAACAAACAGAACACAGCAATTTGTTCTCAATGGAGAGACATCTGCAGATGTTAAAGTAACCTCTGGCGTGCCACAGGGGAAAGTTAATGGACCATTGCTTTACACAATATATATAAATGACCTAGTAGATAGTGTCGGAAGTTCCGTGCGGCTTTTCGCAGATGATGCTGTAGTATACAGAGAAGTTGCAGCATTAGAAAATTGCATCGAAATGCAGGAAGATCTGCAGCGGATAGGCACTTGGTGCAGGGAGTGGCAACTGACCCTAAACATAGACAAATGTAATGTATTGCGAATACATAGAAAGAAGGATTCTTTATTGTAGGATTATATGGTAGTGGAACAAACACTGGTAGCAGTTATGTCTGTAAAATATCTGGGAGTATGCGTGCGGAACGATTTGAAGTGGAATGATCATATAAAATTAATTGTTGGTAAGGCGGGTGCCAGGTTGAGATTCATTGGGAGAGTCCTTAGAAAATGTAGTCCATCAAACAAGGAAGTGGCTTACAAAACACTCATTCGACCTATACTTGAGTATTGCTCATCAGTGTGGGATCCGCACTAGGTTGGGTTGACAGAGGAGATAGAGAAGATCCAAAGAAGAGTGGCACATTTTGTCACAGGGTTGTTTGGTAAGCGTGATAGCGTTACAGAGATTTTTAGCAAACTCAAATGGCAGACTCTGCAAGAGAGGCGCTGTGCATCGCGGTGCAGTTTGCTGTCCGGGTTCCGAGAGGGTGCGTTTCTGGATGACTTATCGAATATATTGCTTCCCTCTAGTTATACCTCCCGAGGAGATCATGAATGTAAAATTAGAGAGATTCGAGCGCGCACGGAGGCTTTCCGGCAGTCGTTCTTCCCACGAACCATACGCGACTGGAACAGGAAAGGGAGGTAATGACAGTGGCATGTAAAGTGCCCTCTGTCATACACCATTGGGTGGCTTGCGGAGTATAGATGTAGATGTAAATATAGATGTAGATGTAGTTTTTCTAATAAATGTCATAAAATCTGGGAAGTTTTCAGCAGAAGTCGTGATGTATGGCTGGAATGATTTCATGAGCTGAGTTATGAAGATCATGACAATTGTATTCGTGACTCAGAGAACCAGGATTGTGTAAATAAAGCGATTATGATTCAGGAATAGGACAAGAGGTGTCAGAATGTGATTAATTTGAATCACAGGAAGGACTAATTGAAGAGGATGTACTTCTTTTAGGAAAAGATGCAATAAATAAATAGTGGTAAAGCAAATACGCTAGCAATGTTAGAACAAGATCGTGCAATTTTATTATGCATTCACCAAGAACCAAGAATGAAACTCTCATAACAAAGAAACAGATACTCTTGGATGAAAATACAACTGTGTGGTGTCACACTTGAAACTGCCACGCTGGTGGCACCTTTTGTGGTTGTGGCTGAGTACTGTGTGTAACAGTGGACACCATCGGTACTCCAGTTGCTGTGAGTTTATTATCAATTGTCATTTTTGTTTTGAAGTCGTGAAATTTTACTAGTTTTTAGGTATTTGAATTTTCCAACTGTTATTGTGATTTGTTGGGCAATTCTAATATATGGCACAAGTACGTACGTGCGCGCGCACACACACACACACACACACACACACACACCATGAAAGAATTATCAAAAATGGGATGGAAATCGGTTGATGTGATTTGCATGTACAGACAAACAAATGATAACAATTTTAGAAAAACTGGATGATTTATTCAAAAGAAAGAGCTTCGCGAACTGAGTAAGTCAGTAATGCATTGGACCATGCCTGGCCTATATGCAAGTGGTTATTTGGCTTGGCATTGATTGGTAGAGTTGGTGGATGTCCTTCTGAGGGATATTGGGCCAAATTCTGTCCAGTTGATGTGTTAGATAAGGATATCCAATCATTTTAGTCTATGGGCAAATTTGCATTTCCACAAAGCACCAAGGGCCAATATCTAACTATACGAGTAGTCTGTCCAAGTTTTATTGAGGTCTGTTACCCTAGTACTGCTCGGAACGCCTTGGTACAGTCAAGAAGTTCTCGTAATGCTTTCATTTTCCAATACCAGCTTGACAACGAATGTGAGCACATGTACTGTCCTATGACATGGCATTAGCTAGAAACATGACTATTACTGCGTGCAGTAAACTTCCCAGTTTTAATTCTGATGCTTGCATGTTATGCGCTAACTTTCAGAGCAGCTAATCACCGTTTATTGACAGGATAAGAAGCTTATAACACATGGACGCCTACTGTGCTTGAAAATGGCCTGTGAGGCCGAAGTTGGCCAATCATTCAAGGTATAATAAATTGAATAATTCGGTGGGGGGGGGGGGGGGGCACAGCTGAGGCTGAATACTTCAAAATGTCCTTCAGTTTATGTGCCAGTTAATGTGTATCTTCATTGGTCATGAAATAATAATAATAATAGTAATAATAATAATAATAATAATAACAGACATAACCAGACATAACGTCTGAGATAGGAAAGAGAAATAATAATAATAAACTGACTGTACGTATTTTGCATGATTTATTTGCATTGTAAAATTTTTCGCTATACAGTGTTACTTCACTTGATAAGCATTATTCGTTCCAGTCATAATAACACTCATTAAGTGAAACACACTTTCCGTGTAGAATAGGTCGGTGAATTACATTATGAAAAAAATTGGTACTGATACAGATTTATAATACTGTACAGTATTTTTACTTATAGTAGAGTGCATCCTATTTTAGAAGAAATTGCCTAAAGATATTTGTTTATGCCTGTCCTTCAAAATTTTTCAAAAAAAGGACATAGGTGTATTGCTGCATAAATAATATCATGCACAGCTACTGTCTTTTGGGCATCTTTAATGAATTAGTGTTAGTTAATGACGAGAAATCAGAAATGGAATTCATAAACAAACACAGCAAGGGAAAGGGTTACCATGCGCTGGCGAAGAAAAGATCTAGCAACATCATTCCAAAGGATTTTTGCTGGCCAAGGTAGGGCTTAAGCAAGGATGAAAACAAGCAGTAGAAACTTCCACCATGGGCAGGCATTATCTTGCCGAAATGTAAGGCCAGGATGGCTCGCCATGAAGGCCGATGAAATGGGTGGGGAGGATGAACTGCTCTTGTGTCAATTCAGGAGAATGACATCATAATGCCCATCAGCCTGATGACCAGGCGCTACGGCCCAAGAAAGAGTATTAAGAGCACAAGTACACGAATTCATATGCTGACGCAGTGCCTCTGAGAGCCAAAGTTGTGACATCTTATAGCTACAACTGAGCTGCTTCTACCACAATGGCAAACCCAGGCAAATGAAGTCATCATTGCCCATTGGTGATGTCCAGCCACTTCAGCCTGTTATGATTTCCAGGCTCAGAGTGCTGCCTGTGGAGAAATACCAGCCAGCCTGATTCACATTTATACCACCCAAATGAGACCCTCATTCTCATTGTGCTTAGTAGGATCCAGGTGTGCACAGTATGCCCAGCAAAGTAGTCCATGCTAATAACCATGAGAGGAAGACCACTCACAGTCCATGATGAAGCAGCCAGCTGCTGCTGACGAACTTTGCTGTTAATAGCTGCAGGTATCCATCTGAGTTAAGTTTGTATGAAGTCAACTTCATGTCTTCACACTGCTGGGTCATCCACAGGGTGACTTCCTCCTGCCGGCAGCCACTTCCCTGATGAGCCTGGACCAGCTAGCTCCCAGCTACACTATTATTGCGCACCAGTGTGTGCGAGCCTACATTCTTGCTTTTCCTAACTGTCATGAATAAAAGACTTATTAACCAGGGACTTTTAACTAATGGTCCACCATTCATATCCAGTCACCACCACCACCACCAACCACACCACCACAGCCGATGTCCCAGTTGGGAACTGTACTTCATTGTGACCTAACAGGAGCCCATTTCACCCTCCACTGTAGGGTCATGTCCTGATTCCTACAACAGAAATGAGACATGACTTGGATTCAGAGTTAAAATGTAGATCCCCTTTCCCCTGTTGGATAACTGACGGACACTCAAGTTGACGAAGTGATGCCCAGCTGAAGGACTTGAACTAGGTCTTTAAGCCACATGACATTATTATAACTAGAGTCTCTACATCTATCCATATAATTTCCTTCCACGCATACAAGGATAAGTCAATTATTATCTTCAAAGGGGTTATAAAATTTTATTGTAATCAAATAGGAAATTTACAAGAACATCATTTTTCGACATAGTCTCCTCATGTTTCAACGCACTTGGTCCATCATTGTATAAGCTTCCTAATGCCCTCATAAAAGAAGGTTCTCGGTTGAGCTGCGAGCCAGGAATGACCCGCTTCTTTCACTGCTGTGTCCGAGGCGAATCGACGGCCCCTTAATGGCTCTTTGAAGGGACCGAACAAATGATAGTCAGAAGGGGCAAGATCGGGACTATATGGAGGATATCCAGTACTTCAGATTTCACTTTCTGGAGCGTTTCAGAAGTGTAGGCAGCAGTATGCAAACGGGCATTGTCATGCAACAACACAACACCTTTTGACAGCAATCCTCAGCGTTTGCTTCGAATGGCTGACTTTAGCCTCGCAGTAAGCATCTCGCTCTAACATAGACTGTTTATTGTTGTGCCTCTTTCCCCATAATTTTCCAGTACTGGACCTTGTGCGCCCCAAAAAACTGTAAGCATCAGTTTTCCTGGACGGTTGGGTCTTGAACTTTTTCTTGCACAGCAAATTTGCATGTTTCCATTCCATACTCTGCCGTTCACTCTGGCATGTAATGATGGATTCATGTTTCAACACCAGTAATGGTCCTGTCTAAGAAGTTGTCCCCTTCATTACTATACCGATCCAAATTTTTTTGCAGATCTCCAAGCGCGTTTGTTTATGCAACTGTGTGAGTTGTTTTGGGACCCATCTTGCACAAACTTGATAAAACCCAAGTCTGTTGTGGATGATTTCGTAGGCAGTACCGTGACTAATTTGCAGACGATGTGCCGCTTTGTCAATAGGTAATCGTCTGTCTAAGAGAATCATTTTAGGTGAACGCTCATTGGTTTCTTCATTTGTGGCAGTAAACGGTTGTCCGAGTCCTTCATCATGCGTAACACTTGTGCGACCATTTCGGAATTTTTCAGTCCATTCTTAGACACTCCGTTGTGGCAAAACACTGTTCCCATACTGTACGGAAAGTCTTTGACGAATTTCGGCCCCTGATACGTCTTCCAACCACAGAAAATAGATCGCTGAACGTTGCTCCTCTTTGGTGCAAAGAGATAGCGGAGCAGCCATGATTAACAACACGGCAGCGATAACGAAACTGCTTTAGCAGCTTGAAAATTGCAAAGATATAACAACAAATAAGCAAAGAATTTGTCATCAACATAAAATGACAGTACTGCCAAAATAACCAAAAATTTAACTAAATTCTGGATAATAATTGACTTACCTTGTATTATAGATTAAAGCTTCCCACCATATTTTCATGTATTTTGATACTCATGTCAGACTGGCACTGGAGTCAAGCTCTTGGAAAGCATGAATGTTATGTGCTCCGTATTTAATTGGCATTTGGAGTGACATCTCGTGGCAGTGATGGCATCTGCGAGCTACCATGTCGCCTGCAGCTGCAGGAGCAGGGCTTAGCAGTGACTGCTAGCTACATAATGTGTGGCTCTTTTGGCCAGTACAGTGCACATAGTGGGCTAGTGGCTGACCTTCCCCACAAATAAATTGCCATGCCAGTGCCAGACTTTGACTTGCATTTTTAGGTGGATTGGGTTGCCAGATGGAATGTTTTATTTGAATTAGTCTCTACTACCACATCCTGAAATATTTAAAATTCCTTCTCAAACTTCATGTATATCTCCTTCGTGCCTTTTGAACCTGGTTTTATTTGAACCTGTACTTGTCAATCATTAACCACTTGTTATATCTGACCATTGATGGCACCAGTTGGTCACAAGACAGTGGGGCAAATGAATTCTGACATTACTGTATAACATGGTTGATGTACATTGGACATGACGTGAATCTTACTTTTGCCCACTATGGGCCTATTATGTTGTTGTGAGTGATGGAGCATGCAGTGTGGCATAGTGATTAGCATCGCTGGTTGATGTGCTGTGGGTCACTAGTTCAAACCCAACTACTGGCAGTTATCTGCTATCTACTATTTATCGTTTCTGGATTTTTCAAGAAATATTTGTTTTTGTGTATTCTGGAATATTCAGTGTACGTATTAGTAGCTGCAACCTCCATCCAGGAGTTCAGTCAGTTGTAGTCGTATGTTGATGTCTGTAGTGAATGTGCTTTCACTGCTAAGTGTTGCATTTCATCGATGATCCTGCTTTGGGATTTGGGTTTGATTGTGATTTTGAAGTGACAATGTAATGAATTACAAATAAAATTATGAGTAATTCACAGAAGACATGTTTTAGGACAAAATTTCGTGTTGTGTAGTGTGCTTAGTAAATGTCAAAACTATATGTATTCTCACATAAATAGTTCAAATCACAATTCAGCAAGCTGACAACTGTCAGCATCATACTCAAACAAATGTGTTTATGTAAAGGCTGAAAAGTAACGAGTTTGTGCCAGAAGAGTATGAAATGAAATGTTACACTATTATCAAAGTATTAGCATTTGTTCTCACGTAATAACATTAGCGTGAAGCAATTTGGTAGTTGCAAGTCAGACACAACAAGAAAGAACTAAAGTGTATATTCTTTTTAAATAAATGTATAACCAGTACAAAAAAACATGGGTTGCATGTTGATTAGTCACAAGCAACTTTAATTGTGGCACAAAGGAATGTGAACAGTCCATTTGCTATTAAATCAATGTGCAGTAAGAGTGAAGCTACCTTTGGTGTAAACTACACTCGTGCTCATAAATTAAGGATAATTGCAGATTGTGGTGCCACACAATGTGGCACTACACAAAACTGGCGCTAATAGCGTAGGCACATAGGGAACAAATACAACACAGATCTGTAAGTCCACGGTATTGGTGATGAGCTGAGAAAACCGTCCAGAAACATGTGCTACAAAACGCCACTGTTTCCTGGTCATGTACCCCGACATCAATACAGGATATGATCACCATGCATACGTACACAGGTCGCACAATGGGTTGGCATACTCTGGATCAGATGGTCGAGCCACTGCTGGGGTATAGCCTCCCTTTCTTGCACCAGTGCGTGTCGGAGCTCCTGATGTGTCCTAGGGGTTTGAAGACGTGCAGCATTACGTTGACCGAGAGCATCCCAGACGTCCTCAGTGGGGTTCAGGTCTGGATAACAGGCAGGCCACTCCATTCGCCTGATATCTTCTGTTTTCAGGTGCTCCTTCACGATGGCAGCTCGCTGGGGGTGTGCGTTATCATCCATCAGGAGGAAGGTGGGACCCACTACACCCCTGAAAAGGCGAACATACTGGTGCAAAATGGCATTCCGATACACCTGACCTGTTGCAGTTCCTCTGTCAAAGACATGCAGGGATTTACATGCACCAATCATAATCCCACCCCACACCATCAAACCACAACCTCCATACAGGTTCCTTTGAAGGACATTAAGGGGTCAGTACCTGGTTCCTGGTTCACGCCAGCTGAAAACCCAGCGAGAATCACTGTTCAGACTATATCTGGACTCGTCTGTGAACATAACCTGGGACCACTGTTCCAATGACCATGTACTGTGTTCTTGACACCAGGCTTTACAGGCTCTCGTGTGACCAGGGGTCAGTGGAATGCACCTTGCACCTTGCACCAGGCAAATAAACCATGTCTGTTCAGTTGTCTGTGACTGTGTGTCTGGAGACAACTGTTCCAGTGGCTGTGGTAAGGTCCCGAGCAAGGCTACCTGCAGTACTGCATGGCCGTCTGTGGGCACTGATAGTGAGATATTGGTCTTCTTGTGGTGTTGTACACTGTGGACGTCCCGTACTGTAGCACTTGGAGATGTTTTCTGTCTGCTGGAATCATTGCCACAATCTTGAGAACACTCTTTGTGGCACACGGAAGGCCCGCGCTGTGACCTGCTGTGTTTGACCAGTCTCCAGTCGTCCTAGTATTCTATCCCTCATAATGTCATCAATGTGTGTTCTTTGAGCCATTTTCAACACACAGTCACCATTAGCACATCTGAAAACTTCTGCACACTTAGTCGCTGCACCGTACTCTGACCAACACACCTCTGCGTATGTGGACTGCTGCCAGCGCCTCCATGCGATGACCGCAGGTCAAATGCACCCCATGGTCATACCCCAAGGTGATTTAAACCTGCAAACCACCAACCAGAGCGTTGTTTCATCATGTATCAGCATTATCCTTTATTTATGAGCATTAGTTTAGATACACTGCTAATTTATTCACTTAAGGTATCAGTACCTTTTACTGCTTACAAGAATAAGAACTTAAAATGTACTGTTGGGGAAAGAAATTAAGTGAATTAAGTTTTAAGGTAAAATGAAGGGTTCTGCCAAGAGTTCCTGTGAATGTTCCAGACACATAGTTGGAAATGATGTACTCTCTGAGCAGAGTAAATACAAATCACCAGATCACAGCACAATATTAAAAAGAAATTGGAATGGATAGTGCCACCTTTACAGAAGCAAAATGTGTCTACAACCAAGGTCACATAGATGTTTTCGAATCAAGCCTGTTTACAAAGAATTTGGGAAAGAAAAGTGGTCATTGATTCCATTCACACGTAATGAATAGAGTACAGCCAGAAGCCCAGTATTTTTAATGTTAGGTTGTCCAAAAACTTCAAAAAAGGTTGGACTACCTTATTTGTAGACATGTCATAAAACCTTTGTGAAATCAAGATCTCCGAATTGCTACTGGCCAAGTTCAATATGCTCATCTTGGTGCTGCCACGATACATTTCTTAAGAGCATCAAAATGGATTTTACTGGGAAAAGTTTTTTAAAATTTTACAGAGGCCATGTTCGCTTCACTTAAGACTCCATGTGTTGAATGTACAGTTGTTCCTTTTTTCTCCTCCTCTTGATCAAGAGTGATGGAGGAAGAAATTGATTCATGTGCTAGGGAAAAGTCAAACAAAAGTAAAGTGTAAGTGGAAAGTTGTGTGCCCTAGAGAATGAGTGTCTGTCTGTAAGTGGGATAAAAAATTCATAAAACTATTCAAAATTCCAATATGTCACTGAAAGTCACTAAAGTTTTTACTTGTTTTGTCTTTATTGCCATACATTTTTCTCCTTAATCTTCAAAATATGTTATTATAGGAAAGAGAAGGAGGGAGTATGTATATAATGTAGAAGTTTGTAGTAGCAAATAAAAGTTATGTTTAACTACAGAGTCTTCACTTCACTTAACACTGTAGTCAAAAGGCCTGTTGCGGCTTCGTCTTATATTACATACTGTAGTAAGTTTCATTTTTGCTCAGTTACTGAAGTGTTTTTCAGAGTTACATATATTTATATCATTATTTAAGTTACTATTGTTCCTGTGAATTTGATGATAATTTTGCATGACAAGTGAAAAGAAAACCTGGATCTGTAATGACATCTACAATGAAAAAAAATGAAAAAAAAAATCTAAAATAAATTTAAAACCAAATATTTACTAAGTGATAGTAAATTAAGAAATATGAACAAAATAACTTGTGCTCCAACTATAATTTCTTTCCTATTTCTGAATAGCTGTGTTTCCTCACATTCTTTCCACTTACTTGCTGGATGAAGTAGCCTGTTAGTGAAAGCTGGCTTTTTTTGCTCATGTTTATTGCTGTGCCACCAATTAATGAATAGTAATTTATTCTCTCTATAGGTCTAAATTGTTTGTTTTTCTTTTGAATAGGTGAGTGGCTACCTGAATCTGCTGGCTAATGCATTCGACAACTTCACTCATGGCTTAGCAGTTGGTGGTAGTTTCATGGTGTCCTTACCTCATGGTGCACTTACAACATTTGCAATATTGCTCCATGAAATCCCTCATGAAGTGGGTGACTTTGCAATCTTGCTGCGTTCGGGTTTCTCACGATGGGATGCTGCAAAAGCCCAGGTGTACACAGCTGGTGCTGGTGTTGTTGGGTCAATGACAGCAATATTACTCAGTGGAGCATCAAACACAGTTGGTATGCACACTTTTGTATATTATATTGATAAACCTGTTTTATGTATTTTGATTACTGACAGCAAGGTATTTCTTGTGAGTTGGGTAGGTCGTTTGGTGAAAGTCTTAACTGTTACAAAAGAAAACACATTTTACCTCTGTTTCTCAAGCATCTGTTGCATACAACATAGTGCGACAACAGAAAATGTGCTTGCAGTGTCTAGGTCATATGTCATAAAAATTTGTCAAACATCTGCAGAAGGTACTTCTAGTGGGAATATAAAATATTTCTATTTTTTAAATTCATTCTGTTGCTGTATTAATTTCATAGCTATTGTTTACTGTTATCAACAAAATGAAAATCAAAACTAAAGTCTAAGTAGCTAGATAAAGTAACTGTGACATAACAGTTCTCAGGTCTGGTTGTTAGCTTCACTAGTATGCTTAAAAACTTAATTTAACAGAACATTAAGCTGCACACTCACTAACTTTAAGACTCTCTTTCAGTCAGTAGAAGTAGGTCCACCTTGATAATGTACTTCACTGCATTTGGATGTCATTTTGAAACACCTGATATTGATTAAGTTTTCCCCATTCTCACAATGGCTCCACATCATAGTATACGCCATGTAACTGAATTATATTTTGATCTGCCCATGCCAGTCCTCAATTTATTAAGGAACAGCAGTTATAATATCCTGGAGTGATGTCTTTGGCAGGTTTCATCCAGTCACTCATCTCCACAAAAATTTGTTTATATTGGTCTTTTTTTGTGATAGTGTAAGCTCATGGGTGTTCGTCATATATTTTTTTCATATCTGGAGTTATGATATCGTTGTTGTGGTGTTATGTCAGAAGCTTGGTTCTCTTCACTATTTTTTCCTCTGCAAGCCTCTTCTTAGTTACATAACTATTGTAGTGTACATTCACATGTAACTGCTGGCTATAATCAAGCCTTTATTAACTGCATCATGTATGAGGAAGCTGAAAGCATGAATTTCAAGAGTTAATCCACACTTGAATCGGCTCTCTATCAGCATGACAATGCCAGACCACACGTAAGTGCTATGACATTACAGCAATCTGACTCCTGGGGCTCACCATTGATCATATTCTGACTCCTGGGGCTCACCATTGATCATATTCTGACTCCTGGGGCTCACCATTGATCATATTCTGACTCCTGGGGCTCACCATTGATCATATTCTGACTCCTGGGGCTCACCATTGATCATATTCTGACTCCTGGGGCTCACCATTGATCATATTCTGACTCCTGGGGCTCACCATTGATCATATTCTGACTCCTGGGGCTCACCATTGATCATATTCTGACTCCTGGGTCTCACCATTGATCATATTCTGACTCCTGGGGCTCACCATCGATCATATTCTGACTCCTGGGGTTCACCATCGATCATCTTCCATGCAGTCCCAGCTTGGCCCCATCTGATTTTCATCTGTTTCCACAACTTAAAGAACACCTTCGAGGACTTCACTTTGATAGTGATGATATGGTGCAAGCAGAGTTGAGGCTGTGAATGCATCAACAGTGTCAAATATTCTACTGTAACGGTATCGATAAACTGGTCTTTCATTGGGAGAAATGTGTTTGTTGCCAGGGTTATTATGTTGATAAATACATGTCTAGGCTTCAAGAAAAAGATTTAGAATGTTAATAAAGTCTGTTTTATTTTTAAGAAGTTTTAAGAGTTTTCACATACAAAATTCAAAGGCATTTCCAGTATGCCCTCATATTTTTTGGTGCCACGTTACAGTTATCGTTGGTGTGGTACCTCTGAATGTGCAGTACTAAATATATTGTGTATTTTTGAAATTGGCAGTGGGAACATTTGCAGAAAACCACCCAGTAATACTTTTTAAGAGAGTTGTTTATCATTTCTTCTGTTCCTGTGTATGTATTTGAACTGATCGCATTGCTAGTGTCATTAGTAAAAAGAACTAAGTCTGCTTGTTGTATATTAGACAAAAAGTTTTTACATAAAGAAGAAACAATAGTGGAAATTGATTTGACCTTTAGGAATCCCTTAAGTGATTCCTCCCCATTCAGAAGACTCTCGCCTGCTTACATTGGTTGAGTTATTAAGTATAGCTATCAGCATTCCTTTGGTTAGATATGACATTATCAATTGGTTGGCTGTACCATAGATAGCTTACAGAAAATACCAGCTGGCCCTTTTTTTGTCATTTAGTTATTCTAAAATGTGATGAGTGAATGTGTATTTATTTTTGAGAGAATAGATAATGTTCTTAATTTCGCATGGAGAAGTTCATGATATATTATATGATTGAATTTTGAGAGTTGTTTTTCAACACACCGCTGTGCTTTTTCTGTTGATCTGTTGATACCTGTGTCTTTTACTACAGTTTAGAAATTATGATTTAACATATTTGTTACCTGAGACTAATAATTAATAGCCCTTCCATTTCATTTAGAAAGAATGTTTCTGTGCTGTAGCTTCTTGTGTTGTCTCTCATTTTACTACTTCCCATAAGGCCTTAAGTCTGTTGTAGAAATATCGATTTCTGAGATGGTGTGCATGTTCCTTATTTTTTTAATAACTCAGCTTAGCAAATTTGAGTTGTTTGTGCCATGTGCAATTGCCGCAGGAGTTTTACATGTTCTTACCAAGAGAGATGTTTACCTTTTCCTTCCACAAGGTACTTTAATCCATCTAGCACTCTGCAGTTTTCTGACATGGCTGTTTAATGCCCTTTTTGTTAGCTTACGGGGAAGCTATTTTCAAACAATGAGATGAATTAATCATGGAAGAGATTAAATTTTATGTCAACATTTGGTTCATTATAAATCTCATCAGAGCTCATCTCTAGTAAACTATACTGAAAAATGTTTGTCTTGGACTCATTAGTTATTCTAACTAATTTTCGCTAAATAGTACCTTTACCATAAGGCAGTGCCTTATTTATCCTGACTAACTGCACTTCATATTCAAAGAGAGTATTTGTGTCTGGGTATACAGTTACTGGGTGTACTTGCTTCATCAAAGAAAACATTGTAAATTAGGGTCCTACTGTCTTTATCCACCTGTGTTGGAAAGCCAGTTACCTAAATCAAATTGCAGGATGCAAATGTTTCCAGATAATTTTCCTTATGAGAATCTCTTAGAAAATTTACATTGAAACACCAGAGACTATTAACTGCTTGCTGCTGTCTGACAACATAATAAGGAATTCATGTGCCTCATAAAAAATCATAATTTCGCAGTGGGGCTCTATATACAGCTACAATTAAAAATGAATTATGTATCAGTATTAATTCACAAGCACACACTTTTATGTGCTGATCACTACAAAATTTAATTGTTTCAGTCTTTCTGAACTTACGTTTTGTCATAATGTATGCAGCAACTCCGTTTTCCCGTATTAGTTCTTCATGAGTTTCTATTTTAGAAATAGGCAAGAAGCTTTTCTGCTTTATTACTCAGTTAATTAACAACACAACACAAGAATATGAAGTCCACATGACTGCAGTACTTGCACCACATCAGTTATTGACTAGTGTAGCAAGTAAGTTCTTTTTTGTCTCGGCCTTCTGTTAATTTTGTCTGTGGTTCTTGAAGGTACAGACTTATCAAAGGTGATAACTAGGAAGGTTGTCTCTGTTTGGTAGTATGGATCCATTTAAGGTGATGCCCAGTTTCCCTTCTAACTTCATTCATTTGCCTTGTTCGGGATATCCAATCAAGAAAGAGAACCTTTAGGGATGTGGAACGAGTCATGGTCTACATTAATGAAAGATAAGGAAATTATAAAAAGTTAATTTGTGTACTGTATTAACAGTAAACTATCACTCTGTTGCTTAATGCTGTTCACATTTATGGCATCTAAATTTAATTGAGTGTATTGGAAAGAAACCATCTGTCTGCTCTGCTACAGTGTAGCAATTGATAGGCTAAAATTTATGTGATTAAAAGTGGTATTTTTCAAGAGATTAGGCGAGAATGCCATGTTTGAATAATGTGTCGTGCCATGCTGATTGTTGAACAGCTTTCATAAGATGTCTGTAGTTATGTGGAAATTGTTTGATATTTGTTGTAGAGGTATCAAGCTCTATAGGAAACTTAACCCAATTTACTTTCTAGATGTTGTATCTTCTTGTGAATGGACCAGTTGACATTCTTAAATGAGCCAACATCATGGCAAATAATGAGTCTGTTTTGTGTGTTAGGGTAGAGTCACCTATTGGTTTGGCAATTTGTTGGCAAGTTATCAGAAACCACAATTTAGTCAGAGTTATAGCAACGTTTTCCATGTTGCACTGTTAAGAGTAAGTGGAATTCACCAGCATGGAGCAATACAAATTTACTTTCCTCTACCATTTTTAAATGCTTTTGCACTTCTCATCAGTTCCAGACTATCCCTCTGCTTCATTGTTGTTGTTGAAGTCTGTTATCATTATGTTGGTATCAGGTGGATTCAAAGGTCTGAGATTAATAAACGGGAATGGTATGTTAGGTGGTTTGTATGCTGAAATGATGTGTTTTTCCCCCCATGAGCTCAACATCATATAAGCTGGAACTAGCAACTTCTCCTGCTTCAGTCTGTGGTCTGGCAAAAGGCACTTTTATGGTAATCGTGCAGTTCTTCAGAGATGAACTCTGTTCATATCATTTTCCTTACAGTTTTATATTTGGCCGTGTACACATACGACTGGTACAAAATAGTTTTACTATCCCTTAAAAGTAGACACCAGCATTGTGTATAATCTGTGGGGAGCAATGATAGTCTGCCTTTGATGAATGGGGTGTGTGAGGGGTAACACCGTCACAGATGCACATGAGAATAGCTGTAATTTTCACATTATTTTGTAGGATTCTGTAAAACTATCGATTGTCATGGTAATCCAAAATGCTGCCATTTGGTTTATGGGAATTTTATGGGATTGTACAATTTGGTCTATGACTCACCCAGCACGATGACAGAGCAAAAGAAAACCTCTGTCATATTCATAATATTTCAAGTGGCATGAGCAAGCAGTGTGTCATAGCTAATTCTCTATTCCTGTCTAACTGTGTGGAACACATTATAACGCAGTTTCTCGTGTGCCCAGGAGTTCCTCCATAATGTGAAGCACAGTAGTAAACACTAATCCTGATTTTCAAGACAGCTCTTACTAACACAGTAAGAACAGACAATTTTACTTCACTGGCCAACAAACATTTGTCATGTGGTGTTGACAATTGGTAGTTTTTACCCACCTTGTCACTGCTCTGTAAGCACACAGACTCTTAAAAGTATCATGATATTGTTGCACTGTACATCCTGTGGCATATTCAGTTTTTATCTAACTCTGTTCTTCTTGTTTCGAAAACATCATGAGAGCACTACATTAGGCTGCCTGATAGAAGAGGCTCTGTTCTTCATGTAACTGCTTGCGTGGAGCTTTTCTCTAGGTGGAGCCTTTCCCTATGCCTTGGTCAAGTTTATGATCACTGACAATACTCGGGTGTCCCTGGGCTTTTGGGTGATAGAAATACGTGAGAAATTGCATTTTCAAAAGTGATGGTAAGTTCTTTAGGAGTTAAGAAAACATAGGAAAAAACGAACGGGTCTGAAAACTTTTCTATGGAAGGATAATCAAAAATGAGCAGAAAATGTTATGAACAAGAGAATGCATATTGTAATATTTGTAGTATGGAGCTAAATATAGTTTATTAACACTAGTTATGGAGAGGATTTTATGCTGATATAGTAAATCAAGCTATCTCCATCAAAATGTTACTGATGGGAAAATAGTAAGAAATTTTAGTTTACTTTTAGACAGAATTTCTCTCGTCAACTTGGTTCATAAATTTCTTCTTCTACACTGTTTTTAGAAGTAAAAAAATTTCAAAGATTTCAAAGCCTGCTAGGAAATGTTACCTACATGCTAAATGAATGAGTGGGATATGTTTTTGCAGTTCATCATTACGAAGTACTTCACTATTTACCTAGCACTGTTTGTATATCACACTGCTTGACATTTGCATTTTAGGTATAATGACAGACTCTTTAATTAGTCCCAGGTCCCCCATCTACTTATTTGTGGTAAATTTTCAGTAAGAGTTAAGCGTTTATCATCACAGTTAGATAAGGGATACCTACAGACTCGAAGAAATGAAACTGTAGTGAAGTTCAGTGATTAGTGTTTTTGTTGCTATTAATTCATTGGTTGTTTGAATACAGAAGACAGAAACTGCTAATGTAAGTATATGTTTCAAATGTCTCATATAGTCACCATGTTTGATAATACGATTGTAGGACAACCTTTTTTTTATGATTGTTGCATCTAAGGGATGCTAATGAAAAGATACATCAGATATAGCACTAATTGTAATTTGAAAGATATTTTTTGTCTGTGACTGTAGTGAAGTGAAAGAAGATGTGCAGAATATTGACAGCTGGTGGAGGGACTGGCAGTTGAATCTGAATGTAAAGAAATGTAATTTATTGTATATAAGTGATGAAGAGATCCATTACTGTTTGATTAAACTCCCGGTGAGAAGTCACTGGAAACAGCAACAGCTGTAAAATACCTGGTAACAGTCTGGAGTGTCCTGAAGTGAAATGACAAAATTGAACAATTTGTAGGATAAGCAAGTGGCAGGCCTAGACTTTTTGGGTGAATATTGAAGAAATGCAATTCATACATGAAAGAAGTGACTTGCAAAACACTGGTGCAACCAGTTCTTAAGTTTTTCTCATCAGTATTGAAACTTACAAAATTGGATTAATGGAAGAGAGAGAGAAAATCCAACAAAGAGTGACTTGTTTTATCAGGGCATTGTTTAGTGGGTTTAAAGGTGTTACAGAGAAAATCAACAAACTCCAGTAACAGACACTAAGAGACAGGTGGTGTGCATCATGATGAGGTTTATGTTCCAAGAAGTGTCAGGCAACATATTATTTCCTCCAAAATACTTCTTGTGAAATGACCAAGACGGGAAAATAAGAACTCATAAGACCAATTAACAGTTGTTATTCCTGCACACCGTTTGTGAATGGAAGAGGGGAAAAGCCAGGGGAGGAGGATTAATATTGGTTCCTCCCCCCATGAACCATGGACCTTGCTGTTGGTGGGGAGGCTTACGTGCCTCAGCGATACAGATAGCCATACCGTAGGTGCAACCACAACAGAGGGGTATCTGTTGAGAGGCCAGACAAACGTGTGGTTCCTGAAGAGGGGCACCAGCCTTTTCAGTAGTTGCAATGGCAACAGTCTGGATGATTGAATGACCTGGCCTTGTAACAATAACCAAAATGGCCTTGCTGTGCTGGTACTGCGAACGGCTGAAAGCAAGGGGAAACTACGGCTGTAATTTTTCCCGAGGGCATGCAGGTTGACTGTATGATTAAATGATGATGGCGTCCTCTTGGGTAAAATATTCCGGAGGTGAAATAGTCCCCCATTCGGATCTCCGGGCGGGGACTACTCAAGAGGATGTCGTTATCAGGAGAAAGAAAACTGGCGTTCTACGGATCGGAGCATGGAATGTCAGATCACTTAATCGGGCAGGTAGGTTAGAAAATTTAAAAAGGGAAATGGATAGGTTAAAGTTAGATATAGTGGTAATTAGTGAAGTTCGGTGGCAGGAGGAACAAGACTTCTGGTCAGGTGACTACAGGGTTATAAACACAAAATCAAATAGGGGTAATGCAGGAGTAGGTTTAATAATGAATAGGAAAATAGGAATGCGGGTAAGCTACTACAAACAGCATAGTGAACGCATTATTGTGGCCAAGATAGATACAAAGCCCACACCTACTACAGTAGTACAAGTTTATATGCCAACTAGCTCTGCAGATGACGAAGAAATTGAAGAAATGTATGATGAAATAAAAGAAATTATTCAGGTAGTGAAAGGTGACGAAAATTTAATAGTCATAGGTGACTGGAATTCGGTAGTAGGAAAAGGGAGAGAAGGAAACTTAGTAGGTGAATATGGATTGGGGCTAAGAAATGAAAGAGGAAGCCGCCTGGTAGAATTCTGCACAGAGCACAACTGAATCATAGCTAACACTTGGTTTAAGAATCATGAAAGAAGGTTGTATACATGGAAGAACCCTGGAGATACTAAAAGGTATCAGATAGATTATATAATGGTAAGACAGAGATTTAGGAACCAGGTTTTAAAGTGTAAGACATTTCCACGGGCAGATGTGGACTCTGACCACAATCTATTGGTTATGACCTGTAGATTAAAACTGAAGAAACTGCAAAAAGGTGGGAACTTAAGGAGATGGGACCTGGATAAACTGAAAGAACCATAGGTTGTACAGAGTTTCAGGGAGAGCATAAGTGAACAATTGACAGGAATGGGGGAAAGAAATACTGTAGAAGAAGAATGGGTAGCTTTGAGGGATGAAGTAGTGAAGGCAGCAGAGGATCAACTAGGTAAAAAGACGAGGGCTAGTAGAAATCCTTGGGTAACAGAAGAAATATTGAATTTAATTGATGAAAGGAGAAAATATAAAAATGCAGTAAATGAAGCAAGCAAAAAGGAATACAAACGTCTCAAAAATGAGGTCGACAGGAAGTGCAAAATGGCTAAGCAGGGATGGCTAGAGGACAAATGTAAGGATGTAGAGGCTTATCTCATTAGGGGTAAGATAGATACTGCCTACAGGAAAATTAAAGAGACCTTTGGAGAAAAGAGAACCACTTGTATGAACATCAAGAGCTCAGATGGAAACCCAGTTCTAAGCAAAGAAGGGAAAGCAGAAAGGTGGAAGGAGTATATAGAGGGTCTATACAAGGGCGATGTACTTGAGGACAATATTATGGAAATGGAAGAGGATGTAGATGAAGATGAAATGGGAGATACGATACTGCGTGAAGAGTTTGACAGAGCACTGAAAGACCTGAGTCGAAACAAGGCCCCGGGAGTAGACAACATTCCATTGGAACTACTGACGGCCTTGCGAGAGCCAGTCCTGACAAAACTCTACCATCTGGTGAGCAAGATGTATGAAACAGGAAAAATACCCTCAGACTTCAAGAAGAATATAATAATTCCAATCCCAAAGAAAGCAGGTGTTGACAGATGTGAAAATTACCGAACTATCAGTTTAATAAGCCACAGCTGCAAAATACTAACACGAATTCTTTACAGACAAAGGGAAAAACTAGTAGAAGCCGACCTTGGGGAAGATCAGTTTGGATTCCGTAGAAATACTGGAACACGTGAGGCAATACTGACCTTACGACTTATCTTAGAAGAAAGATTAAGGAAAGGCAAACCTACGTTTCTAGCATTTGTAGACTTAGAGAAAGCTTTTTACAATGTTGACTGGAATACTGTCTTTCAAATTTTAAAGGTGGCAGGGGTAAAATACGGGGAGCGAAAGGCTATTTACAATTTGTACAGAAACCAGATGGCAGTTATAAAAGTCGAGGGACATGAAAGGGAAACAGTTGTTGAGAAGGGAGTAAGACAGGGTTGTAGCCTCTCCCCGATGCTATTCAATCTGTATATTGAGCAAGCAGTAAAGGAAACAAAAGAAAAATTCGGAGTAGGTATTAAAATCCATGGAGAAGAAATAAAAACTTTGAGGTTTGCCGATGACATTGTAATTCTGTCAGAGACAGCAAAGGACTTGGAAGAGCAGTTGAATGGAATGGATAGCGTCTTGAAAGGAGGATATAAGATGAACATCAACAAAAGCAAAACGAGGATAATGGAATGTAGTCGAATTAAATCGGGTTATGCTGAGGGAATTAGATTAGGAAATGAGACACTTAAAGTAGTAAAGGAGTTTTGATATTTGGGGAGCAAAATAACTGATGATGGTCGAAGTAGAGAGGATATAAAATGTAGACTGGCAATGGCAAGGAAAGCGTTTCTGAAAAAGAGAAATTTGTTAACATCGAGTATAGATTTAAGTGTCAGGAAGTCATTTCTGAAAGTATTTGTATGGAGTGTAGCCATGTATGGAAGTGAAACATGGACGATAAATAGTTTGGACAAGAAGAGAATAGAAGCTTTCGAAATGTGGTACTACAGAAGAATGCTGAAGATTAGATGGGTAGATCACATAACTAATGAGGAAGTATTGAATAGGATTGGGGAGAAGAGGAGTTTGTGGCACAACTTGACCAGAAGAAGGGATCGGTTGGTAGGACAAGTTCTGAGGCATCAAGGGATCACCAGCTTAGTATTGAAGGGCAGCGTGGAGGGTAAAAATCGTAGAGGGAACCAAGAGATGAATACGCTAAGCAGATTCAGAAGGATGTAGGTTGCAGTAAGTACTGGGAGATGAGAAGCTGGCACAGGATAGAGTAGCATGGAGAGTTGCATCAAACCAGTCTCAGGACTGAAGACCACAACAACAACCTGAAAAACAGTCAGCCACACACCTTAAGGTGCCTTACTACAGTTTTTTTTAAAATTATAATTTGTGGTGTGTGTGTGTGTGTGTGTGTGTGTGTGTGTGTGTGTGTGTGTGTGTGTGTGTTTTGTCACCAAAACATATATTTAACACAGGATTACTGCCTGTCATCTAACTAGTTCTCTATTTCTTATTCATGTGTGAATATTTGTTTTTCAGAGGCAAAAACGTCTTGGATTCATCCATTCACTGCAGGAGGGTTTCTTCACATTGCCTTGGTAACAGTATTACCAGATTTACTGAAAGAAGAGAATCCAAAGGACTCCTTAATGCAGCTTATGTCACTTCTGTTTGGTATAGCAATTATGGCACTTCTAGGCTTAGTAGTTGAAGAGTAAAAAGTGCATTTGGCAGCACAATGCAGAAGACATAATATTATTTTGAAGTATGTCATTGTGACTTCGCAGGTTTTTGACACTAAAAGGAAAAAGAGAGCTTGTTGGTGCAGCTACATCATATCAGTAAAAGAAAGTATGGAATATAAGTTCACGTAACAGAGTTAATTGGATTTGATACCATAATGTGTTAAATTCCTTTTCTGTAAGTTTTATATCAGGTGACTTGGGAACTGGAAAAAAGTGATGTAATATCTTCTAATTTTTTTTCAGTTCGTTGTCTGATGTTTATTTTTTATTAGCTGATGTGAACATTGTCATATTACACAAAGTGGTGCTTCTTAATATTTGAAGTTCCTTTCATTAATGTGTTAAATGTAACACAAAGTCCTTGAAACATTATCATTACTTAGTTGTTTCCAGTTGTGCAGAAAGCTGTAATTATAGTTGATTATGACTGAAGTATTTGCTGCTTTTTGGACTAAAATTTATTTACAAATCTTCATTTTCACTGCCGTCACATAATAGTTCAGTTTTTTGGACAAAGTGGTCTGCATCATCATGACAGCGTCTACCACAATGCCATTGTTCTATATAATGCACAACATACCTCATTTGATGGAGAGTGTTGATATCAATGAACGGTATTGTAACTGTAAATTCATGTTGCACTAATACACACATTGTTGGATGCAGTTACCAGTTTTTAAAATCCCTTTATTCTGATTTCAAAATTTTGTGGACCTACGTCATAGCTTCTTTCGTTGAAAAATTTGAAAGCTAATGTACTTACTTGTTTTTGTTGTAGAATGACAATGATAGAGGATGTTTACAGATTCCTAAAATAGAAGTGATTGCTGTTTACAAAATATGTTTTTGCCGTTACTGTAGATAAGTTTTACATTTCAAATTAATTTTGCAGCAGAATGCTTTTATCCTTCCATTCTAAAACCGTGTTATGAATAATAATAATAGTAGTGTTAGCTAAATGAGGACATGAGAGATTATTTATGTAAAAACATTAATTTTTCAGTCTTTTTAAATGTCTTTTTCCTCAGTAGTTAACGTTCGTTATGATAGTGTAATTTTTGTATGTTCTGACACACACAATATTTCACTATAAGGCACAGTGTTTTCCACACTGTCCTCAGAAACTTTATAGCTTTAACAAAATGATATATCAACTAGTCAGAATGTTGTTAAGCTGTAATTAGTAGACGATGTGCACCCAGTCACAAGTGTGTTCGAAACTGAGTGACATCACAGATAAACTCCCATTAGAGTTTTGTACATTTTGACCAGGTTAATTGTAAATACAAATGAAAAAATATTTTTGTGTAAGATATAAAATATATAAATTTTATTGAAAATATTTGAGTCTACATTATACCTACCCCTTTTGATTTATTTTTATTAACCTTGCTACTTCCTTTAATTTCACCATTTTGCATGATGCCATATACTATTAACAGTAAGTGAATTAAAGGTGGACACATTGTGACTGTTTCATTACAGTTTTAGTATTAATTGTCTGTCCTTAAACTTCCAGAAATTATATTTTATCTTTGTGTGTTTCCTTGCTTGGTGTCTTGTTATCGCTTATTCCATAATTAAAAATCTTTTCTTAGTCAGGGACTATTAGCAATCAAATATACTTTATTTGTAAAGAAATCATATTGTGTAACTGACAATATGCCAGAAAGACAAAACTTGTTTGCGGCATAAAACAAAGAAAATGCTCTTCTAATTATTTTAAATTTCTTCTGTTGACTTAACACCATTGGTAGGATGTCTTATTTACAGGATATTCAAATATGATTAATAAATGCATGTGTATTTACTAGTCAGCATTCTACTCAATGTTTCTTCTACAGTGGCCTTGGTAGTGAAGATATAGTTAAAAAAACTTGTTTTGCAAGTATTAATTACTTATTACTAAACAGATTCAGAGAGACTAATTCAGACACATGAGGTACATAAGCTCATGGGACAAAAAATTAGTCACCCCTAGAGAAATCATTAGAAGCATTATTTAATACTGAGTAATTCCACCCCTGTAGTTTGATAACTGGCTGGATTCGGGTAGGAAGTGTCCAGGAGATTCTGCAGGTATGCCACATCCAGGTATTGCTGAGGATTTGATAACAGAAATCCACCAAATTTCAGGGATGCTGTGTTTTACCTGGTGTTCCAACGTGCCCCACAGGTTTTCTGTGAGGTTCAAGTCAGGTGATTATGCAGGTCAGTCAAGATGTAATAGTGGGGAGTGTTCAAAAAATGAGTCACATATTCTTCCAGTCCTGTGCTGTTGTCTTTACTTGCCTGTATGAGCGGTGGTCTTTTTCAAGGTGACCAACCCCAAATGCTCATTGCGTGTCATTCCTGCCCCAATGTTTTCTGCCAACGGGTTGGGATGGACCTTCATCCACTGCCTGCAGCAGTTCCTGTCAAGCTTGGAAGCGATTTTGATTCACAAGCTGTGGAATATTTCTCTAGTACCCCTCAGTCTGTGTCATTTTACAGCCACAGTTCCAATGTGTTTTGTGGCCGCATTTGTTATACCACTGCTTTAATCGTGTTGAACAGTTTGCCACAAAAGCCAACAAATCCAACAACTTGACACACCGTGTGGCCATTGGCAGCCAAACACAATTGCCCCTTTGTGCTGCTCTGTAACCCTCTCACATTTACTCATGTTTCCATACAATGTCCATGTGAAACCTATATGACTCACTGATCACTGCTGCCTTATGCACAAATTGTGGCAGTGCATGTACGGTTGAGCATGTGACGTGACCACTGCCCCATCTGTAAATGTTTTAACGATTCATCCTTGCATGCACTGGAGTGGCTAATTTTTTGTCCAGTGAGATTATGTTCTTTTCATTCTTTGTACATTTCTTTTTCTGAGAGAGTAATGATGTTCCACATGCTGTTCCTACAAGATGTAAATTTTACTTACAGTATTACAAATTTTCTTCATATGAGAAAACAGCTCAAGTCAGTCAGTTCTAGAAAGATATTCTTTTATGCAGAATGATATCATAGTTGGTGCAACAGTCTTGAGGGGAATGGCTTCTCAAGTTGTAAATGATTCCTTTTATATAATACAAGTAGCCAATATTCAGTACTATGGAACCATCAGCATTCTGCGTAGCGAGTTTGTAAGCATTTTGCATATCTTTTATTTTGATCACCTGGTCTCTTCTTTTGTTTCTGAGTGTGACTGTAACCCACATCAAATCGATTTGTATTAAATGAAAATAATGGTATATTTTCTTCAAGAAAACTAATTGAAGTCGGAGTAACTTAAGGACTAAATATTCTCTCTGTTACATTATTAGCTGTGGAATGAAGGTAACCTTGTACATTATTGTCTTCATACTACTTGGATAATTGTTCTGATATGTAAAACAATGGCAGACTTTAAGTAACTCCTTTATGAAGATCTTTTCATTGTTTTTTTCTTCAAACATTTTACTCAACATTGCAACTTTCATGAATCTGGGTTCACACCATGCGTGATAGTATTTCAATCAGTGTTGGTCAGTTGGTGCATTATACCCAGAAATATTTCAGAAATACAGGGTGTACATAAAGTCCGGGAACACTTTCAATTATTTATTGCACAAGAACTAAACATTGTACAGATGTCATACATATTGCATTTTGAAACTCTGAAAGTTTTTTTTACAAACATTCGATATGCAAACCATGAGTGACATGGCAGACGTCAATACTGTAGTCGAAATCTTGCCATACCTGTCCCACCATGGCATTGTTGACTGTGGCAATCGCTTCCCGTATTCTCTCCCGGAGCTCTGCTACATCAAGTGGTAGATCTTTAATGTGCCCCCACAGAAAAAAGTCACATGGAGGGAGATCTGGTGATCGGGGAGCCAATTTCGTGAAACAGCTCACGCTGCACTTGAACTCTCCATTTTTTTGACTAGTGCTGACTATCAGCAAATTACCAAACCACGCTGTGGCGATATACATGGGGACTTTCAGGGTTCCTCTTCAAAAATGACATATGTATGGGTATCTGTACAATGTATGGTTCTTGTGCAATAAATAATTGAAAGTGTTCCTGGACTTGACGTACACCCTGTACATCCTTGCATACATTAATGATAGGGGTAAAGGCAGCCACACATCATATAATTGAAATACTAAATGTCTGGCTGGCACATAAAATTCAAAGTTTTCCAAGCTGTCAGACAATGTCCTCCTTTGGAGCTAACAAACACAAAAGAAGCACTCAAATAAACATGCTTGGCTAGAAGGAATAGTCGTAAAGTTTGAATTACCACTGCAAAAAAATCAAGTCAAGACCATGACCCGCATCTCGTGGTCGTGCGGTAGCGTTCTCGCTTCCCACGCCCGGGTTCCCGGGTTCGATTCCCGGCGGGATCGGGGATTTTCTCTGCCTCGTGATGGCTGGGTGTTGTGTGCTGTCCTTAGGTTAGTTAGGTTTAAGTAGTTCTAAGTTCTAGGGGACTGATGACCATAGATGTTAAGTCCCATAGTGCTCAGAGCCATTGCCAAGACCATGACACTTGATGGCTCTTTGTCCTCTTGGCATTCACACTACAATGAGACACATTGTTCCCAGTGATGGATAACATAGAGGAGACCTTGGTTGTAAAAATCTGCATTTTGACAGTTTGGGAAATGTTGCACCTGAAAAATCACATACTCATCGTTCTGGAAGTATCTGTCACGTAATGTTTTCTTCACTCGAGGAAAGAGGAAGAAAGCACCAAGCCCCATGTCATAAGCATATTGTGTGTGTGTGTGTGGGGGGGGGGGGGGGGGGGGGACGGACAAAGTACAATTGCCCACGCATTCCATGATACTTGGTATTGGCAGCCTTCAGTAACTTCAGCAGGAGGTTTCGACAATATGTTTTCTGATGATTTTCTTCTCATGTGCATAACCTGTTGATCCCACCCTTTGGCATTACCAAAAGCACTCAGTATCACTTTTCATTATTTCACTGACATTTGGTCAGTGAGAACCTTACAATCATCCTATTTGGCAGTTGACAGCTGCACATTATAATAATTGCTCGTTTATGAATGAGTTACAATAAATTTTTCATATCAAGCATTCTGAACAAACATCTTGCAGCGAATCAGCTAGAATGCTCAACTGACACTAATATATGTTAAAACACAGATGATTGGAAACACATGTTAAAATAGTACAGAATACCATCTCCCAAGGTGTTGTTAATTTAATTACTCTCAAATTCGAACAGTAAAACTTACAAGAAAACAACAGGCGGCTTAGATCTCCAACCATCTCATTGTCACAGTTACAAAAAGGCGTTCATTGATGTTCATTCCACACAGGGGAGGCAGAAAACACCCAACTCAAATATCATCCCGCATATCATAGTGATGATTAGTCTTGATAAATCATGATCTTTAAACAGGATTTTGTTGTGGATGATAGGTTGTCCATCTGGGTAGCACCTTCTTCGAACATGATCTTTCATGTCTCACATTTTCTTGCCATGATTGATTAATGGTGTGCTTCTGGGTGTTCTGCTGAGGTCTTGTTTCCATTTTATCCTCCAGCCTGGTGGAGCTAAAGGAAGTCAGCACAAGTAACAGCAAAACTCACAGCACCTGTAGATAATGGTGACTGGGTCAGTCGCAGAACTATTGAGCAGAAAATGGAAACAACTTGGCAGAAAACACAGGTGCACATCATTAATGATTCTTTGTTTTTGCCACTTGATCATGAGTTTCAAAGCCAGGCAGAAGCATTGTATAAAGACATAACCTCTTAGAAATTGCTTCCTTTGCCAGCGGGTCTGCTTCTCTTTATTGGTTATACTGTGGAACCTCACATAGCAAGCATAATTCAATCCAGAATCTTACTCGTAGTGCCACACTTGTTAAATGAAACAATTTGTCCCATATAAATTAATGTAAAATACAATAATGCGTTCCACGCAAAAAAGTACTAAAAGAAAATTCAAAGAAAATTATACATACGGTATTATGTGCTTTATTATTCATTTTTATTAGAAAGCTGTCTATAATTATTTGTTTCTGCCAGTGCTTCAACACTCTGCAAAAACGCGACACAGCATTATTGTCAAATAAATTTGTAATGCACATAGCCACTGCTTTATTGGGGTGGTGATTTTCAGTGTATGATGCAACCAATTCCCATGCTTTCACAATTTCTCTTATTGTGCCAGAAGATTGCTGCTTTGCTGTTACCACTGCCTCCTCCTTCTCCCCCTCTGAAGAACTGCTCTCCACAGCTTCCTGCTGTGAAACACGCTGCATCTATATAAGCTCTTTGGTGGTCATTTCTTGGCTGTGATCTTCCACAAGCTCATCAATATCATTGTTATCCAGATCTAGTCATATGCTGTTGGCCAAAGAGGCAATCTCAATGACTACAGATGCCACAGGTATTGACTCAAATGCCTCGGAGTCATATTCAACAATGCACTCCAGCCAACGCTTCTTCCAAGCAGAAGTGAGTGTTCTCTTGATAATCTCTTCCCATGCCTTTATGATCATCTTGACATAGGCAACGATGTTGAACTGTGTTCCAAAACTGATGCTCCAAAACTCTTGGAGAGTGAGACTGGTAGCATCAATCAACTCAAAGCAATGCTCAAAGAGTGCTTTAGTGTAGAGCTTCTTAAAGTTAAAAATAATCTGCTGGTCCATTGACTGGAGTAACGGAGTAGTGTTGGGAGGCAGAAATTGGATCTTGATGAACTGAACTTCTTCAAGGAGGTGGTCTTGGAGATTGGGCGGGAGCATTGTCCATAATAAGCAAGACATGGAATGGCAGATTCATCTCAAGCAAATATGTTTTCACCGAAGGACCAAACACTTCATTGATCCAGTCACAAAAAATATCATGTCACCCAAGCCTCGTTGTTGGACCTGCACAATACATTTAACCTGCACTTCTGGACTTTACACTTCTTGAAGGCTCATGGAGTTTCTGAATGGTAAACAAGCAGTGGTTTAATTTTCAAATTGCTGCTTGCATTGGCACAGAATAGATGTGAGAGATGGTCTTTCATTGGCTTGTGACCAGGGAATGCACTCTCCTCTGCTGTTATGAAAGGTAGGCTTCGGCATCTTTTTCCAGAATAGGCATGTCTTGTCGCAATTAAAAACCTGTTGCGGCAGATTACCCTCAGAATCTACAAGCATCTTGAAGTTGCTGATGAAGTTCTCTGCTGCCTTTGTGTCAGAGCTGGTTGCATAGCCATACCTCACAGTGCTGTGGATGCTGGTTCTTCTCTTAAAATTCTCAAACCGGCCATGGCTTCCCTTAAACACTTCTTCGGTCGCTGATGATCCTGGTGTCTTCTTAATCAGGTCGGTGAAAATCATTCTTGCCTTCTCACAATTGATGATCTCTTTAATTAGTGTCACCTTACAATTGCTTTCCATTTATCCATATAAGGAGCAATATTTTGGTGCCCTCCAGAATTTGAAACGTTTCTTTAGTCTTGTCATTCCCTTTGAAGCATCTACCTCTTTAATCTTGTCCTTGTTCTTAAGGATAGTGCAAATATTTGATGTAGACCAATTGTATGTGTGTGCTAAATCAGCAATTCTCACACCATGTTTGCGTTTTTCAGTGATTTTACATTTCATTTCTAATGTCATTTTCTTCCACTTATGGTTGTCTTGTTCAAACTTTATATTCGAGGACATTTCTATGAAGTTTATAAAATTTGCATGCAAAAAACCACTGTGTGAACACAAGTTTAGAGAAATGGTAGCAGAAAGAGCACTGAACCCAGACTGCAGTACATACTAAAGAAATTGCCGCTGCTGACAGTGAAAAGTGTTCAACAATATGAACATTTCCCCACCTGAATGGCTGGTGAGATCTCACTAAATTGTCATCACTTCTTATGTGAAACATCACTCATTAAGCAAGTCATTTCTATACAATTTGTTTTGCTTGTTACGCAAATTGCGCATTATTGGAAGTGCTCATTAAGCAAAGTTCCACTGTACTGCTGTAGTTAAATCCATACTACTACTACTGTTGTCCGATTGCAGTTTCTACATTCTGTAAGCTCTTGTATTCTTTTAATAATATAGTGGTTCCCTGTCCTAGAATGTTTCCAGACCTCCAGTGCTTTTGCTATAGACATAGTCTAATAGTAGCAACACTTCTGTTTTGGGGAAGTTTCTAAAAAACCTCAGTGCCTCTTTTCTCATGAAGCTTTCGGTTATAAATGTAAAAGTTTATTGAGGAATCTGGAACAATTTTCCTACTGAGATCAATTGACTCCAAAAGACATTCTACATGACAGTTGTCTTTCATTTTCAATCAATATGCAGAAGCTGTGCCGCCTTTTATACTAGCCCAGTTGAGAGTCTATATGCAGAAGCTGCTGAACTACACCTGTCATTCCAGTGTGATGTTCTTCTCAGCAGATACGCATGCCGTTGTCTGCCATGCCTGGCCACCCATCCTGTGCCTCCTTCTTCAATGACTCTTTTTGACTGCCAGTATGGGGCGCATCCCTCTTCTCTGTTTCTTCCTAGAGTCTGCTTTCGGCTGTTTCTCCAGCAGCAAACTTCATGCTACCTGCCGCTTTCCAGGTTGGACTGATCCTTCACTGCCTTGGCTTCATGCGGCGACCCATGTTCCCCTTGGACTTCATTCGCTTCCTAGGGACACTATTCTAGATTTGATCTATCGCTATAAGTTTCTCAACCTTTGCATGGATCAGCGATAGTACCTTTTTGTATGCTGATGGCTGTCGGACTGACTGTGGTATCAGGTGTGCCTTCATCATTGGCACTGACCATTTTCAGTATTGACTTACGGATCACAGCCCAATACTTGAAAGCAGTGCTCTTCACCCTTTATCAGGCCACACTGTACTTCTGGTGACACAGGCTTCTCAGTTGTGTCATATGCTGAGATTCTCTCTGTGCCCTTCAGAGCCTCTCTGTGCTGTACGCAGTCCATGCTTTAGTGCAACGGGTCCAATAAAGATTCCACTTGCTCACTCTTGAGGGAGGCACTGCAATGTTTATGCGGGTCCCTGGTCACATTGGTCGGACAGGAAACGAGGCTACTGATGCTACTGTCAACACTGCAGCTCTCCTACCTCAGTCAGCTAGTTCTTCCAATCCTTCCAATGATCACTATGTTGCCATCTGTCAGCAATTGGTGCCACTTTGGCATCAATGCTGGTCTTCCCTTTATGGAAACAAACTCTGGGGAATTAAACCTCTCCTGGCTGCTTGGCCGTCTCCTCTTGGCTCTCTTGCCACAAGGATATCATTTTAGCTAGGTTGCATATTGGGCGCTGTCATTTCAGCCGTCGCCATTTGTTAGATGGTGATCCCCCACCACTTTGTGCTCGTTGTCATCAACCTTTGACAGTTTACAATTTCCTGACAGAATGCCCTTTTTAACCACTTACATACATACATACATTAGAAATGTATGTTTGCCGTCAGAGTTACTGGCTGTTTTAGCTAATGATGTGCTGGCTGTCAACCAGATTTTTATTTTTCAGCTATTGGAGAAGTATGGCGAAGGACATTTAATCTTTAGTTCATATCTCTGTCGTCTGTTCAGCGTATTTTTTGTACCTTTCTGCAAGAAGAATTCTTTGTTTTTAGTTGTCTTTCATTCCATCAATTGGGCTTAATGTGTAATCGTTTTAACTCCTTTTTCGTTTTAGCGTTGTAGGGTTATGACATGAGTGCATATGACCGTAGCTGTTTTTGCACCCTAAAACAAAACAAAAGAACATTTTTAGGCAAGCTGAGTATTTAGTTTACGATAATGAAGAAAGGAAATATTTATTAGGTAGCCATTGCCTTCTTATGTGCTGTAGTTTCTTTAGTGCCTCGAGGTGTGCTATTCACAGCTTCTAGACATGTTCTACTACATTTGTATTGAAATTGTCTAATTCTTTCAAATGTGACTTTTGACTGTTGTGGTATAAAATGCTGCCATAATCTGTTCTGTAGAATTAGAGTTCTGTACATGATAAATGACTGGGGAGTGCTTCCACCACACTCTTGAGATATATTAAGTAATGTTAAGTATATTATTTGCAATTAAGTTTCTGACGTGAGGTATCCAGGCATCAAGTGTTACTTCCAGGAATCAACCTCATGATTTTAGTGTAAGTTAAATAAGTCCAGAAGTGTAACAGATTGTATTGTATTAAGTCTCCTCTTTGAAAACAATACAACCAATGACTTTTTGCCGATGTTTATGTCCCCTTGATGAACGTATCTTATTACGTTGTTTAGATCTTCTTCTGCTTGATCTTTCAACTGGTGAGCCGAACAGATGCTGACACCATCTTCATAGTGAAGAATGAGGGTTGGAACTGGGTCACACAACTCAATATGCAAACAAATAAACAATATGAAGGAAGTGACCCAGTATTGTGGTGATCTGGAATGAGTGTATCAGGGCCCATTACATTATCCTGATACCTGAAGAAAGACTTCCTCTCTGCCTCTCATATAAATCTTTTAGGTATTTAATGTCCTTATAGTTTTCTGCTAATGTATTCTCTTGCACATTATCATAATCTCTGTTAATATCCAAAAAGGTACTCACAACAAAATGGTTCCTGTGAAAGGCAAATGTGATTTCCAGCATAACACCACTAAGTTATTATGGCTCCTCTGCATTTTCTAGATCCATACTTTATTAGTGAAAGAATTTAGTATGTTTCCAGTCTTTGTTTTACTAACACTCCAATGTCTTTACAGATCAGGATGGAAAACCACTGACTTTCAACAGGTCTTTACTTGGTTCATGTTTAGGGATGATGAGTTGTATTTTCAGGTCTTCGCATACTTCTTGCTTGCATATAATTATGTAATTAAATATTTTAACTAAGATAGTTGAGGCAGTTGCAGTAAGTTGCAAATTTGGGTAGTCTTTTTCTGATGAGCTGTAGTGTTTAAATCATAGTGTTATAAAGCTCTTCCACTGAAAGTGGCTGCAGTAGAAAGTGGTTATTATAATTATGGTTTTCTGTGAATAATACAATTTCATTAATTGCAGTTGAAGTGATTCTATCAAGGAAGTCGTTTAGTCAGGAGGGTGTCACGTATCCAGTAGTATCAACTTTTCTGTTCTGAAACCTGTTAACTTTGCTCCATATATCAGTAATGAATACCTTCCTGTTGAGGAAATTACAGAACCCATTCTGTTAATTTCTTTTCTCTCATTTCAGTGTTTGCTTCACATGTGTATCCTTCACTTTGTAAATGAGGAAGCCTTTCTGTTTGGCTTCTTCATTATTTTCGGCAGTGCCAACTGTTGTCTTGCTCTTTACTTCAGACATCTTTGGTTCCAGTACAGACTTTGACATATCTCACTTCTGAACCCTTTCTTTTGTTTAAGGTATGAAACCAGAAGCTCCATGTTGCTGCATTTGTAAATTCTTTGCATAGCTTACCTGGCTATGGCTTTGTGTACTTACGTACTTGAAATGTGAACAGTTCTGTGTAACTAATGGTATGTATGGTGTTGCCTAGCATCTAGTTTCATGAATGAATGTACACTTCATTCAGAGTGATCTGGGTATCAAATGTTAAGATGCAAGTTCGCAGATGTATAATGCGCTTTAAATTATTTTGGATAATTATTTCTTATAATTATATTCACTTCCAACACTTCTACAGTTGAAATAACAGCCTGCAGTATTTCTTTTTCTGGTAAACTGACACAAACACTGTGTATAACTTCTTGTTTAAAAAATAAATAAGATGGAATTTAAGCATCTGATTCCCTGCTGTGACTGCACTAACAAATTTTCTGATGGGGCAAGCTTGATTTCTATTTTCAGCCTGTTCTGTCATATTTGAGAGATGTTAATGATACAATAACAAGTGAGATGTTAATGGTATGATTACAAGTTTGTGGATTATTCTTGTGAACGAACTTCACTATGGACTTTAGATGTAGGCTGCTAAGTTACTTGTATTGCCCTCTAAGTAAGAGGACATCACATCTACAAAGTTTCTCTGAACCATGCAGTTGGAAATGGTCTCTCCAGCATATCCAGTGCACTTGCAATCCTCCTGGCCTAAACATTTACTAACCTGTTTCTCACTGCTTCACCTTATACCTTTTCCTTTCTCTGTTGCCCCACCAATTCTCTTTCCCCAGACAATATGCTGCCTTCTCCTATCACTCTGCCTCCTCCACCCACTGCCCATGCTGGCATGTGCTCTCTCTCTCTCTCTCTCTCTCTCTCTCTCTCTCTCTCTCTCTCTCTCTCTCTCTGCCCCTTCCCCTCCCCTCCCTTCCTCCTCCTCCTTTTATCTTATTGTGCAGCTGGTAATTCATCTGTCAAAAGACCTGCCTCACACCATCCTGCAACCCCTTCCTCGCCTCGTGCATCCTTCCCTACTGCCTCCTTACCTCCATCTGCCCTCAATAATCAACAGTTAGTCTCACCTTAGCCAGCAGGCTATGTGAATGTGTATACTTTTGCTAGAGAAGGAGCAAGAGTTCGAAATCTAGTGCAAATACCATATTCTGTTGAGAGTTTCTACGTTCCACACATGTGAGTTATAGGTGACTGCCTGCTTTTTCCTTGTTTTAAGTACAAAAAACACACGGGTTAGGCAAAAATATTTGTCAACAGCCACATGCAGCTTGCAGGACATGAGTTTGACACTCATGCTGTGCAAAGTGGTGTGTCAGTACTTCCATGGATTACATTATTCCAACTCTTTCAAAATCTGATAAATTTTTGGTTCTTCTTATGAGGCACTGTGCTGGATTTGAAGTAAGTTAATAATGCAAAATGCTATTTTATTTCTTCCCATGAATTGTTTCCAAATTTTTTAATTGAATCGTTGCCATTGTCAGTTAGCAGACATTCTAGTTATATTTGTAAAATAGTCATCCTGTAGTGTCTTAATGATGATATATGTGGACTTTTCTCAGTGTGTGTAATTTTATAATTTTTGAAATCAACTTCATGATGACTTTTAAACTCGTGTAAATTTTTTTATGAACCTAAGCAAAGTGCCTAAAAATTTAACTGAGGATATCTCACTAATTTTTTGAGGATTACTGCACTGTTCATGCTTTAGTATTATAACATTAATTGTTTGACTTCGAGATTCCCTGGTTACTGTTTGGGACTGCAAATTTTTTGAAGATCGAAGAGTTATGCTGTGTTAAAAAGGAATGGAAAAAGTTCATGAAAACAATTTCATGATACTGAATTCACTAGTGGCTCCTGAAGCAGGAGATCGCACAGTGATGAATTTCGTCATCATTTACCTATAGTTCATATCATTTACTACATTTTTGTAAATTTTAGCTGGTTCTGGACAAAAAATGCCCCAAAATTGCCAAATTCATTTACTTTCATTTACCTCCATGATCCTAAGAATGACAAATATTTGGCCATAATGGATAAAAATTCGGGATCCTGGGTAATTTTTCCCAGAATTGGAAGAAAATTGTGAAATTCTGAGGATTTCATGATTTTTGACAATTTGGGAATAATGAGCCGTAACCCCCATTTTTTTCATCTACTCTATTTACTTTTGGTTTGAACCAACTTTCTGTTCCTAATACTACATGGGCATTATAACCTTCAATAAGCAATACTAATTCTGGGACCTTGGATGCTCCTGCAGTTTACCAATATATTAATCTTTTCTGCATCCCAGCTGTGAAGATGAGCATTCTCTGAAATAATGATGGCTGATGTAACTTGGATTTTGGCATGCATTCGACTCTGACCCCAAGAGGGAGGGGGTTTCTCTAACCTGATGGCTGAAATGCAACCTTTTGGCTATAACAGCATTACAAAAGCAGTTTCAGGGATGCCATAAGTTCTGGAAATCAGGGATATCAGAGAATTTCAAACATAACGGGGAAATTTGATAAAGAAAACTGGAAAAATCTCATTTTTGTCTCAGTAGCATGAAATTGTTTATTTACTGAAATGTCGTGCTTTGTCGCTGGCTGGGCGCAGCTAAGTATGTGCGCCGCTTATCTACTCTGTCATTCTTACTGCTTCTCCCCTTGCCACCCGACCCCGCCCCTCAGCTTGCAGTCAGTTCTGTCACCACTACTTGGTGCTAGCCTAGCAGCTGCCAATGAGAGGCAGGGTGGTTTGTTTGAATCTGATTCTCAGAGATCATTGATGCAGTGCCGGGAGACAATGGTCATGTGTGCACAAGTTGGTCTGAATGTGGGTGCATTCTCATTTACTGACAAAAGCTGTGGCCAAAAATTTAGTTGTGAGGGTGTTTGTCTTTTCTATGTGCCTGTCTGTGGCTCAGAAACCATCCTTATGGTATTAGTATTAGTATTAGTATTGACTCTCAGAGTATTTAAGCAAGTTATCTGTTGTGTGGGTGATTACCGTGGTCTCATTTCATGAAGATGGTGTCTGTGACACGTGAATAGCTGGCCACATGAGTGGACTTCCATGACTGGCCAAAACCGAAGGCCATTTCTGTGGATATCTCTAATGGATCGGGCCTGCCTGCCTGAAGCCCATAGTTTCTCACTAATGTGCAAGCCCTGCCCATCGGATCTAGTCACACTGATTTACGCCACAGGCCAGGTCTGTTTGTGTGTGGCGTAATGTGATGGATTTTCGTGGCTTATCCATGGACCCAGGACTGTGGTGCTCCTCGGCAGGCCAGAGGTCACGGGCAATGGATTTGAGGAATTGAGACTGTCTCACAACAAGTAAATCGTACAGTGTGGCATTTTATAGATATTTTATTTATTCTAGTACATTTAGGTACTTCAAAAGTAGTTTTTATATTGAAAAGTATGGACGATAAGATGATGAAAATTGTGGCAGTTGCAGGCAGTTTGCATGCTGTGCACATGTGCACTTCTTGAAATAAATATCACGCAATACCTGTAGAATAATAGACATAACCCAGTGGTAATAACTGACAATAACAAACATTGTAGAACCAACATTTTATTGGCGGTCACCTGTAGTTTTGGTTTACACAACTCTTCCTCACCTTGTACATTTCTTACAAGAGGCCTACTTTTTCTCAGGTTTTTTCTGAAAACAGTGAAAATATTTGAAATCTGTCTTGCGACACCAAGAAAATGCTTATTTTTGCCACAAAAATAACATCAGTGGTCTTAATGAAACATATATACCACTTGGCTTGCTTTCTCCATCTAAAAACATTTCATTACAAAAGATGTTGATGTTAGGACTTAAGATTTTTGCTCACATGTTTATAAATACAAAAGTCCTTACATCTTCTTTGTCAACTTGTGCCTTTACTTACCCTTGAGATCTCAAAATTTGTCAGGGAAAAATGCTAAAACTTGTCTGGAAATCAGGGAAATATCAGACAAATTCACTTGGGGAAATTTGTGGCAACCCTGAGTTTCAACCACAGTCTAACATATACAGTCGTGACCCTCACTGATGTGAAAGTTCTCACCATCTGACAATCGGAATGACCCAGTGTCCCTAGTGGTGAGTAAGCTAGCTGTAAGATTAATATTTGTTTTTAATTATTCTTCTACTTAATTAACAGGATTGTTGTTATAGTTTTGCATTCCAAGGATTCGTAAACTGTCAACAGACATGAATTATCACAAAATAAATGTAAAAATAGCCAAATCTCACTGAGTCAGTGACATAAGCTACAGTTTGTTCATGAAGAAATACTATCGAATGTGATTATAACTGCAGTTTACTCTGCTGAAAAAAATATTTAATGGATGAGTAGCAAATATTTCTGTTGTCTGTTCTTATTATGATAGACACTTCCTTCTACACGTAACAATTTTGTATTGAGCCTAGTGATTCCAATGTCCTTTCTCTGCACTTGATTTTCCATTGCATGAATATTCCAGTAAAAGTAATACATTTTGCTTGAAAAGTGAATTTGTTGAAGATTCTTGCTATTTTTGGCTTTGTCAGATGTAGCATAAGTTGTGGAATTGGTTTCTTCTGTGTTGGTGAACAGTTTTATTTGTTGTGACATTTTATTATTGCATCTATGTGGTTTCCCCTTCAGCTATAGTTTTGTTGGCTTATTTTGTAAGTTAAATAAGGTAGTTAGGCCTATTGCATTCCATACAAATGTTCTGTGTTCACATTCTCTGATTTGACTGGAAGTATATTGAACAAAATTTCACGTTGTTGAGTAGATATATGACGTCTTCCTCCAAAAGGTCCAGTCTCCTGCTGTTTAATTGCAATTTTTTATTCTTAAAAGAAACCAACATTCTTCAGTAAATATCTGTAGATTACAAGAGGATTGTAAGTAAATTGTTCGCTAAAGTACCATTTCATACCTATCAGGGTCCTAACTTAGGAAATACAGATGTGGTGTAATTTTTTAGTTACTGTCAAATTTTGTGGCACTACATACGCTCCCCATTGCAAAAATCATGTTACAAATGTACAATGCTATACTACAAATACACAGTACTATTCAAACTCTTATCATATTCAGGTGTGTAGCTTACTGTCCACTTGGAGCCCCACTGTCGCACAGTATAACAAAGGGCCAGAATATTATAAATGTGTGTTTTAAGACTGTGGTGTAAAAATTGCAATGGTAATCTATGTCAAAAATAGCCTGCAAGTATTGACTATGCACATTTTTGTACCAAAAAGGACCTATCGAGCACATGTAGCACCCGGTACTGCCAGTGTACCACTGCCATCCGGCAGTTAGAACAAATAACATATGAAGACAAGGATGAATGTTGTGACAACTGTGTTTTAGGAAACAGGATGCAAATAATACCACCCAAATGTGTAAACTGCTCTACTGCTGGATTATATAAATAACAATGAATCAGTGATCTGCAGGATGATTTGGTAATTGCTCAGTACCCATACATGTGTTAAAGATAATTACAATGAATTTTGTCAAATTTTCTTTTTGAGAAAAATTATGTATATTATGGCTTAAATAATATGGTAACATTGTCGCCCTGGTAGGGCAGCAGTGGGGAGGATGCACCATTGTTCGAGAGAACATAGCTGGTGCCTGAAGCGAGCGGACGTGTTGAGAAGATGGCAGATTATGCTTTGTCTTTGCACATAGTATGTGAATAATGCAGTTGCAAGTCATGTTACATAGGAAGTGAATTTTTTTTGGCGATCATAAGAATTTTTGATTGGTAACAAACTGACCAACTTAGACAATGTCAAACCATGTGCAAAGCTTATGCCAGTCACAGTGCCATGACTACAGTGCGTGCAGGTAAGTTGCTTGTCTTTCCCATTCTAATGTGTACTGCCTCAGTGTTGTAAATTTATTATGATTGATAACCATTTAGTAGCAGCAAGGAAAGAATTCAATTACTCTATGTTTGTTGCAACAGTGCCTACATTTCCTAAGCTACACTGGCAGCGTGACAGCGAGACCTATATGGCAGGTTCAGGTTTCAAAGCATGGTAGACTTGTGCCAGATTAGTATTGTGCTTATTGGTGCACGTAAATTTCTCTGGCATATTGGTAATGTCGGGCTGAGAATCAATAGTTACATTTGTGAGAGCACTGTGAGTTCTGATGAAAGCAGCTGGACCTTTATGCATTTGCTGTAATGGATGTACACCTTAGAAATTGGAGGACAGTGGGCCTCATGAATGTATTAACCTTTGTCAGATGTGTCTGGGATTTGTTTATAGGTGTAATAACTTCCCCAGATTAATATTTTTGTTGCACATTCGTCCTCTGTATTCATATGCTGATGTGCAACGTGCCGTCAGCTGTCCTCTGGGTAAGACCAGGTGGATGTGACAGGGGGGCGATGACGCAGTTGGACTTCAACAATACAGAACCGAAAAGGTAAGACTGCTGTGCATTAGAGCCCTGCACCTTGTTAGACTACAGTTTCCTGATATAGGCAATTTACATGTGGTATATTGTTTACACCACCATTATTGTCTCTCGTAGAATACAGATGTATTTTATTTTGTTGGACATGAAAAAGATAACGACTCCGATTCATGTAAAATAGAGGAGGAGGACCAAATAGATTACAAATTCTTAAGCTGCACTCTTGATGCTGGACTCGGGTAAACTAATGAAAGGACTGTGGACAGAAGTTCACAGTGCGCCAACCTCTATCTTAAATTGTGCTGCAAGCTCTATTATTCTAAACAAAGAGAGAGAATCTTTCTCTTTGGTTCCATACAAATCTCTTGTGATGTTCACGACAAACAAGCAGTTGAACATTTGACCATGTCAGAGGTTTTGGTACATGTTACTGGGAAACAACCATTCAACTCTAAGGTTGATGATAAAGCTGTTTTTGGATTACTTTTTAGGGTATGTCAGTGACATAGATTTAAACTTGGAGCCTCGTAAAGTCAAAGAAATTGTGTTATGACTCAAAATTAAAGACATGAAAAGTATCTACTTTTCATAACTATCATGCTAAATTTCATGTTTCTCAGTATGAATTTATTCCCAGCTCTGAAATGGTTGGACTCTGTATTTGAAGTTTCCAGAAGAGGCAAAAGTAAAGAACAGCACCAGTGCTCTTGAGTCTGGAGGAACTCAAGAATCAAGTGCTGGAACAAAATAGGAGAACCAACATAGTTCTTGACGGCAGATGTTCTCCAAAGTTCTGAAGGAAGACAAAAGGCAATGAATAAAACCAAACATTGATGGGAAATAGCAAATTTCTGATTCTAACAAAACTTGGTTCTTGTGAACACACAGACCCAAGCTATTTTTCTGAAGTATTGCCGTCAAATGAGAAGGAAAGGTAGATGCAAGGTATTAGTAAAGAAACTGAATCACAGAAGTCTGTTAGTTGAATGTCCTAATCCTAAGAATGCCAAAGTTTGTAGAATCTCTGGGTTCTATGCTGAAAAATTGCATCTGAAGGAACTGCTCACTATAAGCCCCACTTCTTGCATAAGATTATTGTCAGGAAGCAAAAATTGATAATGCAGATATGTTTAGTTCTGTTACACATTATGACACCTTTGGAACTTTGATAGCTATAGCTGCTTCAAAGAAGATTCTGCTAAAACAATTGTAGTGTGATGACCACTTTTTTTGAATGAACAACTTGAAGATGAAATATATGTAGAACAACCAGAAAGTTTTGAAGATTGTGCAGCTTGACTTTGTCTCTTGAATGTGTGGTTTTATGTACTTGTTCCAGCACCAGGCTGTTGGAACGAATGTGTTATGGGATGCATGAAGAAAGAAGGTTTTCAAAGAGTGTTGCAAATCCTTCTGTGTTACATAGCAAACACAAGGTAGATGTTGTATAACAGTTTTTGTTGTTCTGAACACTCAAAATTGTGAATCTGGTATAATGACAGATGCCCTCAACAGTTTCCTTGGCATAAGGGTAAAACAATGTGAAGTGATTGTGCTAATTCAAGAGAGACACACAACAAAAATACTGGAAAGATTTTCAATTGCAGATTCCATGATGATGTCAACTCCCATTGGAGATGATGAAAATGAAGCTATTTTGCCCTTTTGTCCCCTATCCTGATGTAATGAGGTGCCTTATGACCTTTCAGGAGCAACTAACCCATATATCACTCTATACTGAAAAAACTGCTTGAGATACAGGAAAAGCAATACTGAGAACGAATGTCGAGTGATATACATATTCCACTATCTGAAAGATGCATTAAATTAGGTTTCTACTTACGACAGAGAAGAAGATTTGACGATTAGTCCCGTATTGCTGGTGACAAGCGTACGAAATGTTTGGCAATTGACCTTGTGATGTATTACTCTGCTGAGGTAATATGGACAAGTCAGTTGTAGAGAGTAGTGGCCACAACTACATAAACTGCTATGCAAAGACTATTTTTTTACAAGTCCAATAAAATAGTCAATAATCTACACATATTTACTTTGTTTTCCTTAATCTTAAGATCTCAAGTGATGGCATCACAGAACAGTATCATTCTTCATGCTCCTAAACTCTGTCAGCATAATAGATTGAGCCACTAGTGACAACAAACGATGTACAAACAAGTGGTTAACTGAGAGTACAAATGCACTGTCTGACAAAAAAAGTGAATGAATTTGTTCCGTTGCAGTGATATGCATTAATAAAACTTGAAACTCGAGAATATGTTATTGATGGATATCACTACGAGAACATGAGTTCATACGTAACATACCTCTACAGGGAGGAGACATGGCGCAGCATCAAACGCATGTGGAAGCTGCATGTTAAGAAGGCCAGGTTAAGCTTGCTGGCCTTCCTACTACACTGCCAATAGGATAAGGTGAGCCTATGTTTTGTCATTAACCTTCACATTAACACTGTAGTAACCAGAAGAGTATTACACTATGCCAATTTCGCCCTGCTGTGGGAGAGGATACACCTCACCAGAAAACAGCTGGACACAAATGGTTGTGAGCCTTTTGCTGTTCACCTGCCACTGACGTGGTTGCTTTTGGCTTTAGATGGGGACTGGATTGATGCAGCAACGATGTCACAACTAACATTATCACTGAACATAACTAGAGCTGAACACAGTGGTCTCAGTGCTCTCTGCAACGATCCTCTCATCGCCAACTGACAACGACAATGATGCCAACCTACTGGAATGAGCCAACTAATGGCACGAAAATCAGACACATGTTGGAGGAATACATATTCCAAAAACTGTCTCAGGACCCAACACCCAGAACAGTGAGGAAGACTTCAGAGCTTCTCAAATGGTCATCACTGGAAGAGAGTGTTATTAAGAATCTCCTCCCTCAGACACCCAAACCCCATCAAGATACACAAGGAGACACCTTTAAGGTCTATAGTGAGCACCATCAGATCACCGAACTGTAGACTTGCAAAACATTTGACTGGACTCCTCTCAACACACTGTGTGCACCATATAAAGAATATGTTGGACTTCATTGATCAATGAAACATCTATAACTTGTTGAAGGAGATGTTATGGTTAGTTTTGATGTGGTTTCCCTGTTCATGAATGCGCCCATCACAGACTCCATAGACCTACTGTCCTGTCTCTTTGACGATATTATCATGTGGGCTTACTTAAATGTACATTGTATGGTTTACATGGTGGAGAATACTTAAGTCGGCGGACGTCATTGTAATGGGGAGCTCATTATCTCCAGTTGTAACCAAACTCTTTGTTGAGAATTTCGAGGACATTGCCTAGGACACAGCTCTTGGAAAGCTTAGTTGTTTTTATCACTACGTCAACGATTAGGGTTGCCAACTATCCCGTATTTCCCGGGAAATCCCGTATTTTGGCTTCTTTTTTGGTCAGATTCCTTGTCACGTATTATTTCGAATTTATACCGTATTTTTCTATCTTTTGCAGTAGTATTTCAAATAATGTATTTCGCCTGATATGCTCACATTTGATACTAACTGTGTGCAGTAAAAGTTGCCGCAGCTTGCACCGAAGCAGTACTAAAACAAATAGTTATCTATATTGGCTGCATGACTTGCCGTACAAATGCACGTGAAAGGAACGCTCATGGCCGTAGCCGAGGGGAATCCCACTGCATGAGAGAGGCGTCCGTATGGCCAGCACTGGTGGTGCCGCACGTGAAATAAACGCTCGTCTGGTCGTACACTTATGCGGAACTGTAACTTGGCACGCGGGCTTCTAGGTTTCTGGTCGGTGGCTCTCGGTAGCTGTCGGAGAGAGGGGCGGGGGATTTCGTGTCGTAGCGATTTACAGATGTTTGTTGCCAACTGTGCAGCGTACTATTAGTCGGTGTTGACTGCATTGTTGTCTGCATTGTCTTCAACTTTGACACTTAAATGTACTTTAATTTCGCATTTATTTTGATACTCGATATGTACTTTCCGAAAGTTTTGTTCCTTATTTAACTCGTCAGCACCGGTACTAATAGTGTTATCAATTTCAATGGCACCAAGTATTAACTGGTTACTTCAGTTGTGAACATAGCTACTTTCCTGGAAGCTCAAAACACATTAGTAAAGGGCGTGACGTTGTTGTGGTCAGATTAGGAGTTTGTGATTTATTGATTTAAGATGAGTAACGATGAGGACAGAGTGAGATCACCCACAAGGAAGATAACGAAAAACACATGTGTTGCGACTTACTCTGAAGATGGCCGGACGATACGCCGCCGAAATATCAGTGGCAGAAATTTAATGGACTATGTCTGTTTACCGTTCATGTTAGGAAGAGACATATTCCTGGATTTGTCCTGTGAAGACTACTTATTTTGAAGCCTTGTGTTGTGCATGCATTCGGGAATTTAGTATGGCACATGGAGTCAATACCGACAGTTCTCACCATGCAAAAACTACAGGTAATCTATAAGTAAATTTTGTGCTACCAAAGTTTTACTTTGTTTGGTGCAATTTAAAATTACGTAAGTATGAATTTAATGTAGTAATAAATGTCTTTAATACCATTAGGCCATACAAACAAGGAGAAAGACACACAGGAGTCTTCCAAGATTTCCAGCTTCTTTTCCGCTAGTGGTAGCTCCACCACAAGTGGTTACACACAGCTTTTGCAGCAGAACTGAGGTGTGCATCACACAGTGAAACGTGATCTCAGTTATAATAGCTTGGACAGCAATTTTAAAATCGCGAAGGATGTATTTAGTGGTACAAAAATAAAAATAAAATTTAAACGATCGCAATATGTCGAGTAAATTTTCCTCTATAGCAACTGATGCTTCACACCATAAAAAAAGGGAAGATGTTTCCGATTGTTTTGCTTTTGTGCCGATAATGCCAACGTTAATTCTAGAAAGTGTAATTCAGTATTGAAACTGTTAAATGATGATAACAAACAAATATTCAAGGCAAACTCTTCGAATCATATTTTGCACAATGCGATGAAACACGCCTGTGATACCATATATGTTGATCTTGAAAATTTGGCCCTAAAATTGTATGGTCACTTCTCCATTTCTGCAAAGCGAAAGGAAGTTCTAAAATCCTTTTTTGAATTTGTAGATGTAGAATGGAATGAAATTCTCTGACATGTACCTACTGATGTCTTTTTTAAACACAAGCAGTTGATAGAATCCTTACAAATTTTGAACCTGTTAAAAGTTGTATGAAAAGTACCGATGATTGTCCCAAAGACCTTAAGACATTTAAAAATGATTCTGACGACATTGAAAATAGTTACCTTTGGAGATTTATTTAACTTTTTTTCGCCATGTTGGTGCAGTTGTTTTATATTGTTCTAAATTTTCAGAACGCTCTGATGTTACTATAATCGAAACTTTTGAGACAGTCAAGACATTGATCAGTAAAATTGAGCTAAGAATGAGTGACATATTTAGTTAGCGGCACGTATAAAGTTTTGAATAAGTTAACTTTTTCCATGACCAGAAAATGCATTGAAGATAATCTTATGGAATTTTTTGTGTCATTGAAAACATATTTGGTCAAGAATTTCAAATTTGAAGACCAACTGCCAATGTAAATTGTCTATATTCTGAGCTAAAATTTAAGCATCTCCAAGGAATAAGGGAGTTAGTGCAGATAGATGATGTAGATGAAGATTGATTGTATGAGGAATTTTGTAATGTAAAGAATATTTTGAAGCAAAGCATATCTATGGAAAAAAATGCAAACAGAAGGTGGGTTAATGTTTTCTGTACCTTCAGAGCCAAAAATGTTCAGGTTCCAAATTTGTTAAAGTAGTTAGGTTTGTATGAAGCATTTTGGGTTCAAATGCTGAGGTAGAAAGAATTTTTTCCCTAATGAACCATAAATGGACAGAGGTGTGCAACAAATGTACCACTCAGCTTATAAAAGCAGAACTTCAAGTAGCAGTGAATTTTAACTGTAGAGAATTCTTCACATATGTAAAAGCAACTGAATCTCTGCAAAAAGAAGCAAAATCTGTAAATAAATACAAGCAGTAATGTAGAATAAAACATGTATGCAAATTTTAAATATATTTCTTTGTAGAAAACATTATTTGAATTGTTTATTTTGTAGGCTTCCTCTTTGAGCCCTAATTTTCTCTGTAAAAAGTTGGAAATCCTGTCAACGAAACATATGGCCTCATGGACTTAAAAAGCTGGAAGAGTACTTGTAACCATCAGCAACGTCCAAGGCCACATAAAGTTCACAATGAAATAGAGGGGGATAGTTTTTTGCTGTTCCCGGACGTCCTTGCCTGCTGTAAACCTAATGGGTGTCTCAGTTACAGTGTTAACCACAAGCCCACCCACACAGCTCAGTATGTGCACGCCACCAGCTACCACCACCCAGCACTGAAACGGTCAGTTCTTTGGACCTTGTTATATTGAGCTGAAACCGCCACAGACACCAAAAACCTGTCGAGGAAACTGAACCTTTTACAGAAAGTTTTCAAAGAAAATGGTTTCAACAGACAAATTTTGCAACCAGTTTCGTGTAAGCCATGAAAGCAGTAGGCCTTCAAAGAAGACGTTAGGAAGATCGCGTTTTCAGAAAATTTTGGCTCAATAACAGGAGATTAGCCAGCTCCTGAAGAGAGAGAAAATCATCGCAGTCTTCACGCCCCCAGGAAAGACCCAGCAACTAATGAAGCCTGTGGAAGACGATGTAGGTCTCAGAACTTCTGCAATATACAAAATACCATGTGGCTGTGAGCAGTTTTATGTCAGTCAGACTGTCTGTGCTATTGAACAGCGCTGCATAGAATATGGAAGATGTTTCCACTTACGCCATCCAGAAAAATCAGCTGTAGCGGAACATGCGGTCAAGACAGACACCAAATTGCATTTGAGAAGACGTCTGTTATCAAACGGACCAACGCCTTCTGGGATAACATGGTAACCGAAGCAATAGAGGTCAAAATATTAGACAAAACCCTCAATAAAGACGTGGATTGCAGCTGAGCACGGCCTATGATTGGGGAGTTGAAACAGACATGACAGTCACGCCACCAAAACACTACATGTGGTGCAGGACTGACACTGAGCAGAGTAACGGCACTGGTGACAGCGTGGCTATATAAGCATGGCAGCGGCATCCACACGACAGTCAATCACTTGATAATTGCGAAGGAGATTTCCGCGGAAAAAAAGTGGGCGGTTAACCACTTGGCGCAGCAGTTACGTCGCATTATAAAAAAAATTTGAAGGGTCCCAGTAAGGGTCTCTGGCTGGCATGCCAAATTGTGTAATAGCCACATGTGTGGGGGCTTCATGTGTGACGGTAGCCCAATGTTTAACTTGAACTACATCGGAACATGAAGCAGGGATAGGCCCTACTCATCATCAAGATTCTTACCGAACAAGTCTGATTACCACAAGGGAGGATTACCATACTTTGTACCAATTACACTGTAACCCTTTCGGATCTGTGCCTGATATCCAAGAATAATAAATGGACACCCAGTAACATTCTGTGTCATCCCACACCACTGGTGGGAGATTGGTAGCAGCCGATCCAGGAAATTACCATCCCATGCACATGCTGATGGTAACACAACAATACAAATGGCTGCATTTGTCATAATGCCATGACTGGGAGGCATGGACTGTGGATGAATGGTATCTACTGTATTCAATGACGAAAATCGCAGTTATGTAGTACCCCAGATGACCATCAACAAGTATAGCAGCAACCTGGAACGAGGTCCCATTCTTCCAATGTTCTGGAGAGACATGGCAGTGTTACTCCTAATGTCATGGATTTAGGTCACATCTGGTAGTGACTGAGGGAACTCTGACAGGAAAACTGTCCATCACTCTCCTTCTAGATCCTTGTGTGTTACCTCCCATTTTGCACTATTGTGGGACCATTTTTCAAGAGGCTAGTGCTTGTCCACACATGTCTGTGTGATGTTGAGTTACTCTAGTGGCCAGATATGTCCCCAATAGGAAATGTGGGGGACCAGCTGAGACGTCAACTCTGTCCCAGTGACAGTCTCCAGGACATCAAAGACCAGTTACAGCAGTAATGGACCAGCATTCCTCAGGAAGGATTTACAATGGGCTTTGAGAGCCTTCCCAGTTGAATCAGCATCCAGACCAGAGGGACTGCAACACCATACTGATAAGTGGGCTAATAATGGCAACTTCCTTTTAGATTTGGGTCTGTAAGTTTGCAGTCCATTTTTACCACCCTTCCATGGCCAATAGATAAGGCAACAGTCCATTTTACCACCTTCGATGGGCATCTCCTCAATTAGACGATTCGAATGATATGTCACATGCCATACTTAGGACGTGACACACTTAATTTGCATATCAAATGGTAATGAAAGTGTATTTGGCTGATCGGAATATGATTCTAAGTAATTCCTTTTCCCATTTGCATGTATATACATTTCACTATGAATGCAGAGCTGGAATGGAGAGTAGATGACGATCCACGATGCAACATTTTTCTTTAAAAGGCACTTTGCAGACTATCAAAGGATAGGGATGGATCATAAATATCATGGCTACAAGCGATGCAGTGCAAGTCTTGGACAGAGTTGCGTAGCTTGTTTCGTTCTGGGGGGCCAACGTTGCAGTAACCGCCTCAGGTGTCCTAAGGGAGAGGTGACTGCACAGTTCACACTAATTGGACGGGGCACATTTTCAGAGGTGGAGAAAGAAATACATAGTTAAAACAGCATGTGTGTGAACATACAAGATGAGAATGTGGGTCTCGTGGGAGGCGTGCGCTAGATAGTCCATCCAGTCGCACTATCCCCAGTGCCCTCGGTGGCTCAGATGGATAGTGTGTCTGCCATGTAAGCAGGAGATCCCAGGTCCGAGTCCTGGTCGGGTCACACATTTTCACCTGTCCCCGTTGATATATATCAACGCCCGTCAGCAGCTGAAGGTATTAAATTAATTCTAATTTCGTTCTAGATGGCTGCAGGTCATCAATCCATATAAGTATATAGTTCTGGCAATACCGGCCATGACCTCCTCCTTCTGTGAGGATGCACACATATTCCCCAAACTCTTACGGGACTTGGTAAGAATGCCTTCCATGAGTAATGAGTGTCTTGGCGTGGGACACTACAAATGTGGTGTGTGGACATACAAGATGAGAATGAGGGTCACGTGGGAGCCGTGCGCGAGATAGTCCATGCAGTCACACTATCCTCTGTGCTATCGATGGCTCAGATGGATAGAGGGATAGAGCGTCTGCCATGTAAGTAGGAGATCCCGGGTTCGAGTCCTGGCCAGGGCACACATTTTCACCTGTCCCCGTTGATGTATATCAACTCCCATCAGCAGCTGAAGGTGTTAAATTAATTCAAATTTCGTTCTAGACGGCTGCAGGTCATCAATGGTGTCTGTTCTTTCGGACATATCTGAGTAATAGGGTTGATGGTGGCGGTGGAGGGAGGGGAGGGGTGGAAAGAATGGGGGTGCAGGGGCTCAGGTGCAGGCTAAGGAAAACACATGACATCATCCACAGAGGTGTGACTATGGGGTTGGTTGGGTGAGTGAGGTAATTAATCGATCAATTTAATTAATTTGCATATCAATTTAAAATCAAAACTGCACCAATATTGCCATCTCCCTACTACTATTGTCCACTTTTAAATTAGGACAATTTTTTAATAGCACTTGCAATCAACATTTAAATAAAGTAAGTGGCAAAATAGTAAACTGTTCGTTAAATAACTACACAAGTATGACAATATGTGAGGTGTTCAGGCTGTATTCATTAGCTGCGTACATTCTGACAAACATTTGTGTAACAAAAAGTTATAAAGAATGCCATAAGTCAATATATAAAATAGATACGGATAATGGCTTTCAGGGACGATAGCTATTGTTCATTGCTGTCGTTTAAGATATCACTAGTTAAAATCGGATTGGGCGTTTAAAAATTGTTAACTCAAAGGTTCTTTGTGAAAATGTTTACTCGCAGTGAAAAATTAATTTCTGTAGTTTTAAAGATGTTGATATTTGTTGTGTCATTAGATGCACCTGATTTTTGTGGGATCGTCGATGTATTCAGATCTGCATTAACATTTGCTGGTGAACTATTATAAGATTCTGGAAGAGCTGTGAGGCGCCATCTTGCAGCTTGTCTCAAAGTTCGCCGATGCTAGGAGCATAGCCGGCCCTCTTAAGCAATCTACGCTTCATCCACTGGTATTTTCCCGACATCCGGCCCTTTGCTCGTCTCTGCATCTGGCCCGCCTGCAGCAGCCATCGTGGCCCACCTAGCTGTAGCACGTTCTCGACTCTGGACCGCACAACTTCGCAAACAAATCACCTTACCTTGTACCAGTTCTAGGTGGCCAATTACGTTGCCTGTGTAGGTGTAACGTGACTCACCTCCACGTAATGTGGCACATTAGCTTGCTAACTAGGCACATTAAGTCACACCAAATTTGACACACATAACATAATAAATACATGCATTACATAATAAATGGAGTACCATACTTTCGTGTCCGAACAATAGAGTAAGTATCTTTCTCGTGGTATATGAAACAGCGTCTACTTCCTATGGTATATCATATTATCAGCTTAAATTTTGTAAATGTAACACAATTTATAAAATTACGGAATATTAATTAAATGCCAAATAAACACACAAATTTAAATAAACCCTCGAGTCAATTTTGTTCTTTCCAGAAGTTCTTAGCTCTTTTGTGCTCATTTGATAGGATCTTTTGCTTGGACCACTGCATCGTAGCGCTTCACTTTCCAGGACACAGCACACAAGTGATGTTATGGTCTCGAAATTTAGATGATTCGTAGTCCAGCAGTCTGCCGAAATTCACGACGCCCTTGGCTATGTACTGCGCCAAAACATGCCTCAATCCGCAGTCACCGTCAGTGCAGGAGGACGATAGCTGTCGAAATAAGACAGCGGTATAGTTATCAGTAATCTTGTGACTGCCCAAATCCCCATAGATCAGGCACTGAACGCCCTCTTCAGTGAGATCGATACATTCACAAACAAGCAAAAGCTATCTATAGCAAAGGCAAAACATAATTGATTTAGCACATTTCAAACACTCTGTCCATTTTCCAGCTAGAAAACACGTCTTTCTTGCTATGAAACTATCGGCACCAAACATCAACTAACACTTTATCACTTCTCACAATTTTACCACATATAATTAGAAACTTCATAGCTAATCCTAGCCGGCCGTTGTGGCCGAGCGGTTCTAGGCGCTTCAGTCCGGAACCGCGCTGCTGCTACGGTCGCAGGTTCGAATCTTGCCTCGAGGCATGGATGTGTGTGAAGGTTAGGTTTAAGTAGTTGACTGATGACCTCAGATGTTAAGTCCCATAGGGCTCAGAACCATTTTTGAACTAATCCTACCCTGCGTAAAAATCGCACATGTATCTCACTTTCTCAGCAGCTAAACAGCGTCATACATTCAGAAAATGTTCACTCTTATTTGCACTAATGCACCGTTATCCCGAGAATTTTACGAATAGAAATCTATTCGAAAATCCTTCCAACATAACACATATTACACAATTTCTCGACGGAATGTATCCCCAAAACTTTGCTTATACTTTGGACATAGTTACACGCTCTAATCCCACAACCAGTTAAAATTTTAATGAGGTCTTATGACCACCACACATAGAATTTTGTGCGAACAATAACTACAAATAAACTAAACACATTACACAAAAAACCCGTACAAAATACTGCAAGTATCACATACAAATAACACCTTAAAATTTCCCCCCAAATCTTATGTACAGTATCATCCATATTTGTCTTTTTTGTAAACGATGGTACTTATTTACGGTCTGCCTACCTGCTATCACCAACATTTGTGCGGCCAGTATTTACTCATTCCTTGCACTATGTTTTGCTTCAATACTTTATCACTTGCACTGTGAATGTACCAAATCCCCTTACGCAAAATAGAAATAGCCCCCAAAACTCTTATAGACTATGCATGAAAGTACCCTTATTTAAACACACTTTTTCTCATCAAGTACTTCATTTACGAGATGCAGTTCTGCCACTGTTGCCTCTTATAACATTTAGCTCGCCAGTGTATCTTCTAAATCTCAAGTTTTTGCGCTTTTTCACCTGCTCAAATTCGAGCCCCCCTTTGCTCGTTCACCAATGGACTCGCACTTACACAGACAAAATTTGTGATCACAGCTGGAGCACCATTTTTATGTTCTAGAAATGCCCACTTTGCTTTTTCAACATCGATCACTTCACTTAAAGTCCGCAGCTCGTGGTCTTGCGGTAGCGTTCTCGCTTCCTGCGCACGGGGTCCCGGGTTCGATTCCCCGCGGGGTCAGAGATTTTCCCTGCCTCGAGATGACTGGGTGTTGTGTTGTCTTCATCATCATTCATCCCCATTATGGTCGGAGGAAGGCAATGGCAAACCACTTCCGCTACGACCTTGCCTAGTCGGCGGTCCGGGTCTCCCGCATCGTTCCCTACGCTCTTCGGAGTATGGGACCCCATCATCATCACTTCACTTAAGGACTGCACATTTTTAATTTCACCCGCCTCTAAATATTGTTCCCTCAAAAGATCATTTTTAACGTCCCTTCCTTTTTTCCTTATTTATGGTATACATTATAATTTCAGAACAACCCTCAATCTAATTATCCATTTCTAGATCCTCCTGGTGTATCTCCAGCTCATCTGTAGGATTTAGATCACCCTCAAAACCCATCTCTTCATCATCCTAGTAAGCATCAAACATTCTGTTCTCCTCCGCCGACACACTATATAAATTGCCGCAACTAAATCGTTCCAAATTAGAGATTACAGGACACCGGAGTTGTGCCAAACTCGGATACATCTTCGTCTCCGTTACATTTTCTCTACTCTCATATTTCTTTGGCACTCTGCTTTCTGATCTACTATCTAATACTTACTTTCACACTCATCCTTCCACGTCCACTCATAATGTATATTTTCATCAAGAGCCATCGATTCACTTCCGTCAATATAAATAAATGCACGAATTCCTTCCTCCGGGATATCCAGATTAGTAGCATCAATCGTCGCAACTTCACCACCTAAAACATCACCTTTACCTCCGTGTAACAATAAATCACCCACTTCCGCCGATATACAGAGTGAGTCACTAACTATTGCCACCAAGAAAAACTCCGAAAGTATGATAGGAGCTGAAAAGTTTGTGGGACGAAAGTTTCATGGGACAACGGGGGCCATAGTATGACATTCGTTTTTTGTTGCTAGATGGGGTCGCGTCAGATATATGGTCAGCTTTTTTTTTTTTTTTAATGGGATGCTATAGCTTGGTACTTATTTTCTGATAGTGGCTATCGAGACGAATCCAATGACGTGTAACAGTAAGATCTTTGAAGGTCAACGAAGGTACAAAGGTGGCATGGACGTCCATTTACAGAAGGTGTTCGACCATTGGTATCAATGCAATGCTGCAATCTTCTTATCATGGATTGAGTGGTATTCGTTATTACATCGGCACTTATCGAAGCACATGCTCTGACAATTGTCTCTCGCGTATCTTCAGGTGCTGTTGGAACGTCTTTATAAACAATGCCTTTTACGATTCCCCACAAGAAAAAAATCCAGGCGCGTCAAGTTTGGCGAACGAGCCGGCCACGACACGTCTCCGCGTCCAATCCAACGATTTAGGTATTTTGTCTGCAACTCATTTCTAGCCACCAACGAAAAATGTGCCAGACACCCATTGTGTTGATACCACATTCTGTTCCTTGTTCTTCCAATAACAGACCAAATGTTTCTTGAAGGAATGTGGTGTACTTCCTACCATTAAGATTTCCTTCGATGAGATAGGGGCCTATAATTATGTCCTCCAGAATCCCACACCATACATTCGACGACCACGGTTTTTGGTGTGCAACTTGCCGCAGCCAACATGGATTTTCAGTTGCCCAATGATACGTGTTATGCAAATTAACATTTCCATGGTTCGTGAATGTAGCCTTGTCGGTAAATAAAATCAAATTAATAAACGTGTCATCACTCTGAATGTGAAGTTGTGCCCACCGGCAGAATTCAATGCGATCCATACAATCCGTACCAGTTAATTCTGACTTATATGGTGAGGATGATATTTATGGCGATGCAGAATACGAACAACACTACTCTGGCTCATGTCAGATTCCCTCGCGATTTAACGCGAACTAACACAAGGATCTCGAACCACAGTGGCAAGAATTTCAATTTGCATTTCCTCGTTAGTAACTTTCCTCTGCCGGATATGTTTCCGATGCGTTAAAGATCCAGTTGTTCTCAGTTTATTACACACATGTTAAAATGTACGGCTTGTAGGGTGAGTACGTTGAGGATATCTTTCAGCGTCTCTAACTCTCACTAGATATCGTTGGTATTCTCATTAAATGAGAAGCATATCGACTTTTTCTTCGAAGGAATACATCATTCACATTCGCTTGATTCGATGAGGCTAGTCTTACGGTTCCTATTAGTGTTGTATTGCGGAACCGTCGAATGGTATTTACATGTCAATGGCACGTTAGATGGATACGCTGTATTCGGCGAATATTTACTATTTGAACGATATACGAGTGAGAATTGTCAGAGCATGTGCTTCGATAAGTCCCGAAGTGATAAGGAATACCACTCAATCCATGATAAGAAGACTGCAGCACTGCATTGATATCAATGGTCATCACTTCGAACACCTTCTGTAAATGGACGTTCATGCCACCTTTTTGAACTTCAAAGATCTTACACATCATTGATTTCGTCTCGATAGCCGCTATCAGAAAATAAGTACTAAACTATAGCATCCCATTTACAAAAACAAAGTTGACCTTCATGTCTGTGACGCGATCCCGCCTAGCAACAAAAAACCAACGTCATATTATGGCCCCCTTTGTCCCATGCAAAATTTGTCCCACAAACTTCTCAGCTCCTATCATACTTTCGGAGCTATTCCTGGTGGCAATAGTTGGTGAATCACCTTGTATAAAAAAATTCATCAACAGCTGACAAGACTATTGCTATGCCGTCTTCACAAATATATTCACATGCAGATTGTAAGTTAGCTTGCGTCATGGTCACTATGTGTAAGTTGCGCAAAAAATTGGCGTTGTGTGTAAGTTACGTGAAGCTCACTTTGAATAAGAAAATGCTATCTGACATTGAAATCAATGTAAAAGATTGGGTCGCCACCAACTCTAGCCACACGACAAATAAAGGGTTCGGCTGAATCGGAAAATTAATTAATTTAATCTTGAGAAAAAAAGACTCAGAGAACATTCATTGTACTATCACTCGTAAAGAATGGGATGTAATTACTAGTCTGGTCCAGGCATTGTTCACGGGAATCAAATATTAAAATAAAGTAAACAATGCGTGAACACTGTGCACAAGAGCAGCTTGCAGCAGCACTCCTGAGAGCAACGTCTATTCTAAATAAAAAGGGAACACTAATTATTGGACCTGTGCACATGGAAATGCTATGGATAGGCTAACAAGGGAACTACAAGGTAAATGGCGTAGGTAATAGAGACGTAACATCGGTACACAGCAAAATTATTTATTCCATAAAACATTGATGTAATGCATCTACACAACTGCTGTTGCCTGGTAACTAAGTACAATTTCTTGTGAAACGGTACACAATTCACAACGCACTCGTATGCTCACGTGGTTTGCGGAGACACAGTTTCTACATACTGTGGCCAAGTTTTAACCATATTAAACCAAGCAGTCGCGAACAATTAACATTTTTCAGGAGGCACATTTAAATGGACAAAGGGTGACGGCAGTGGGCCAACAAATTCTAATATTGAACCACGAGGATGGCTTCCAACGGACATTGAGAAAGAAAATTCACGAAGAGGCAAAATTATTAAAGTTCAGTAATGATTAGAACATATACAGACGCAGTTGCAGGCAGACAAACATTCAGACTGAACCGAGGACGCACTTCTTACATATGCAACCCCTTTGTGTTACGTTCTTACGGATCAAAGTCATCAAAGTCTGCAGTAGGAATCAAACTGAAAGTCTACAGAATCCTTGCATTCCTTGCTGCGGCAAGGTTAAACAATCCTTATAAGACGAGACGCGAGACCACAAGCTAAAAGCTCCCCTCTTGCTACGAGACAACGCGCCACGCGGTTAAACCAACTCACCCTCCTTCAAAGAGAGCTCGGCGCGGTGTGCTGGAAGCAGACTGACCGTCTCACACTCTCCAACGTCTCCCACGTGGTTCAGTGGCCAGGAAAACCCAGAGATGAGGCTTCCGCCACCAACCTAACACCGGTAACTTTCATGCAAGGTGAGCAAACCTCTTTGCCTACCTGAAAACTATAGGGGTTGGCCATTATGTGCGACTACCGCTGATTCTCTGCAGCAGACTAAACCACCGTATAGCAACATGAAACACACCCACATTCATTCATTCACTCACGCCTGCCAGAGAGTTTTGTATCACTGGAAAGTAAATAAAATGATAATGGAAGGGGACTACAGGACCCTTTCAAGATATACCACAAAATTCATCTCAAGCTGACGAAGATCACTGCCTCGTCGCCTTCACAGATAGCTTCACCTAGTTTCTCTGATACAAAATCATCGTCATTACTTTCACCTACATTACTATAGTTGTTGCCACTGACTATTAGCTATCAGAATTCGTTATACATTCCACCTTCATCAAATTCAGATCCAACTCTGCCTCTTTTCTGATCACAGAATTGTGCACGAAAAATACATTCATTCCATCATTCACTTCACTTTTATCGTCAGACATACATTCATTCCGTCATTCGCTTCCCTTGTATGCAATAAATTTTTCAGTCCCAAATCTTTATCAACCTTCTTTACGCACTGTATAATATTCTTTGGACCCTCTTTATGGCCGCAATCAGAGGCGGGTATCGAGATTGCGCGTCCCGCCTGGGACCGCAGCTACGACTGCCGGGCGAGCCTCGACTCGCGCTACCCGTTCAGCCGGGCTAGCAGCACCGGGGCCCTGCTTCTTTCTACCAGCAAACCCGCCACTCTCCCAATCCCCCAATCCTATCGCTGGGCACCCATGTCCACCATCTGGCCACCACCCGCTGGCCTGACCTCCTCTTCCGCCCCCCATGACTCCATATTCGCTAGTCACTTCATCTTTTCGATATCATCGCTTCATTTCATCACCACGTCATGCCATCCCCCCCCCCCCCCTCACCGCCTCAATCTCTGACTTTTTTCCCTTTCGCCCCCCCCCCCCCCCCACTTCATCCCCTCCCTTCAAGACTGTCTGCCACCGCCGTCACCGACGCCGCCACGGAGATGAGGCCAGGACAATGGCCATTCGCTTTCACTCATGTCTTACTGTCTATCCTCCTCTCCTTTACTCTGTCATGTAGCTACAAACAACCGGCTAGTCAATGGGCCGTTCGTTTTCCTCTCTTTCACTGTCCCTTCTACTATCCTTTCATCTGTCGTTATTAAATAATACCCTGGCCAGCCAAATGGGCCGTTCGTTTTCCGTTTCTTCTACTATCCCTCTAACTTTCTTTTCATCTTTACAAAAAAAAAAAAAAGAAAAGAAAAGAAAAAAAAACACCACAAGCACACCACCAAGTACACTCCAGTTTCTCATGAAATTCCCATCACAAACACTCAAGACTGAAGGTGGAGCGCCCCTAGCGGAGCTAGTACTTCATAACATGCCGTGGTTTAAAACCTCATCTTGTGCGAGCGAGCAACGGTGCCCGACAGAACCCGAGTCAGCTCGGGCGCCCGGCGCTCGTCACGTCTGCGGGCGCAGAACGATATCTCTTGCGGCCCTTATGCGAGCGTTTTTTTTTTTGCTTCGCACAGTATTTACCGACACAGTACTTCACCTCGGGTGTTACATTAAAATATCTTACGGCTCCAACATCAGTAACAAGATCATTATTTACATCTCGTTGCTTGTAATTGTTAAATCGACTTACTGTTAAGTGCATGTGAAAAAGTACATACCTTGTGATGCATTGAAAGTAGTTAATTTTATTAAAGGTTCCCCTAATAGTTATCGAATTTTTGTAATAGTGTTGAAGGAAATGGGAAGTATTTCAAAGTTTTTGTTGACACACACGAAAGTTCGAAGGTTATATCAGGGTAGAACTGTTCTCACATTGCACACTCTGCACGTTTTGAAGGCGTCGATACTGAGTCTTCGTTCTCTGTATGACATTTTGCAAATAATACAACATGCCTGCATGGAGGAGAAGTATGTTACATCACGTAGCTGCTAATAAATTTGTTGTATTGTTCACATGAATTTACGTCTTTCCACCACTATACGATCAAACATTGAGGGCATTAGTACTGACAAAATATTTAGTTGGAATATCTAACCAACATCGCGTTTACCTCGTAGTGCAGCGCTGTGGCATAAACTTCCTCTGTCTCAGTTATCGAGAGTTGCTTTAGATGACGCATCAGGGTACGAGAAATAATGGAAGCAAATTCATTGACTTTATTTGCATGCTTTCACTTAGGAGGTCTCGAGTGCTCGCTTTCAGCACTGCTATTTCTCACAAATTGACAGTATTGAGGCAAACCGTCTTCTTCAAATACGATTTCTTATCCAGTTATAGGTGTTCAAAATATTTAACCAACATATAAATTTTATTGGTTTATATACGCGTTCTTTTACATATATTGGAGTGTTTACCGTACTGTCCGCCACATTCTGAGCACATTGTTCCTGTATCTGGTACACCAATGGCACAAGCAACTGCAGCGTTGGATCACTGTAAGCTTCTATAGTCTTGGTGGCCTCTTGAAATACTTCGAGAAAATGAATTAATTTATCAAGTACCGGGTAATGCCAGTTCCCCAACAAGTGTTAGTTTACGAATTCACTTAAAAATTTAGCAATTTGTTCACGTTGCGTCGACACCGATTTTAGCATGACACACTTTTAAGTATCCTAGCGAGTTCCAACGTACTGCTTCACGCTAAACTACAACCATGAGTCTTCCATGTGGCTACTACTTTTTAAATAAGTTACGGCATGTTTCGTTGATTCCAACGATAGGTGAACGTTAGGACAAAATTCCTGCAGAATGTGGCAGAGAACAGTTCTGAGGGAGTGGTTGGTGTATGGAAGGCGGCGACAGTTCTCTAGTGACTTTTTCAACATTTGCCCCCTGATTGGCGACAAATGTAACCTTCAAGAGATTGTAAGTATTACTAACTTGCTTATGTTAGTTACAGTTTTCGTTCCGCACATTTGTTGCAATTTTTCCCAACAAGCAACACCTCTGCAACAAACAAAATCCGATTTTCGCACTGCAACTTGCATGACGCTGGATGCGTAGTAGGAGTAAAATAATACCTTTTAGTGCACACACCTGTCCTCGTGTCAGTTGTACCATCCTCCATATCCAGGAGGACCGTAACCGCACGTTACTCGTCCGCTATTTCTATTTCGTGTCGAGAAATTATTGATGGGTGAGGAAGCACGTCTCTTGCACTTTCAATGGGCTACCGTGCTCCTATTTCTGGCAGATCTAGAAAGCTTTTTCGTTCTCCTTTGCTGAATGGCCGCAGATCTCTTATGCATATTTGTTATAAACTTCTCCAGGATAATGGATTTTGCTGACGCCAGAAGGCTGCCACTTGCAGGTATTCAAGTGCTGCAACAGGCTACTAGTACTGCTATCACGGAAAGCCAGCAACTTAAGACAGTCATTACAATGTGCAAAACCTACAAACTTATTTTGAGTATCTGCGACCTGTGTGAAATCCTGCCATATCATACTGTCTTCACACACATGTCAGTTCTCTCCTCCAGCTTCAGCGAAAGTTCTTTTTTCTGTTCTATACATTTTCTAATTTTCTAATTCTTGGACGTTGGAAGATCTTTGCTGCATGATATGTATTTCTGATACAATAATAATAATAATAATAATAATATCCCCATAGGTGTTGGTCATAGTCTCCAGCGTTGAACTGTCTACGTAAGACTGCATTAACAGGCCGCAAACGATCGGATGTTAGAGGCGGACCACGGATATTTCCGACGGATTCTAGAACACTTGCAGTCTTTGCCTGTACATTAGTGGAGATACGACTTTGGTGCTGTCAGCTGTAATTGTCGAACAGCCAATCCAGCCTTATTATCTGGGCGTACATGTGCGTATTTGTGCAGCAAGGGGCCAGTCCATGTTCAGAACGTCAATGAGTTTTTCTGCACGTGATAGCAAGATCTAGTCGCTTTCAGTATGTCAAAGGAGGAGTGGACCACTGACCACATCGAAAAATTATAAAATTGTCCTGCAGAAGACCTTGTTTGTGAAATATGATTCAGGAACATTACATGAAGAAGAATGTAAACAGCAGGGTGTACAAAGATAATGTTGAAATATTCCTAGACGATATTCTAACTGTGGATCAAAATGTAATGAAAGCTCAATTGCAAAATTAGAGATCAAGTTTCATGAAAGAGCTCAGGAAGGTGGAGGCTTTAGAAAGAAGCGGAAGAAGGAAAGGATGATTTGTATAAGCCAATAAAAAGTTGCTTGTACTATGTTCATTATTGTATTTCACATTACTGTGTTACATCCGTTATTTTCCATTACGAGTTATCTTTCTTTATAAAGAAAGAAGAACTCCCTGTTCGTAGAATATTAAACCTTCACGATACTCACGAGACTGCGGACGATTCAGAAAGCAACTCCGCCCGCGTGTGACCGTCATTCCCGCCTTCCCTGCGCTGACTGTTTTCTTGTTACTAAAGATTCGTCAATGGAATGTGTCAGACTAGGGACAAGATCCCATTGTGAAAATTCCGGTAGTCATCTCTTGAGCGTCGTAATCTCCGTCAACACTCCCAGCAGACGGTTTATAAGCGTCAGCTTAGCCAGTTCACTCACACAGAATCCCGCATCGACCCACTTTCATGTTTGAAATTTATTCCGTTTAGGGAGTCATTCTGGAGCCGCATTTGTTTCACTTCACTCCAGAATTTCTCCAGGAAGCAAATCTCAGACATTTCAAAGGTATGAAATGAGGCACTCACTAAATTTTCCCACGATTGTGCATTGGCCTCAACATGCCTTTACGCGAACTTAATTTCTGCCTCTTCCGACATTCCTCACAAAAAGAACCATCTTTACATGCAGCAAGAGAATCAACTGGATGGTGTGTTACTACATTTGTCAAACACTTTGTTGTTGAACTACCCCGTGGAACACACATCACAGTAGTAGCCTGATTTGCTGAATTAATACAGCTTCAAAATGTTCTTAAGCACTTCTTTCTCGCATGGTAGTACTCTACCTGAAAAATTGTTAACCGATTTAGTGGTCACTTCCTCAAGCGTATTTTGCCTCGGGATACAATTGTTAATATCACTACCTAGTTCGTCTCGTATCTTTTCCCACACTGGACTCTCATTCGGATGGACCACGGTTCAAACCCGCGTCCGGCCATCCTGATTTAGGTTTTCTGTGATTTCCCTAAATCGCTTCAGACAAATGCCGGGACGGTTCCTTCGAAAGTGCACGGCCGATTTCCATTCCCATCCTTCCCTAATCCGAGCTTGTGCTCCATCTCTAATGACCTCGTTGTCGACGGGACGTTAGACACTAATCTCCTCCTCCTCCTCCTCCTCTGACTTTTCCCCAAAACCTTATTCTACTGTATCGACTCTGGTTTTATCAACGCCAACCTCCTCAGAAATTTTGCCCGTGTCTGCCATTATAACTTTTAATTTTGTATCAGTAACCCTTTCAATATCTGATTTAATTTTGTCCACCTTAGTTATTACACTTTAGAGTTTGAATTGAGATCAGAGTTTGCTTGTTCCATCTTTGTACTCAATTCCCTTATACTAGATTGCATTTGTAGCAAATTTGCATTAATTGTGACGATGTATGTCTGAAAGCTAAGTTCCACTCTCTAATTTTTTACTATCTGGTCCATTAGTAATATTGTCCCTATCAAGCTCCCTATCACCGCATTCAGAATTGAGACTAACTGCCCACTAACATTATCCGGACCACACATGCTGGTTGACTGCTTATTCGTCTGAAGCTCTATCACTGACAATAGCTCTGTGGGTTCCCATATATTGACACTATCGGCGTATGTACTTAACTTATCGGTCATGCTGGCTGCTTCTACTGTACTGCTGCTGCCGAATGTGTGGATGCTCCCAATGCCGATGCTGATGGACGAAGTCGCCACCGGTTGTCAGAGTTGCCACGGCCGGCACGCATGAGTCATTCTCCCGATACACAGGCTCTAGATAGGAGCGATACAAGGTGCCTCACCTCACACTGGCCACTGCAGACTCGAACTCACGAGTTGACTGCGTACTCTTCTTCTTCTTTCTTGAAGTTCCTCTGCTAATTTCCCCACACTTAACTTTTGCTACCGATCCACGTACACACAACTGCTGCAAAATCTTACTCTCTGAGCCCCCAAACAAGCTCCCTAGCATGCAGTTGGCGTGGGGGCTCTGAGTATACGATTTTACAGTAGTTGCATGTTGAGAATCGGTAGAAAAAGTTAGGTTTGGGAAAATTAGGTGCGGAACTCCAAGAAATAAAGAAGAAGAAGAAGGCAATACAGAGGCATGCTGAGTTCGAGTCTGCTGCGGTCAACAGCAGCGGAGAGTGACGGTGGCAACGGCAGCGGAGGAGAGAATTAGTATTTAACGTCCCTTCGACATCGAGGTCATTAGAGACGGAGCACAAGCTCGGATTAGGGAAGAATGGCGAAGGGAATCCGCCGTGCCCTTTCAAAGAAACCATCCCGGCATTTGCCTCACATGATTCAGGAAAATCACGAAAAACGTAACTCTGAATGGCCAAATGCTGGTTTGAACCGGCGTCCTCCCGAAACGAGTCCAATGAGCTACTTCCCTCGGTCAACGGCAGTGTCGGCCACTGGCGTCTACCAGTCTTGAGAGTCCACATCTATCTGGGGTGATGGGAGATGGCTACCAAGTTGAAACCTGTCTGTCCAGGGCGGGCAAGTTGTCTGGAGTGGTGGGGAGGGGTACTATTCTGAATTTCCTGGTTGGAGGTCCTGTCGCAGGAAAAATGTGGCTCTTATGCTAAAAGCAGAATTAGAAGTGTGTCATTAACTGCTTTCCATAAGTAAGGAATAGAGTGTGAGGTTGGCAATGCTAGGTAAATAATAAAGTGGGGGTGGTTTACTATGATTATACAGTATACATTCTTTATCGTAATAGGCAAAAGGCTGGTCGCAGGTGATGCAGATGTCTATAAGAAGGCGTAGATGGTAGTGCCGGTAGACAGCAGGGAATTACAGAGGATCGAAGATTGGTACAGTGAGAGTTGGAGTTGAAACTGATGTATCACAACGTGCGTGCATAGTGGAAGAAATCCAGTACTGTTCCATTGCGCTATGGCTGAAAACAGTAGCTCCTGTAAAATACCTAGGTGTAACCGACCTGAAGTGGAATGGGGACATACGGCGGAAGCAGATGTTGGGCTGAGAGAAATGTAAAACATCCATGAAAGGTGTGGTTTCCCAAAACACTACCACTGATAAAATCACGTTACGTGCTTGGTTGTGGCTGACCTGGGAAGCACCCGCATCATATAGCTGCTAAGATCGTGTTAGGTCGGCATACTCCGCTCGAATATGAAACAGCATAAAGCTCAGGGAAGGGAAGACGTCTTACTCCCTAAACGTAAGGGAGATCAGAGCATGTACGGAGCTATATAGACAATCATTTTAGTTGATCGAACGCTGTGTGAGAATGAAATGGTAGGGAGACCGATAATATTGCTTTGACGTATCTCCACCACGCTCTGTACAGTGGCTTTCGAGGTAGGATGTTTGCAAAGATGCAGTTGTCTCGAAGGAGGCAGAGGCGAACTGTTGGAATACCTGTGGGGTATCGGTGGTGGTGCAGTTTATCTGAACGCAAAATAAATGTAACTATTGCACCAAAAAACCCTCTACTGTACAATTACACTATCTCTGGGAACATTAACTGTCGTGAAATACCCAGCGTATCCAAAGTGACCTAACACAAACGAAGTTGTTGGGGTTGAATTCATTTGCAAGAATCTCAAAACTGTGTATTTGGTAATCCAAAACACCTGTTAGACTGATGTTTTTTACTAGTATTTGCTCGTCGGGCCCAGACCCTTACCAGGTTCTGTTAATGAAATAGCTCAGCATCTACTCGGACTGACAAAATCACAGGGATGGTCAACGAACTTCTATGACAGGTGCTGTGAGAGAGATGATGTGCATCATTGAGAGATTTTTACTGCTGACGAAATAATTCACGAGAGCACATTGAGGGTGAAATGTTACTTCCTTCCTTAGATACGCATCTTACAAAATGGCTACAACAAGGAGTTACAGGTGTTCAAATGGTTCAAATGGCTCTGAGCACTATGGGACTCAACTGCTGTGGTCATCAGTCCCCTAGAACTTAGAACTACTTAAACCTAACTAACCTAAAGACATCACATACACCCATGCCCGAGGCAGGATTCGAACCTGCGACGGTAGCAACAGCGCGGCTCCGGACTGGAGCGCCTAGAACCGACCGGCCAACGCGGCCGGCAATTACAGGTGTTAACCGGCAGTCATTCTTTCCACGTGAGTAGAGCAATATAGTCGTTAATGTACTCTCCAATACATACTGTAATCTGAGATGAGGGAATGTGATTTCTCAGTACAGTTCCCATACAGACGCAAGAATCGGCTCAGAAAACTATTGTATTTTTTTCATGGATTCCTGTTTAAGCTCCTACAAAACAAATGTAGGAGTCTAGATACTTTTGTGATATAGTGTACGCATAATATGAATCGCACAGTGCAGTATCATGCAATTAAAGAGAGGGTACGAATACGTGCAGTGTCCGTTTGGGGGAGGTATGTACTCTAGTCGAAATCCGTTATCATGTATAGTTAAAGGTGCAGTAGTAGGGCTCCTTTGATAATTGCTCAGGAGAGCTATTCCCCTACATTCTTGCCAGTAAAAGAACTATGTCTGGTGTAGCGACTATAATAGATCCAGAGCTATATAGAGAGTCATTTTTACTCCATCAGTAAATGTGGAATAGGAAAGAAAATCGATAATACTGTTAAGATGTATCCCCCACCGCGCACAGGATAGTGGCTTGTGGAATGTTTGTGTTGAATGTTGGCTGTGGCTGTTTGCAGACGATACTGCTCTTTCTATAGAGGGGATGCAAAGCCAGTAAGCTGTAGTGATTTACAGGAAGACCTGCGTAGGATCGACGACTGGTGTAGAACTGGCTATAAATAAATATAACATATTAAAGAAGGTATATCAAAAAGAATCATCGGACTTGGCCTGTCTGTATTTCTAATAAACATATACAATAAATTTTGTTTTTTGATGAACAGGAAATTAAAAAGGTTTTTTTCATTCCTTTCATAGATGTTCAATATACCCCCTTGAGATCCACGACATGTGTCAACGCAGTATTCAAATTGTTCCCACACTGCAGCGATCATGTCTTGAGTTACAGCTTCCACAGCTGCTGTTATGCAGTGTCTCAGTTCATTCATTGTCGTTGGTAACGGAGGCACATAACCAGTCTTTTATAAATCCCCCAAGAAGTAATCACATACAGTCAGGTCCGGTGACATTGAAGGCCAATAATGTAAGGCTGAATCATTTGGTCCAGTACGACCGATCCATCTTTCAGTAATTTTTTCATTTAAAAATTTGCGCACTTCCAAATGCCATTGTGGCGGTGCCTCATCCGGGTGGTAAATGAAGTCGTTCGAATCAGTCTCCAACTATGGGGAAAAGGAAGTTCTCAAGCATATCCAGATATGTGGTTCCTGTAACAGTGTTCTCGACAAAGAAAAATGGACCGTACACCTTTTCCCGTGAAACTGCACAAAACACATTAAATTTTGGAGAGTAAAAAACAAAGTTCAAATGGCTCTGAGCACTATGGGACTTAACATCTATGGTCATCAGTCCCCTAGAACTTAGAACTACTTAAACCTAACTAACCAAAGGCCATCACACACATCCATGCCCGAGGCAGGATTCGAACCTGCGACCGTAGTGGTCACACGGTTCCAGACTGTAGCGCCTAGAACCGTTCAGCCACCCCGGCCGGCTTTTGGAGAGTCTCTCTCATGTTGTACAGCTTCGTGTGGTTATTTTGTACCCCATATTCTCACATTATAACGGTTCATCTTTCCATTTAAATGGAATGTTGCCTAGTCACTAAATGATAAGCGTTGAAGTAAACTGTCATCTTCCATATTGCCAAGACGAAATTACAGAACTCCACACGTTGTTGTTTGTCACTTTCATGAAGAGCTTGCAGTAGCCGAATTTTGTATGGTTTTATGTGTAAACGTCGACTCAACACACGCCAAACGGACCCCGGGGGCTGTTGAGCTGTCGACCTGCACGGCGAACGGATTTCTGAGCACTCCTTGTAAAACTATGGGGGATGCGTTCGACGTCTGCGTCAGACATTAGGGGAGAGCCCGGCGATTTGCCTTTACAAAAACAACCTGTTTCTCGGAGCTGTTCATGCCATCGTCTAATGCTCTGTGCTGTAGGAGGATCCACACCATACCTAGTACGAAAGTCACGCTGAGCAGTTATTACTGGCCCGCACTGCGCAAAAGGTACAACACAAAACGGTTTTTGTTCTCTCGACACTATTTTTACTTGAACTGAAGTGGAAGCACACTGCTGCTCCTAGTAGGAACCATGCAAAATTGGAGAGTTTGCTCTTTCCAACAGTGCATTACTCACACACACATCTCAAATAGCATGATAGTTATGCTTTCTTTAAATTGGATGACTCTTTTTGATGCACCCTGTATATACAGAGGCGAAGAGGCCCATCACTGCTCGATTATGCTACTGGCAGTAAGCCACTGGAATCAACATCCGCCTCGACTGCCAAGTAGTCGGTGCAGTAGAATGCCAAGCGAGGGGTCCAGGTTCCGGCGTCGGTTAAAAAGACTTGCACCAGGTGAGTAGTCTACCCTATGAGAGGCCGTAGACATACGCTCTTTTCATTGGATTGGTGACAAGCTCATAATGCCTTGGAACAAAAGCTTGGACGCAGCTAATGTAGTATGATTACATAACGCAAGTTGTTGATGAATCAGACGCAGTGCTGAGGTTCATTGGAAGAATCTTACGGAAACGGGATTCATCATCCATGAAGAAGGGGCTTGCAAAATCTCTTTTCGAGCCATTACAGCGTCCCATGCATATCTCGCAGAATAAACACAACGAGAAATTACGTGGTTTTACAAACAGACATTATTTCCACGCACCACTCGCGAATGGTACAAGAACAGATGGTAGTAACACAGGAGAAAAATACGCCTACAGACTCTTAGGAGTGACACACTGTGTCTCTGATCGCCAGAAAAGTGAAACAGAGAGAGCCATCTGCCGTGAATGGCACGTCAGTTCAGGATTGATATAGTAGTTGATGGTCATTCTGTCAGGATGATGGAAAAATACTGCAAAAGTAAAATCGTAAACGAGCGTGAATTACATAAACATTTGAAGTCATGTATCTCTAGAAAATGATGAAGACTATGTGCCACGTAGAACTCGTGTTGTGTTAGGTGTAAAATGGTGTACCAACGATCTTTTAAGTTGTTAGAATGGATTATGTCTGTATAACACATCTCGTGGTAGCATATACATTTTCGTCAATTCTTGTCGAGCGTGCTCTGTTAAGATGAAATGATAGAACTTCTCTGAAGCTAATAATCACGTGTGGTAGATGCTCTGTAATATCTGTTTGTTTAATATGTATTACGTATTGGGTGTATCGTGAAAAATGAGTTTTAAAAGAATTACTCAAGGAAGCGGCCATAGCCACAATTACTCCTTTAGTCGTTACAATACGTTACAATATGTACGATCTCATAAAGACTTGGCCGGAGGACTGGACGGTGGCGTAGCGTCTCACTTAGCTGCCTCCTGGGCACTGGGAGACTGTGGTGGAGAGCTCAGACTGCTGCAGTTGCAAGTAACGGGGAGGGGGGCTGTCATATGATGGGCCCTCTGCCCATGTGGCATTTCCTCTTGTTTGTGCTCATATTTGTGTGACGGTGGAGACCTTGCCCCATCCTACACCTCAGCATTGAAATCATCTCCAGGTTGCGGCTGCCGCCCACATCCTTAATTATGGTACCCAGGGACGCCAGCTGCAGCACGCATGACAGCTATAACCCGCGAGTCACGGAATACAACGCTCATGCGGTCTGCAGCAGACATGCGGGGATCGCTCGCTGCGTTACACGACCACGTCTACCCCCAGTCACGAGTTGTTAGGAGGCAGCACATTTCTTCCTGGAGAACGGCTATTTAATAAACCATGGGCACTGCAGGCCGTGGCCGTATCACATCCGACTACGGTGCCCCCCCCCCCCCCCTCCCCTCCCACGCGCTGCTGCAGGAAGGAACATCCGCCATTGGCCTCTCAGCGTACTAGTGTTGTGCAGCTGCCGCAAGTATAAAGGGCCGCAGCCTCAAAGCTGGCGCCAGTGTTGTGCTTTCAAGGGAAGTAAAGCGTCCTGTTCAGTGGGAGACGACCCAAACCCACAGCCGAGAAGCTAGAAAGAGAAAGTTACTTTTGTAAAATACAGGATGGGAGGGATGGGCGTTTGACGAAAACTTTCCTGTCACAGCCACCGCCACCATCCACCTCCCACCTTTCGAGTCCCATCAAGTTGGCGACGACTGCTCTGAGCAACCAAGCGCCTGAGGCGTCCATGGCTGCCAATGCTGAACATTGTGAAGCTGTGGTGTGTCGTCTCAACACAGGACGTAACCTGTTCCACTTCACAGGGGATCATGATATCATCGCAGTGTAGGGTAGGTACTCTGCAAGCAGTGACGTCTGCATGCTGACTACCGCAGCCACTTGGACACAAATTGCTGCCCGTGGAGTGACTGGCAACAAGCCAGCCACACCAGCGGCAACCCTGCCCGATGTGACAGCAGCAGCGACACTGGCCACAACCGTGCCCAGCGACATTGCAGCAGTCTGCACGATCAATGCGGCAGGAGTGGAAACATCTACGTCTACGTCTACATCTACGCCTACATTTATACTCCGCAAGCCACCCAACGGTGTGTGGCGGAGGGCACTTTATGTGCCAATGTCATTACCTCCCTTTTCTGTTCCAGTCGCGTATGGTTCGCGGGAAGAACGACTGTCAGAAAGCCTCTGTGCGCGCTCGAATCTCTCTAATTTTACATTCGTGATCTCCTCGGGAGGTACAAGTAGGGGGAAGCAATATATTCGATACCTCATCCAGAAACGCACCCTCTCGAAACCTGGCGAGCAAGCTACACCGCGATGCAGAGCGCCTCTCTTGCAGAGTCTGCCACTTGAGTTTGCTAAACATCTCCTAACGCTATCACGATTACCAAATAACCCTGTGACGAAACGCGCCGCTCTTCTTTGTATCTTCTCCATCTCTTCCGTCAACCCGATCTGGTACGCATCCCACACTGATGAGCAATACTCAAGTATAGGTCGAACGAGTGTTTTGTAAGCCACCTCCTTTGTTGATGGACTACATTTTCTAAGGACTCTCCCAATGAATCTCATCCTGGTACCCGCCTTACCAACAATTAATTTTATATGATCATTCCACTTCAAATCGTTCCGCACGCATACTCCCAGATATTTTACAGAAGTAACTGCTACCAGTGTTTGTTCCACTATCATATAATCATACACTAAAAGATCCTTCTTTCTACGTATTCGCAATACATTACATTTGTCTACGTTAAGGGTCAGTTGCCACTCCCTGCACCAAGTGCCTATCCGCTGCAGATCTTCCTGCATTTCGCTACAATTTTCTAATGCTGCAACTTCTCTGTATACTAAAGCATCATCCACGAAAAGCCGCATGGAACTTCCGGCACTATCTACTAGGTCATTTATATATATTGTGAAAAGTAATGGTCCCATAACACTCCCCTGTGGCACGCCAGAGGTTACTTTAACGTCTGTAGACGTCTCTCCATTGATAACAACATGCTGTGTTCTGTTTGTTAAAAACTCTTCAATCCAGCCACACAGCTGGTCTGATATTCCATAGGCTCTTACTTTGTTTATCAAGCGACAGTGCGGAACTGTATCGAACGCCTTCCGGAAGTCAAGGAAAATAGCATCTACCTGGGAGCCTGTATCTAATATTTTCTGGGTCTCATGAACAAATAAAGCGACTTGGGTCTCACACGATCGCTGTTTCCGGAATCCATGTTGATTCCTACAGAATAGATTCCGGGTTTTCAAAAACGACATGATATTCGAGCAAAAAACATGTTCTAAAATTCAACAACAGATCGATGTCAGAGATATAGGTCTATAGTTTTGCGCATCTGCTCGACGACCCTTCTTGAAGACTGGGACTACCTGTGCTCTTTTCCAATCATTTGGAACCTTCCGCTCCTCTAGAGGCTTGCGGTACACGGCTGTTAGAAGGGGGGGGGGGGGGGGGGCAAGTTCTTTCGCGTACTCTGTGTAGATCGAATTGGTATCCCGTCGGGTCCAGTGGACTTTCCTCTGTTGAGTGATTCCAGTTGCTTTTCTATTCCTTGGACACTTATTTCGATGTCAGCCATTTTTTCGTTTGTGCGAGGATTTAGAGAAGGAACTGCAGTGCGGTCTTCCTCTGTGAAACAGCTTTGGATAAAGGTGTTTAGTATTTCAGCTTTACGCGTGTCATTCTCTGTTTCAATGCCATCATCATCCCGGAGTGTCTGGATATGCTGTTTCGAGCCACTTACTGATTTAACGTAAGACCAGAACTACCTAGGATTTTCTGTCAAGTCGGTACATAGAATTTTACTTTCGAATTCACTGAACGCTTCACGCATAGCCCTCCTTACGCTAACTTTGACATCGTTTAGCTTCTGTTTGTCTGAGAGGTTTTGGCTGCGTTTAAACTTGCAGTGAAGGTCTCTTTGCTTTCGCAGTAGTTTCCTAACTTTGTTGTTGAACCACTGTGGGTTTTTCCCGTCCCTCACAGTTTTACTCGGCACGTACCTGTCTAAAACGCATTTTACGATTGCCTTGAACTTGTTCCAGAAACACTCAACATTGTCAGTGTCGGAACAGAAATTTTCGTTTTGATCTGTTAGGTAGTCTGAAATCTGCCTTCTATTACTCTTGCTAAACAGATAAACCTTCCTCCCTTTTTTTATATTCCTATTAACTTCCATATTCAGAGATGCTGCAAGGCCTTATGATCACTGATTCCCTGTTCTGCACTTACAGAGTCGAAACACCAAAGAAACGTGGGTCGAACCCACCCACTGAGGGTGAAGACATGGCGGTGGCCCGAACCTCATGGAAGCGCCCTGCCATAGCCACAGAAGAATTCTCCCCCGCCCAATCGAGCACGTGCAGGCTGAAGCAGCAAAAGAATAGGGCAAAGACGAGGGGTGGCACATCCCCACATCAACCTGGCAAAGACAGCATCTTTGCTACCAACTGGAAGAACACTGACAGAGCTGTTGAGCTCCAGCACGTGCAAACCAGTATTGTGACATTCTGGAAACAGCCGAAGAGGATAGGATGACACTGCCACAGATGAAGAAACGGAATTTCCCACCAACAATCACCATCCAGTGTTCATGACGCTATGACACATGCCACAAGAAGATCCTCTCCATTACCAAACCCTGCCGCATTCGTGGTGGAGGCTGCGACCTCTACAAGGTCCAACCAGAGAACATCGGTTTGAGGCCACGGATGCGGCCGTCAGTACCACTGCTAGGAAGATTCTCTTTGTGTCGGTATGTCGGTGGCCCAATCGACTGATACACAAAGCAAATTTCAATGCTCTACTCTCACCGGAGGGGCGACTTTTCATTCCAGGGGATTTCATTGTGAAAACCCCGAAATGCAACACTCGTCTTACCAACATCAATGGGCGTCGACTCTTCCACATCATTATCGAAATGGCACAGTCTGTCTCAGGCCGTTTGACCCCATTCACTTCCCTGCTCGAGCCCAACCGAACGTAATTTACTTTGTGCTCCTGAAAGGCATCGGACAATTCGTGTATGGTGAAACGCAGAACGTCCTATCATCTGATCGTGTCCCAGTCATCTAAAAGATGGATGTGATCGGCACCTCCCTTCTAGACCAGCGTCCGAGTTACAGAAACTTGGCGTGAGCAGTTCCACACAGAAATACTCGAGTTACTCGAAGGCGCGGAAAACCCCGAAGTTGTTGGGGCCGACGCAGCCCTAACCTTCTTCAACTGAAGAATACCCCATGCAGCAAATGCTGCCATTCCGAGACGACCGCAGCGGCCACGATACTTCTCGCGTGTTACCGCCGCACATCCTGGCAGCTGTCACCAAGAAGAACCGACTGTTCCCTGAATGGCAGTTCACTTGTCAACGAGACACTAAACTTGAGTGCGACACGCTGGATTCATGGCCAATGAAATGGCTGCTGAAATTCGACACAGTGAAGAGTCAGGCAGTGATCCTCATCCGAAAATTCGAAGGCTGCTGCCGCCAGATCTCCTGCAAGTCGAAATCCTGGGAGCTCCTATCCCATGGAGCAAGACGACGTATTACCAAGGGTTAACACGAGACCAAAGACTCTCCTGGGCGCCATGTATCTGAGACGTCAACAGCAGAGTCATAGGACGCCTTTACACTATACCCACTGCTCAACCCGGCAGTCAACGCTGCCACCGCAACAAGGCATTACGCTGAACCTAAATCTGGTCCAACCAGTGTTAGAGTATGCAGCTGTGGTGTGGAGAAAGGCCGCAGATTCACTCATCATAACTCTGCAAAGGATCCAGAACCGTGCTCTGAAGGCTGCTTTATATCTTCCGAGAGAATATTTCACTCGTCTCTACTCGTCTACATGAAGACAAAAGCACCCTACTCCTGCAGGACAGATACAGAACCATTACGAGATCGTTCTACGAATAAGCAGGGCAATCCTGCAACCGGCTTATCCTAGAATTGGGCCATCAACCACATCACAGGCCAACCACTCATAGCCTGTCCTGCTGCGAGAATAATTTTCTCGCAGATGACACAGGAAATCATCATCACAACACATAATACCAGTTTGTATAGCTAAGGTTTTTCTTTCCTTCCCCACAGGAACAGTGGGAACAGCATTTTCATGCCTACACTGCTCAACATGCTGAGCAAGGAAAGCTCGCCAAAGAAGCGACAGCGATAGTGACAGCTGGGTCAGACGTCAGCGAGAGACCCACAGCAGCCACTTCAGTGGTGGTCACCCAGCCACTTCTCTCCTCTCTCCAGGGGTTGTTTCCCAGAGCACTTCTAGTGTCGCGAATAGAGCTAAGGAGAGAGGACGAGCCCATCTTCAAGAACTTATGGGTGACAGAATAATCCACCGAGTCTACAAGATTATTCAAGATCTTCTCCGAGACCACCGCTATAGCCGCCCTAGTAGGGGAGAAAAAGTAAAAGTCGTCAAGAGTCGAAAGACTCGCAGGTCCAACGTGTGCCAGGCACACACAACTCTGTTCTGACTGCAATACAAATCATTAAGTAATTATTTGTATTGCGCCTAGGGACTGTTACGGAACGCTGTGAGCCAGGGCCTCCTTTATGTGGGACAAGCCAGGAGTCACTTAGCTAATAATCTGTCTTCTTTCACCCAAACTTCTACATGCCACTAACTGTAAGTAAATGGGTAGGAGCACAGAAAACACAAACACACACACACACACACACACACACACACACACCATGTGTTCCTCACTGCCTGCCCACTCCCCAGACAGCTATCTGGAAGACCAGGTGGAACTCCATATAGCCTTGAGGGGCACAGAAGTGGTAGCTGGTACACCACATCGTGTCCTGTTCGAGCAAGGCTGCTTTCCAAACCTGATGCAAGCAGGTGATGACAGCAATTCCCCACCAACCACGCATGCTACTGCCAGAGCAGTGATGGAAGAAGCATCGTTGCTGGGCGCCACACACTCAGCCAACCAATGACCTTGACAAGTAATCGAGGAAAAGGAAGAAGGAAGAGTAGTAAGTACCAGTCGCCTACATATCAGGCAACCCCTGAGAGACAAAGAAACCATGGGCGCATTAGACGAAGAGGGCTTCATCAAAGCCACCTGAACTCTCCCCCCCCCCTCCCCCCGCCGGCCGGGGTGGCCGAGCGGTTCTAGGCGCTACAATTACAGTCTGGAACCGCACGACCGCTACGGTAGTAGGTTCGAATCCTGCCTCGGGCATGGATGTGTGTGATGTCCTTAGGTTAGTTAGGTTTAAGTAGTTCTGAGTTCTAGGGGACTGATGACCTTAGAATTTAAGTTCCATAGTGCTCAGAGCCCCCCCCCCTCCCCATATACCTGCACAACACCACACACCAGCATCCACAGCGAATGCTTACCTAGCACTAGACCCTGCAGAAGGAACAACAGGAACCCCACCCCCAGGCAACCGAATAACGAAAAACACCACCCCCCATCGTCATCCACTTTGAGGGAAAATATGACAACCTGCTAGAAACAGTCAGATCAGACATCTCCTTCCTTTTTCAGTTTCAAACAGCAGGGAAAGACACCTACAGACTGTTCGCCAAGTCCCTACCAGGCTTTGAAAGAGTCACCAAGTAGCTGGAAGCAAAGGAGTGAGGATACTACACTTACCCCACTGCTGGAGACAAACCCATTGATCTGGTAATGAGGGGACTTTCTTTCACAATCGGCATCGTAAAGGTAAAGTCAGAGCTATCAAAACTCCAGATCATCCCCAGCACAATCTCAAGAACAAAATCTTCAAAGACCAAGAAGGACACTCTGCTCTTTCAAATAGCGGCCATAGATACATCGGAGAACTGAAGGCAAAGAAACATCACCTCACCAGCAAAGATAAGCGTTAGGCAGCAGAAACCCAAGAAGAAAAGAGGCCAAAGACGATGCTACGAATGCCAAGGGCTAGACCATATAGCGAAGCACTTAACCATGCAGCTCAAGTGTCTAAAATGTGCAAGAAACGATTCCTCAGACGGCTGCACCATAGAGAAAAACAGTGCCCCCACTTGTGCCCACTACTTCAAAGAACACCCAGCAAACTATATGGGCTGTGATGCTATGGAGAAACACACAGCCAGACAACAAAGTGCCTCAAGACCCGCTGCCAAAAGTTGACCAGGTAAATCAGGACAGCAACTTCAGTACTGACAATAGCAACAACAACCCAGAGACCTGAAGACAAACCAACAAAGAAGAGACCCATAGCACCCAACACCTCACAGACAGCACCGACTGATGAAGGTGCACCAGTGACCATGGCCATGCTAGAGGAAGCAGTTGCTACAGCTGTCGCATCTGCCATGGAAGTCATGATGAAAACAAACCCACAGCAAATCAACACTGCATTCCAAGCAGCCTTAAAGGCCATGCCCAGCGTGAAATCCAAGCACTAACATGTATGTTAGACAACACGGTCAAATAGTAGCCACATGGAATGCTGAAGCTAAGTTAATCCACCAAGGTGGAAAATTTAGGCAGTTCCTGCACGAAGAAAGGATAGACATTTGCTTACCCCAAGAAAACCAACCTGACGCCAGGAACACACGTCAAAGCAACAAATGAGAATTTCTATAGGACTAACAGACCAACAGAATAAGGAGGAACTGCAATAATGTTCATACATCTCATAAACTTGTCAGATCTCGCCACAACAGAGGAAACTGGAGCAGCAGTCAAAACATCGAGAGGCACAATAAAATTCATATCGTTGTGCAGACTGCCAAATGGAAGACCAGAGCCACAAATGTTTCAAGCCATCCTGTCAATAACAGGCAACATATTTTTAGGAGGCGATTTCAGCGCAAAAAAAACGTTCTGGAACAGCCACCTGACAAACCTTAGCGACAGAAGACTGGAAAGAACCATTAAACGAAATGACGCTGTAACTGTTGCACCCTATGAACCCACGATATACCCACGCAACAGAGGGCAGCCAGACAAATTAGTCATTCCTGTTATAATGGGGATCCACCTTGATACAAACGCGACCTCCATTAGGAAATTAGCCTCCATGTACCTGTCGTTTTCGGCATCGATCTGGATGGCAAAAAAATAGTCGCATAAACCTGAAGAGCAAAAACTGCAGAACCTGTAAGGACACACTAGAAAAAACACTGGCCACAGCCCCTGACTCATCAACGGCAGGAACGGACGCTACGCTATTAGGTATCATATGCACTGGACGCAGCAAGAGCTGCTGGACAAAATAAGGAGCAAAAACCTGATGACTAGAGAATGAGAAGAAACAAGATCCCCAGCTGTGAGGAAGGAAATAAAAAGCCATCATTGTGAAATAAAATACGAAGTACAAGAACATAGGAACAGAGAGTGGGTAGATAAAGTTGCCACACTAAACCTACAGGGACAATTTACATGGAAAACAAGAAAACATCTGCTGAACAAAACGAATGGAATACCGCCGTTAACAATTGGAAACGACGTAATCTGCGTACCGAACGCAAAGTTCACCTGTTGGTGGACGTGCTCGCAGAAAACTTCTAGCCAATAAACAATCCAGGAGACCCAGAACACATCGCCCTCGTAACAGAAATAACCACAACGGTACTGGAAGCCCAAGTCCGATTACTCAGCACCAAAAAACTGAGAAGACCAGACCTACTAACAAACCAATTAATACAACAGATGCAACCAACCGTCATCCCGCTACTGACAGTTACATTTGTAAGTAGGCTGTTTATGTTTTCTCTATGTAAGTAGGCTGTTTATGTTTTCTTATTGGCAACGTTACGTAGCGCTCAATATGAAAATCACTGGCTGTGCTGTGTGCAGTCTGTGGCTAGTTTACATTGTTGTCTGCCATTGTAGTGTTGGGCAGCGGCAGCTGGATGTGAACAGCGCGTAGCGTTGCGCAGTTGGAGGTGAGCCGCCAGCAGTGGTGGATGTGGGGAGAGAGATGGCGGAGTTTTGAAATTGTCATGAACTGCTATATTTATATATGATGATATCAAGGTAAATACATTGTTTGTTCTCTATTAATATCTTTCATTTGCTAACTATCCCTATCAGTAGTTAGTGCCTTCAGTAGTTTGAATCTTTTATTTAGCTGGCAGTAGTGGCGCTCGCTGTATTGCAGTAGCTTGAGTAGCGAAGATTTTTGTGAGGTAAGTGATTTGTGAAAGGTATAGTTTACTGTTAGTCAGGGCCCATTCTTTCGTAGGGATTTTTTGAAAGTCAGATTGCGTTGCGCTAAAAATATTGTGTGTTAGGTTAAGCACAGTCATGTATAAATTCTTCAAAGGGGACGTTTCATATGTCCACACTTAGCCGAGGATACCTCACTGGAATCTTCTGATTTTTTGTTGTAGTTTGTGTAATTAGTGTAGATTTTGTTTATTGCTAGCGCGTAATTGTAGAGAAAATCTCTTTTGTAGTTGCAGATTTTCATTGTTGTACAGTAAAACAGTTGTGGCATGCATGTAGATTTGCACCAAGTATTTCGCAGCTGCAATTAACTAGATATTATTTTCAGTGCTATGTTAATGTGTTCTCTTATTTTTGATCTTCAAATTGTGTTTTTCTGTGTTGTCGTGTGAAATACTGTGACAATAATGGCGTGTGAAAAACGTAATACTAGGCTCCAAAATAAACTGAGAAATGACAGTGAAAATGAAAGCAGTGTGTTAGCGCCACCGAGTAATGAATTAACTGATGTTCAAAGTAGTAATTTGGTAATTGTGCGTAGGGAAATGGAGCGGGCGGCAAACAATGGCGTGTACAGTGAAACAATTAGTGAAGAGGGAAGCATTATCGATCGATCGGTCGGCAACAGCTCGCCTCAGGAATCCGAAATGACAGGACACAATTTTGCAAATACTGTAGATTCAGGTTTTGGATCCTCACCGTTTTCTCAAATAAGTCAAGACACATTTTCTGCTTGTCAAAATGTGAATGTTTCCGGTGTAAATTCACTGCCGAAAAGCACTGAGGAACATGTTTCAGCCACCAATGCATTGTTATTACAATTAATACAACAAATGGGACAAACACAGCAAAAGCTGCAAAAGTTAGACACAGTGGAACAAAATCTTAAAAAGTTAGACACAATGGAACAACACCAGAGATAAACACAGCAACAGTTAGACACAATAGAACAACACCAGAGACAAACACAGCAACAGTTAGACACAATGGAACAAAATCTTCAAAAGTTAGACACTACACTTGAACAAACACGTGAAGATTTAACCACTGAGTTACATAACATCGAATCGAATTGTCAAAAGGTCTGTAATGACGTAAAAACACAAATTTGTGAGCATTTTCAACCTATTTTTTCGCGGCATGAAAATGCATTACAGAATCACGAAGCAGCCATAAAAGAACTGCAAACCATTGTTCATGAAAATCATGAGACCTTGTGGGCTAAAATTGACTCAGTTGCATCTACTGATTCGGTTAAGCAACTTGCAAAAACTCAGGAAAACTTAAAGGACACAGTAGATTCGATTTCAACACAAATGGACACTCTGAAACTTGGTTCAGAAAAACACACTGAGGAAATGTGTTCACTATCGGAGAAAGTAGCCGAACTTTCAGATCAGGTTACTAACTTATCTACAAAGGTAGATGATGATCTGAATGACACAAGACCTGTTGCCTTCACTGACACAGAAGAGTATGAACAAATTAGAAAATTCAAACAGAATCAAAATCAAATCAATACACAGTACAAAAGAGAAATCCGGGAAGTACAAGATCAGCTGACACAGGTAATACAAGAATTACGTATTTCAGAGGATACTTGCGCCCCAATACGGGAAGAGGGACACAGAAATACGGAACAGCCACAAAATAATAACACAGGGCATTTCGGAAGTTATGAAAGAAATTGGCAATGTGCACCGAATTTTGAGATGGAACGGCCGACACGACCTAACAATGACCGATATGCGACTCGCAGACATGATGATTTTGACTATAAGCTGTTCATTACTACACGTAAATTCAAAACATTTAAGAATTCTGGCAACGACATTCATCCACAAGCATGGCTCCATCCATTCTCTCATTGTTTTCCTCCCAACTGGTCGTTAGAACACAGATTAGAATTTATGTGTGGCTACTTGGAGAATGAACCAGCTGTAAGAATGCGATCGGTAATTCACGATTGCCACAGTGAAGGAGAGTTTTACCATGCCTTCCTCTCAGCATATTGGTCTCAAGCCACACAAGACCGAGTAAAACATAGCATCATAATGATGAAACGTTTCGATCAATCTGAATTTTCCAGTCTTATGAAATATTTTGAAGACATGTTGCATAAGAATCAGTATCTTTCAAACCCATACAGCCCCTCAGAACTCATCCGCATTTGCCTAATCAAACTGCCTGAACATTTATGACATATTATTTTGGCAGGACGTTGCAAAGACGACATTGAAGCATTTCAGGGACTCTTACAAGAATTAGAAATTGACACTGACAATCGCGGAACGCGAAGCCAGGAACACAACAATTACAGGTCACATCCGTCGCAATTCCGCGATGAAAGAAGTAATAACTTGACACGACAAGGCTATTCTCACAACACAAATCGTGACGAAAACAGACACCACCCGTATGACAACCGTTGGCAGAGTAGTAATAACTACAGGGAAAGATCACCTCTCCGCGGTAATGACTATCACAGAGACTATCAGAGAAACAGGCAATATGGGAACCAAAATAATTATTATCAAGGGAGACAGAATAACTTCAGATGCAACGGTCCAGCGCGCAGTTACGATTCAGGGAGAAATTCTCCACCACTTAACCGACAAGAAAGAAACTACAGGAACTACCGACATGACGACAGACGATATATTCGTAACGACAGACCTGAATTGCATCAGAACTGGCGGGATTCAAACAGGGCAGGGCCTTCTCGTCAGAGTGAATTTGTAGAAGTTAGGTCTCCTAATCCCAATAACGGCGCGCGCCAACAAAGAGACAGACAATGACTCGCACAGCAGGCAGCCGCGTGCGCCCGCTGGCTCCGAGAAAAATAACATAAGACGCTAGCCTGGAGAAAAATTTTAGCATTCTTTACCGATGTATACAACATGATAATTGCTTTGAAGTTGAAACTCTGTGCACTAGGAAGAGTAAAGGTTTACACCACATTTCACATGTAAATCCGTTTATTGAAAGATAATCTGCTTTTTAACTTTGTCTTTGCCATAAAACTTTTCACTTCACATTTCTAGTATGCTTTGTCAGATTTAGAATCTGTTAACATGTAACAATGTTTGAAGTGAAATATCCAGTCAAGAACCAAGAGAACTTATTTAAACAGAAATTACAAATGCATTGTTATAATGAACAGACGACACAGTGTTGTTAATTGTACATTCTTGCTTGTTAGTTGCACGATTACGTAACGACTATCAGGCTTACATACTTAGGACACATACTGGTACTGCTAATGAGATTTTAATGCAACTTTTGATTTACTTGAAAATACATTCTGGGTTTAAAGTACTTTCTGTGAGATACCAGAGGACACAGTGGTTAGTTTATGTGACAGCTACACGATTTTATCACGACGCTACTAATGAGTGACAATTTACAATGTTGCTTTTGCAGTGTTTCTGTTTTATATCTGCACAGTTTTCTGTTTTATTCTGGAAAGTAAAATATGTTTTAGTAGTAACTTTTGTGGTATAGCTACAATGAGACTGCCTTTTCTGTAGCACAACAATACGTTACAGCACAGTACTTTCTTCATCATGGCAATAAGCGTAATAACTAAGATATCTATACATAAAGCATTTCACTTTTGTTTATCATGAGGTAAGTACATTGACTTCTGCAGAACTTAGCTTTCGGAGGACGATAAGTACAACACTTCCACAGAATTATCTTACAGCAAGACGAACATTTAGCGCTACAGGACACGCATTTGAGTGATTAATTTTGCACTTAAATCATTTATTTTTAAAGATATTTGAAGTACAATGATACAAAGGTTTTCAGTGATACATTTCATTTCATTGCTGTAATCTGTAACACCTGAGGATATAATTACATTAATCCTCAGGGGGGTACACACTTACTTTGTGTACCATGTGTGTGGCACCAACAAGGAAGCCTAGCTAATATTGTATTTGCTTATACAACTTTACACATTGGTACCATATTTCTCTAACACACAAATTACACAGCTATCTGATCATGTAACTGAGAGATAAACTTTTTTTATTAAATCAGTGACATATGTTTACGCAATTACAGAGTTGGATAACTTCACACTTATGAAATTGTATTTTGTCTGTACTTTGTGAACTGTTCATATTTTTTCGGAACCATTGTGATACTATGAGAGCTTTGAATGATGTATTTGGTATGGATTCATGATTTTTAAAGTACGTTTGAGGCAGATGACACTTTTGACATGAGCAGAGAATTTTTTTAATTATTGGAGGAAGCTACGACGATTTTGAGATTTGACTGAGGTGTTATGATGTTATTTTTACGACGACGATGTGTATTATGCTGCTGAGGTACGTTTATGATTAATAGGCTGAGGCTATATGAGTTATTTGATTATGCTTCATATTTATAATGACGAAATATTGACGAGTGTCGATGGATACGTATATGTGTAATAAGGTAAGGAGTAATGAATAGTGATTAGGGACTCTGACTTATGGAAAACGATGTTGGAAACCAAGAATCATACTTTAGAATTATGAAATGTGTGTACATGTGTGAATCATGTGTGAATGTATCACAATGCCACTGAAAATTTTTTTGGACACTGTTATATTCATAGGATTTTGTTTCTACACATTTGCAACGTAAATTCTCGACCTGTGAAATTTTGTATATATGACTGTCACTGTAGCGGAAACTGCTGTCGTAAATATTTCCGTAAGAAAGTTAAGTGACCACCTGCACGTAATGGGTCGCGGGCACCCACCTGGGCGACAGCCGCCCGAAAAAAAGCCATTAGCCTTTCAGCGGCACAGGTAAAAAAAAAAAAAGGAAAAAAGGGGAGGCCATTGTCCGCGCTACTGACATTTCCTTGTTGAAAGCATACTGTGGAGCTCGTAATTTATGATATTTACTGAAATGCCTAATAAAATGACAAGAATGAGAGATTTTCTACTAACTTATGAAATGTCACATGACTACTGAATGATATTTTTATGCTTTGCTTTTCATAGTTGCTTATTTCATTTGATATCTGGTTTCCAGCTGTCTTGCAGCATTGGTTTCATAAAATAAAATTAAATGCATTTGCTAATGTGAACACTTTCTGTCAACAGATCTATTAAATAATTACTTTATGATCCACATTCTTCGAAAGAGGAGCTCTTGGGAAGGAAAGAACAATAAGAAGGGACTAGTAACAGTAACTGCACACACAATTTTCTTTTCAAGTACATGGTAATTTTTTTTTACAATAAGTTGTTGTGGTGCACCACTTTAATTACTTAGACATTAAGATGTGATTATACATTTCCCTTATCTGCATTGTTATCTTTAGTGTACTATTTTTTCTGCTTGAGCTATGTCATGTTTAGGTATAAGTTACTGCTGTTTGCCAGGCATAGTGCTACTGTACTTTAATTTGTGTTACTCTGCTAAGCCAGATTTATTTTTTTGTTTGCTGCGCATTGCCTCATATTAGTTGTAATGTTGAATTGCTTGGTAATTTAGATTTACTGTAGCTTGCTTTGCGATTTTCCATTTTTTTTATTGCTGTTTATATTAATTGTTTTATGTGCTGCTGCATTGCCTCGTTCCTTAGTTTAGCATCTGAGCTCAGTAGATTTAAGTTAGCTTAAGAGGAGGTAGACTATATAAGAAACTGACTATGGACAATATGAAAAAGATTTGGGCCAAAATGAGTATTGTACACTGAGAAATAATTATATTGAAAGGAATATGAATAGAATACAGAAAGCAGGTATAGATAGGACTTTTTGGAAATAATGATGAATGAAGGGAGATCTCCAAGAAGTAAAGAAAGTTTTGTTTGCAAAATACTGCAGTACAACGAACCCTGTCCTTTCCTATTGGTGTTATCCCACTATGTGTTTGTGTACCCTTGTGTATTTGTTTTCTTCCTGTCTCTGTGTAATTTCATAGAATTTTTTTCTTCTTTTAATATTAAGCTACATTCACTATGATGAGGAATACTGTTATCCTCGAATATAATTGGCATTAATAATATGTTATTTACTTTGTAAAGATGTTAGATATTATTAATTCTGTTCTGTTTAATGCTCATGTGTGAAGTTGATGTTTCGAAAGTTACTCTGATCTTTTATGTATGTACTCATGTCATAATTCCTGTAACATTGATGTATATGTTTATTTCTATTCTTTTGTAAAGCCCCTATTATCTACAAATGTTATCTGTATTATTATGTTTCAATGATGTTTTCTGTATCTTTGTAATTGTATTCTCATGTTATAAAACTGTACTTGACACCAGTTCATCAAATTAAGTAACTTGTGAGTTACATTTCACTGCACACGTTTCTGTTGGTCATAGTATATGGACAATATGTGAGAAGTAGGGACTGTTAGTGTTTGCACGTGTGTTAATAATTCAGCAAGGGACTGGATAACAGCATTGCTGGTTCTAAGGACAATTTCAAAAACTTTGTGAGTGCACAAGTGGTGGTTTATGGACTTGCTATATCATCCGCAAGACTCTTCAATGGTGATTGTGCACCTGCACAGTCACAACAAATGGCTGCTGGCTATCTCTACAAGGACTACAGTGGGTCTGCATCTTTGATGACCCACCAATACCATTATCTCTACAAGGACTACAGTGGGTCTGCACCTCTGGTGGCCCACCAATACCACAATCTCTACCAGGACTCCAGTGGGTCTGCTCTGTGATGACCTACCTACCAATATTCTTCAAAACTTCGAATGACTCTGCTGTGGGTTTGCTCCATTGTGGCCCATTACCTGTCAGCATGTCAAGAGTCAGCACTGTCTTTCCGTTGGAAGGACAACACTACTTCTTCAAGACTGCATGGAAATCCACTGTGTGCAATTTCTTTTACTAATGAGACTTTGTGAAAAAAAACCTGTAATTACTATTATGATGAATGATCAGGACTATCTTTATGGACTGTGAGAAAATTTTAGCTTTTGACCAACATTGTATCAATCAGTGTGTGCATTTGATTTCTTTGTTATTGTAATTATGAAAAATTTTATCAAATCATTATTGGCCACTGCCCAAAAAAAAAATTTGTAAAATTTTTTGTGGGGAGCATGGGGGCTATGTAAGTAGGCTGTTTATGTTTTCTCTATGTAAGTAGGCTGTTTATGTTTTCTTATTGGCAACGTTACGTAGCGCTCAATATGAAAATCACTGGCTGTGCTGTGTGCAGTCTGTGGCTAGTTTACATTGTTGTCTGCCATTGTAGTGTTGGGCAGCGGCAGCTGGATGTGAACAGCGTGTAGCGTTGCGCAGTTGGAGGTGAGCCCCCAGCAGTGGTGGATGTGGGGAGAGAGATGGCGGAGTTTTGAAATTGTCATGAACTGCTATATTTATATATGATGATATCAAGGTAAATACATTGTTTGTTCTCTATTAATATCTTTCATTTGCTAACTATCCCTATCAGTAGTTAGTGCCTTCAGTAGTTTGAATCTTTTATTTAGCTGGCAGTAGTGGCGCTCGCTGTATTGCAGTAGCTTGAGTAGCGAAGATTTTTGTGAGGTAAGTGATTTGTGAAAGGTATAGTTTACTGTTAGTCAGGGCCCATTCTTTCGTAGGGATTTTTTGAAAGTCAGATTGCGTTGCGCTAAAAATATTGTGTGTTAGGTTAAGCACAGTCATGTGTAAATTCTTCAAAGGGGACGTTTCATACATTCAACATCATCACAACCAGTCGTTATCCAACAGCACGTAAATATGCAGATATTGTGGCCATACCCAAGCCGGGAAAGGACTACAAACTGCCAACAAGCTGCCGTATTCCTGGATGTCTCATGAGCGTTGGACTCTGTAACACGTAATGCACCGAGCGAGGTGGCGCAGTGGTTAGACACTGGACTCGCATTTGGGAGGACGACGGTTCAATCCCGCGTCCGGCCATCCTGATTTAGGTTTTCCGTGATTTCCCTAAATCACTCCAGGCAAATGCCGGGATGGTTCCTCTGAAAGGGCATGGCCGACTTCCTTCCCCATCCTTCCCTAATCCGATGAGACCGATGACCACGCTGTCTGGTCTCCTTCCCCAAACCAACCAACCAACCAACACGTAATGCTGCTGAAAAACTACCTGGAAGGAAGTACATTTCAGATCAGAGCCTAAGATGTACAGTATGATGCATCAATGTGGTAGGGTGGTGTCTTGGGACCACTTGTATACTTAATGTACATACCAACACATCTGGTCTTATACACAGACGACACTGCCCTGTAATCCTGGTGCGCCAATGCCAACCACTTCCTGAGAAGACTTCAAAGCGCCTGTGATGCATTGACTGAATTGGCAAAGAAATAGAGACTGTCATTCGACATAACTAAGACCTGAGCCATCCCACTAGGAAGGAGACCAGTCCCGATAAATTATCGCAAGTGGAAGTAAGGGGCACTCTCATTCCCTGAGCAATAACAGCCAGGTATCTAGGCGTCACGCTAGACCGACGACTAACGTGGCATCCACACGATAAGGAGACATAGATGAAGGTGCTTGGTAAACTGCAAGCCCTGTACACAGTACTCAAACCTGCATCAGTTCTACCACTGAGAATTGGTGTCATCTTATACCTCACACAGGTGCTCCCTATCCTCGAATACACCACAGTTGTGTGAGGAAACACCGCACCGATCTCACTCAAAAGACTACAAGCCATGCAGAGCCGCCCACTAAAACGCACCCTGCACCTCACACGACGATTCCCCATGGAAGAACTCTGCATGACAGATGTCCCTTTACTGGCGGGAAGGTTCCGATGGTCACCTAGGAACTTCTACGAGAAGACACAGAATCACCAAACAACCCCATAAGAGTCCTCGGAAATAAAATCCACCACTTAATCACAACTAGGGTGGCCAGAGCTTCTGAGGTGAATACCCTGAATGAATGTGAAAGAAAAGAAATGAGTTTATACATAAACTGTTGTGTATAAAAATGTACTCCTCTTGTAAACCCCCCCCCCCCCTCCCCAAGATCTTAGTTAGTTTAAGAACTCTAACAAGTCCTCGTCTCACTCATACCCATCACACAGCAAAATATAACGAAATGCCCACTATGAAGGACACTTAAGGCCCACTCTAGTCTAAATTCACTCCCTTTTGAAGCAAACCCCTCCTAGCTCTTACTTAAGAACCTCAACCGATCATTATCCCCATAACATGGTAAAGACAGCGATATTGTCCACTGTAGACCGTCAGAAAATTGCAAAGTCAAAACGGAATCTGATGTGCATCTTACACTTCAGTCCACGCTCTCTCAGTGTCTTCACTTACCACCATTTAGGATTAAGCTCACACCCATTTCATTATCACCACTCACTGAGCTAGCAAAATGAAGAAAAATACTGAAAAAGAATGCAGAACAAAAGTGTAGTTGCATATAGTAGCAACCAAAGAGTATTGGAACAGAGAGAGTTCTGAGCCACTCTACATTGCTGCCAGATGTATCCAAGATGGTGGTGATGACGTCATCTAAGTTGGCAACTTTTGGTGGTAAGTTTGAATTTTGGCGGGAAGAAGGTCAATTGGGCTGCCTCCACTAACCTAAACCCCCTCCCCCAGAAAAATGGCGGGAATTTCAAATTCCAACAGGATAATCCATCACACCCAAGAAAATGGTGGGAAAGAAAGGTCAATTGGGCTACCTCCACTAATCTAAGTCACCCGACTGCCACTTCTTCCTAGGAACCAGCGGTAAATAAAGGTCAATTTGCATATCTCTACTAAGCTAAGAAAATGGCGTGAAAGAAAGGACACTTGGACTAATCTAAGTCACCTGATTTCCACCTCCTTCTAAGGATTCGTGGGAAAAGGACTCAACCAGTGCTGGATATAAGTCTTTGTTTAAACCATTTCATGCAGTACGACCATCCAGTGTGTCCACCATGAGGTCCGGACTCCAACTGACTTAGTACACAGTACCACCACCAGAGAGAACTCTCATCTGTGACACAAACCAAGATGGTGGGAAACAGTGTGTTCGCCACAAGGTCTGGATTCAAACTGACGTAGTACACAGCGCCACTACCAGAGGGCGCTGTTGTTCAAGATGGCGGCCATGTCGCCAGGTGATGACGCAAGTACCATTACACTTGTGATGTCACAGACACACTGATAGGATTCCCTCCCCAAATCCAAGATGGTGGTGGCGGGAAATCGAAAAAGTGCCACACACCCCTCCCAGGAGTGAAATTCAAATTTTGTCAGATTTTCGCGATTGCCACACCCACCTGGACTTGGAAGGAAATAGTTAAAATCTCCACCACGATCCTTAACCAACCGCAATATCCCCTTATGAACCCATGCTGGCAGACTAACGTGTACTAACTTGCACTAATGTGCACAGCATATGACGTCATGGCGGCCATCTTGGACGACAGCACCATCTGGTGGTGGCACTGTGTACTAGGTCAGTTTGAGTCCGGACCTTGTGACGAACACCTTGTTTCCCACCATCTTGAATTACATCACAGATGAGAGTGGCCTCTGGTGGTGGTACGTGTACTAAGTCAGTTGGAGTCCGGGCCTCATGGTGAACACACTTGATGGCCATACTTCATGAAATTGTTTAAATAAAGACTTATATCCAGCACTGGTCAAGTCCTTTTCCCACGAATCCTTAGGAGGAGGTGGAGGTCAGGTGACTTAGGTTAGTCCAAGTGTCCTTTCTTTCATGCCATTTTCTTAGCTTAGTAGAGATATGCAAATTGACCTTTATTTACCGCTGGTTCCTAGGAAGAAGTGGCAGTCGGGTGACTTAGATTAGTGGAGGTAGCCCAATTGACCTTTCTTTCCCACCATTTTCTTAGGTGTGCTGGATTATCCTGTTGGAATTTGAAATTCCCGCCATTTTTCTGGGGGTGGGGGGTTAGGTTAGTGGAGGCAGCCCAACTGACCTTCTTCCCGCCAAAATTCAGACCTCCCACCAAAAGCCGTCATCTTGGATGACGTCATCGCCAACATCTTGGATACATCTGGCAAGAATGCAGAGTGGCTCAGAACTCTCTTTGTTCTAATAATCCAAAGAAAAATAAACCAGCAAACAGAAACAGCTATGTATCCACAAACCCTACGTATGTATTCCGATGCATGTATATTTTATATTTAGAAGGCGAAGCAGAAATCCTAATACTTCATATCCACTGAGATTACAAGTCGTGTAGAACCGCACACTAAAACGCAGCCTGCACCTCCCACAACGACTGCCCCCGGAAGAACACCACATGACAGACGGCCCTCTACTGGTGGAAAGGTTCCGACGGTGAGCGAGGAACATATATGAGAAGACATAGAGTTTTGCAGATATACTGTGGCAACTGTGGACAGTTCCCATAGACGAGATCTGGCCGATTCGTGAGCCGACTGCTTGTAGTCCTTCTCGTCGACTTGTCATCGGTGACGACAGTGTAAGACCGAGAAGTAGGCATCTGTTTCGGAAAACAGCTCTTTTAGGGTTGGTCATTTTAGTAATCAGTTCCGGCTCCAGGAAGTCTTTGGAGCCAAACCCCAGAATTTTGTTTTGAGTGGAACCGCTGAAGAGCCGGAGCTAATTTGTAATTAGAAATTATGACAAACATTTTTTTTTTTATTTTCGAAAGAACTATAAAGAAGCTGTTGTACTCTCACTGGGATCTTTCCATGTAGGAATAACAGACAGATTTTACTCTTAGATGAGAAGAAACAGCAGGAACGATCGGATGCTTGCGATGGCAGTAGCAGCGGTGGCGGCCTAGGCGTCTGGAAACTATGGTGTGCATGGGCAAAAGGAGCCGGCTACAGCTGCCCAACACGACGCAATAAGGACGGTTTGAGAGGTCCTCCCTCATTTCGCTTACTATTTTTTTTAAAATAAAGTGCTTAGCTCTCCTAGTTCCTGTCCTCAGTGATGGTGAATGTGGTGTTATGTCAGATGACCGTTTGTTACAACTTCTGCAGTATTTGTTATGGCCGTTTGCTACTTGTTACGACTTCTGCAGTACTTGTTAGCAGCAGACACAGTGGCTGCACTAAAGACTGAGACGGCGTGGAGTTTTACAATTATTTATTGAGCTTTCTTTACAATTTCTCCCTCGTCGTCGCTGCCCAGCCCTGCGGATCCTTCCGCCTGGCTTCTGCTGTTTAGATTCTCCGACAGTGCGCGGCGCAACGCGCGCCACCAGTGCTCCGCTGAAGTCGGGATGCCCTGTGGTTGAGATGAACTCGTCGTCGCTCGGCAGCCCAGTATGGCACTCCCACGGAGCTGCGTCTCCGTGAGGTCAGATGCCGACGCCTGCTGCACCGGCGGCTGGGAAGCCGTCAGTCGCGATGTCCGCGAGGTCCCGGCATGGATGGACCACGCGGCGTGGGCGGGTTGCCGTGGAGTCCGGGCATCAGTCCCCGGCATCACCTGTGATCAAGACCGCGCTGTGGCCGGTCCTGCTGGAAGTTCTCGCTGTAGTTAGTCAGCCACGGTGCCGACCGGACTCGGGTCGGCCCCCAGAGCTGAAGTAGACATCTGGCGGTGAGCGGATGACTCCTGCGAGCTGGAACAGACTTCCGGAATCGTCACCTACGAAGATTGAACATCCGTACCCCAGAGCTGAAGTAGACATCTGGCGGTGAGCGGATTACTCCTGCGAGCTGGAACAGACTTCCGGAATCGTCACCTACGAAGATTGAACATTCGGACACGGACCACGTCCGTCCTCAGATCCGAACTGCTTCCTAATGGCTGCTACCCGTGCTGCCTGTGCTCCACTATTTATATCCGGCAGGAGGATTTTTTTTACCCTCGGTGGCAGCTTCTTGTTATTACTCCTGCGGTATATTGCAGCGTAACTTAGCGTGCTGGCCTCACTTCCCTTACTCAGCACTCTCCATGCTTCACTCGGCGCTCGGTCTGCGTGCGTCCTGGCGTCAGCCGGTTAGTAGACTGCTGCTGTCAGCAAGGCTATCTGTGCCGTGCCTACTTCGCAATGCCGCGATCGCCGGCTGCCTCTGTTTTGCCATTCTCCACTGCGTGAAGCAACGCTTACTACATGTGGCCGCAACAGTGGCAAATTGTTAACAATGCAGAAATCTTTCCACCATTATTTGCTATAATCTCGTGGTGTCAAACTTCTCTTAGGGAGCCATTGCTTTATAGCACAGAATAATTACGCTGAAGTGAGAAGTGGGTTTAGCACATAGCAAAACTGTGTTTGTTGCACTGTGCTAGTTGTTTAAGGTGAGATAGCGACTTCGGTAGTTATTTAACTTGGGATATCGCTGTATTTGTTAAAACATCGCACTGTGCTAATTATTTAACATTTAAAGTCCCTTATTTAAGTGTGATGATGATGATGATGATGATGATGATGATGATGATGATGATGATGATGATGATGTCCCATACTCCCTGACAGAGCGTAGGGGACGATGCTGGAGACCCGCACCCCTGTACTAGGCAAGGTCCTAGCGGAGGCGGTTTGCTATTGCCTTCCTCCGACCGTAATGGGGATGAATGATGATGATGAAGACGACACAACACCCAGTCATCTCGAGGCAGGTGAAAATCCCTGACCCCGCCGGGAATCGAACATGGGACCCTCAGGAGCGGCCTGTATCTCCATTTGTCCTGGTGTCTTCGCTCGCTCGCGACGAACTAGAAATCCGTGTTCGAGTTGCAGACCGACACAAATTTTGATTTGTTCTGAAATATTCTATAGCTGATGCCGAACCTTAATCGCAGTTTGGGAATTCATTCTTAATCTTCTTGAAAAGTTTGAGAAAACAGTTAAAATAGCAACAAATTGCCTCAAAACTGTATACAGAATCTCACGTCAGAGTGCTTGTAAGGCATGCACTGTGGACACAGTTATGAAACATTTGCAGTCCCGTATTTATGCGTGTATTTGGAAAACTGAGAGAAAATCGGTATAATTGTTATGAATTGCTTCAAAACTGTAAATAGCATCATACGTTGGCGTGCTTGCAGTGCATTTACTGTCGTGGTAATTATTAAACTTTTACGTCTCCATATTTATGCGTATCTTCTTGAAAAAGTAGGTATCCGCACAATACAGCGAGAAAATCAACGAAATTGAAACGAATGGCCAAAAAACTGTAAATATGACGAAGGCAGCGTGCTTACAAAAAATACCATTGGCTCCATACTCTGCTGCAAACTGCAAAAGCAGAATTCGAAATTGCACTTGCTGCGACTGTTGATCGACCGACTTGCAGAGCACAAATGCCAAAGTCTGTCTCATTAAGACGGTATCCTGAACAATGGTGGTGGTGGTGAGGTACCAGTAGCAACGCACTAGACGAGTGAAGGAGGGGAGACAACCAATTTTGGATCATAAATTGAGATAATTGTTAATGGACTTTCTTAAATATAAATTGGTAATGTGGCAGCAATTTTAGGAATGAATTGTAATTAAAATGACAGCTACTGAATTAGGCTAAAAGATGTAGCCATTAAGTAACACCCGCGTAAGCAAAACTAAGAGTGCAAGTGAGCAGTTTCTTTACATCATGGTTATAAATTACAAGCTTTGTTTACATAAGGGGAGCTAGGCCAAGTGACTGTGTTTTACATAAGAACAGTGCCCATCAGTTCTTAGCATTCCACGAGAGAAAATTTTGGAGTTTTAGGGGTTTTCCCAGATTGAACAAGTAGACGTCCATATATTTTTAAGCACGATCAGAAAAAAGATTATATGTGGATGCTAGTATCGATTATTATTCAAAAACTTTTCGTGAATTGTCTGTCAGGGAATTCGAGCAATCGACAGTAATTCGTACGACTAATGTATTTTATAACAGTGATCACTGCCAAAGTATATGGATCAAGCTGGCTGTCAATGAAGGAGCCGGGATGATTAACAAAAAACAGCGACATTTGCTAACGACTTAAGGTAACGTATTTTCGCTGCGCTCCCTGATGATGTAGTTACGGATATCGTGTTTTTGCATGTTCTTAATCTATATTTTATCATTTGCATTGTGTTTGCGACACAGCCAAAGCTTGATATTTTCCTGATCTTCTTCAAGATACACCAAATACCTGAAATCAAAAATTCGTTTACATTTTAAACTATCTGAACAAAGAAAAAAAAACCTACACTGCGGATTAATAAAGGCCGATTCACACTAGACGTCGATGGAAAGGAATGGAAACGGCAGGCTACATCACCATCAAGTTGTCTTTCGTTCACACTATATGAAACGTCAGCACGAAGTCGCTTCACTAACGCAAGTACCTAGCAGTGAAAGTGAGATTATGACATGCCACCTAAGATGCAAAATAATAGGAATATAGTGTCAGAATAAAGGAACTAATAATGGCCAAGGCGAAATTTATAGTTTATTTAACGTAGTTTGAGTGATAAACTGCTGAGAAATGAAACAATAGGAAATTGTCGTCCAAATATTACAAAACATCAACATTTCTTTGCTAAAAAAAACCAAATATGTACAAAAACATCGCACAATATTTAGAAAGCAATACATATTATACACTGAAGCGCCAAAGAAACTGGTATACACATGCGTATTGAAATACAGAGATACGTAAACAGGCAAAATATGGCGCTGCGATCGGCAACGCCTATAGTATAAGACAAAAAGCGTCTGGCGCAGTTGTTAGATCGGTTACTGCTGCCACCTTGGCACGTTATCAAGATTTGAGTGATTTTGAACGTGATGTTGTAGTCGGCGCACGAGCGATTGGACACAGCGGCTACGACCATTTCGCGAGTGTACCGTATATATCAGGAATCCGGTAAAACATCAAATCCCCGACGTCGCTGCGACCGGAAATAGATCCTGCAAGAACGGGACCAACAACGACTGCAGAGAATCGTTCAACGTGACAGAAGTGCAACCCTTCCGCAAATTGCTGCAAATTTCAATGCTGGGCCATTAACAAGTGTCAACGTGCGAACCATTCAACGAAACATAATCGACATGGGCTTTTGGAGCCGACGGCCCACTCGTGTACCCTTGATGGCTGCACGCCACAAAGCTTTACGCCTCACCTGGGCCTCGGACGAGTCTCATTTCAAATTGTATCGTGTGGGTGGACGTTTTCTGGTATGGAGACAATTTCATGAATCCATGGACGCTGCAAGTCAGCGGGGAAGTGATCAAGCTGGTGGAGGCTCTGTGATGGTGGGGGGCGTGTGCAGTTGGAGTGATATGGCCCTGATACGTCTCGATACGATTCTAACAGGTGACTCCTACGTAAGCATCCTGTCTGATCACCTACATCTATTCTTGTCCATTATGTATCCCGACGGACTTGGACAATTCCGGCAGGACAATGCGATACCCCACACGTCTAGGATTGATACAGAGCGGCTCCAGGAACACACTTCTGAGTTTAAACATTTCCGCTGGCCAGCAAACTGCCCAGACATGAGCGTTGTTGAGCATATCTGGGATGCCTTGCAATGTGCTGTTCAGAATAGATCTCCACCCCATCGTACTCTTACTGATTTATGGACAGCCCTGCAGAATTGATATTGTCAGTTCCTTCCAGGACTACTTCAGATATTAGTCTAGTTCATGCCACGTCGTGTTGCGGCACTTCTACTTAATCGCGGGGGTGATGTTGGTACCAGTTTCTGTGGCTCTTCAGTGTATATATTGGTACATTCTTTGAGAAGCCAATGTCAGTAGAACTTGACATATTCATAAATGAGATAAACCAGAGCCTTCGATACCATTTGTCAGCTTTGTCCAATGACGTCCTCACAAACTTCAAGATGCTACACAAACATAATTTCAAAATAACAGTCAGTAATGTTACCCATTGCTATGTCATAGAAGTGTAAAGATCAAATAGAGAATTGTACAATTTCTTATAGCTCATATATTTATACTAAGAGGGCAAGTACTGATAAATGGAGGATTTGATTGGGGACGGTCTAAAATAACTATCACAAAAACTTGTTAAAGTTAGTTGCGAGTAGTAGTTTATTTATCTCACGACGTACATTTACAATCTGTATGGTTTGGGTACAGAAGAAATGTAAAAAAATTACGTTAGAGTAATTTTTACACTGATAAACAATAATGTAACACTAAAATAATATTTATATAAACAGTCCCCCCCCCCCCCCCCCACACACACACATGTGAAAAATTTAAGACGAAACTAACTTTTGCAAGACGTGTCACTGCCAAGTAAGTTAATTCCATGAAACTTGGACCATACATAGGAAGAGCTGCTATAGTATTGTACACAAGGTAACTGAAACAAATACGAGGCGTGTTTTTAAAGTGAGTACCGTTTTGCCACACCGCAGCGGTCGGAGTTCTCCGCATGCGCACTGGGTACCTACATCTGTTGTCTATGCACTGACACCATTACAGTCTGATTCTTCCTTGTTTACTAAGTGTACTGAGTGTTTAAGATGCCTCCGATAATCGTGAGTCCCGCCGACTGTGAAGTACAGGCTGTTATAAGATTTCTTAGTGCTAAAAGCCTAAAGGCGATCGATATTCATCGTGAAATCTGTGCAGTTTCCGGAGAAAACATTATGAGTGATGGAATGGTAATTAAGTCGGTGAGAGCATTTAAAGATGGCCGCACAAATGTGCATGATGAACAACGGAGTGGGCGTCCTTCGGTCGTTAATGAAAGTTTGGTGCAGGAAGTGGACAATAAGGTGAGAGAAACATAACGCTTTACGATTTCCTCGTTCCGGGATGACTTTTCTAATATTTCTCGTAGTGTTTTGAATGGCATTGTGACCGAGCACTTGAATTACCGAAAATTGTGCGCATGTTAGCTACCGAAAATGTTGACGGATGTGCACAAAACCAAACGTTTAGACAGTGCATTGACTTTAGTGCATTGACTTTCCTTGAGCGGTACCACAACGACGGTGATGATTTCTTGAGCCAAATTGTTACGGGTGATGAAACATTGGTGGCCTACGTCACACCAGAATCAAAGCAACAGTCCATGGAACAGCGGCATTCAGATTCATCCAGAAAAGTGAAGTTTAAGCAAACAATTTCTGCCCGGAAAATCATGTGCACAGTTTTTTGGTACAGAAGAGGAGTATTGCTTGTGGAATTTCTGCCTCGTAATGAGACAATCAATGCAGCAGCTTACTGTAACACATTGTACAATCTGTGCTGTTCAATTCAGAACAAAAGACGTGGAAAGTTGAGCAAGGGCATCGTTTTGCTGCAAGACAATGCCCGTCCGCATGTGACGAATCAGACTAAAGATCTCATCACATCTTTTCGATGGGAAACTCTAGATCATCCTTCGTACAGCCCCGACTTTGCACCCAGTGTCTACCATGTGTTCCTGCACTTGAAGAAACACCTGGGCGGTCAGCGTCTTCAAGATGATGAGGAAGTCAAAAAAGTGGTTAACAAATCAGGCGGCAGACTTCTATGAAGAGTATATTCAAAAACTGGTACAACGTTATGACAACTGCCTCAATATTGAGGGAAATTATGTAGAAAAGTAGATTAAGGTACAGGCTTTCATGTAAAAATAAGATTATTGAGATATCTTAGCACGTATTTTTTAAATTTCAAAACGGTAATTACTTAAAAAACGCGCCTCATACGTAATCAGACAAATAGAAACGACCCTTTCATTCAAAGACAGTACTTACAATGAAGTCACCACGATTTGTGATGGGACCTGGTCCTCAGTAGGCTGTGTGATCAGTACCGACAGCAGTGCATGCTCGCGACGTGCTCCCATGCTGGCCACAAGGCCACTGAGGAGTTCTCACGACAGGACGTTCCATTTCTGCACCTGCGTGGTTGCCAGCTGCTGGATGGTCGTTGGTACACGTGGACGGGCTGCAGTACATCTCTCCAAGGCACCATTCACATTCTCCATAGGATTTAAATCGGGGAATCGTGCAGGCCAATCCATTCGCCGAGTATCCCTTTGCTCCAAGAGCTGCTTCATCTGTGCTGTTCGATGCGATCGCGAACAGTCGTTCATACAAATGTCAGGGCCGAATGCGCTCCTGAAAAGACGCACGTGAGGAAGGACCAAAGTGTCGCAGGAACTTTGATCGGTGAATACACCACGTTCAAGAATTTGAAGGTCAGTACACACATACAACACTGTGTCTCTTGTAGCGCTCTGCACTTGGTTTCTTGGCTTGGATGTTAAGTAAGCCTCGTGCAGGTTCGTCTTTTCAGCATGAGAAGTCGGAAATTTTGACGATGTAAGATGCAGCGATAGCGGCAGTGCAGGAAAAAGACACACGTAGTAAATTCTGCTGTCAGTTCTCTACCAATGGAAGTGCAATGTTAGCACACATAATATACGAGGGTAATCCAAAAAGAAAGATCTTCTATTTTTTTATAAGTACAGAACTGTGTTTGTGTGGCAGTTGGTCACACTGTTATGAAGAGTGCTTCTCGTGCTGTGTGTAAACGTGCGCACGCCGCGCCGAGGCGCTCAGTCTTGGCTTGGCAGTCGTTGAGAATGGAGTTCCCGTTGGATGTTAGATTGAAATCCATTGCCAATTGACGGAAGTGTACGGTGAGTCGTACCTGGATGTCAAAAATGTTCGTAAGTGGTGTAGAGAATTTGCAGCTTGTCGGACCGAAATTCACGACGAACAAAGGAGCGGGAGATCGTCAGTTTCTGAGGACACAGTGTTGAAGGTTGAGCAAAGCATGCGTGAAGATCGGAGGGTCACCCTGGATGATCTCTGCACGTTGGTTGCTGAGATTTTTCCGAAGCACCGCTCACAGAATTTTAACGGAAACATTGAACTACCGGAAGGTGTGCGCAAGATGGGTGCCACGCATGTTGACTGAGGACCACATGCGGCAACGAGTTGATGCTTCCCGCACATTTCTTCACCGCCTTGCAGCCGAACAGGACAAGTTTCTGGACTCAATTGTCGTGGGCGACGAAACCTGGGCGTACCACTTTACACCTCAGACCAAGCAACAATCACGCCAGTAGACGGCATCCTTCTTCGCCAAAGCCGCGGAAATTCAAACAAACACAGTCTGCCGGTAAAGTCATGACAACCGTTTTTTGGGATCGGAAAGGGGTATTGTTGGTCGACTTTATGCCCACTGGGACCACAATTAACGCTGACAGGTACTGTGAGACTCTGAAAAAACTCGAACGGGCAATTCAGAACCGGAGAAGAGGAATATTGAGCAACGGCGTACACATTCTCCATGACAACGCTCGCCCACTCATCGCTTGGCAAACCGTTGCTCTCATGCAACAGTTTCAGTGGAACATAAATCACCCACCCACCCACCCTATAGTTCTGACTTGGCGCCCAGTGACATCACATGTTCCCTAGGTTAAAAGAGCTTTTGGTCGGAAAGCGGTTCAGCTCCGACGACGAGGTGAAAGAAGAGGGTCATAACTTTCTGAACAGCATGGCGGCGAGCTGGTATGACATGGGCGTACAAAAACTGCCACAGCGCCTACAAAAATGCATCGACAGAAATGGTGATTGTGTCGAAAAATAGCTAAACGTTCAAGCTATAAACTGATGTAAACCATTGTAGGAAGGAACATGTCTATATAATCTGGAAGGATTTCAGTCAGCGCTGCTGTTTAGAGAACATCTTCAATCGCTCTCAGTTCTTCATTAAACAAATCTGCTCAACTAACCATATACTACCATAAGAACTTTTACAATAGTTTAGCGCAAAGAAGCTCCATATGCCCGTTCCTCTAACATAATTCTCCATGCAAAACCTGAAGTGGTGGTGTAGCTGGCTTCCGTTCTGGCATGGCCATTGCACTACTCTCAAGACGTATTTACAACTTTTTCATACTTAGCAAGTGCATGGCCGACATCTATTATCATCATAGATAATGATAAACCCCTAACCCACGAACTGATAGCAGTGGTAGTAATAGGGATCAACCTTATCCTTTTGAAATTCTAATTCTCAAATCTCTAATTTTTAAATCTATTCTCAAATAATCAGTTTCCATTAGTGGAATAATGAGTTTATGACAACATCAGTACACTCTTGCACTGTCGTAAGCACCATATGATCACCACCTTTCTCTTCTTACTTCATCCAACAATGAAAATCAGCACGACTCACCAGATAATAAGCAACTGTAGCTGCCCGTGCTCGACTATGTGACATCTTTTGTGTCTGTGGGCTGCCTGAGGTGGGTGTACGACAGTGCCTGAGCTGGATAGCGATAGAAGTGTTGACAGTCGAAGCTGTCGAAGGCTACCTCTGCACTGAACAGTCCTGTGGGTGCTGTGGCAGCGATGACAGCAGTCGGAAGCAGCGGCAGCAGCGGCAACAACACCGGCCTCAGCAGCTACAATGGCGGCAGTGAACGGCAGCAGCAGAAACAGTGGCAACAGCGGCAGTGGCCAAGCGCAGCAGCTGCAGCAGTGTCGGCTGCACTTGGGGGCGGAGAAGCAGCAGCAACAGCGGCTTTGGTGTCTAGGGGCAGCAGCAACAGCTGTGGTGGGTGGAGGTAGCAGCAGCTCCAATAGCAGGGTGACAGGTCAGCAGCAACAGCATAAACAGAGCTTGCTGCACCTGGGGGGGGGGGGGGGGCAGAGGCAGCAGCAGTAGCAGCAACAGCAACAGCAACAGTAGTGGTGGCCTATGGACAGCAGCAGCGATGATGGCAGAGGCTTGGGGCAACTGCAACAACAGAAACAGAATTGGTTCGACCTGGGTGTGATGGGGTCAGTAGCAGCAGCAGCAACAGCAACAGCAGTAGTTGCTGTAGGCAGCACCAGCAACAGCAGCTGTGGTGTCTAGGGGCTGCAGCAACAGTCATGTGGGTTGGAAGTGGCAGCAGCAGCAACAGTGGTGGTGGCCAGGGCAGCAGCAACAGCAGAAACAGTGTTTGTAACAACTGGAAGGGGGGGGGGGGGGGCGGACGGCAATGCCACAGCAGTAGCAGCAATAGCAGTGGTGGTGAGGGCAGCGGCAGAAACAGTGGCTTTGTCATCAAGGGGTAGCAGCAACAGTCACAGTCGATGGGGTGGCAGCAGCAGCAACTGTGATGGTGACCAAGGCAACAGCAACAGCAGAAACAGTGCTGACTGCACCTGAGGGGGGAGGGGTGGAGAGAGGCAGGCAGGGTAGCACTGGTAGGAGCAACAGCAGTGGTTGCTGGGGGCAGCAGCAGCAACAGCAGCTTTATAGTCTAGGTTAACGGTAACAGCCACGATGGCTTGATGTCTCAGAAACAGCAACAGCTGTGGTGGTCAGGGCAGCAGCAACAGGAGAAACAGTGTTTGCAGCAACTGGGGGGTGGCAGGGGCATCGGCAGAAGCAGCAACAGCAGTGGCTGAGCAGCTGAGGTGGCCATACCAAAAGTTGCTATACATAATCTCAGCACAGGAGGCAACTTGTTCCTCTTCACAGGAGATGAGGATTTCATGATGGTGAAGGCCAGATACACTGCAAGCAATGACACCTGCATGCTGACTACCACTGCCTCTGGATCGCAAATCGCTGCCCATGGAGTGACTGTCCACAAGCCAGCCACACTGGTGGAATCCGTGCCAAATGCGACAGCAGCAGTGACACTGGCCACAACCACATCACACAGGGTGCTACAACCGCATCAGTCGCAACCTTTTTCAATGCGGCAGGAGCAGCAGCACCAAAGGAAGGTGGGACGAACCCACCTGGTCAGGGTGAGGACAAGAAGGTGTCCCAAACTTCATAGAAGCGCCCTGCCACAGCCATAGAGGAATTCTTCCCCACCCAGTCCACCATGTGCAGATGGAAGCAGCAAAAAAGAGGGTGAAGAAGAGTGGCACATCCCCACATAAATCTGACGAAAATGGTTTCTTTGCTCCTGACTGGAAGCACACTGCCAGCGGTGTTGAGCTCCGGCGAGTTTGACTGGCTGGTGTGGAGACTGCAAACTGCTATGATGACATGCCAGAAGCAGCTAAAGAGAACGAGACGATGCTGCCATAGCTGAAGAAACCGCCTCGCTCACCAGTGATCACCATCCAGTGGCCAGGGGGCTATCAGATCTTCCACAAGAAAATCCAATCCGTGGCCAAACCCTCTGGCATTCGCGGGGGTGCCCTCGACCTGCAGAGGTCCAATCAGAGAGAATTGGTGATTAATGCAAGCTCATGAAGCTTTTGTAAGAAGAAAAGTGGCATTGTTACACCCACTGTGCCAAGTCTGAGATGGAGCTGGAGTTACTGAAGCAGCAACCCCACATCTCAGTGTTTCCCAGTCCACTCTGCTGGTTTGATAAAGTCGCTTAGGACACACAAGAACATCCCTCTGTTCTTTGCTGTCCTGGTTTACAACACTAAAACTCGGAAATTTTTCGACGTGGAGCAAGTCACGGACTTATCGGTGAAGGTTGAGCCTCTTCATGCAAAGGGTAGTAGAGACCAGTGCTACTCCTGCCAATACATGGATCTTGTGGTGCACTACTGACACATTTCAGCTTGTTGCGCCAATTGCACCAGAGAAGGGGTACAGCAGGAAGGAAGTCTACTATTTCATTTTGAAGTAGGTCATCGACCTGAATTTCTGCTTCCAGTGATTCCACAATTGACCATCGCCTACACGAATATGATGTAATCTATTATTAATCTTCTTAGACTTATTATGAAAGTCGGTTTGGAGCCATTGTTTCACATCTCGATTAATTGTCCCCAGCAAATCGAGTCTACACCAGTAATGAGTTATTTGAACAGCTATAGTAATGATCAATATCAGAATCAACTTTCTCAATCCTAATTATTCTTCTCTTTGTTTTTTACAATGTTTTTGCTTAAAGTAGTTCCACACGCCCATTCCACTAACGTAGTTTGTTTTGTGCAAAAGCTGAAGAGTCGTGGTAGCTGGCTTCCATTCTAGCATGGCTATTGCACTAATCTCGCGATGTATTTACAACTTTTTATTACTTAGCAAGTACATGCCCTAGGTCTGTTGTCATTGTAGATAATGATAAACCCCTAACCCACAAATAGCCAGCAGTGGTAGTGTTAGGGATCGACCTTACCATTTTGAAACTCTAATTCTCAAATCTCTAATTTTTAACTCTATTCTCAAATAATCAGTTTCCATTAGTGGAATAATAAGTTTATGACAAAATCAGTACACTCCTGCACTGTCATAAGCGCTATACGATCACCACTTTTCTCTTTTTATTAAATCCAACACTGAAAATCAGTACAACTCACTTGATAATAAGCAACTTGTGATGTCTGTAGTGCGTCCCACTAAACCTCTACCATGCTCACATCCAAATCAGAGTCAAAAGTACTTCCAATAGCACTACCAGTGCTTCTAAACGAATGTATGTGAAAAAAAGACAACAGATATTACGGTCATGCAGTGTTGCATGGCACCCAGATATAATTCATTATTTGTACTATATTGTTCAGGATACAAGCATTACTCAATGAAAAAGCACCAACTACTCATTAAAAAATGAAGGTTTCCTTTCCTATGTGCTTTATAAAATTTATACTCTCCTCTCTGCTTCTCTTATATAATAAGACATTATTTTTGCTTCTTCTTCAATTTACCTTTTAGTTGTAGTATATGTAAAAATTTCTCCCACTTCTGCTCCACGTTATGCTGATGTTTTCTCATACTGTCCCACTTAACAGTGCTGAATAGAGGAAGATATCAAACCCGCATGCACATCGTGCCTGTAGCACCGCAATACACAAATCTGAACTCATAATCAATTTGTTGACGATAGATATAGAGTATTATGCCTGTTCTGCAATGGTTTACCCACAAAGAAAGGACGACAAATGGCCATGGAGAAGGGCTCTAGGAACAACAATAAGAGAAAAATGCAAAAGAAAAGAACATACAAGCAAAAACCGATAAAAAACGACAGTAATGTTAACCAGCTGTAGGAATATAATATCTTAATAGAAAGAAATGTTTTAGAACTGTATCGTTGTTAAAAATTTAAATAAATATATATGGTTACAAAAAAAAAAAAAAAAAAAGGTAGGTTCTATTCCCGGCTGGGTCGGAGATTTTCTCCGCTCAGGGGCTGGGTGTTGTGTTGTCATCATCATCATCATCATCATCATCGTTCCATCCCCATCGACGAGCAAGTCGCCCAAGTGGCGTCAAATGGAAAGACTTGCACCTGGCGAACGGTCTACCCGATGGGAGGCCCTAGTCACACGACATTTACATTTTTACCATAGTCAGTTAATAGACAATAATCAAATGCAGTCTCACCGAAAGCCTCTCATGTGTCACATATAAAGATACGACACTATTCGTCGTACAGCCTTTAAATGACACCGTCATTGTGAGTCTTCAAGCGTCTTGGAAGCTGTAAGAGACATGTGATGCTCAGCGTCTAAAATGGGGTTGCGACTCTCCGAAGGTCTCTATATCTCTTAAGGCCGCCTGACGTTCTGCATCCAAGTTCCGGTGGACATGAGATTGCTCTGAGGTTTGCTGGTTACGAGTAACTTTCACAGTTTGAGCTCTCTTCGAACTATGCGCTAAATCAGACTTACGTTTCTAGGTTTATAGTAATGGTTTTCAATATGATTCTCGGGGTCCAATGGCTCAGGGTACTCTGTGTAAAAGCGAACTGGTGTTCCATCCGGACCTGCGACTTACTTGCTTTCAACTCTTTCAGTAGCTTCTCCATGCCAGGGATGCCTTTTAATATCTCCTCCATACAAAAATCTGTGTGACAGACGACGGTATGTTCTTGCGAACCTCCTGCGTTAATCATTTCTTAAACGCGAAATTTAAAACTTCTGCTTTCCTTTTGCTGTCTTCTATTGCCACACCAGTCTGGTCAACGAGTGACTGGATAGAAGCCTTCAGCACACTGGAATATTTTTCAATGAAGTTTTGGATTTTGGTAAGAGCAACTTTACCAAGTATTTTTAGATATGACAGAATAATTGACATAGGATGATAATCTATCATGACCTTGAAACATTCACCGATACTTGCTCGCAGATGCCCAGACGATAACCATGAACGACTATGCTTGATTAGATGTTGTTAATAAGAACAAAAGAATATGTATAATGCCATAGAGGTGAAGCTGACGTTCGCCTCTCATTCGAGTGCTTCCAGAGCAGCCATGTTCTCCTTAACAATGGTGCATCGCCTCCACTGCTGCCTATCCTGGGCTGCAGTCATGTCGGATGATCCACTTTGGGAACATAAATTCTTCTAATGTTATAATAACTTAAATCGATTGCTCCTGTAGAGACACTCTATGAATGATACATACCGTCTGATACATACCGTCGTATCTCCAGTAAAACTCTCAATCTATGCCAAATGATGTAGGAACTCAGTATCATAAACCACGGGCAGAATGACACTGGATTTGCCCTGTAACGGAATAATCTATAGGCACTAAGAATCGCCGACGTATAACGTGTTTAGAAACGTTAATAATATTCAAAAAGATACAACTTTCTAAAGTAGCGTATGATCTTCTTCAAGGTTCAAGCTCCGTACCAAATACCATCGGAATCGGTTCAGCGGTAGCGTCGTGAAAATGTAACAGAGTGAGTTGCATACTTTCGCAGTTAATATTACTGCAATTAGTGTGGAAGTATTTATTAAATATGTTGAGTCTTCAATAAGCATTGTATTGATTACGTTGAATCGTATTACATATAACATATCAACCAATAAAACCTTTTTCACAAATATGATAAAGCTCAGAAACTGGAATGTTCGGAATCTTTTTATTTGACGCCACTTTGGAGACTTGCACGTCGATGACGATAAAATTATGATGAGGACAACGTACACATCCAGACGCGAGCAGCAAAAGGAGCGACCCAGGCGGGAATAGAATCCGGAAACTCGTGATTGTGAAAGAGCAGCGCTATCCGCATGATCACGAGCTTTCACGCAAATTTAGACACAAGAAAGAAATTATAAGAGACGCTTGCCGCTCAGCGGCTACATGCGACGAGTTCGTGACTGACGTAGCGAAATAGGGGTTAAACACAAAGAGGATTGCATGAACTTTGTTTTCATTACGTTGAATTGTATCATGTACAACTTATCAAACAATAAAAGCATTTTTAGAAATATGATAAAGTTCAAAAGTCAAAGATTTAAATTGCTTTTTCAAAGAGTAATTATTGTTCCATATCTCGCGTTATATTCTCCCAATAAATAAATATGTTTCATTACATACTTTCTAAAGTAGTCTATGTTTTTCCTCAGCTTTCAAGCTATGTCCATATCAAATTTTATCAAAATCGATTCGTCGGTTCAGACGTGAAACCGTAACAGAGTCACTTTCGCATTTATAATATTAGTATGGTTATGGATGTACGTTGGCGGCAGTAGAATCGTTCTCTAGACAGCCTGAAATGCAGGTTCCCTAAATTTTCTAAATAGTGCCTCATGAAAAGAACATTATCTTCCTCCAGAGTTTTCCATTTGACTTCATGAAACTTCTCCGTTGTATTTGTGTGCTGAACGAAATGCCTGTTCCGTAAGCAGTCTGAAGTGGGGCACAGGATCAAAGGCTTTCTGGAACGCTAGGAGCATAGAATAATCCTCTTGCCCTTCACCCATTATTTGCAAGATGTAATGCAAGAAAAGGAAAAGCTGAGTTTCGCATGAGCGATGCTCTCTATCTCCGTGTTCATTTGTGGGCAGAAGCTTTTCTGTCTCAAGGGAATTAATTATACACGTACCCATAATGTTCAATAATTCTACAGCAAACCGACGTTAAGGATGTTAGTCTGTAATTGTGGAGGTCTGTTCTCTTATCGTTAATATATACAGGAGTCACTTGCGCTCTTATTCCAGTCGCTTGGGACTTGGTGCTGGAGAGATATTCGAGATAAATGCAAGCCAAACAGGGTTCAATGCCTCAGCGTACTCTGTGTAAAAGCGAACTGGTATTCCATCCGGACCTGCGACTTATTTGCTTTCAACTCTTTCAGTAACTTCTCCATGCCAGGGATGCCTTTTACTATCTCCTCCATACAGAAATCTGTGTGACAGACGACGGCATGTTCTTGAGAACCTCCTGCGTTAATCATTCCTTAAACGCGAAATTTAAAACTTCTGCTTTCCTTTTGCTGTCTTCTATTGCCACACCAGTCTGGTCAACGAGCGACTGGATAGAAACCTTCAGCACACTGGAATATTTTTCAATGAAGTTTTGGATTTTGGTAAGAGCAACTTTACCAAGTATTTTTAGATATGACTGAAGAATTGACATAGGATGATAATCTACCGTGACCTTGAAACATTGACCGATACTTGCTCACAGATGTCCAGACCCTAACCATGAACGACTATACTTGATTGGATGTTGTTAATAAGAACAAAAGAAAATGTATAATGCCACAGAGGTGAATCTGACGTTCGCCTCTCATTCGAGTGCTTCCAGAGCAGCCATGTTCTCCCTAACAATGATGCATCGCCTCCACTGCTGCCTGTCCTGGCCTGCAGTCATGTCGGATGATCCACTTTAGGAACATAAATTCTTCTGATGTTATAATAACTTAAATCGACTGTTCCTTTAGAGACATACTCGGAATGATACTTGACAGCACTTCTCCTCCCTCCTAACTACAACAATTCGTTAACTTTATGATGGGCTATTTTTCCTTTCCCCTTCTGTGTTCCACCAGATCACAGCTGAGGGCTGTCCGTCCCTGCAAATCATGCAGTATTTTTATTTAGGTGACTGTTAGTATTCTCACACCAGCCATCGAACTTCCAGAAACCCTAGCCTGAATTCCCGTCATAATGACTTGGGGTTTTTTTGGGCACCTTCTCCCTACTCTGCGACAATGGCTTTCCGTCGCCTCCTCCGGCTCTCGCGAATTTCGTTCGTTAAGCTCAATTACAACTCAAACAGCCCACGATTCTTCATTTATATCATGATGCGGTTTGCACCAACCTTTCTCTAATACAATTTTACATACATCTTCATACGATTGCACCCGATCTCTTCTCTCCTTCCTTATTTTAATTTTCCCACTTATTAATGCTGAGATGAGCATGCACAGTGAGTTCCCAACTGTGCAATTCAAAAAAGCTGGAGTTCGTGGACGGAACCCAGAGGTCACGACACTGGTATAACTAGTTAATTTGAAGAGAGAGTTGAATTTTGCTTGGACCCGTGGTCTAGGGGGCCGGCACGGTAGCTCAGCGTGTTCGGTCAGAGGGTTAGCTGCCCTCTGTAATAAAAAAACTGAGTTAATCGATCAACGACAAACTGAAACGGGTGTCTTACGACGTCCGCCCCGAGCAGATTCAACGAACAAAAGCGAACAAAATGAGGAGATTACAAAAAGAAAAAAAAGGGGCAGCGTCTTAGATTAGTAATCAAAACGTCCTCTGTCCCAGGTTCGAATCCCGCCACCACTTACATTTTTATTAATAATCAGCATTGACGGCCAAGGACTTCCGGCATAAGAAGTGATCCTAATTTTGCCAACGCCCTTGCCAAAGAGGGCGCAGGAGCGGACAGAGGTTCAGGGCACTCTCTTGTCCTTGGGGTGGGAAACTGCCACTAAAGGCAGAAGAATCAGCAATGGTCAACGGCATGAGGATGCAGAAGGCAATGGAAACCACTGCATTAAAGACACGTAATGTGTATCCACAAGACATATGGCATGTAATTGAAAAAGTGTCATGATGATCTCTCCATTGGCAGGAGATTCCGGAATAGTCTTCCATTCGGAACTCCATGATGGGACTGCCAAGGGGGAGGTGAGCGTGAAATGTCAGAAACTTGAATGTGGTAGGGAAACTAGAAAATCTTCAAAGGGAAAAGCAAAGGCTGAATCTAGATATAGTGAAGTGAAGTGAAGTGAAATGGAAAGAAGACAAGGCTTTCTTGTCAGATGAGTATAGGGTAATATCAACAGCAGCAGGAAATGGTACAACGGGAGCAGTATTTGTTATGAATAGGAAGGTAAGGGCAGAGAGTGTGTTACCGTAAACGGTTCATTGATACGGTTGTTCTTATCAGAATCGACAGCGAATCAACACCAACAACGATAGTTCAAGTACACATGTCAACGTTGCAAGTTGAAGATGAAGAGATAGAGAAATATATGAGGATGTTGAAAGTGTAATACAGTACGTTGAAGAATTTGAAAGTGTATTAGTCATGGGGAACTGTAATGCAGTTGTAGGGGAAGGAGTAGAAGAAGTTATAGGACAATATGGGCCTGGGACAACGAATGAGAGAGGATAAATACTAATTCAGTTCTGTAATAAATTCCAGCTAGTAGTGGCGAATACTTCGTTCAAAAGTCACAAGAGGAGGAGGTATACTTGGAAACGGCCGGGTGATATGTAAAGATTTCAATTAGATTACATCACAGTCAGCCAGAGATTCCGAAATCAGATACTGGATTCTAAGGCGTACCCAGATGCAGATATAGACTCTGACCACAATATCGTAATGATGAAGAGTAGACTGAAGTTTAAGACATTAGTCAAGAAGAATCATTACAGAAAGAAATGGGATACGAAAGTAATTTGTAATTTATTTGCGTGAAACATGGAATTACATGCATAGCAATTGGTAGTACAATACAACAGTATACAATTTAATTTTACTTTCTAATAGGAACTTACGAATGTAGTCCAAATTATGTGACATAATAATACTTTGGATTTTAGTTTCTACAGTAGGCTATAGAAGCACTGCTCAATGAGCCACGATTTTAGATGTTTTTTGGATGTCTCTCCAGTTATTATCTTCAGTTCATAAGGTAGAGCATTGAAGTATTTTGCTCCATTAATGTATGAACTGTTTGCTGTTTCTTTCAGTCTTCTGTGTATCATATAGTAATTTTTTTAATGTTTCTCTACTATTGTGTAAGACTGAGGTACACTGTCTTTTTTTTTTAAATATGATGTGATGAGGTGCAATAGTTTTCCACTTACGCCATCTCTGGCCAGTTTTGACAGAGGTAGCTTATGATCGACCCTATCAAAAGCCTCTGATAGGTCTAGGAAAGCTCCAGCTACTTGCATGCCTTCATCAGTTTTGTCAAGAGCTTTGGGCATAAATTCAAGTGTTGCACTCATGGTGCTACTACCACTCCTGAAACCATGCTGAAAATCTCCCAGGATCTTGTGCTTATTATAATGCTCTAACATATAGTTGAGAATTATTTTTTCAATTAACTTGCTAAAAACAGAAGTTAAAGCGAGTGGTCTGTTTTCTACTAGTTGTTTATCACCTTTTTTGTAGAGAGGTTTAATAATGGCTAATTTTAGTTTGTCAGGGAACACTCCTTCTTTTAAGACACTATTTATTAGATGTGCTAGATTGTTTTCACACTGTTTATGTAAAAATGGAGAAATTTCATCCCAGCCAGCAGATTTTTTGTTTTTACGTTCTCTGATGAGCTGGAAAATATCCTTGATATCAAGTTCATGCAGTTGATTAGCTTCAGAATTGTCTTCAGCAAGACTTCCAACAGGTACTTTATCTGTGGTACGAAAGTCAGATTCTATGATATCTATGAAATAGTCATTAAAAATGTAACTGATCTTTTGAGGATTGGTGACATCAATATTGTTATTAGATATCTGTATGTTGATATTACCTTTTAGTTTTGTTTTATTGTCTCTTATTTCATTTACTATTGACCAGCAGGTCTTGGAGACACTATCTGAATTTTGTATTTTCGAGTTAATCTTTTCAGCCTTCAATCTGTTGACTTGCTTGCGAAACTCGTACTTCTATTATTTGTATTTATCCCTGTGCTCATTGTTTTTGATCTCTCTTAGTATCATATGCATTTCTTCCATTTTTTCTTTCAGTTCTTTGGTAGAATTATCAAATTTTACAGGTCTTGACTGTCTGCCCTATTCTTATTAATATTTATCTTTCTGATGGGAATACCATTATTTAGATGATAAGGTAACGTATCTAGAATGGCATCCCATTTGTTATTCACTCCTTCAGCTTGAAATACTAGATGCTAAGATTCATGACCAAGGCTCTCTCAGTTTGGCAATGTTGATAAGAGAGAGATGTCTTTTGTATTCATGAATTTTCTTTGGTTTTATACAAGGATCTCCTTTTAACACTAATAGTTGGTCTAAATGGTCAGGGATGTGACCATTTATATGCGCTAAGGAATGACGAGTTACGCTTAAAGTTCTCTAAGGCTATAGATACGGCAATAAGGAATAGCTCAGTAGGTGGCACAATTGAAGAGGCATGGACATTTCTAAAAAGGGCTATCACAGATGTTGGAAAGGATACCATAGGTAGAAAGAGGGTAACTGCGAAGAAACCATGGGTAACAGAAGAGATACTTCAGTCGATCGATGTAAGGGGGAAATATAGAAGTGTTATGGGAAATTCAGGAATACAGAAATACAGGTTGCTGAGAAATGAAATAAATGGGAAGTGCTGGGAAGCTAAGACTAAATGGCTGAATGAAAAGGTGAAGAAATCGAAAAAGAAATTATTGTCGGAAGGACAGACTCAGCACACAGGAAAGTCAAAACAACCTACTACAATCAAGGGTGGTAACATTAAGAGTGCAATGGGAACTCCACTCTAAATGCAGAGGAGAGAAAGGATACGTGAGAAGAATACATTGAAAGCCTCTATGAGAGGGAAGATTTTCTTATGTGATTGAAAAAGATATAGGAGTCGATTTAGAAGAGCTAGAGGATCCAGTATTAGAATCAGAATTTAAGAGAGCTTTGGAGGATTTAAGATCAAATAAGGCAGAAGGGATAGATAACATTCCATCAGAATTTCTAAAATCGTTGGGGGAAGTGGCAACAAAACGACTCTTCACGTTTGTGTGTAGAACGTGTGAGTCTGGTGACATACCATCTGACTTTCGCAAAAATATCATCCACAAAATTCCGGAGAGGGCAAGAGCTGAAAAGGGTGAGAACTATCGCACAATCAGCTTAACAGCTCATACATCCTAGTTGCTGACAGGAATAATCTACAGAAGAATGGAAAAGAAAATTGAGAATGTGCTAGATGACGATCAGTTTGGTTTTAGAAAAGGTAAAGGCACGAGAGAAGCATTACTGACGTTGTGGTTCATAATGGAAGCAACACTAAAGAAAAATCAAGACACGTTCATAGGATTAGTCGATCTGGTAAAAGCGTTCGACAGAGTAAACTGGTGCAAGGCGTTCGAAATTCTGAGAAAAATAGGAGTAAGCTATAGGGAGAGACGGGTAATATAGAGTATGTACGAGAGCCAAGAGGGAATAATGAGAATGGACGATCAAGAACGAAGAGTTCAGTTTAAAAAGAGGGTCAGACAGGGATGTAGTCTGTCGCCCGTACTGTTCAATCTGTATTGATGGAAATAAAAGAATCTAATGAGTACACAATATGAATTGAAAATAAATCGAAGAAAGACGAAAGTAACGAGAAGTCGCAGAAATGAGAACAGCGAGAAACTTAACATCATAATTGATGGTCACGAAGTAGATGAAATTAAGGAATTCTGCTACCTATAATCCGTTCATCATAAGAATAAACCTGATGTAAACAAACACAAATGCAATGATTGGTCAGAAGCCGAAGCACACATACACTGGTGTCGTTATGCTCTTGGAAGTAGGTCCTACTTATGTACTAGATATCTTATTACTAAGTTACGTTAAATGAAACTTTAAAATATTCAAATGTGTTAACAGCCATCAACGTTTTTTTAATCACGCTTTAACTACGTAGTTTTTATTTCAAAAATCGTGTACAGTCACAGCCTCTGCTGCGTTGTGCTCTGATTGCAGTATGCAGTATGAAAATGACTGAGGCTGCTTTCTGTTCCGTAGTGAAACATGCGCGTGGAACACGGCTAAAAAGTGCCGAGAAATAGGTTGTTCTTAATGTTTTTCATAAATTTACCGAGATAATCGGCTTTGAAGCTTTCCCAGCGTTGTATATGCTGCAGTTGACAAACAAATTCACCTTGAACGTTTAGCCAGACGGTAGTGGAAAGGAATACGCGGAGCCAAAGGCGGATATTCGTGCGTTGGTTCAAATCTCCCAGATAAAATCGAAGGCAAATTCGGTGTCAGAAGATGAAACTACTTCCCTATATCATTTAGTGAAGCATACGAAAAACAGGAGAAGGACTTTTATTGACGAAATTCGAACAAAACACCGTACGATTCTCAGAACCCAGAAGGGTATCATGGACGAGATTTATCGCTATTATTGCGAGCTATATTCTTTGCATAAAAGTAGTGATGCTTCCTTGGAAGAATTCCTTGACATCCTAGCCCCACAGCTGACAGAAGATGACAATGAAAATTTTCTCGAGGTTGTCAGTGAAGAAGACGTGTATGAGACTCTGCATGGGGGCTTAATTAAATAAATTTGATTGTACTTTTAATTTTAGTATGTCCGATTACGTAGTGTCTCGTAATCGGTTGGCCCTGACTAGAATTGTTACGCTATCTGACTGCAGAGAACAATGTAAGAAGATTTTCGTAAACACAATTAATTAATTAAGTCCCCAGCAACTAAAAAACCAACAAAACCAATAAGCACAAAAGTAACTGTTCTGTATGTGGGAGTGTGACTCAACGTCCACATCTGGCACGGTTCTTCTCAAACAAGACAAGAATTCTTAAATACCAATTATACCGACGTGACAAAAGAAATTTAGAAAAACTATAATTACGCAAGAAAACCAAAATTCACTCTAATACAAGAACACGAGCCAGATGCTTTGTTGACTGAACCTGTAGTGACACATTATTTCAGATACACAACTAATAAAGGAACATTATAAATTTTACCTTCATATATATTGACGAAATGCACTCATTACAATAACATCTGCTATCTCTCCCATCAAATAACTGCATAAAACAAGGAACAACACTTTTTACTACAACATATCCTTCCGATTTCACGATAAGCAGTGCCTGCTACGAACTCCCAACACACACTGTCCTCTCCGATCTCCTAACAAGCACTGACTGCTACGATCACATAACTAGCACTGACTGCCATGAGCTCTTAACACGCACTGTGGAGGCGGCCTAATAGTACTCTTTGGCGCACTCTCTGGCGCAGTGGCACAGTGTAGCCACCTTTCATATGCCCCTCCTCCACAGGCCAGAATTTGATGGTATTTTTGCCAGCATTGGTGGTGAAAATACCACCAAATTCGTCCACAAAAATACAGACAAAAATAAAGATAATATTAATACCTAAATATCACATAATTAGTTAAAAATTTTGGCTTTGCACTGACCTTTTACTAACCTAATATATGAAATACAGTAAGCAATACAACTTCTTTTCATGCATTTGGCTTTACATAATAGTTTACACAATATACAAAAAAAATCAGTTTATACAAATGTTCACATAAAATGTTTTCAATGATTAGTTTATACAAAAAAAGACACCAACAGGTTACATGTTTTCCGTAGAAGCAGTCCATCAGTTGCACCCAATAAAGTTTAGCAGGTACACCCGGCAACAAGTCACATTAATTCAGTAGAAGCAGACCATCAGTGGCCCCAGTAAAGTTCAAGAGGTACACACAGCAACAAGTCACATTAATTCAGTAGAAGCAGTTCATCAGTGGCACCCAGTAAAGTTGAGAGCAGGTGCAGACACCAACAAGTGACATCATTTCAGTAAAAACAGTTCATCAATTGCACCCAGCAATGTTGAGAGCAGGTGCAGACACCAACAAGTGACATCATTTCAGTAGGAGCAGTCCATCAGTTGCACCCAGCAATGTTGAGCAGGTGCAGACAGCAACAAGTGACATTATTTCAGTAGAAGCAGTCCATCAGAGGCACCCAGCAATGTTGAGTAGGTGCAGACACCAACAAGTGACACCATTTCAGTAGAAGCAATCCATCAGTTGCACCCAGCAAAGTTGAGTAGGTGCAGATAGCAACAAGTGACTTCATTTCAGTAGAAGCAGTCCATCAGTTGCACCCAGCAATGTTGAGCAGGTACAGACACCAACAAGTGACATCATTTCAGTAATCAGTTGCACCCAGCAATGTTGAGCAGGTGCAGACACCAACAAGTGACATCATTTCAGTAGAAACAGTTCATCAGTTGCACCCAGCAATGTTGAGAGCAGGTGCAGACACCGACAAGTGACATCATTTCAGTAGAAACAGTTCCATCTGTGGCACCCAGTAAAGTTGCAGAGGTACACACAGCAACAAGTCACATTAGTTCAGTAGAAGCAATCAATCAGTTGCACCCAGCAATGTTGAGTAGGTGCAGACAGCAAGAAGTAACATCATTTCAGTAGAAACAGTTCTAACAGTGGCACCCAGCAATATTGAGTAGGTGCAAACAGCAAAAAGTCACATCTCTCAGCAGAAGCAGTTCGACAAAATTCACTAACACTGATCACACAGTTCATCAGCAGAAATTAAACATGACTAAATGTTACACATCATGTTGAAAAGTGCAGGTAACAGTTCAGAATATTTATCTTCACTAATCAGACAGTTCAGGCATGAACAATAGTTGGAATACACATACAAATGCTTTTACAGTAACATACAAATCATAACAAACACACAAATGATGTCAGATAATTGTCCTATTAACTATTACAATACACAAATACCAATAAACCTATAATATTTATGGGTGTCAGTGCAAGCCACTACAAACAAATAAAATAATATTTTGAGATAGGTGGGTAGGATTAGGAAAGGAAAACACACAAAACACACTCACTCATCTGTCATCCACATTAAGTACTACTGTGTAACTGAATAGTGTTAACTGTGTAAATGTAATTCTGTCAAAATCTGATGTTCATCATGTGTATCAAGTAGTAGTGGCAGTAATGTATAACAGTCAATAATAGTTAAGTCAACGTCATAGTCATCATGTCGAGACCAATGTTTGCCAAGCCAGATCAAAATGTACTGTTGCTGAACAACTGTCAATGAGCCACGATATGCAATTACTTCCTCTCTTCAAAAAAAAGTATATACTGCTTAGTGATATAACAAAGTGTGTGTATAGACTATCTTCCTTCTATTTTAGTGTTTTAGTCTGCTCTCTTCATCCTCTTGTTCCATAAGACCAACAAAAAAAAATATGCTCCTCACTTACTTTACCTCTTATCCACCAAAACTCCAATAATTATCAGCATCACATAATCTCAATAATACCTCAATAATACGTCGATAAATGTAAACCTCAGCACCAATATCACCTTACCTCTTGTCCACAAACAACTTCATATACTCTCAATACCTATAATAATACATCGATAAATATAAACCTCAGCACCAATATCATTTCACTTCCATAACAACTCTTTCCTCTCGTCAGTCTCCTCGAACAAGTACAGATAAAATCCTAATGCAACTTCAAGTCAGCATCCCATACAATCCGAAGACACATTGTCAACACACAACCTCTGTGTAATCCATCTGACCCAAATTTTCTACTCATTATAAATTATAAGATACATTTTGGTTCCTTGTCCATCATTAAATAAAAGAAATGCATACCTGACCTCTAACAGACTTAGTTCGAATAACTCTCAGTAATTAAGTACGATTACGGAGTGTGAATGATCATAATATTTCACAGTGTGTACACCACTTCAAGAATCATAGCAGAAGCAAACATGTAGAGTATTTTTTGTATCAAGTGTCACTTCCTATTTCAATTGCTCACGAAAAATGCAGTCTAATAATTGTTAATGGTCTAAACCTAGTTTCGGTCTGTCATGTCGTTAGCCTCCTTCCTATTTGCATAAATTTATACAGCTTCCATAAAACCTCAGCTCATGTGACTTCAATGACTTTCTTGTACTAATGTCGTTCGTCGAATTATAGCAGTGAATTTTCTTATCTTAAAAATATAAGGCACTGAGCGTAAGCAAAACAAGCAATAGCGAGTAAATAGACCAGTAAAGAACAGAATGTCAACAAGTGGATGCAGCACAATTCCTACAACGAGGCTCTGTCAAGCGAACAATCTATAATTAATACAGTAATGTGACCTAAACTCTATGTTCATACACAGTATATCAGCATTTCTATACACCAAATTAAAGAGCAGTTATGACAACAAAACAGAAATGTGTAAATATGTAATCCATACGAAAAGCAGCAAACATATATCTTACGTAATAAACAAGTCATTAGCATCATATCAGCATAAGCAAATAAATATTCATATGTCATCTTAATAAATAAACATGAAGGCACAAGCAGATAAATCACAAAGTATAACTTACATAACTAAACTCATCAGCACAATAAATCAGGTTACCATTACAATTTAAATAAATAAGCACAGCAGGCACATAATTAAAAAAATATGACATCAGTGAAATAGCAGTGCAGCCAAGCGATGCATAATATATACAAATAACAACCCTGTTCATTAATCAATAATTGTCAAAATCAGTAAATGTACACAAGCACGTCGCTTCACAAGTAAATTCATAGCACATGAAATTAGCACAAAGTATGAATCACGTAATCGCGAGCAGCAAATTACGTCTAAAGTACGTACCGAAGTGGAAATATGTTACCTGAAAAATGAACTCAATTAACAGTTACCTTTTTTAGTTTATTAGTTTCTTCTTCGAAATTACATTCTTCCTGAAATTTTCTCGATAGCAAGTCGTCTTAACGTCGGACACGCACACAATTTACCTGTAGTTCTTAAATGCTTTATACAACCGTATCCTGCAAAATACTGAATGTTAATAACAGAATTCATCAAGTCACTATAGTTTTATACTGAATTTCGTCGGAGAAATTAGACTGTGTGTTTGTTTACGGCTGTCAGTGCATTCGCACTGAGCGCTCGATCAGCTGTAGGCGCGTGACGTAGGAAGCTATTGTTCGCGGTCAACGACTGCCTAGTGCGGCGCGCAGACTTCACTGTTGCTTTGAGTATGTGCCGCCGCCAAAACACAGCGCGGTATCCTTGTACTCTCGGCATGTTTACATCTAGCTGTTAGTTTCTCACAAGTATGTCATTCCACAAAAATTTTAACGTTTGATATATGATGTATTCCTTTAGAGCGTCGTGATTTAAGAGTTTCTACTTCGACAGTGTTATCATGAATAATTTTGCGAATTCTATATGGACCGTTATAAAGCAGAAAAAATTTGCGACACAAGCCTTTTCCTTTGTGAGACAAACGGTGGGACTTAATTAATACCTTCTGACCAACTGACAAGATTTTTGAACGACCAGGACGTTTGGCTGATTTCTCTCTTCTAGCAGCCGCAGATGCAATATTTTGCAGAGCCAGGTTGACAACTTCAGAATGCCGCAGTTTCCGTGAAGGTGGAAAAGGAACTATTTCAGAAATGCGATTTGTCGGTGCTTTATTTTTTAATATCAATAGAGGCGGTAAAGAAGTTGAATCATTAGGGAGTTCATTCAGAATGTTTTGAAAAATATGAAGATACTGATCCCAAGTTCTGTGATTCTGATGACAATAAAGACGACACAATTTATTGATTTCCTTCATCCATCTCTCTGAAGCGTTAGATTGAGGGTGAAAAAGTGAAATGAAAATTGGTTTAATTTTACGACGCTGTAGAGTACGAAGCCAAATTTTAGAGCGAAACTGTGATCCATTATCTGATATAACCTTGTCAACATGACCAACTTCTTTAAGAAAATGTTTGATAAAAGCGTTGGATACTGAACGAGCTGTTGCTTTGCGCAAAGGTGTAAAACACACATATTTTGATGTCAGTTCCACTGCTACGAAAATGTACGCAAAACCATTAGTAGAACGAACCACTGGACCAAACAAATCGACTGCAGCCATCTCCTTTAATTTCGCTGGAATGATGGGAAACAACGGTGCTCTGTGAGAAATCGTTGGAGGCTTAGCCATTTGACATAATTTACATTTGGCAAGAACAGATCGAATACGTTTTTCCATATTACTGAAGTAACAATTTTCTCGTAATTTGTGAAAGCATTTTCTGGGACCAAAGTGTGCATAACTGAAATGTGTGTACCAAATCAATTTATTGACCCACTCATCAGGAATACAAACTAACCAAACAAAGCTGTCGACCGATTTCCGTTTAAAAAGAACTTTCCAGATAGATCGCAAAAACAAGGTGTGGCCAAATTGTCCAATCTAACAAAGCGTCTAAGAAAATTACAGACACCAAGGAAACTACGAACATCACGTTTTGTGGTAGGAACAGCATAATTACGAATAGCGTCTAATTTTTCTGGATCAGGAAGAATACCTTCTGTAGAAATAATGTGGCCGAGAAATTTCACCTGAGAACGACCAAATTCTGATTTTTCTAAGTTCACTGTCATGCCAACTCGTGCAAAAATACGTAATAATGAATCCAAAATTTTGTTGTGCTCACTCCAAGAACGTTTAACAATAAGAATGTCGTCAACATATGAAATAATATTGTCACGAAGATAAACAGGTAAAATTTCATTTAAGCTAAGAATGAATGCTGCAATAGGTACAGTAAGTCCCATCGGTAATTTCCAAAGTCACTTTTGGGTAAAACAGTCATATCCGGTTATTGTTCACTTACTCACTAGATAGATTGATAGTCGAAGAGCTGGTTTGACAGATGCAAAGAATAGTAGAAGAGTAGGCAGCGGTACAGAAAACTAAAAGAGAAATAGCACCACTACAGCTCGGGGCCCTATGCTCGCTACCGCACATATTCACTTAAGAGTAGTGAATCCCCTGAGGACATTAATAACTGCACATAATTTCTAGTTTGTGACTTAATGGCAACTTTGGCGGAAGTGCGTACGTAAATTGATCTAGCCATGAACATGGATGTATGTCGTTCTTCGAATTGCGAAATATCTTAATTTTCCGAACAGTTAAGAAGTGTTTATAGTCAATGTTTGCACCTCGTGGCGACAAAGACCTACCGCGTCTGTCCCAGTCCCAATGTCGATTATTGTTAAATTCAAGCGCCTCGCGCTCTCTTACTGCCTCTCGTAAATGAAATAAATTACTTTCTTCATACCCTTCTGCTAAACTAACACTTGTCAATTTATCTGAGATCATCTCAACTCTTTCCGATGAGTCACTTAATTGTCCTTTCTGTTTATTTACGTCTTCCGTAAATGTCGCGACTCGGGTTTCGGTGTTGTCACTTTTGGTAGTTAACTGTTCACACTGTTGCGTTAAGTTATTTATTCTGTCATTCGGTACGGATTCCTCGATTCTTTCAATTATTTCTTCCTTATCTTTTGCACGTTGTAAATTTAACTCTGAAAAATTCTGTACTATCACGCGATCTCTTTCTTCCTGTTCTCTGTCCTGTTCCTCTTGTCTGATTTCTGTTGAAATTAAGCTATTATTGTGAGCCTTCAAAATCGGTTGTACTTCTTCTCTAACTTCCCTCTTTAATTCGTCTTTCATGTTTTTGAAATATGTCCCCGTTCGTGAGCCTAACTGAGTTTCCATTGTTCCCCTATCAGTTCCCAATTCAGATAGTAACTGTGATCCCACTGCTTTCATCTCGGTTTTAGTTGTTCCTATTTCTTTTTCAATTGTTCCTATTTTTGAGCAAAACCGTGTTGTCATTGCTTTCATCTCAGTTCTAAATGTTTTTATCTCTGTTTTTAATACAGATCCCAAATTTAATATTGCACTCATCAACTGCTCCATTTCTTCTGTCGTTAATCTCGTAATCTGTGAATTTTCTGATTGAGAAACATTTTGAACTGTTACCGGACTATTTTCCTTGCTTATTAAATTGTTTTCCACTACATTACTCATGACACTGTTTTCCTCTGTTGGCGAGTTCGCCATGTTAACAATTTCGTTATTCTGACTATTCATCATTTTTGCCTGTTTCATTGACCGCGTAATCATTTACAAAATATACGAAAGATTCGTCACTGTACGAAAATTACACACAATGCCTCCTTATCTCCAACAATACTATTCACATGAAATGTCTCCCTCAGACACGATCAATCGAACAATTGAAATAATTGCACTAATTTGTCAAACGCGTGTACAAGGCAATAAAAATTAAATTTTGAAAAATACCATTAGAAGAATGCCAATTACCAAATCTACACATGCAAAATAGACTACAATTAATAAACTACAAATCACTACAACAATACTACAGTCTACAATTTTCACAATCAGAAGAATCCAAGGGACGATCCGAAGCAGCGGTCGCCACGTGCATGGGGGCTTAATTAAATAAATTTGATTGTACTTTTAATTTTAGTATGTCCGATTACGTAGTGTCTCGTAATCGGTTGGCCCTGACTAGAATTGTTACGCTATCTGACTGCAGAGAACAATGTAAGAAGATTTTCGTAAACACAATTAATTAATTAAGTCCCCAGCAACTAAAAAACCAACAAAACCAATAAGCACAAAAGTAACTGTTCTGTATGTGGGAGTGTGACTCAACGTCCACATCTGGCACGGTTCTTCTCAAACAAGACAAGAATTCTTAAATACCAATTATACCGACGTGACAAAAGAAATTTAGAAAAACTATAATTACGCAAGAAAACCAAAATTCACTCTAATACAAGAACACGAGCCAGATGCTTTGTTGACTGAACCTGTAGTGACACATTATTTCAGATACACAACTAATAAAGGAACATTATAAATTTTACCTTCATATATATTGACGAAATGCACTCATTACAATAACATCTGCTATCTCTCCCATCAAATAACTGCATAAAACAAGGAACAACACTTTTTACTACAACATATCCTTCCGATTTCACGATAAGCAGTGCCTGCTACGAACTCCCAACACACACTGTCCTCTCCGATCTCCTAACAAGCACTGACTGCTACGATCACATAACTAGCACTGACTGCCATGAGCTCTTAACACGCACTGTGGAGGCGGCTTAATAGTACTCTTTGGCGCACTCTCTGGCGCAGTGGCACAGTGTAGCCACCTTTCAACTCTGTGCGCCTCACCACCAAAAAAATCCCCAGGGCCGGATGGTCTGCCAGAAGAGTTTTACGTCCGTTACTGGCCAATAGTAGGTGCAAAAATCACGGACATTGTAAATGAGGTTTTTCAGGGTAAAATGATTCCGGCTGAGTTTAAGGAGAGAAAAATTGTTCTGGTGCCAAAAAATAATGGAAACAGAGATTTAAATAATTTTCGTCCAATTTCACTGCTGAATTCTGATTATAAATTAATAGCTAGAACAGTAAACAAGAGAATTTCATGCCTTACAGATAAAATTATTAGACATCGTCAGAACTGCGGGCAAGGCAGAACCACTTTTTCAAAATCTAGCAGAGTTCAGGGATATAATTGCAATAACTTCTGTAACAAACATAAAGTGTGCTTTATTTTTTTTTAGATTTTTATAAAGCGTTCGATGTAATAAATCATGAATGTCTTCTACAGACATTGAAGAAAATAGGTTTCAACGATAGGGTCACACAGTTGATTAAGAACATAGTAACTGGAATAAATGCTAAAATAGCGGTGAATTGTCAACAATCCAGGCCGATGCAAATACAACGAGGTGTTCCTCAAGGAAGTCCTCTGTCCATGTCGCTCATCGCCATTTCGCTGGAACCTTTCCTCCGATATGTCCATGCTAGATTAGAAGGCTTAACATTATCAGGAAATAAAACAGTTATAATAGCCTATGCTGACGATATAGGGGTCGTTATAAGGAATAATGACGAGATAACCAAGCTAGCAACAGTGATTGAGTCGTACTGTAGAGCATCTGGAGCCAATGCAAACGTGAAAAAAAGTAAGATGTTAAATCTCAGAGATTTTGATAATATCAACGTCGAGTGGGCAAAATTAGTCCGATAAAATAAAACAAACACTTGGGATCACCCTGACAGCCTGCCCCATGAAAATGACGGCTTTAAATTGGAAAGCTGCTGCAGATAAAGTGCAAGGAGCCATTATAGAGAACTTAACTCGATATATGAACCAAATTCAAAGAACAAAGTATATCAACTCATGCATCCTTGCTAAAGCTTGTTATACTGCTCAGCTGTTTCCAATACCGAGGATGATAGCGCGGAGAATAATGTCCAAAATCACCAACTTTTTGTGGAGAGGTAAAGGGTTCAGGGTACCAGCTAAAGTAGCCACATTAGATCCTAAAAATGGTGGACTAGGATTAACTGATATAACGAATAAAGTCTCTGCACTTTTTATCAAAAGACAAGTTAATTTAATAAGAGACTCGCGAGAAAGCATAACCAGCCAACTTTTCGAGATCATTAAACCTCGAATCCTGTTTCCCCCGATTGACGTGCAGAATATCAACAGTCGTTTACAGCACGTTTTCTATGTTGAGTTTAGTTATGTAAGTGTCGAACTCAGGCAGTCACGACACTTAACATGAAGAGCCATAATGCAGGAACGAAAGAAAAGCGAAGGAAGGAACAAAATAGAACAACAGTTTCCAAACATTGAGTGGACTGAGATTTGGAAAAAAATTTAGTTCTAATGTGCTCACTTCTAATATAAAAACGTCATGGTACAATACAGTTAACAACACAGTTAGCACCAATGAAAGACTGCACGCAATCGGACTCTGTAAAACAAATTTATGTCAACAATGCCATCTAGTTAACACAATAATTCATAGATATACTTGCAGTGGTCACATGAATAGTTGGAAATGGATCCGAGAGCAAATAGCTTTGATTACAAGAACATCCCCTGAGTATATATCGCTGTCATTGATACACAGGCCTGAAGCAGGCTATTTCCCAGAAGCAAAAAATAACGCTGTGTACTGGTTGCTGGGAAATTTGGCTAATTACATCCTTAACAAATTAGGATCCGACAGCACCATAGAGTTCAAGGTACTCATGCTGTGTGAATTCCACACAATTAGAAGGTATTCGAATCACAAGAAAAAGTTCGGTAATATGTTAAAAATTGTTTTTGAAAGAATGGGCATTGGTTAATAATAAAAAGAAGCTGTGTTGACAGTGATGTATTGTAGTTACCGTAAGGATATTATTTAAAATATTACTGTATATTTTTGGTGTGTGCTTTTTCTACTTCAGAGAGTAGTTTTTGAAATTTATAAGCTAATGTACAGAACGCATGTGACAGTCAGATTGTGTGTCTAATAGTGTCAAAACACAAAACATTAAAGCTGCATTATTGGTTTATATTTTAAATCTGGAAATTGACAGCTTTTGTGGAAATGTCCTTATCGATTGATTAAAACCATAAGATTCTATCTGACATAATGTAATGTTCAATGGCTAGCACATTGCCCTGTTCATTTTTGCACTGTGATGTGTAAGTCAGTTTTGCAGTGAAAAACTTATTATATAGGTCTGATCACTTCAGATACTTAACATTCAATGAATAATGGCGTGTGACGAGGGCCTCCCGTCGGGTTGACCGCTCGTCTGGTGCAAGTCGTCCAGAAAGTGTAGTTGGAAGGCTAGTCAACTTTATAATATCTCCTTTCCGCCAGTCTCAAGCATTTCAGAAATTGTCTAATATGATTATTAAATTGTCTTATATTTAAAATTATCCCACCAACTTACTGATATCCTTCACAAAGAGCTATTTATGCTTCTGTAAAGATTGGAACACATGTAATTCAAAGTGCAGATTTTCTTTCTTCATGTTGAATGTCTTAAAAAAAACTTTTCTTGATGTTTAACTAAATTCTTTTTCGTAATTTAGTCAGTAACACAATCTTCTGTTCTTTCTTTAACATTAGCATAATTGAAATGATCAGACTGTTTTTGTTTAAATCACTTCATGTATAACATGTGTATATGGTTAGTACATGAACTTAGTATGTATTTGGAATGTGTAACTTTGTTTTTTTTTATAAATTTTTTTATAAAAAAAAGTCGATAGTGGAAAGAAATACGCGGCGCCAAAGGCGGATATTCGTGCATTGGTTCAAATCTCCCCAGTATCATTTTTTTCTCCTTCAATTTGAAATACCTACATCTCGTAATTATAAAGCTAATTTTTTTATGAATAATGCACGTCTTCTTGTTTCTAATTACATATTGGACGCGAATTCCTGTTTCCATTTCAAAAACTAAATCTTAATTATGGATGTTTTATGAAAGACTGTTCATAAAAGTTTAATTTAAGAAAACGTAATTTAATTTTAAGGCAAAAATGAAAAACCAAATCCTCTTTATTTGGACTATGTCCATTTTTTATACCACAGAGGTAGATAAGTATCGTAGAAACATGAAAAACAATCGTATTCACAGCATAGAGCACATCGTATAAATGCTGCATTTTTTCATTTGCTACTGTACGTTACAACATGAACGCAACAGAACTGATGTTGAGCCAAGCTGCAGGATTTGGCCCGAGAAGTAGCAAGACTGTTAAGCTGCCAGACGTACTGGAAATTAAAGGCCGGTTCCCACTAGAGCGCGGCAGCGCGGCGTGCGGCAACGGCAGCGGCAAGCGTTTTCCGCTTTGACGCGGCGGCTCGCGGAATTGGCGTTCCCATCTGGAAGCGGCAGACGCTAGCGGCTTTTTCACGCGTCACCGCCAAACGCTGGCGGGATATGGAACGGCTCGTCATAAAAGAAGAAGAGAAAATGTTGCGCCTGGTTGGCTTCGTGGATTCTGTTGTTGATAGGCTTGTTATCAACGTAGCAGGTGACACTTCCAGAACTGAAATGCAATACCTTCAGTGGCTTCAATATTTAATTATACGGTGAAATCTTTCAATACTCTTACGTTACAAACAGCTTATGCAGAAAAATTACCCTGCGGTTAAGTCAGGAATTTTCGTCATTCTTGTTTCTAATTACAACAGTACATTAGCTAAAAACGATAATGTGCGCGGTTTTCGTGTAGTCGTCTCAAGAGCGTATTGTGGGAGATTTACAGTGTATTATTTCTTTCTGCTTAAAAAAATAAATGACATTCGATGCTGTATTGCTCCTCTGGTCATCTCTTTTTACGTGTGAGCTGCAGCTGGCCACACGTCACTGTAGGCTAACTGTATCAGCTGACCGGCCAGTGCTGTCCGAGTTCAATGCGCTGGTAAAGCTGTTGTCCTGTACTGTGGCCAAGTCGATGTGCGCGTAACGTACAGCACAAAACGTTACCCTTACTATCGTACATGAGAGTACAGCTTGGCTGCAATCCCAAGCGAAACTGAAATCCAATGAGGTTCCAGCAAACGCAGAAGAATACATAGTGCAATGTTTACATCAGGTTTATTCTTATGATGAACAGATTATAGGCAGTAAAACAAGCAACGACGGACAGCGCAAGAAGGATATAAAAAGCAGACTATCAATAGAAAAAAAGGGCATTCTTGGCCGAGAGAAGTCCGCTAGTATCAAACATAGGCCTTAATTTGAGGAAGAAATTTCTGAGGATGTATGTTGGGAGTACAGCATTGCATGGTAATGAAACATGGACTGTGTGAAAACCAGAACAGAAGAGAATCGAAGCATCTGAGATGTGGTTCTACAGACGAATGTTAGAAATTAGGTGGACGAGGAGGTTCTATGCAGAATTGGAGAGGAAAGGAATGTTTGGAAAACACTGATAAGGAGAAGAGATAGGGTGACAGGACATCCGTTAAGACACGAGGGAATGAATTCCATGGTACTAGAGAGAGCTGCAGAGGGCAAAAACAGCAGAGGAAGATAGAGATCTGAATACATCCAGCAAATAATTAAGGACGTAGGTTGCAAGTGCTACTCTGAGATGAATAGGCTGGCATAGGATACGAATTCATGGTGGGCCGCATCAAACCAGTCAGAAGACGGATGAAAAAAAAAGGTGTTTTAACTTGTCAACTCCTCCTATCCCCACCAACCCCACAAAAAAGCCAATAATTTTGTAAGGGAAGCAACGTTTCATACAAATGATCAGGTAAGAAAAGTATAACGTTAATTGCCAGAATGATATTTTCACTCTGAAGCGGAGTGTGCACTGATATGAAACTTCCTGGCAGATTAAAACTGTGTGCTGGACCGAGACCTTTGCCTTTCGTGGGCAAGTGCTGTACCATCTCAGCTACCCAATCACGACTCAGAACCAGTCCCTACAGCTTTAATTCCTCCAGTACCTCGTCTCCTACCTTCCAAACTTCACAGAAGCTCTCCGCACATCTTGCAGAATTAGTACTCCTGGAACGTTAATTATTCTGTAAACAGTTTATATGATTTGAGACAAGTAAGTATAACGCATTTTTATAAATAACATAGCGTAACTGGGTACTAATGAAGCATTACAAATAACCAAAGATCTTCCTGGTGATAGATGACTTATGTAGCTTAGAATCTCTTCCTTCGAACTTTTTCTGCTGAAAATTTTGGGATTGTGTCATCAATATGATACCATTAGCTACAGTATTTCTGATCGACAAAATTGCCGAACTAGAGAGTCGTGACTGACTCATAGTGGGTCTAAGATAATTCCCAATTAGTGTGAGTTTCGAAAAATTCTTCTCACATGATGCTTCAGAAACACACTTTCTAGAAGAACACGGCAAGTTCCATAACTCGATTTCTCACAAATTTCACTCACTGGAAGAAGAGTCAAAATAAGCGACACACATGTCTTGACTGTAGGTACTCGGCCATTTCTAAGAAAATGGTGGTCAAAGTTTTCGACGTAATTTAGATAGCTTTCAGTGCGCAGTTATATCAACTGAAATGGTGGCAGAGTGGCTAGTGTTGCAGCCTCTTCTTTTGCGCTCCATGTTCGAAACCCGGTTACTGTTTTTATTTCCTTTATTTTGTCGATTTATTATCATTTATATACCAACGTCTGTATGTAGACCAGAGCGAGGTGGCGCAGTGGTCAGCACACTGGACTCGCATTCGGGAGGACGACGGTTCAATCCCGCGTCCGGCCATCCTGACAGGTTTTCCGTGATTTCCCTAAATCACTCCAGGCAAGTGCCGGGATGGTTCCTTTGAAAGGGCACGGCCGACTTCCTTCCCCGTCCTTCCCTAATCCGATGAGACCGATGACATCGCTGTTTGGCCTCTTCCCCCAAAACAACAACAACTGTATGTAGACAGTTATTACATGGATGTTCCCATCAAGTTAGAAGCCACAACGACATTATATCAATTATAAAAGTACAACTGGGTTAGTGCCATACGTTTATAATGTGGTATATATGTTTATAGTATTTTCAAGTATCCCGATCTTTTAAATTCTCATATTCTTAAATTTTATTCTTATATCAATTATTTAGGAAGATTTGGTGCATCCTCGTGGATTGTACAGATTATAAAAAGATTTGAAACATAGAAGTTCTAAACACCACGAGCATCATGTAAAGGCAGTTTGTCACAGTGACATTTTTTCGTATGATCTCACTTGGGAAAGAAGCATCATTACCATTGCTGAAGATTTCACACGATGGCAGTAATTTCGCGGCAAACCATACATAATGGATCACTTTACCGAAAACAGGAGCTTTCAACTGCTTGTGAAACAAGATAAACTATAGAAATTTTACTGAAAAGAGTTTCAGATAATTTCCTCATTCATTTAATATTCTTTTTTTTCTTTTTTAAATTTATTTACCAGATATGCCAACGGCCTTGCCGTAGTGGTAACATCAGTTCCTGTCAGATCACAAGAGCTGAGCGCTGTCAGGCTTGGCTAGCACTTGGATGGGTGACCGTCCGGTCTGCCGAGTGCTGTTGGCAAGAAGGGTGCACTCGGCCCTTGTGAGGTTGAGGAGCTACTTGACTGAGAAGTAGCGGCACTGTCCACGAAAACTCACAACAGTCGAGAGAGCGGTGTGCTGACCACATGCCCCGCCATATCCACATCTGGCGATGGCTAAGGGCTGAAGAGGACACGGCGGATAGTCAGCACCATTGGGCCTATTCGGGTGGTGATTGTTTGTATTCACCAAGTATACAATTAGGAGACAAATAAGGGCAAGGTTATTTCAATATACACACACCAAAAAAAGTTTTGCATCACCCCAGTTCCGAGAGTTCCGGGACCTGTACAGAAAATTGGAATAGAGATCAACATAAACATCATTTCCGCCCTTTTTATTGCCCATGAAAACCACACGTTGCATGTTGTACCACCATACAGCGAGACCTTCAGGTGTGGTGGTCCAGATTGCTGTACACATCGGTACCTCTAATACCTAGTAGCACGTCCTCTTCCATTGGTGCATGCCTGTATTCGTCGTGGCACTATCCACAAGTTCATCAAGGCACTGTTCGCCCAGATTGTCCTACTCCTCAGTGGTGATTCGGCGTAGATCCCTCAGAGTGGTTAGTGAATCACGTCGTCCGTAAACAGCCCTTTTCAGTCTATCCCAGGCATGTTTGATAGTGTTTCATGTCTGGAGAACATGCTGGCCGCTCTAGTCGAGCGATGTTGTTGTCGTGAAGGAAGTAATTCACAAGATCTGCACAATGGGGGCGCGAGTTGTCGTCCATGAAGACGAATGCCTCGCCCATATGCTGCCCATATGGCTGCACTATCGGTCGGAGGATGGCATTCACTTATCGTACAGCCGTTATGGTGCCTTCCATGACCACCAGTGACGTACGTCGGCCCCACATAATGCCACCCGAAATCATCAGGGAACCTCCGCCTTGCTGCACTTGCTGGACAGTGTGCCTAAGGCGTTCAGCCTGACCAGATTGCCTCCAAACACGTCTTCGACGATTGTCTGGTTGAAGGCATATGCGACACTCATTGGTGAAGAGAACGTGATGCTAATCCTGAGCGGTCCATTCGGCATTTTGTTGGGCTCATCTTTACCGCGCTGCATGGTGTCATGGTTGCAAAGGTGGACCTCGCCATGGACGTCGGGACTGTGTCTGTGATAGAATATGCACAGTCAACGTCTGTCTTCAGGAGTTCTGGGAACCGGGGTGATGCAATTTTTTTTTTATTGTGTGTATATTGGAAAACACTCGTGTAGTAATTTTCAGTGGACATGGATAGATAAATGAAAAACTAAAACAAAAATAATAATGGCGTTTCAAATACAAGGTGCAAAAATGTAAAGCTGCGAAGCTAGTCACTGTGCACCACTTTAGTTATACTAAGTGTTCCCTAAACGGCAGATAAAGTACCTGGAAAACTTTGACCGTTGTTTTCTATGGACATGGGTACATAAATGAAGAACTAAAACAAAAATAATAATCGTGTTTCAAATACAGGGTGCAAAAGTGTAAAGCTGCGAGTCTAGCCAATGTGCGACCGCTTCAGTTAAACTAAGTGTTCCCTAAATGGCACATAAAATAAATGGAAAACTTTGACCATCGTTTTTTCAGAAACGGTCGAGTATCTGCGGATGTGCAAAGAAAAGTGTTCACTTATTTTGACCCTTCTTCCAGTGAGAAAAGTTCCTGGAAAATCAGGTTATGACGCTTACTGTGTTCTCTTCATTAATCAAGAAAAATCTTAACGCCAAAATCAGGTCGAGCACCCGTTTGGAAAATTTATGTCCATCCACAAACTATAAGAATCTTAAAGATGTCCAACCAAGAGGTACTTCTCCTAGAACTTCGAGAGCTGGCAGAAATCTTTCACATACAAGGATACCGTGTTCAGAAATCTTACCAAAATTGTTAACCAATGGGAAGTTCCCTTTCTGAGGTTTTAACCAGTTTGCTGGGTTCTACAACAGCAGAGCGATCTGATTATACGTTCCATGGCTTTGTAACGCGTGTCGTGTCCTTACAAAAGTCTGTTGATGCACTCTAACATTTGCTTTCTTAGTTCTCACTGTAAAGTCGGCGTTTCATTTGCAGTCTTCTCTCTAGGCACCGTTTTCTTCTTCCTTTTCCCACAGGAACGTCCATTTTGTCACATTTGTCCTTCGCTGACTGAAGTACTTTGTAAACAAAATAATTTCTCTTGTCTTTCAAAAAAAGCTTTAGTCTTACCATTTCCGTAATATACACTCCGAAGCTGACTCGAAGAAAATGTAAATACCTTTGGGCGTGGCTATCTGCTTCAGAGAGCCCACTGTAAACACAAACAACGAGAAATCACACAATCCAGGCAACAGAGCTTAAGAAGCTCCTCTGGTTTCTAAATAATCAGAGAGTTGCTCAGTGGTATCTATAATCTATTAAAGCACTAAAGCACTGGCTTAATAGCTTCATAGTGAGCACTCCATCATGTATTTGAGAGTCTCTTAACTGTAACTCCAACATCTTTCAGGAGGACCATCCATCTACGGGTAGAAGCATAGAAACTTTCCAAGATCCCAAAATAATCACAAATAATGGGACTGTTGCAAAAGCATGCAATCTGCACAGACTGAGAAAGTGCTTTCGCAGGGTACAAAGAATGTCTTAGGATTATGTTCACATTTTCTTGCTTGAAGTGCTCAATGCAGTTCATCCAGTGTAGAAGCACTGTCACATCCTTGTCCTCAACACACTGTTATATCTACTCTGTCCTCTTCAGAAACCTGTAAATTATCTTCCATTGCGTTAATGGCTTTCTTCCCAGTTTGCTGCAAATAACGCGGAAATGATTCCTTTTCTGCTACTTTTATGTTTTTATGTGAATGTAACAAATGATGTCACTGATTTGATCTATGTGTAAGATGTAGATGTTTTCAGAATAGGAAAAAGAAAATTCTCTCAGGTTACTTTGCTCTGATGCAAGTACTTACCTATTTGCATTACCTAACTGGAAAATGTTGAACGATTCTGGGAAGAGCGCTGCATTCAAGAAAAAGCTGTCACAGATAACACAATTATGCACAATGTTCGAAGTCATTTTCAAGGTAGATTTATTGCAGGACCTATACAGAACAATTAATTTTGATGCTAAACCCTTCCTGCTACTTTGTTGTTCAGTTGTTTTCAGACAGCCTACACCATCACATTGTTTACATTTCGTCAAGTTATTTTCAGAGAACCTACACCATCACATTGTTTACATTTCGCCACTTCCTTTAGCAAAGAAGATAAGATACCCACACCAACAACAACAAATCCACTACAAACAGCGTCATTGTTAACACAAAAATTTGAATCACCAGGAGGCGTACCATTTGGGAGTTTCGTTCCTGAAGAACTGACACATAGGTTACTTTCAACAGTGTGGCTTGCTTTGCTTGTGAACTGGTTACAAAGGGATTACCTTTTTTGAATTTCTTGATGCATGGCATAGTTCGTATTTATTGCATACAAAAGGATATGTAATTTCACAAATATATGCAGTACTTGGGCAATAAACATTCAGTAACACGTGAACAAACTGCTTCAGTGAAGCAAAAGTACCTACTAGCAAAGATAATCATTTCACTAGAAACCTGCACTGTTACCAACATATACAATGTATCACATGTATAATCGCTGGAAACAAAACGTTCACAGTTTTTTTTTTCGAAATAATACTGGTTTCTGTAACAGAAATAAAGGGGGCATGGTGGTATACATGACCATAACTTTAAAATTTGGTATATATATATAGGTAATTTTTCATTCGAAACCCTATAATGTATATATATCAATGTAATCAGGAAAAATTATGGAATTTAATAAAGCCATAAAAATTTCGATTTTTCCACATTTATAAGTATCCTGCATCCTTAAGAAACAGATACAACTGATTAGAGTACCTAATAAGAGTGGGGTAAAGAGAGTTCTGGGGTATTTGTTCATGTGGACTGCACACATTCAGGACAAGCATATGCTCAAGGGGAATTATCCCCCATCCCCTACCTTCACCTATTATTATGGTAATTTATTTTGACGTCCTCTGTGTTGGTTTATGACCCGCTGGGTATAATCTGTCCTTCTGAGTAATCCCCCATCCCTCCCTCTGCCACCTCCTCTTCATCTACCCCTCTGGGAGAAGGGATTGTCATCCTGTCCCCAGTACTGAGCTTCTTTTCCCCCTCTGGGAAATCCCCCAGTCCTCTCCTCTTGTCCCCCACTTCCCCCTCCCATTCTTCATTGGAAATTGATGGGAAAAAGACTCAGTCTGTGCTGGAGAGGAAGGATCTCATGACGTGAGATCCAAATCAGTGTCAATAATATGTTGTTTGGTTCAAATTGCGTATTCTTTGTTTAATCAGTTTGCAGGAGATAGGCTCCCCCACTTGGGTAGAGCTCATGTCTACACACCACCATGACCATCACCACGTTCCACGATGTGATAACTGTAAACACCAAGGAATGGAATGAAGTGCGATATATTAGTTGCCGCTTTAGGTCGCCCACACATGAGCCTGTCGTCTGCGTGCTGCCAGCACCTGGCAGAGTGCCGAGTACACACATCTGCATGCCACAGAGGTCGAAAACTGCCCAGTGTCCTAATTGTAGATCACAAAACTAAATACTGCTGACCATGGCCCAGGAGTCAAAGTCTTTTGTTATTTGATACCTGGGAAACCACCTCTGCTCCCTCTCAAGTCGCTGCTTCCTGTTATAACACACGTGCCTCAAACCTGTAAGCCAAGATGACAGGCCTACCCACTGGAGGTACCTCCATTTCTTCTCACCCTGACAAAGAGTCAGGTGGTGGCATTTCTTTGATTTGGAAATCCAGACTAGCTTTCTGTCTCTGTCTGCTTCAAATGCTAGCTCACTGTTTGTGTGAACACATGTGTGAACCAACATGTCCAACATGCAAACGTTTTCATATCTTCTCAGAATTCTGTGTTCCTGTTGGCTAATGCTGGGGACAAAGGGAGAGCTGTCGCAATGCAATAACAAAAATGGTGGAAAATAGTCCATGTGCAGTACCCTATCAAATTAATTGTTTAACAATTTACACAAGTCAAATAGACCACCTAAAACACTCACCACTACCTTACAATGATTCTTATTTGTCATGAAACATATTTTCAACATTTGAGAAACACAGAAACATTTTGCAAATCAAGTAATTACGAGGGTAATCCCAAAAGTAAGGTCTCCTATTTTTTATAAGTACATAGACCCGTTTATTTCTACAATGGTTTACATCAGTTTATAGCTTGAACATTTATCTATTTTTCGACGTAATCACCATTTCTATCGATTCATTTTTGTAGACGCTGTGGCAGTTTTTGTATGCCCATGACATACCAGTTCGCCACCAAAGTGTTCAGAAAGTTACGAACCTCTTCTTTCACCTCGTCGTCGGAGCTGAATTGCTAGGACCACAATTAATGCTGATAGGCACTGTGAGACTCTGAAAAAACTCAAACGGGCAATTCAGAACCGAAGAAGAGGAATGTTGAGTTAGGGCGTACGCATTCTCCATGACAACGCTCGCCCACACACCGCTCGGCAAACTGTTGCTCTCCTGCAACAGTTTCAGTGGTACATAATCACCCACCCACCCTATAGACCTGACTTGGCGCCCAGTGACTATCACCTGTTCCCTAGGTTAAAAGAACATTTGGCCCGAAAGCGATTCACCTCCGGCGACGAGGTGAAAGAAGAGGTTTATAACTTTCTGAACAACATGGCGGCGAGCTGGTATGACATGGGCATACAAAAACTGCCACAGCGTCTACAAAACTGCATCGACAGAAATGGTGATTGTGTCGAAAAATAAGAAGTGGTATAGATCTCAGCTCTCAACTCCCTTTTCGTCAGAATATCGCTTACCTGCCATATTCTCATTAATCTTCTTGTCTTTGGTCTATAGCATTTGAATCCACCTGCTTTCGACGAGTATGAAATGTTCCGCGTGAAGTCAGACACACATGCTAATTCTCTCGAAGTCCCATCACATTCCGACAGCACTGTTGAATTGGTTGGAAGACTGTCTAGTCTCCACCTGTCACTGAATAGGTAGAGAGGTATCACAATGAGAAAAACAGCACACTAACTTACAAGAATAAAGTCATAACCATGCATAATATACATGGACTACACAAAGAAATTCAGAAGCATAACAGCTACAATTCATTGACATCGAATGATTGTCTACAAATATTCCCCTGTAAATGTCCTAATCTCCTTAATTGTATTCCTATGATTACTACACTAGAAATACAACAGAGTATTGGTGTCAGAGTCTTTATTGATAGCACAGCGTTTCATGAGAAATACATCACTTTTTTTTCAAATGGACCATACCTCCATAATTCGAATCTAACATTATCATAGAACATCCAATACACCGGCCATTGAATCATTTACATCGGTGCAACAGCCTTACACCTCCACACATAATTTAGAGCAATTGCAAGAGTAGGGGTTATTTGGGACTTAATCACAGCATTGCTCATTTTTTATCCCCATGTGCTTTCCAATAGTGGGCTGTCCATGATACTCTGTTCTGTCTAAAGTAGAGTATATCCACATGGGTAGTATGCCTATGCATACTGCTAGTTGTTTATTTAGAAGCAAACCCAGTACTTCCATGCTTATCCAACTACTGTACAGCAAGAGCTAGTTAACCAACAAATACAAGCCAGACCAAATCAATGTCAATGTTTCCTCCAGCAACAGCAATCATCTTAGTACACACCTTTATCTGCATTGTAGTGTGACAGTCTCTAGGTGACATACCGACAGGATTTGCGGTCACTAGCCTCCTACACAGTCACATATTAGTGGGTCGATCCCTCCCCCCCTCCCCCTCTATTAAAAATCTATGCAGATGAATTCGATCCTGACATATTCTTTTGCTTCAGCTCGCCAAGTTGTCAGTTCACAGTATTTGGATTGCTTTCCTTAAGATTCCAGCAAATGAATCCGAACCAGACATATGCAGTATACCTCAGTCCACTCCAGATGCTTACTGATAAGCATTTTACAGCTTCTAATAACAATGCACTGGATTTCTAGTTCTATTAATGTGCATACATTTAGCTGCATTCAGGTCAGTTACCAATTCCACCACAGGTGTTCCCACCTGCTTGCAGACAACTCCATCACTTGCGAACATCACACATTCACACTGCAGGTGGTTGTACAATACAAGATGGAGGGTTCATCACCCCAGTATTATCGATTACCCATCCATCCCAATCTCACACACTGAGTAAAAAAAAAAAATGGTTCAAATGGCTCTGAGCACTATGGGACTTAACATCTATGGTCATCAGTCCCCTAGAACTTAGAACTACGTAAACATAACTAACCTAAGGACATTACACAACACCCAGCCATCACGAGGCAGAGAAAATCCCTGACCCCGCCGGGAACCGAACCCGGGAACTCGGGCACTGAGTAAAAAAAATTCCGACTTACTTCCATACATACCCTAATCCAACGTATGTATACAAGAGAAATATGTCGTCTTTCCCAGACATTTTTGTTTCTGTCCCATATTCAAATGGTGTATGCCAACCTATACGATCCTAGCAACATCTACATGATGTTTTTGCTTCGCAGATCGGTCATGTAACACGAACAGGATTGGTAGACAGCGAGTATGTAGTGTTGAGGTGTTGAATCGACAATACTGTTTACCAGTATATATCATTTAACCAAAAATGGTTCTATGCATTATAATGTCAGTAAGGCAGCTGATAATGACCTCAGAGCTATAGTGGAAACTGAGAATGTATAGTGAGGCAAAAAGGTGAGGCTCATTCAAACAGAATGGGTGGAGCTGTGCAGCAAAGTGACTTATGTATTGAGGAGCAGTTGAGAACTAAATACGACATATTCTGTCTCAGCTTTTCCATCTTCCACAGCAGGAGTGTTAGTGCATCAATACTCGTTGTGCTTGGTGTTACTACTTCAAAATTAACAGCTTGAGTCATCACAAGACATACTTCTAAAGCAAGGAGGTGCTGTGAACATACATGGTTTTGAAGAAGTGGCATGTGCTGCAGTGAAGAGAGGGTGGATCGGTGGTACTGTTTTGCTTAAGATAGTGCATACATTGAGATGGAGATGAGCTGTTCATTATCTTGGTCACTCAATCATTCTAAGATCAACAGAAGATCATTGCAAGATGGTATACCTACTCCAGCAGGTTTTGCATGCGATAAATGTGGAACTCAAAGCGTACAAAAAACAATTATCTGTGAAATACTGTCGATAATTTTCTAATGTCAGCCATGCTACTTATGTACAATGATGGTTTGTGGCCCTCCCACAATTAACAATTGTTCCATTAAAAACAAAGACTTCCATGCCGTCTACCTGCATGTAAACTCCATCCTGACTTCGATCTGTGGTTGGCTTACGATTAAAATACAGCTCATCAAACGAAGCAATGGAATCAGATGTCTATAACTCAGCTACCAAACATTTGTCAAGGCTACTTAAGTAAAGTGATGCTTTGTGTGGTGCTTGTGGTGCTTCCTCCCATTGTTAATAAATATGCTATTAAAACTACAGTCTTCCATGCCATATACATGCATATAGAGACCCCTCTTATTTCGAAATGTGATTTTCTTAGGAAGAAAAAAAATACTCAATAATTGGGCGGTGCAATGGATTGAGATCTCCAAACGACTGTCAGGGCTATTTAAGTACGGTGATGCTGTGTAGGACACTCCCTTCCATAGTTAACAAATGTTCCGTTAAAACTACAGTCTTCCCCACCATATAAATTCCATACTGATTTTTGAAATGAACTTCCAAATCGCTAACATTTAAACAGGATTAAACTCAAAAAGTCAATTTCCTTAGTTTTAAATCAGAGCTTAAAAAGCAGATTTTTTTTTTTTTTTTTTTTTTTTTTTTTTTTTTTTTTTTAGTGGAGGGGCCTTCCTATCATATTCCTACGTCTGTGACACAGTCAGTGCCAGAAAGGTAGATTTCCGATGAGGTGGTGACTAAGTGTTTGAAATTCTAAGAAAATAAGCATAAACTACAGGAAAAACAATTGTAAAAACTTCTAGCTTCTGCGATATTCCAGACAGCTGCTTCATCAGAACAGCAATTTTTAAGTCAGCCATTTCCAACTTTTATGGTCTGATCACAGGTCCTTAGATGCTTTCTTGCCATTTATATATAGTGTTCCTACAGCCATTACATTGTCATCCCTATGTAGGAGACAGTTTCTCAGTCCTGGCAGAAATGAACTTGAGAAATTTACCATGGAGATAGCTGCTAAAGCCACCACACACATTTGAAAGTGATTGTCAGTTGGACTCCGCCGGCCGAAGTGGCCGTGCGGTTAAAGGCGCTGCAGTCTGGAACCGCAAGACTGCTACGGTCGCAGGTTCGAATCCTGCCTCGGGCATGGATGTTTGTGATGTCCTTAGGTTAGTTAGGTTTAACTAGTTCTAAGTTCTAGGGGACTAATGACCTCAGCAGTTGAGTCCCATAGTGCTCAGAGCCATTTGAACCAATCAGTTGGACTCCTCCTCCTACCAAGTCGTTGTGTGCTGCTAGACACTTTAGAACAGCACAAGGAGACATGACCAATCACAGACATGTATATGTACCTAACAAGTGAACCAGACATATAAACACACACACACACACACACACACACACAGACAGACAGACACACACACACACATACACACACACACACACACACACACACACACACAGGGTGTTTTTGGGAGCGATGGAGGGACTGCCCCTCGTGAGTCTCATGTGGATGATACAGTACATTAAGTGGACGGTAGACTATAGCAGTCCCTCACTCGATTTCATTACGATCACAGCGCATTTCGTAATAACGAATTGGATTTCTTTATTTTACAATCCGAAATCTGTACTTACCAAGAATTAATAACAGTTTTGCAGAATCAGTGTGTTGAACCCGGGACTCCAGATGGAAGAGCTGAAACTGGGACCCACCGCGCCATATTTCTTCAGGAGGCCTAGCAAGTTCAAGAGTGTCAAGGGGCAGTGCAGTGATACAGCGGTATTCGGTAACATTCGTTTATTCAGATAATTTACAGTACTCGATGGGTGAAGCGTAGTGTCGGCGTGCCGCCTGCGCACTGTCCCGCGAGTCCAGCTGGCTCAGCAGACTCCTGGTATGCCGACGCCGCTGCTGCCCTTATCAAGGCCGCCCCGCTGGAGGTCTGCCGCGCTCTCGGGATGCGTTGCGACTTGCACTGCGCTGCTGCCTGCGATTCCGGAGACTGCTACAGTCCCTGGTCCTCGCCACTCTCCACCCCTCTGGCCTGCTCTTTCCGACCATGGAACGAAGGTGGGTGCACTGGGCACCAGTGGCCCTCGGGTCGCCACTGCTCCCAGAACAGGACCGGATTCGAACCCGCGCCCTCCTGGATGCTGTGTCGCAACTTGCAATTAGTGATGCTTGTCAGATGGCAACACCTGCTGCTGTCTCTGGCGCTGTTCCAGCGCTGCTGCACCTCTCACATCGTACGCCTCGCTCGGACTCCGGTACGCCAGATGGGAAGCGAATGCGGCCTGTAGACCCGAGTGGAACCGAGCCCTTCCTGGACCTGTTGCAGACTGATGTCACTGCCCTCTTTGAGGCAGATCATGCGTTCTCCAAGTTCCACGCTGCTGTTCCATCCCACGCCGGTGCTGTGTCCCTGTAGGCAGAATATAGTCCGAAAAAGTACATAGAAAACAGAATACAACTTGATGCAGAATACTTAAAACATTGCTGACAGACTGGCCCCTAAAAGCAAGGACCAGCACAGGTCCATCCCAACGCTCGACTGACCTGGTACACTCTATCCCAAGCTAAAATTGTCCGTCTATTTATATCAGTTTTCCCCTCGCTTCTGATGTAGTGTCAGAGAGAGACAGAAACTATGGCAGGGATAAATTCCCACACGTCAGCTACTTACAAATCGCCACTCTTGACTCTGGCCTAGTGCCCCGCCTCATACATCGCAATAACTTAAAGCAACGCTGCAATTTTCTGCCTCGTTGTTGCTCCTCTCAGAATAAACTGTGCGTGCAATACTGCCATCGCAGCTCCGTGCCCGCGAATGCCATGTTTACCTTGCCTGGCCCACTGGCTGTTGACTGTTACCACACACTGCCAGTGGCCCCAGATTTCATCGCCCAACCATGCCTTCTTTGAATTTTGACGACATTTCCCTTTCCTTCAGCTAGGACTAATGCTAACGCAGCACACCTCCCTCTTTTCAACAAGATTCGTCCCGAATCGAGATATAACAGACGTGGTCTGTGGATGCGTAAACACACCTTGTTCACAAAATTTACATTCTGTAGACTAAAACTAACAAGAACATCAAAACACTAACTCTACAACTGTACATTGTTTACACTGGTTACCCATCTCTTAGATAACTGATGTGTTGGCACCTCCTCTAGTGGTTCACGTTTCCACATTCTCCACAAAGCTATATTCAAGAAAAATAGAAAAACCGGAACACCCTGTGGTGCAATGCTCACTGTCATTATTCTGTCGCTCTGATGCTGTTCTAACGTTCGAACGTGTTCCAATACTTTATCAACCGTGATAGAGCCTTCCTGCGCATTAATAAAGGAATGCAACGTTTCCAAAAACTCTGGGTTTAGCGTGGAGTTTAAATATGTCAGATTCTGCACTGGTAATATGGAGGAGTAGGAGGTTAGTGTTTAACGTCCCGTCGACAACGAGGTCATTAGAGGCGGAGCGCAAGCTCGGGCTAGGGAAGGATGGGGAAGGAAATCGGCCGTGCCCTTTCAAAGGAACCATCCCGGCATTTGCCTGAAACGATTTAGGGAAATCACGGAAAATCTAAATCAGGATGTCTGGAGACGGGATTGAATCGTCGTCCTCCCGAATGCGAGTCCAGTGTGCTAACCACTGCGCCACCTCGCTCGGTGCACTGGTAATATCTCTAGATTGCCTTGTGTATAAAACAACGTTCCATATGACAAAGCTAAAGCTGTTTCACCCATACGTGATGCTGGAAGACAGAAATGATCTCTAGATCGCCTTCCGTATAAAACAACGGTCCATATGACAAAGCTAAAGCTGTTTCACCCAAACGTGATGCTGGTGGAAGACAGAAATGCTCCCTCACAATCTCACAAACAGTACCATTTATAATTATTCCACTTTCCCACAGTTGCAACCTCCTTATTTTATTCCCTCTCTGACTGGTATAACAAGTGACCATCACCGACATCGGCGTAAATACCGAATATAAGCAACGCCTCCCTACCTAACAGAAACACCCACACCACACACACAGGCACCTGCTGAACAACAGAAGGACATGCCCCCTATTTCACCTCTGGCGGCCCAGGCACCGACGGAACCGGATCCAGAGCCGACAGAGGACACAACAAACACTGATGAAGACGGGCCGTGGCAGCAGGTCGGCCCAAGGCGCAAACAGCAGCCAACTACGCAAACAAGTGAGCCCACAAACTCACGAGGCAACGGCCAAGCGCTGCTGCCAACACCATCCACGCCGCGAACAAACAATAACAACACAGGGACCAACACAAACAACCCTGCGACTGCAGCAACCACAAACATACACGCAGCTACGCAGAACACTAACAACACCGCGACTGGCTTCCCACCGGTCATCATTCACAACTATGGAGACCTAAGTCTCCTAAACAGAGAATTTAACAATAAGCACAGCCCCACAACATACTACTCCAAGCTCACCGGGGAACACGCCGCACTGTACGTGGCGAACAAGGCAGACTACACGAATCTACTGGACTTTCTCAAAGAAAGGAAGGTAGAACACTTCACGTACAGGACAGTCTTGGAAAAAACACAACAGTACGCGATTAAGGGGATAGACTCACGAACCCCGACCGACACGGTACACAACGAACTCTCTGCTCTCGGGTGGGAGTGCATTCGGGTAAACCGGATGTCAGAGTTCGGCACAGCGAGACCGTCACATAACTACATGGCGGAGCTGGCCGACACGGCCAAATCCCGCGACCTGCTGAAGTTAAAATTATTTCTTCACATGGTCGTTAATGTAGAGGTGTACAACACGCCGCGCACCCCCCAACAATGCCACAACTGCCAGCGCTATGCGCACGCGGGTATCAGATGCGGTCTCGCACCCCGCTGCCGCATTTGCGCCGGCGGTCACACAACCCAACGCTGCAAACTCCCCAATACAGCACCTCGCAAGTGCGCCAACTGTGGTGCTGCCCATCCGGCAAACTACAGAGGGTGCATTGCATACAAAGCAGCTCTGAGGCGCAAAATCGCCAAACATGCGAAACCAACCGCCATCACAGTTCCAAAACCGCCCCCGCGCCCAGTAAGAAGTGGATTATCCTTCGCTGGAGCGGTCGCTGGCAGCCCCAGCAGCGCGGGACGGTCAGAGGAGCCCCAGAGCTCAGAACACGCTCAGCAAACACCCCCAGCAACAGGCACACAACAGACATGCACAACAAATGACACCACACCCGCACCGGGCACACCACACGAAACAAGCAACAACACCACCCTACCCCCTGAGATCGCGAACTGCAGCCCACCACAGGCTACAGAAAACGCACACACACAGGGACAACCACAGCGCCAGAGGAGGAGGAGAAGGAGAAACAGCCGCAGCACGAGGAACACGACCGCACCACAACAAGTACACAGTCAACAGAACACCAACACCCACGAACACATCCCGGACACCAACTCAACAACCCACATAACACACCCACTCACCTCAGAAAATACACAGGCGCCCACAACTGCCACACGAACAACCGACTCGCAGGCCAGCCCTCACCAAACGCCAACACTGGAACAAGCGGCCGCTAACACGACCAACAACTCCCAGGCCGACATGACCAACATCACAACAACATTCCAGAGAATAATGGAAACATTATTCCCCGGACGCACGACCACCGAAATAGTCACGAAGATTATGGGGTGTGTCTCGCAGCTCTTTATGCAGTTCATGTCGGGTACGCTCAACTGGACTAGCTTCCAAGCCACTATCACACCGCTCTTTACACTACTACATGGATAATACACCACACCAGCCCCGAAACGCAGACTTAAACACAGTCACACAGATCCTGTTTTGGAATGCCAACGGGATCGCAAACAAAAAAGCCGAGATGGCCGCGTTCATGGAGCGAAAGGGTATCCGAATCGCTCTTGTGAACGAAACACTGCTTACGCCTCGCAAACAACTAAACCTCCCAGGTTATTGCGTCTATCGTACCGACCGAGCGGATGGCAGGAGGGGAGGCGGCACGGCAATCATTATACACAGAGACATAGACCACACGAACATCGAGCTCCCAGCACTTGAAAGACTGGAGGCTACGGCCGTTAGGGTCAAGTTCAACGGAGCCAACACCACACTGGTATCGCTATACAATCCTCCTAAAAACATAGTAACACGCGATATCAGCCCAGTACTCAACATGGCACCGCGGGTAATAGCCGCTGGAGACCTCAACGCAAAACACCCCGATTGGAACTCACGAATACGAACCTCCAACGTCAAGAAACTGTACGAACACGCACTAGGCCGAAACTACATTATACTTGGGCCGGACGTTCCCACGTTCGTGCCTACACAGGCCCGACATAGGCCAGACGTGTTAGACATAGCCCTCATAAAGGGCATCACATGCACACTCAACCTAACGGTTGAAAACGATCTGGACTCAGACCACATGCCTGTAATACTGCACATGGAAGAGACACTGCAGGACATTGAACCACGCAGGATGCTTAACTACAAACGTGCGAACTGGACACTGTTCAAGGAAACGCTTGATAGTCGCATTCCTGACACCCACGAAATTAACAACACACAGCAAATCGATGAGGCTGTGGAGGCTCTCACAACTGCCGTCCAAGACGCAATGACTGACGCCATTCCATTTACAACACCAAGACAACACTCGACGGCCCTGCCCCAGGAAATCCTGGGCCTTATCTCAATGAGGAACCGCCTCAGGAGATACTGGCAGCGTACCAGGCGCCCGTTCTATAAACTGCACGTCAACAGACTCCAGGGCATAATACGGAATAAAATCCAAACATTCAGAAACGAACAATGGGGACAGAGACTCGCTCGGCTGGATACCACACGTCCTGGCGTGTGGCAGCTGGCCAGACACTTCACCAGGGAGAAACATTACATTCCCACGTTACAAGGACCAGACGGCCCAGCCTACTCCGCGACGGAGAAGGCAGAGCTTATGGCCACAACACTTGCAGCGTCCTTCATGCCGAATCTGGTTCCTTCAGACCCAGCATTCACACTTGAAACGGACCAGGAGGTTACACGACTTGTAGCCCAGCCCTCGCGCGACGTAATCAGACGTGCTAGCACAAATGAAGTCACATGGGCTATCAAGCACACCAACGCTGGAAAAGCCCCTGGGCCTGATGGCATTCAAAACCGTGTCCTCCAAGAGTTCACGGATAAAGCCGTAGAATACCTCACACACCTAACGAATGCCATCCTGACACACCAACACTTCCCTGACTTTTGGAAGGCGGCCAAGGTCCTGATGTTCAGGAAGCCAGGGAAAGACCACTCCCTCCCACAAAATTACCGACCCATCAGTCTGCTGTGCTCGCTCAGCAAGATTGTTGAGAAGGTAATACTAAAACGTATCACTAGGCATTGCATCGCCAACGACACCCTAAGACCGGAGCAATTCGGCTTTAGGAATCACCACTCGACAACACAACAACTCCTCCGCGTAGTCGAACATATAACACACGGCTACAACATGAACAAAGCCACAGGGGCCGTGTTCCTAGACATCGAAAAGGCTTTCGATCGTCTCTGGCACAACGGACTCATACGCAAACTAAGCGAAGCTGGTTTCCCAGACGGACTCGTACGTCTCATACACTCATATCTCACGAACAGATGTTTCAACACTAACGTGCAGGATAAACAATCAACACAACACGGTATCCAAGCTGGAGTACCCCAAGGAAGCATTCTGGGGCCCATCTTGTTTAACCTGTACATTAATGACTACCCAGCGACACGAAACACGACGTTAGCCGTCTACGCGGATGACACAGCCATCCTCGCGCAAGACTGGAAACCGTCGAACATCAACTCACGAATACAGACAGCACTCAGAACAGCTGAGCCTTGGCTGGAGCGATGGCGTATTAAAGTAAACGTCGACAAGTGCGAAGCAGTTCTGTTCACACGCAGACCGAAACTACTGCGCAAACACCAACACTGTAGACCGATAACACTACATACACGCCCAATACGTTTCCGAGAGAAAGTCAGATACCTTGGTGTCTGGCTGGACCGGAAACTTACATGGGGGGACCACATCGAATACGTTGCCAACCGAGCGCACGCGAGGCTCAAACAGCTCTACCCAATGCTCAACAGGGAAACCACACTGAATAGGAGGGTGTCGAGGTCCTTATACACTACACTGATTAGACCTCTGATGACGTACGCAGCTCCCGTCTGGGGATATGCAGCTCCCACACGACTGCGCCGCCTGCAGATCATACAGAACAAAGTGCTACGAATCATTAGCAATGCTCCACGCTACACACGCACCGTGGATCTTCACCATGAATACCGCCTTGATACCCTCAAGGAAGTATTCAAGAAACACGCTACACGACTATACAGGTACTCGAGACACTCGAACAATCCTTTCATCCTCACTCTGGGAAACTACGATCACAACCACAGGTGGAAACACAAGCGACCAAAGACACTGCTAGCTAGGGCATAACCACCTATGGTAAACTAACATACGCAAACAGCGACAAACGTCGGTAAGCCCCTGCATATCAGCAATACTGACTGGCAGCTACCAGCTGCTATTAGAGCCGACCAACAGGCCACAGCAGGGACACCGACGAGCTCGCCCACAGACGCACGAACAATCTCCCAACACTCCCTCACACTGTGCCTCCGGTATATGACCTATCGGACACAAGACCGATAACAAACATAACTGTTGCAGGTTGCAGGACGCTGAACGAGGACTCTGTACCAGCACCCAGCGCCAGCCGCCGAGCAGCACAAACGCACAACGTCAAGGTATCGACATGCATGATACCCACTACTAACAAAGCCTATCCTTGCACAACCTATCGCAGGCAGCAAGACAACCGCTACTGCTCTTGCCGCCCGACCTAACTTTCGCAGAGGTTTTTTTTCCCTTGGCTCTTGCCTTGGCACTTTTTTTTCCTCTGCCCTTCAAACCGCTACCCTTCGTCAGATTTCGACCAATCTATCTCCAGATGAGCGCGTATTAATGGTTAATCCTAACCAGACGTACGCAAACATCGCAGTACCCACATCCTGCGACACCTCACTTTAGTGAATACTAACCCTTATGCAGAGATGGCAGTAGACCTTTTTGTGTTGGCCATCATGCCGGTGTGGGCGTGGAGGGGCTTCACCTCTTGTTAAAAAAAAAAAAAAAAAAAAAAAACCTTCTGGAAGTAGGAATGTGTCGATAACACCTCTTTCTCACAACCTGAGGCATTCGTACTCCCCAGGAACAATCCAACTTCGCATGTACTACTATCCGTAAAAACTGGTCGATTAGGGCAAATCATCACTCATTCCTGCGTACAATGCTTCAACTCTGACAATGGTAGTACTTCGTGAGTTTCTCTGTTCGCCAAAATTAAAAGTACATCTCACGTCCTAATCTGAACCCATTTACCGATCTCCTTCCATTTCACTGGGTGTGGATGAACAGTGTAACACTCATAACGTGAGTCAACTCTGACTACTGGAAAATTGACATCGATGTAAACTCGCGCCCCATCCGTCCTCATCTGTACCAACGACACATGGAAGAATATTGGTATAGTGGCCCGTGTTACCTCCACTACATGTTCTATATCTCGTGGAAATTTCCTCTTCGCTAATTGTAATCCTCTAAAAAGTTCGTCTGGAGAGATTAGCACTGGACTAAGATGCCCATTTACCGCAAGATCTACTGCTTCCTGTACCGTCGTAACTTCTGTATGTGCGTCACTTTATCAGTCTGCTAATGCCCTGAGCACCCGGCAATGGCCAACTTACCATCCAATATGTTTAATCGTTTCTGCAGCATCTCCAAATTGCTATTTATAGCTTTCCGTGTCTCGCCCCCGCGTATCGAGTCAATTACGCCACTAAGGTTCATACGAGCTTGGTGTTATTCAAGACCCTTGTTTCTAGGCTTCACAAGCGTGTTGTGTGCCAATATATGGTTCCTCTAATCTCACTTACCGCTTTTTCCACCTGAATTACTGATTGATTCAATGCTCGGACATCATCATCATCCGCTGTACTGAACGCCATTTTCAATATCTTTCCCCCTGCATTTATCCATCCCCCTTGCGCCTAGTTGCCGCATGTGACACACTCTCCACTAACCGAGACAATTGCTCCCTAAGTTTACTATAAGTCAACTGTAATTCTTGATACTCCCCTTGTACTTCTTTTAATATGTGATTTCTTTCCCCCTCGGTATACAATTCCGAGAATGATTCCTGTAATTTTCGTACTTCATTCCTGATCTTCCACACTTCTATTGTTGTTTGTAATGACCACTTATGACTTGTTACTAATATATCTGGCTGCCATGAATACAGTACCCCTGACTGCAAGGTCTGGAGCATTATCTGTTGATGTCCGGCTCCACCGCTGTGACCACAGATCAGCATCCCCATGGCTATCATCCATCACGTCCACATACTTTTGACCCTGCGAAGAAAAGGAAGGAAACGTGCCTGTACCACCCCTTTTCCATTGCAAGTTACTACAACATCGTACGATATCCTCAAAAATTCCTGATAGTTCAGTCTGCCCCTATCGAATTCTCTGAATAAAAAAAGTCTCCCCCCATACAATGACAAAAAATAAAACAACAAACAAGAAAAATGCAACTATTATCGGACCCACCAAACTGTGAGAAAAAGAGAGAGAAAATAAAAGAAACCACACACACAAAAAAACAAAACGCAAATCATCCCTTGATACATAAACACAAAATGTAAACATGCCATACAGTACTACACATACAATAATTTACTCCCTCCGTGACCATAATGCATACGGAACACTATGCGTCTGCTGTTGTTCTTCCTCCGAAAGTTTCTTCCTCTGCTTGCTTTACCTAACCTCTACAATCAGGTCACTTCCTTATAATTGAGGTAAACTACCCACCATTCCTTTAAAAGGCTTTACTCTACTCACATGGATAATGGATGTTTTTGTTGGTAGCTGCACTTTAACATTCACAGGCGAAGTCATCTTCACGACCCGGTATGGTCCGGGGTACTTCATCAAGAATTTTTTCGTTTTTCTGTTAGGTGTATATGGATTCGTGATTAATACCCATTGACCTACCCTGCACTGTGGTAAAGGTCCCAACCGCCTATTCGGCCTCTCTAACGCTTTAGAATTGGCCTTCTGTACCCTCTTCCAGACTTCCCGTATTGTCTGTGCAAATTCCCTCACTGCGTCCCCTTTAGCTCCCGATTTCGGACATAGAACGCCAAATGGCGATGGCATCTTTCTTCTATAGACCACCTCGAACGGTGGCATTCCGACCCCCGAGTGTATTTTAGTGTTATAACTCGATACCACGTATGGAAGATAAACGTCCCAGTTATCATGGTTTACATTCACTTAATAACTTAGCATTTTCGAAATTGTCCTATGTACTTTCTCTGTTCTCCCATTCGCCTGTGGATGAAATGGACTAGTCTGCAATTTTTTAATTCTCAATAGACGACACAACTGTGACATTACTTCGGATATGAAGTTCGTTCCCTGATCCATAATTATGGTATCAGGCACCCCAGACTTCAATAAGCAGTTATTGACTAAAGCTTGTGCTACCGTACTTGCCTGTTGGTCTGATATTGCGACCATGGCTAGAAGCAGCGAAAAGTGATCAATTATAGTTAAAACGTAACGATTCCCTGCCGGTGCTTTGTTGAACGGCCCGCAAGTATCTAGCCCGATAAACTCGAATGGTTTCGAAGCCTCTGGTAACCGTTGCAATAGAATTCTTGCACACACCACATCTGCTCGCTGTGCACATGGCACAAAATTTCCTACTTATTGTTCCACATCCGTTCTCCGAGTGCGCCACCAAAATCGTTCTGCTACTCGTCTTTTCGTTACTCGACGACCACTTTGCCCCGAAAGTACATGATCATGGGCCTGCTTTAAGACTTCCTCTCTCAAACTCTTTGGCACCACTACCCGTGGTCAGCACGTGGTAACTTTACACAACAAATTTCCCTCAACAATGAAATGTGGTTGAGTTCTAAAACCCTGGCACTGCTCATCCTCTGCTTGTGCCCTTTGCCAATCCACGACGCTCTTACCCATTATTTCTAATCCGTCTAATTTGCGACTTAATGCGTCTGCATTCTCGTGTTTCTTCCCTGACTTATGAATTACTTCAAAGTCAAATTCACTTAATTTTAGAGCCCACCATGTTAACTGACTAGAAGGATCCTTGACTCCCAGTAACCATCTCAATGCTGCATGATCCGTCATGACCTTTAACTTCCTATCATAAAGGTAACAACGAAAATACGGTACTCCATATATTACAGCCATCTCCTCCTTTTTTCGTTGTGGTATAATTCCGCTTTGCCCTATTTAACTGTCTAGAAGCATACGCCACCGGACGCTCCTGTCCATTCACCATTTGCCCCAAAACACATCCTACTGTGCCATTTGAAGCGTCACATGATAAGATGAAGTCTTCTTCAAAATTCGGAAACACCAATACCGGACCAGAAACTAATCTCATCTTTAATTTATCGAAAGCTTTCTGACATTCCTCCGTCCATTGAAATTTAACCTCTTTCTTTAAAAGCTTTTTTAACATCTGGGCTATTTTAGCAAAATCTTTTACAAATTTACGATAATATGAACATAACCCAATAAACGATTGTAATTGCTTCGTTGTACATGGTGTCAGAAAATTTTGAACTGCCTATGTTAACTGAGGATTATTGAGTTTCTCCCGGCGTATTTGATAATCAAAATATCCAAGGGTATGCTGCCGGTCTATAGTGTCCAACGGGCACAATATTTCGGCGATAAAACATGTCGCCATCATCAGGCGACATGTTTGATCGCCGAAATATTGTGCCCGTTGGACACTATAGACCGGCAGCATACCCGTGGATATTTTGATTAACTGAGGATTAGTTTGAACCCCTTGTTCACTGATTACATGACCTAAATATTTGACCTGCATCTGCGCAAAATTACATTTTTCTAAATTTAATGTTAACTGCGCCAACCTCAATCTTCTAAAGATTTCTCTTAAACGCGATACATGTTCTGGTATATCCTTCGAAAATACTATAATGTCATCTAGGTAAACCATACATATCTTTGGTTTCAGTCCCCTTAAAATCCCATCTAATAATCACTGAAAAGTTGCCGGTGTATTGTTCAACCCTAATGGCATGCGTATATACTGATAGTGCCCCCCAGGAACAGTAAAAGCTGTCTTTGCCCTATCCTCTGGTGCTACTTCCAACTGATGGTATCCACTCCGTAAATCCATCGTCGTAAAATGCTTACCTTGTCCCAGATTGTCCAATATGTCCATAATATTCGGAATCACATACGCGTCCGAAATGGCTTTCGCATTCAGAAACCTATAATCGCAGCAAAACCTATATTTCCTTGTACCATCCACCGACGTCTTAGGTACGAGAACTACATAGCTTGAAGATGGACTATCGCTAGGCTCTATGATTCCATCCCATAGTTGTTGTTCTATGAACTCCTCTAGAAGCGGTTGCATATGACGTGCTATCCTATATGGTTTCCTGAACACTGGTGTATTGTCCTCCGTTGGTATGTGATGTTTCGTAATCGGTGTTGCTGGTAACCTACCCTCCATTCCGAAAAAGTCGCTAAATGTCACTAACAATTCTTCTAACGCGACTCTGTCGTCTCCCAACAAATGCTGTAATTTTCCCCTTAATTGCGTTGCATCGACGTTTTGCTTATGGCTCGCCTCTAAATCCTCACTATCGATGTCATCTTCATCAAAAGCCCCAACGTGGCCAATAACAACCCTTTCGACAAGCTAAAATCTGCTCTGCCGAAGTTATCTATACTTACAGGAACCCTATAATCTCCTTCCACATAACTTTCGTGAGCTAAACTCCTCCGCACAAAACAGTGCGCATTATCCAACTCCTCATTACTCGAGAGTGGCTCCACCATGTACAATGTCTCCTCTGGTAAGTCCGTATCTATCCAAACCCAAAGTACCTTTGCTGTACCTGCAGGTATGGTATCCTACTGATCGACCTTTAATGAATCTATTTGCAGTTTAGCTGGGGTCAGCTTCTGTTAAGTGTGCCTTGCGACATTCGTCCATTTGCAACCGTTTCCCCCCACGCAAAACATTGTTCCACTGAGTTACACTGTTTATTGCCAAAGATCTATCCTTGCACCATGTTTGACAAGGAAGCCCAGTCTGAGGATCACCGAATACCCATCACCTACACATGTTAACACCCCTACCTGCTCGCTAAACTTAGTTCTTGTGATCACAAATACACACCTGGAAATTGAAATAAGAACACCGTGAATTCATTGTCCCAGGAAGGGGAAACTTTATTGACACATTCCTGGGGTCAGATACATCACATGATCACACTGACAGAACCACAGGCACATAGACACAGGCAACAGAGCATGCACAATGTCGGCACTAGTACAGTGTATATCCACCTTTCGCAGCAATGCAGGCTGCTATTCTCCCATGGAGACGATCGTAGAGATGCTGGATGTAGTCCTGTGGAACGGCTTGCCATGCCATTTCCACCTGGCGCCTCAGTTGGACCAGCGTTCGTGCTGGACGTGCAGACCGCGTGAGACGACGCTTAATCCAGTCCCAAACATGCTCAATGGGGGACAGATCCAGAGATCTTGCTGGCCAGGGTAGTTGACTTACACCTTCTAGAGCACGTTGGGTGGCACGGGATACATGCGGACGTGCATTGTCCTGTTGGAACAGCAACTTCCCTTGCCGGTCTAGGAATGGTAGAACGATGGGTTCGATGACGGTTTGGATGTACCGTGCACTATTCAGTGGACTATTCAGTGCACTATTCAGTGCACGATCACCAGTGGTGTACGGCCAGTGTAGGAGATCGCTCCCCACACCATGATGCCGGGTGTTGGCGCTGTGTGCCTCGGTCGTATGCAGTCCTGATTGTGGCGCTCACCTGCACGGCGCCAAACACGCATACGACCATCATTGGCACCAAGGCAGAAGCGACTCTCATCGCTGAAGACGACACGTCTCCATTCGTCCCTCCATTCACGCCTGTCGCGACACCACTGGAGGCGGGCTGCACGATGTTGGGGCGTGAGCGGAAGACGGACTAACGGTGTGCGGGACCGTAGCCCAGCTCCATGGAGACGGTTGCGAATGGTCCTCGCCGATACCCCAGGAGCAACAGTGTCCCTAATTTGCTGGGAAGTGGCGGTGCGGTCCCCTACGGCACTGCGTAGGATCCTACGCTCTTGGCGTGCATCCGTGCGTCGCTGCGGTCCAGTCCCAGGTCGACGGGCACGTGCACCTTCCGCCGACCACTGGCGACAACATCGATGTACTGTGGAGACCTCACGCCCCACGTGTTGAGCAATTCGGCGGTACGTCCACCCGGCCTCCCGCATGCCCACTATACGCCCTCGCTCAAAGTCCGTCAACTGCACATACGGTTCACGTCCACGCTGTCGCGGCATGCTACCAGTGTTAAAGACTGCGATGGAGCTCCGTATGCCACGGCAAACTGGCTGACACTGACGGCGGCGGTGCACAAATGCTGCTTGTACAGCCCTCTCGCAGTGTCCGGAGCAAGTATGGTGGGTCTGACACACCGGTGTCAATGTGTTCTTTTTTCCATTTCCAGGAGTTTAGAAGTACCGTCGTGCCCAATGACTCCACTTTATTATCTCCCACCCCACGTAACCGATAACGTGGTGGCTCAAGTCTAATAATAGACACGTGTGCCCCAGTGTCAAGCAGAAACCTCTGCTCGCTTCCGTTCACCAAGCCTAATAAGCAGCATTCCGTGTGTGCACCTACAAACGCATTACCTAACTTCACTGGGACTGCTCTCCGATGGTTGAAGCAATGCCATTTCGTTTAACGGCTGCTGCCGCCGAGGTTCCCCCCTACTTTTACTCCTGCAGTTCACTGCCCTGTGACCCATTTTCCCACTTGAGTAACACCGCAACTGACGCTGGCATTGCCTCCTAATATACCCTACCTGGCCACAACCAAAACAATTTCCGATGCCAGAATTTTATGCTCCACCCTTTGCTTCGTCGCATAATCTACCTCCTCTAAGTACTTGGCAATCTTTAGAGCCACCGCAAGATCACTGGGATTCTCCATTCTCACCCGACGTGCCATCTCCGGTGGTACTCCCCGCAAAAACACTTCTAACGCCCTTTTCTCGGCCTCTTGTAACAGCTTACAGTGGGAGCCGTTACTGAATGGGTTTACTAGTATAAAAATTTGATTTTTATTTTTTTCTTGATATTCGTCAGTGCCTTCTGCCTGGCGGTAAATTGCAGCGTCTCAGTCACGTCGCCCAAAACCGGATAGAACCACCCTGAAACTCACGTGTTGAACCATCAGCAGCTAAACTCACGTGTTGCTGACGAGGTAACGCAACCGAACTGCGCGTCTTACGATCTGACCGACCAATAGGGAGGCTTGGAGGTGGTCAAACGGGGGTGGAACCGCGGCCAGCTGCCGGGAGTGGACACACCGTTCGCTCTCTTCTGCTGGCAGCTTCCAAACCGACCAGACGCCCTCCTCTCCTGCCCTCTTGGGCGGTAGCCCATTCAGTCCCAGCGGATTCTCTAGGCCTGCCTGTTTACGGCATTAAACTCAAATATTCTGCGTGGTGTCTGTTTGTTCTAAGTCGTGTCTCCCTACCACTTTCGCGCAACGACGCTCTGAGCGTGTTTTTTAAGGAATTGACTAGTTTGAACCTGGGACCTGTTGCTGGTAAGGAGACCCCAGACCACACATGACATGTAGAGTTCAGGAGAGTTCAGTGAGATTAGCGATGATATAATCAAATACTTAATGATTTCAGCGTCAGCTCCACTGCACTTCCTGTAAAAGAATCTTAATACTAACTAAATTTAGTGGAAGGGGTTCAAGGTTTTCCTATTTTTAGTTAGCTGGTAAAATAACGTCGAAAAAGCAGTTACGTTTACCATTGGAAATTTTATTCTACTCACAAAACATTGTTTATAAATTGCACTATTGATAAAAGGAAATATTTTAATACAGGATGATAAAAACCAACTGCGTTCAACAAAAATGTGAACGAATATTCCCTGAATGGGTTTCCAAGTTTTCCAAGTTATATAATGGATCGAAGGATGACCTATGCTATATCACATCTATAATCTAGGTTTATGTTAAGTTTCATAAAAGAGAAAACTATCAAAAATGGTCTACAGTGACCCTCAATTATCTTTAATTACTTATTTAACTTGTCGTAAATTACAGTGGCTGATGTGGCTTCTCAATAATTATATAACAGAAAAATCATTGCGTTTCAGATTTTAACTTACGTAGCAAATGTGAATACCATGAGCTTTAATTGAGATCGACACTAGTATTACGCAAAACGAGGGTGTAACAGATGTGACTTCTGCAGTTCTGAGTGAAGCTTTATGCGCTGTTATGCGGCATCACGTGCGTTCATTACCTTGTCGTTGGTTAGGCAGCGCCAGGGGGCGGCAGACGGCACAGCTCCACGCACCTCGCCGTCCCGGAAGCAACTCTCTCCTAACTTCTCCTTACTACAATTTACCGAAGTTGATTTAAAAAAAGCTGTCTGGCTGTGTTTTCAGCTGACCAATCAGGGTCTCAATATTAACCTTAAGCTCCGCCTACAAAAATTCTGTCTATCCAATGAGAAACGTTGTACTTTTCGTGGTGGGGCAATGTTTTTAACGTTTGCAACGTAACAGAGACGCGAAAAAGTCTCACGCTAAAACTTTCAGCTGGTGCGGTCCTTTTAGTGTTATCGTAAGAGCTATACTGTTCTTCTGGAGGGCTCTATCTTTTAACATGAGCTGGGGGGGGGGGTGGTTCTGGCGGTCAGCCGGTGATGTGGGTGTCCGTCCCTTATCGTAGGGCCTTCTAGCTTAACACGGTTCTGCTCTCGGCTTCTGTTCTCGTTTCTTTCCTCGGAACTGTGTCTGTTTCACGGTGGGAAGGTATGACATGCATTTAGGCGTTCTTGTGTTAGTCTGTGGTATTCCATTTGCTCACTCCTTGATCGTATTACTTTGGTTAATTTAATGTCAGGATTTATTCGGACCTATGTGACACACTGCCGGATTTGCTTATCATGTCAGGGTTTTCATGGGAGGTGTTGGATTTGCCTGACACCTTACAAAACTTTCATGCATATAAAAATATGTTTTCTTTATGGGTGCCTACAGCTTCCCCCTCCTGTCCAATCCTGACGCATTAACAACTGGTGTCAGAAGTGGGATGGCTCACCGTTAGGCCCGTCTAATTTGAAGTTTAACCAGCCGTACCTACAGCAGCTGACAGCAGTACCTTGCACTTGATGTGCCAGATGCGCCGCGTGATAATAAGAGCACGCATTCGTGGCATGGCCACGCAGTGTTCCGCCGTTCGGCGCCTTAATGCAAGTAGCTGCTGCAGCGAACGCCTGGCCGCGTGGCCGGGCAATTCACTGCACGTCATGACCAGTCACCGCCCCAGGCAGTCCGGGGCCGCGCTACGCTGCAGGAAACCGCCTTCCGTGCCACGCCGCGGGACGGACACGTGTTCCGGACAGCTAGCTGAGACATGGCGCTTGGCCGTCGACACTGCCGCCCTCACCTCCGCCGCCGTTTCCAGCCGCCGTCGCCCAACGCACCACCGCCGCAACTTTTGTAAGTTCGTCGCTTCATTTTTCTATGCTGCTGCCTCCAAGCTGTCAGCTACACCACTGTCCCATCCAATATAGGCTCCTTCTTTCTTTCTGTGCTCCGATTTTAAAGTTTCCAGGGAGCACTAGGTGCCCTAACATTGAAACCATGCCTCAAACCCGTAGTACCACCACTAGCGAAGACAACTCCCCACCTACAGGAAAACCAGACCCATAGCTGCCCTCCAAGCAGAAATCGAAAAACTACTATAACGGAAGATAGAACTAATGGACGAATGCCAAAAGTTGGTTCAAACCCAGTCTGCCAGTTTAAGTGTGCCAGAACCACGCCCTGCTACGCCACAAATGACGGCTGCAAGCACCTCCAGTAGCATAGTACCCCAGCCGTACATTACCACCTTGGCTAACAGTTTCCCTGCAATCAACTTTAACCCCACATTTTCCGGAAAACAGTGTCCGAGATGTAGGCCGCGCTTCTGCTTGGCCAGACGGTTTCCTGGTGAATGTACTCCGCCTTAAATTGTCAGGTGACGCCCGTACCTACACTACTGGCCATTAAAATTGCTACACCACGAAGGTGACGTGCTACAGACGCCAAATTTAACCGACAGAAAGAAGATGCTGTGATATGCAAATGATTAGCTTTTCAGAGCATTCACGCAACGTTGGCGCCGGTGGCGATACGTACAACGTGCTGACATGAGGAAAATTTCCAACCGATTTCTCATACAAAAACAGCAGTTGACCGGCGTTGCCTCGTGAAACGTTGTTGTGGTGCCTCGTGTAAGGAGGAGAAATGCGTACCATCACGTTTCCGACTTTGATAAAGGTCGGATTGTAGCCTACCGCGATTGCGGTTTATCGTATCGCGACATTGTTGCTCGCATTGGTCGAGATCCAATGACTGTTAGCAGAATATGGAACGCCGTGCTGCATCCCAACGGCCTCGTATCACTAGCAGTCGAGATGACAGGCATCTTATCCACATGGCTGTAACGGATCGTGCAGCCACGTCTCGATCCCTGAGTCAACAGATGGGGACGTTTGCAAGACGACAACCATCTGCACGAACAGTTCGACGACGTTTGCAGCAGCAGGGACTATCAGCTCGGAGACCATGGCTGCGGTTACCCTTGACGCTGCATCACAGACAGGAGCGCCTGCAATGGTATGCTCAACGACGAACCTGGGTGCACGAATGGCAAAACGTCATTTTTTCGGATGAATCCAGGTTCTGTTTACAGCATCATGGTGATCGCATCCGTGTTTGGCGACATCGCGGTGAACGCACATTGGAAGCGTGTATTCGTCATCGCCATACTGGCGTATCACCCGGCGTGATGGTATGGGGTGCCATTGGTTACACGTATCGGTCACCTCTTGTTCGCATTGACGGCACTTTGAACAATGGACGTTACACTTCAGATGTGTTACGACCCGTGGCTCTACCCTTCATTCGATCCCTGCGAAACCCTACATTTCAGCAGGATAATGCACGACCGCATGTTGCAGGTCCTGTACGTCCCTTTCTGGATACAGAAAATGTTCGACCGCTGCCCTGGCCAGCACATTCTTCAGATCTCTCACCCACTGAACACGTCTGGTCAATGGTGGTCGAGCAACTGGCTCGTCACAATACGCCAGTCACTACTCTCGATGAACTGTGGTATCGTGTTGAAGCTGCATGGGCAGCTGTACCTGCACACACCATCCACGCTCTGCTTGACTCATTGACAAGGCGTATCAAAGCCATTATTACGGCCAGAGGTGGTTGTTCTGGGTGCTGATTTCTCAGGATCTATGCACCCAAATTGCGTGAAAATGTAATCACAGTTCAGTTCTAGTATACCATATTTGTCCAATGAATACCCGTTTATGATCTGCATTTCTTCTTGGTGTAGCAATTTTAATGGGCAGTAGTGTATATTGAATCAGTGCACACCCTTATGGACACCACCTCTTTCGCCACGTTAGAAGCTGGGTTGAAAGAAATATATTCGGACCGACATGACGCCCGCTATTACAGGGCTAATTTATCAACCCTCCGCCAGAAGCAAGGGGACGACGTAGAAGCATTTACTGACCGAATGCGAGCTGTGGCTTGCCGCACTTACACGCTGGGTTTGGATCCCACACGTAACGAGGTATTAATCGTGCAAGCAGAAGCCCGCTCAACTGACGTACTTATACGTGTAATTGACCCGTACGTGGGAGGGGAGGTCAAAATTAGAGATGGGGGATCCGCTCCTGAACTGATTCATAGAGTTGAATCTTTCAAAGGAGTGAACAATCAGTGATTCAGAAAAAAAGGAACGGTAGCTCCAAACGTTTCCCACAGCAGAGAGAGAGAGAGAGAGAGAGAGAGAGAGAGAGAGAGAGAGACGGAGCATATCAGCGGCGCCTCTGCTGGTCAGAGCACACTGCACGCCACACAACACAGCCAGCGCCCGCCTCTGCCCTACTTCTACCTTGGCTGCCTGCATTGTGCAGTGCTCCATTGGATTTTGTGTTTCACATATGCCGTGCCGTCTCTGTGCTTCCTCTGCCGCGTGCAGTGTCTGGCGCACCTTAACTTAGCATCGCACTCTGTCGGCGATCATTTCAGTCGCACGTCCTGCCCTCTGGGCAGTTGATGCGAGCAACAGGACAGAGAGCCACCTAGCGGAGAACATAAGAACTACTTGCAACAACCTGCTCGCAAGAGAACGGACGATTTGTCTCGGAGCAGGTGACTGGTGGCCGTTCACCACTCCCCCCACCCTCAGAACTCGCCCGCTCAACGCTCACCCCACCGTTCTCGACTGCAGCCAGAGCCTTGAGCAAAGCAGCTCAGGTGTCACTCTGGTCTCTGCGGTCTTAGTTCACGCAGTAATACAGCTCGCGGCTCGACCTGCTTGACTCAGCGCCTCTGCATCGGAGTTCGTCTCTACTGGATATTGTTCTTTGTAGTAATACCGCTATGTATATTACATTATTGTGTTATGTATACATCATTTGTTTTTATTTTATTTTTATTTGTTTAAACTGATCAGATTAGGTTCCTGACGACTCCTCTTACTATAGGATTTTTATTGTGGACACTCGAATTTACGCTTTAATTACGAGCGAACCGTTGAACGTATCGCAAAATGTGATACACCAACATTTTCCTTGTTTTATTCTGCGTATTTTTTATGCAGCACTTTAGTCTTACAGTCAATTTTTTTTTCTTATTCTGGTACGGATTTTGCGATTTTAGGCGTCTTCGGAAGGAAACGTTCACCTTAAAAGCGATGTATTTGTACGAGGTGAATGAAATTTTAATTCATTATAGCCAAATATATTGTTAATGTAAATCTCAAATTACAACATTTTCCGATCACCCAAAAAACCACGATAGTGCAAAATAAATCAGTAATCATAAACTTTGTCATATCGTGGAAATTTCAATAAGCAATACAAAATTCTTACTCATTATCTGTGTTACTTCAAAATAGGATCAAATAAGATCAAAATACAGGTATAGTACTGGAATAAACCAAGTTTAAAGGGCAATGTGCCTTCCATTTATTTTCTATTGTGAATGAGTGGTGAGTCATGAAAAAGAGCTAGTTCATTTCAGGGAGTGAACAGTTCTGATCCGATCTCTGAAAAGAACAGTTTTGCCCATCTCTAGTCAAAATAGCATCACCCGCCTCGTTGCATGATGCCACACGACTCGCGATGATGCGGGACGAGGTAGCTCATTTTGTAGCCAGGTCGGCATGCCTGGACGAACAACTGCGACCAGTTTTCAAATACGAGCAGGCATGCCAGCGTTGTCGAGAGGCAGGCCATGCTGCCGCGCAGTGCCGTGCACCTTATTGCTCTCAGTGTGGAATCATAGGACACATGCGTAAAAACTGGCCGCAGAACTCGGGAAACGGGGCCCCTCGTATAACCAGCAGAGGGAACAATTCACCATCAATCCACCCCGACCCCAAAGACAGCCGGGAAACGAAACGGTCGAGGGGCAAGTCACGCCGCCAGACCGCGCCCCCTGTAAAATTTACGCATTCGGTCCGCTATGGTGTCGTAAATGAGGTGGTGCGTATCTTCCTCAAGGTTAAAATTAGAGGAAAGAAGGTAAGAATAGTTATTGACACTGGAGCACAAACTAGCGTGTTATTCGTAGGGTATGGGGATAGACAATTGTTAAAACCGCCCCGTCATCTCATTAATGTCCGCCCCAGTAGCTGAGTGGTCAGCGTGACGGATTGCCGTCCTCTGGGCCCGGGTTCGATTCCCGGCTGGGTCGGAGATTTTCTCCGCTCAGGGACTGGGTGTTGTGTTGTGTTCATCATCATTTCATCCCCATCCGGCGTGCAGGTCGCCCAATGTGGCGCCGAATGTAATAAGACCTGCGATATGGCGGCCGGACCTGCCCCGCGAGGGGCCTCCCGGCCAATGACGCCAAACGCTCATTTCCATTTCCATCTCATTAATGGTCTAAGTGACCTGATATTAGTACCTGTTGGGTATCGTCAAGTTAAGTTGAAAATCGGAGCCAGCTATTACCCTTTTGACACGGACACAATTCGGAAACGAAGGCGAGATTTCGAAGTCATCCTGGGGAGTGATTTCCTTCACCACTACCAGAATGTAGTCGATTACAGAACGCAAACCGTCCGTCTCGGTGAAGAAACCAACCGTTTCGGTGGCTCCCACGTCATTCCGTCGCAACGAATTTGCGAAATGCGACCACTTCCACAGGTTCCTTCCGCGCAAACGTGGGCGTTACGTACAACTACCTCTGTTAGAATCAGCGGTGGCACGGACACATTCTCTGGCTTGGGGTCAAAGCCCTCGAACTCCTGAGAACAGCCATATTGGTGGATCCTCTCTGTCAAAACGATATCCTCGACAGATTACAGGTCCATGTTGAATGCGGTTTAACAACAGCAGAAGTGCAGAGGAAGAAATTTTACGTTTCCATCTGTTTGGACAATTTTGGAACGAAAGAGGTAGAGATTCCTAGTGGCACCATTATAGCTAGCGGCCACGAGATTGAAGAAAATCACCCTGCACAAGAGAAGCCAAAATCTAAACAAAAACTCCGGCTCCCGGAACGTAACATGTGTCATATCGTTCCCGTACTCAAAGACAAATTTAAGGATAAGCTAGCTAATCTGCCTCCGACTGACCAAAACAAATTTTACTCCATCTAGGAAGAACCCTCCTGGTTATTCGAGGAAACACGTTATTTGCCAGCTACTGATCTTGTTTACCATGAAATTCCCACCGGAGATGCAAGGCCCATTGCGCAGAAACCATATATAATACCGTATCATCTCCAGCCTGCTGTGGAGGAAGCTATCCAACAGCAGCTAGAGGCAGGGATAATACAACCCTCCGCCAGTCCTTGGTCATCCCCAATCGTTGTGGTCCCCAAGAAGTCAATCAATGGAGAGAAGACCTACCGTCTTTGTGTCGATATGAGAGCAGTAAATAAGGTAACCAATCCTGATACTTACCGTCTCCCCAGTATCGACGAAACACTGGACAGGTTAGGAAATTGTAAATACTTCACTACCCTTGACATGAAGAGTGGGTACCACCAAATACTGATTGCACCACAGGACAGGCCAAAAGAAGCGTTTGTAGTTCCCTCCGGTCTATATAAATTTCTGAGAATGCCATTCGGGTTGCACAACGCACCAGCCACTTTCCAAAGATTTGCCGACCTGTTGCTTTTTTCCAGGACCGTACATGAGCATGTTACCCAGTTAAGAAATGTTTTGTCTGGACTAAGAAGTGCTAATTTAAGCTTAAAAATAGAAAAATATTCCTTTGCTGAGAGTCAAGTACAGTATCTTGAGCACATTATTAGTGCTGATGGAGTAAAACCCGATCCCCGTCTAATTGAAGCAGTTAGAACCTTCCCTTCCCCTAAGAATCTAAAAGAATTGCAAAGCTTCCTGGGACTCAGCAATTAATATAGGCGTTTTGTAAAGGACAATGCCACAATAGCTAAACCCCTTACACACCTCTTGAAAAAAAAAAGTACCCTATCAATGGACCACCGAGTGCGAAGATGCTGTGCAGCATCTCAGAGATGTTCTAAGTAGTTCCCCCTTGTTGATCTACCCCGATTTCGAAAAGCCATTCATTCTCTCATGTGATGCATCCGAGTTTGCCGTAGGAACTGTTCTGAGTCAAATTATTGACGGGGAGGGAAGACCAACTGGTTACGCATCCCGTCAGCTGAACCAGTTTGAAATTAATTACAATGCAACAGAGAAAGAATTACTGGCACTAATGTTCGGAGTTAACTACTTAAGATGCTACCATTACGGGAGAAAATTTACAGTAGTAACTGATCATGCAGCACTTCAGTGGCTATTAAATTTAAAAGACCCTAGCAGCCGTCGCACACGCTGGGCCCTGAAACTGAGTGAGGATGATTACCAAGTGCAACACAAAGCTGGAAGATTGCACCAGAATGCTGACGCCCTTAGCAGAAAAGTGAGGGTAGCTCAAACAGGAGATGTATTAATTGACGAACTAAAAGACTGCCAGGAAAATGATGCAAAATACTCCCAGTATCGCTCCCATCTGGATTTTGTTACTGAGGATGGAATTCTATATCGTAAGACCCCCTGGGTAAAGGTATAGTAATACCAAAAGACTTGCAATCAATAATTATTGCCAAGCTTGCCATAGTGGACGAAGAGTCGCAAACGCCCGCATTTCCGCGAAGTATTGGTGGGACAACAGACGGCGAGATGTGCCAAGTATATAAAAAATTGCCTATTATGTGCCCAAAGAGCGCCACCCCCACGAATAAAAATTCCCTTACAGTCTCTTCCCGAGGCATCAAAACCCTTTCAGTTCGTCACTTTAGACGTGGTCGGGCCACTTCCCGTAAGTACACAAGGAAGTAAATGTATTCTGTCTATAATTGATCACTTTTCCTGTAACCTTATTTTGGTACCTATCGCAGACATGTCAGCTGAAACCGTAGCACGCGCTTTTGTAGATCATCTTGTCCTTCCTTTCGGAAGCCCTGAAGCCATTATAACCGACCAAGGAACCAACTTTATGCCCGCCTTATTTATCCAAGTTTGCAAACTGCTGAGAATTAGAAAATGGAGAACCACCCCTTTTCACCCCCAGGCAAATGGCCGCATTGGACGTGTTCATCGCACTGTGAAACGAATGCTTTCCTATTACGTTGACTCAACCCACAGCGACTGGCAAAGATACATTCCGTACGAGGCAAGTGTGTACAATAGCCGTTTCCACGAAGCCACAGAACATACCCCTTACAACATAGTGTTTGGCCACCCTATGGAATCTCCCTCTGAGATCAATAAATTACCTCCGCGAATAAATCACACCGCTGTTAAGGGACTAGCTCGCTGCCATAAGGCCATTTGGAAGAAGGTACAAGGGAACAACAGCAAGGCAACCAGGACGCAGATAGAAAGAAGCAATAAAAATGCCATCCTCCCCCCCCCCCCTTAAATCTGGTGATTTGGTTTTACTGAAAAAACCTGGCATAAAGAAAGGAAGAGTAAAGAAACTTACCCTCCTGTATGACGGACCACATTCAATTATTTGGCTTACTTCCCCAGTAAATGAAGAATTACAACTGCCCGGCCGCAAAGTGATCGTCCATTCTGATAGGCTAAAATCTTACTCAGGAACTATGCCTCTCCCCCCACCTTCTGAGACAAACGCTGGACCTTCAGCAGGTCCTGTTCCCCTTGTGAAGCGGAGAAAACGGAAAGTTCCACCGCCCCCAGGTCACCCTAGATATTTCCTCAGATCCATATGCTCTTAGGTCCAGAGACTAGAAACTAAGGCGCTATTTTGTGGCCGACCGCTGTGGCAGAGCGGTTCCAGGTGCTTCAGTCCGGAACCACGCTACCGCTACGGTCGCAGGTTCGAATCCTGCCTCGGACATGGATGTGTGTGGTGTCCTTAGGCTAGTTAGGTTTAAGTAGTTCTAAGTCTAGGAGAATGATGACCTCAGATGTTAATTCCCATAGTGCTTAGAGCTATTTGAACCATTTTTGAGCTATTTTGTCCTTAAGAGATTCCCAGTTTAATCAATCAAAAGAAAAAGTAACGATTCAGGCCACCACCTTATTAATTTTTGTTCTTTCTCTTTGCAAGCGAACAATTTACCCTTACTATAATTACTAAAATGTCCCCTAGCATACCCCTCTGAGGTACCTCACCGCCCCTCCACCAACCCGCGTCCAGCTATCGCCGCCCGAGTCCCCCCCCCCTTCCCCCTCCTGCCCCCCCCCCTCCCGCGCGCCTGTCTTCCGCCGTTAAATTACTATAAGCACACGAGAACCATCCCCGCTATCAATGCATAGCACCTTAACACAGAAAGGCACCAACTTTTCACGTAATACCTATTTCAAACATAATTTCTTCCGTCCTTCCGCCTCACTGAGCGAGTAACTTCAACCCGTGAATTTATTTGCATTCCTAAGCCCCTAACATGTCCGCTAATCAGGCTATACCTCCGAGGGAAGTTTAGAAGCAAGTGACCTCCGGCTGATGGATCGTGAAGTGGAAACACACCACGATAACAAAGCGCGCCGTTAAAGGGGTGTCTTCCAGTACATCGACATATAGAATGAGATTTTCACTCTGCAGCGGAGTGTGCGCTTATATGAAACTTCCTGGCAGATTAAAACTGTGTGCCGGACCGAGACTCGAACTCGGGACCTTTGCATTTCGCGGGCAAGTACTCTACCAACTGAGCTACCCAAGCACGACTCACGTCCCGTCCTCACAGCTTTACTTCTGCCAGTATCTCGTCTCCTACCTTCCAAACTTTACAGAAGCTATCCTGCGAACCCTGCAGAACTAGCACTCCTGAAAGAAAGGATATTGCGGAGACATGGCTTAGCCACAGCCTAGGGGATGTTTCCAGAATGAGATTTTCACTCTGCTGCGGAGTGTGCACTGATATGAAACTTCCTGGCAGATTAAAACTGTGTGCCGGACCGAGACTCGAACTCGGGACCTTGTAAAGTTTGGAAGGTAGGAGACGAGATAATGGCAGAAGTAAAGCTGTGAGGACGGGGCGTGAGTCGTAGTTGGGTAGCTCAGATGGTAGAGCACTTGCCCGCGAGAGACAAAGGTCCCGCGTTCGAGTCTCGGTCCGGCACACAGTTTTAATCTGCCAGGAAGTTTCACATCGACATATAGTTTGGTGGCGGTTTGCAGTTCCGAACCTCCACCTAAGAATAGTACCACCCTCTCACCCTCCGTCTAGTCTCACGTACCTTCATAACCGACTACCTACTCTTTTTCCAAAATCATAGATGGCTTCACCATTATGATCTCATCACAGCCTATTCAACCCTTCTTTATCGTTTCACTGGTCAATACTATTCGCAACAGTCACTAAATCCGCTATAATCTTACTAATTTTTATGGACTACGTTTTGCAACTGGTTCGTTAAACGTCCCAAGGCGTCGCTCACTCAGAATGCGCCGCTCCTGGCTAGCTCAGCGTTACACCTGCCTTGCAGCTGTTCTGCTATCTAAGCGCCACACGGGCACACTGTTGCAATCTCAGCACTAACTTTAAACCTGCTTCTGTCGGCTCTGTCTGTTTCTACCTCCAGCCAGCTTACAACGCTACCTGTTTTCCCCAGTACAGAGTCTGATAATTTGTTTCACCACTCTGTATTATATGCCTTTTGTATGCTTAACAGTGTTGAGCGATGTTCGACCCACAATATATTGTCAGTTGATAGTTAATAATTGGTACCAATAACTTGTATTTTCCTTTTTTTTCTCTCCCCTTATGATTTTATGTTAGATTTAAACATTTCATCATCATTTTCCTGCGCAGCAGTGCCCTTGCTATATTCCATATGTTTTGCTTGCATGTATTTTTATAGTTTATGCCATTTGTGTTGTATAATATGCACTTGTACTTTATATTCCGAACCCCAGTATGTAAAGGTCCACACAGACCTGGATTTCAGATATACAGGGTGTTACAAAAAGGTACGGCCAAATTTTCAGGAAACATTCTTCACACACAAATAAAGAAAAGATTTTATGTGGACATGTGTACGGAAACGCTTAATTTCCATGTTACAGCTCATTTTAGTTTCGTCAGTATTTACTGTACTTCCTCGATTCACCGCCATGATTTCATACGGGATACTCTACCTGTGCTGCTAGAACATGTGCCTTTACAAGTACGACACAACATGTGGTTCATGCACGATGGAGCTCCTGCACATTTCAGTCGAAGTGTTCGTACGCTTCTCAACAACAGATTCGGTGACCGATGGATTGGTAGAGGCGGACCGATTCCATGGCCCCCACGCTCTCCTGACCTCAACCCTCTTGACTTTCATTTATGGGGGCATTTAAAAGCTCTTGTCTACGCAACCCCGGTACCAAATGTAGAGACTCTTCATGCTCGTATTGTGGACGGCTGTGATACAATACGCCATTCTCCAGGGCTGCATCAGCGCATCAGGGGTTCCATGCGACGGAGGGTGGATGCATGTATCCTCGCTAACGGAGGACATTTTGAACATTTCCTGTAACAAAGTGTTTGAAGTCACGCTGGTACGTTCTGTTGCTGTGTGTTTCCATTCCATGATTAATGTGATTTGAAGAGAAGTAATAAAATGAGCTCTAACATGGAAAGTAAGCGTTTCTGGACACATGTCCACATAATATATTTTCTTTCTTTGTGTGTGAGGAATGTTTCCTGAAAGTTTGGCCGTACCTTTTTGTAACACCCTGTATTGCACTACACCAATACTCCCATTACGTAAGACTCCCCCTACAGTCGTGATACACGACTTCATGAGTTACGGGTTCTGGAATCCTATTGTGCACCATATTCGTACCCAGAGCCGGACTGGTATGTTTAGAAGTGAGTGAAGCACCCGAGTTATATAAAATACCCAATGAATGCGCCCCTGAAGTTGAGAAGAAGTACGCTACCCTCTGGCTGTAGAGCAGTAAGCGAGATAGATTTTGTGGTAGGGGAGTTGTAATTAAGTTTCACCCAAGTAAATGAAGAATAGCAGTTAGCACCCCAAATGTGTGTTGCACATTTTTCACCCAGACGAATTTAGGTTTCATTATTATTCACGCTACTTCTTACGAAGTAACTGATTGAGGAAGTGAAGTTGTTAACGAGAGAGCACGAAATCGTTTGGGTACAGTGCCCCGACGTGCATTTAGGAAGTGAGAGACACCTGTTTGCTTACTCAAACAAACACGCCCATGATGTTCCAAGATGAAAGCTCCCGCTGAAATAAGCACTTGTTTGTTAATAATTAGTGCCCATGACGTGACATCATCGCCCAAGCGCGGTAACGCGCTATCTTGTTAAAATATATTGTACACTACAGTAGATTATTGACCATTATTGCAGTAGTTCGCGCCTCTCTTGTCTCATAACTCAACCTGTTTCTTCAGGGATCTTAGGCATTTTGAAGTAATTACCCCCGCGAGATGTAATCGCCCTATGTCTTCCTCGACTACTCATTGCACCGGGTTCCTACCTTTGCTTTGAGTTGCTCGTTCCCTCCTCAACCTCCCTCCTCCAGGGCCGCGTGCCTTACACGTTGCGGTTAGCGCCCGCAGAGTGCCCAGCTGATCGGTTTATTCTTTCAATTTTCGCTTTCGTAAACCGATCGCCTTTCTATCTCTTCCATCTATGCATCATTGCCTCCCCCAGAGTGAGGGAGAAGGTTACCTTTTATATTTCAATACTGCTACGTAGTCGATTCACTGCCGGTTAACTCAGACCAGACTTGTTTTGACCCACTGCAAACCCAGTTTAGTAGAGGCCAAATTTCGTTGACTCAGTTCCTTACTCTCCGGCTAGGCAGGCGGTAGGCGACATATAATGCTGTGGAAGTCCCTGTGGACGGTACGACCTACTGCCGTATCAGTCGCTGCAGATATTTTTTTTTTTTTTGCCCTCCCCTTTTTCTCTTACCCTACTACCGGGTCAACGTTTCTAATCTGTCTTTTTCCTTTCTTCTGTCAGGGAAAGGTAGCTTGGCTATGCCTTCCGGCAGGACCACAAGAACTAATACAACCCTGTATATTAGACACGCTTTTCCAGTCATTTTATTGAGGTATAGCTCCTCCCTCGATTGCAGTGGCCCATTAACTACTTTCTGAGGTATTACCGTTGGGAAAAATCTGCGTTACGGCTAGCTATCTGAGCAAGTGTCCGATCACCCAGTAGACGTGTGTGTCCAATCCCGTATGTCCCTACCCTACAACTACAGTAGTGGGTATCACCGCTGAATCAGTTTTATTCTGAAACCCGTTACCTGAGCCAGATCCCAACTATACTCCATTCCTTACTCTTTAACGTGAACACCTTCCCGGTTCGCCACTGCTGGGCCTCTCGGCATAACTTGCCATAATGTTGGGCGACCCTGGCGTTGCGATTACGGACGGCTGTATACGAATATACCCAGAACAAACTCCGCGTTAAACGCAACATGATTTTTGACATTGCTAAAATCCCTTTTCTTCCTATACCCCAACATCCAGTACTAAGGCTCCCGGTTCAGCGAATCACTTATGAAACCCCTACATACAGCAAATTCCACCTACGCATTGATTGCAGGCATTTATTAATGCAACCCCTCATTGTTGCACTCTTTCCGATCAAGATGGCGCGTAAGCACGACCATAGCCCCCTAATTCTCTCACTACCCCGTTGCTACTAACATCTACCCCTGCAATTCTTTGGAATCCTTCCCGACCATTTATTCTTTTTTCTGTCCACGCCTTCTGTTTTTCGTAAGTGGTAGTTCCTTGATTGGTTAACTCAATGCATGACGCTAAGAGATGACTTCCGGCTGTTAACCCCCAGAGGGCAGCGAAGTTTTGTTGATGATGAAAGAAAATTGATTTGTTTTAACCCTGTAAGTTGATTTGTGAACAGGCAAGAGTTCCTGTGTGTGTTGTTTTAAGTGATCTGTTTATGCCATCACCCCGAGGTCAGAGCAAAACCGTTAGCTATGATTCACTTTACCATGCAGCGAGTTTCCAGTTGATACAAAGTCTTGGAGTCTTTTAAATCGCATGCTATGCTACCAGTGAACGCTTACTATAAGCAGAGCTTGGTGCAAACACGCGGACCGGCACAGCTGTCGCCTTGCGATAAGCCAGTCACGGCCCCGAATGCTACCACTTCCTCCCTGTTCTTCGCCTTGTCCGCCGCAATTAATTCTAATCTTCATATGATTTATTCCTCATTTATTGTACAAGTCTAGAGTGACAATGTACAGAGATTATAACTATGTTACGAATACTTTCGAGCAACCCAGCTCTACCGTGTGATACTAAACGGTAGCGGTTTACTATTTAATAGATCTCCCTGTAATATCACTACCCCCGCTGAGGAGGTGTTTGCACGCTTTTCCTAGTTCTGCTTATACCCCCTTAGAAATTATCTTTATTGGTTTATCACTATGAGTAGCGTTTAGAAAAGGACTTTTTGCGCGACTTCGGTCGCTCCCTTCTGCTGTCCCTGAACATCAATGTCCTGGGGAATACCATGTTAAGTTGCGAAATGGGAGCAAGAGTGTTCTTTGCTGCCCCCATACTGTAGTAGTCAGTAAAAGATAGTAGTCAGTAGAAAGGATTAGTAAATAAGTAAAATCTACTCAAAAGAAGAGGCATGGCCCTCCTTTAGACGTCGTAATGTTGATGCATTAATTTGTTCTGAAAGCGGTGCTGATATTCAAGGCAATAAAAGCGGGTTAAAAGCTGTGAGCTATCTGGGCAAGTTAACCTTGCATTACTGAGCAACTGTTTCACCAGGTATCCAGTCTAGCTGACTAACATTAATTATAATGTTATAGTAGTCATCTTACGATAACCGGTGATATATATATATATATAAATAGACAATTTAAATAAAAAGAAATAAATCAGTTTTGTTCCGTTAAAATTTCAGCATATTAAACTTGATTCATAACTAAACTGGTGCCTTATTTAGGATTGTGAAAATGTGAGTTTGTAATCTTACGGAACACATCAAATATGGAGCCAAGATTGGAAGACTGCATACAACACTGCATTCATAAAATAACACACGAAGAACATTGAAACATATGCATGAGGAAATTAACCACAACCAACCGATTCAATTTTCACCCAAAGAAGTTACGTTCGTAGCGCAATCCTGTCCGTCATGAAATTACCACACACTGGTATACCAAATTCATACTAACTCTCTGTGAAATCTTCCCGAAAAGAATAGCTGAGGGCTACTTTGATGATTACACTACATGCTTCACGTGGTCAACTCGGTTTACACAAAGAGTGTAACTCCACAATAATTTTGATAATTAAAATAAATTACATCGAAACACAAATTACAAAAAAAAACTCGAACTGGTTACTATCGTCTTACTATTAACCTGATGGGTCAAACAATTGTATAAGCACGTGGTACTGGTCTCACAAAGTACACCCCACATGGGTTGAACATAAAGAAAAGTCGCTATCTTGAAAAATATTGTCAAGATGAGACGTTATAATCTCACGCACATTCGCATTTAAGATTGATGATCTTAGTTAGAGTTACGGATCATCACATGTGGTTCCACTTTACTCACAAAGTAGTGACCGAGCAACTACTGGAAGATATTCTGAACTTCACACTCGAATTACACTGTGTTGCAATTTAAGATAACATTAGATAGTTTAGATCTAAACCTGAAATAAAGATGATTAAATTTTCATTTAGGCTGAACTTAAGAAATCCATTGTCCTACGGACTTAGCAGAGACGCGCTTAGCTGGAGATCTTACCACTTCAGACGCTCACCGCGGACGGACTGCCTGGGCCCCTACCGAAAGTGCTTAACAGATACAAACGGAAGTGACCAGAGAGGCAGCTTCCTATACCAACATGAAAAGGGACAGACAGGACCATACTAAGAATAGAAACCTCTTTGCTTTAGAAAGCGTAGATACCCGTTCCGACGTTGGTCCTACTGTTCTCTAGCAGACAGGCTTGTCTGCTACCATCAAGCATGCAACTAGAAATACATTTGCTCATTCATCCTTTCACACAGAAGGGAAGGGGGATGACAGTATCTTATCTTATACAGTATATAAAAGAAAGCGGATATAGGTTCTGTATGAGACTGCGTGACATGAATTACATATAAACTGTGTTTTAAAGTGTAGTAGTGTGACAGATCGTTCTTGATTATGTGTAAAAGTAACACGTTCCACTGCACAGTCTCCTCCCAGATATTGAGAAACACCACAGTAAATTTAGAAGAGGAATTTATGCCGTAAGTGACAACAGTCTTAAGAAATTAACATGAAAGGAATCCAACAGAGACCTTTCAACGTAAGCAACAAAATATGCACGTGAAGTGCTGCAGCAGTGTTAACCCCTTCCGCCCTCCCCCCTCTTGACCTGTGCATCGACCCTTCCGGAATCCCCCTCTTATACTCTCCGGCGGAAGTTGCAGTGCGTCACAGCGCGCTGATGCCTGCCCCTGTCAGTGACCTCGGCCGCTGCCACCGCCAACAGCTGATCGGCGCAACCAGCGCGCTACTTGCAGCATCCCACACGACCGCTGCACCATCCGCGGTCGTCCAAATTGTGTCAAGCAAGCTTTTATCATCTAATTATTGTCATTTTTAATGCAAATCTAACACGAAAACACAAATAATCAAGATCAAATAATCAAGATGTATTGTTAAAATTATGTAAGGCCGTTCTTCGCAGGAGCCCCTTCTTCTTCCTCTGTAGTGGTCAATCCAAGGATTGGTTTGCAACAGCTACAATGGCAGATTATCTCCATTCTGTGCGACTTTCAGCTTTTCTCTTCATTTCTTTATAGGTGTTACATCCCACATCTTTCACGATTTGATCCATGTACCTCAGTCGTGGTGCTCCTCTTGGTATTTTTCCCTCGGCATATCCCTCTATGATTGTGTTCCGGAGTCCTTTATGTCTTAATAGATGGCCTGTAAATTGCACTCTTCTTTTAACAATGAAACTCCATAAGCTTCTCTTCTCACCTGCTCTTTCCAGAACCACTTCGTTTGTGACCTTGTCGATACATTTTATTTTGAGCATGCGTCTATAGCACCACATTTCAAAAGAATTTAGCTTCTGGTCTTCCTCTGTCCAGAGAGTCCATGTTTCACACCCATAGCATGCCACACTCCACACATATGATTTCAAAAATCTTTTCCTGATTTCAAGGCTGATGCTCTTAGATGTTAAGATGTTTTTCTTCTTGTTAAAAGCAGCCTTTGCTTGAGCAATTCTACTTCTCACTTCTGCCTTGCTCCTTCCATCCCTGGTAATATTGCTGCCCAGATAAGTAAATTTATCAACTTGTTCAAGCAGTTCATTGCCTACTTGAACTTGGACTTTCACTTGATCTTTTTTGTCGCATGCCATTAGTTTTGTTTTTCCAGAATGAGATTTTCACTCTGCAGCGGAGTGTGCGGTGATATGAAACTTCCTGGCAGATTAAAACTGTGTGCCCGACTGAGACTCGAACTCGGGACCTTTGCCTTTCGCGGGCAAGTGCTCTACCAACTGAGCTACCGAAGCACGACTCACGCCCGGTACTCACAGCTTTACTTCTGCCAGTATCTCGTCTCCTACCTTCCAAACTTTACAGAAGCTCTCCTGCGAGTTCGAGTCTCGGTCGGGCACACAGTTTTAATCTGCCAGGAAGTTTCAGTTTTGTTTTTGCTTTATTAATTCTCATATTATATTCTTCCCGCATAACTTGATCCATTCTATTCAGTAGGACCACAAGATCTTCTTCACTTTCAGCCAGGACAGGTATGTCATCGGCAAATCTTATCATATCTATTCGTTGGCCATGAATTACTACACCTGTCTGTGAATTTTTCCTTACTTTTTTCAGCGCCTCTTCAATGTATAGGTTAAAGATAACAGGGGATAGTGCGCAACCTTGTCGGACACCTTGCCGTATCTGCACCTCTTCTTGTTTTGTCCGTCCACGGATAACTGCTATCTCGTTTTTGTACTGGTTCCACATCATTTTTCTATCTTTATAGTCTATTCCTACTTTTTTGAGTACCTCAAACATCTTATCCCATTTAACATTATCAAACGCTTTCTCTGCATCTACGAAAGCTATGTATGTTGTCAGGTTCTTATCTAGTCGTTTCTCTATTATTAGTTTTAGAGCAAATATTGCTTCTCTGGTTCCTCTATCTTTCCGGAATCCAAACTGGTCTTCGGAGAGTGTAGATTCGACTTTTTGTTCCATGCGTTTTAGGATAATTGAGGTTACTATTTTAGAGGCGTGAGTAACTAGGCTGAGCCCCTTAGTAACTGTCAGTTTACCATCCCCCCATGCTTCACTCCTGGGGCTGTTACTGAATGGGTTTACTAGTATAAAAATTTGATTTTTATTTTTCACTTGATGTTCGTCACTGCCTTCTGCCTGGCGGTACGTTGCAGCATCTCAGTCACGTTGCCCAATACCGGATAGAACAACCTGAAACTAATGCGTTGAACCATCAGCAGCTAAACTCACGTGTTGCTGACGAGGTAACGCATCGAACTGCGCGTCTTACGATCTGACCGACCAATAGGGAGGCTTGGAGGTGGTTAAGCGGGGGTGGAACCGCGGCCAGCTGCCGGGAGTGGACACGCCGTTCGCTCTCTTGTGCTGGCAGCTTCCAAACCGACCAGACGCCCTTCTCTCCTGCCCTCTTTGGCGGTAGCCCATTCAGTCCCAGCGGCTTCTCTAGGCCTGCCTGTTTATGGCATTAAACTTTCATGCATATAAAAATATGTTTTCTTTACGGCTGCCTGCAACTTTCCCCTCCTGGCTAATCCTGACGCATTAAAACAGCACTCTGTGATAGGTCGAACGTTTATACATTCAGCTTTCGAATCCTGTCTGAGAAAACCTCCACAGTCTCATTTCTCCTCATAACTAACGCACGTAATTTCTCACGAAAAAACCTGGTACTGTTCTGTTTTTGGTACCTCCGGCGTAACCCAGCCTCAAGCTCTGAAAACGTTCCCACATTGGTCAACGTTTTGCGACGGATTTTTTACATGCGTGCGTGCGATGCACCAATTGCGACGGATTATACGTTGCTGCTGCAATGCAATACCTACCTCTTTTAAGCGGCAGATCTTCGCACGTAATCTCCTGACTGCAGCTACTTACGAGATCACAGAAAAGCAGTGTTGAGGAAACTGTAACCTCATAGCTACACGCCGGTGGCCGCTATAAGTAACATTTGCTGAAAATTTTCTATGTACTTTAAAGAAATGATTTGGAATGGGGATGTCACTCGTACTTTAAACATGAAGTTCAAATTTAAACCTTCAGTAGATCCTTATTGCCGTTAAGCAAGATCATCAGCCCATATTTACGAAAATTACTAAAGTTTCTGCTCACAGTTATGACCATACCTAAAACAGCTAGAACTTTTACCTTCCCAAATTCCGAAACTAATTACTTGTAACACAGTCAATGATCGGCCAATTACTTCTGCACACGATATTCAGTGGTTGTCTTTAGTAAAAGTTTATGCTCGCCATAAAATACTCTGTAAGAATATACTCAGCACCGCCACGCTATATAATCCAAAGTTCACTCGCGATTTTCGTAGGAACGAATTATCACAACACTCTAAAGTTTTCATAAACAGTTTCTGGTCACTACCAGATACCATTAACACTGGACCATAACGCGGAAGTCATACCAAGACTTCTTCTTACACATAATGCGAAAAGTCACATCCAGCATAACCGCCTCCAATCAAAGCTATCTCTCACTCTCCCACTACTCAAAACTCTATCTCCTCGCTAGGCGGTCAACCGTCTCGCTTCTCATTGGCTGTCAGCACTTACGACCAATCAGAACTCACTTCTAGGGCGCGGCTCGCGCCGAAATCTAGTAAGCACCAACCACTTCTCTACGCTCATTGACCTCATCAAATTAAGTAACGCAAAACTCTCTAATTAAATAAACAAAAGAAAATGAACTATAAGCTTTACTCTACATCTGGAAATTTATTATGTAGTCGCGAATGTTCTAGCTGTCTTGTACATAAGCATACATACTTGGACATCCGACATTCACTAGTAGGGGAACCACTAGTGGATTCATTCCCACGTTACAGAGTTGGAACACTTGCCAGTTCCTGTAGAAAATGACATGAATGATTTTTAATAATGTCGAACGTCCCACATACTCTCACGCACGCATTCTGATTCACATGCACCCTAACACACAATACACATATTTACTTAGAATTCTTGAAATTATTATTATAGAAAAGTTACAGAGGTTTTCTGAAACTAAAAACTTTCCAAATTTATATATGAACACTGAAAGTGTTATCAGATCATTGTACATAGTCACTGAAGGTGAACTGTTACATCACTGTATTTATTTAAATTCTTGACTGTCGGAAAATTACTTTTTTTTAGAATTTTACTAACTTCCAAAATACAACTATTTTTGATCTCAGACTTTGACATATCGTTTGTTTTCACAACAGAAGGATGTACATCAAATATGACGTTCCTCAGGTTATTCCTTTATTAGTTATTAATATTTTTAGTTTTGTACAATGTAAGTGGCCTGCCAGCGCTACTCCACTGCTTTCACACGCGCAGCTGCAACAGATGGTCGTGACGTCAGTCTGCAGGACGCAACTCGTCCGTTACTGACCGTATAATACTCTACTGCAGCCCACATACATTCTGAAGCAAAGCTTTTAATAGACAAATGGGTGATTGCGCACTAGTTGCGACGCCACAGTTTCATGGTACAATATGTGCGACTTGGCATCCCCTATCAAGTGTAACTTCGCCACTCTCAACATTACAACATCCAACCACCCACTGGCCTCAGCCATTGTGATAATGCCATTAAGGAATACCGACACATCCTTTGTTGCTTTACCTGAAAGGGGTTAATCAATGCTGTGACTGCCGGGTCAAACGGTCTATAACACTCCACGACCTGTAATATACTTTTACCAGACGTCGCTTCCCCTACTTGCATTGCCTCAAATCTCCCTTCTAATTCTTCATATTTTTCCTTGTCCCTTATCCTCGCCTCTGATAATACCCGAATTTGCTCTGTTAGAGCGGCTACAGCTTCTGCTGTATTCACTGCCGCAGCCTCCGCTGCTGACCGTGTTTCCACCATTCTTGCTTATAGCTCCACTGTTACCATTAATTTCACTCTGCTACTCCTTAAACTTAGTTCTTGCGGCGAATCATTGCCTATCTACATTCTGAACAATGCGCGCCAAATGACCAAATCTCTTACAAAGAAAACAACTCTTTGGGACCCACTTTGTACACGGTAATCCGTGATCTGTCAGGTTACAGAAACTACATCACTTAGGTGCTATGTTATCATGTCCCCCATTTCCCCTGAATCCATATAAATCTACAGGCTCCTCCAGCCTTACAAAAGACACCTTCAAAAAGTCTATCCTAATTCATACTTAGCCCTTAAAAACACAAAAGAATGACACATAAACAACAAATCAAACGTCACTCACCCATACACATGGTGCTTGTGTGCAGGTGAACAGTCCTGCTTTCCTACCTATACTGGTATGGACGAACACGTCCCGAACGACAAGACGGAACAAGAAGTGCATTACCACCCATCACCAATGCATATTGCTTAGCCACCCGTGGGTATCACATTTGTAGTGATTGCAGTCCCATTCCAAATATACCAAGGTCCTCACTAAGGCCTTCACAGACGGAAATTAAGCTCCCAACCTTGTTCAGAAACAGATGTCACATGCCTTGTCTCACTGGTCATCTACCATCCACCCCCCCTCACTCCCACATATACACACACATAGCCCAGTCACAGAGAAGTACTCTTGCGACTCAATACCAGCCAGAATTAGAGTAACTGTTTAATATTCTCCATCAGCATTTCAACCATTTCTCGTCCTGTCCTGAAATGAGAAATATCCTCCCCATTATCCTCCCACAGTCGTATTTCACTGACTAACCAACTTATGCAATATGCTTGTCCATCCCTACATCATCCCTGCTCTCAGTCCCTTGCCACATGGGTCATACACCTGCAATAGACCCAGAGTCAAGTCCTAACCTACATCATGTTACTACCACCTACTCCAGTCTTGTCACTGGCATTTCCTACTCCATCAAAGGGACGTCCACCAATGAAAACAACCATGTGTTCTACAAATTTAGCTGCAACCAATTTTCCGCACTATATGAGACATGATTACTAATACTCTGTCTTTCTGCATGAATGGCCACCGCCAAACTGTGACCAAGAGGTATCAGGACCGCATAGTTGCTGAATATGCCACCTAACATGGTGTGCTTCACTTTAATGATTCTTCACAGCCTGTGCCATCTGGATTCTTCCCAACAACACGAGCTTTTCTGAATTCAACAGCTGAGACCTCTCATTATAACTTATCCTTTGTTCTCATAAGCCCTCTGGTCTCAACCTTCACTAGTCTCCGTCCTCCACCTGTCTATCCTCTTCCCTGTTCCCACTACAGTACACACACACCTTCTATCCCACCAGTGCACCTAAAAGTCCATTCCTCTGCTCTACTTCCCTCCCTTCCCTTTCCCCCCTCCCTCGCCACCCTAATACTGCCTCCCGATCCTGCACCTAGCAGTCCTATCCCATCTCCAGCAGATAACTGCATGCTCCCACAGGCAGCACTAGCACCTTGCCCCATCCCTACCCGTCTTCCCTCACTATCCCTGCCCCATGCCTCCTCCTGACACCTACCACCCCTTCCAGCAGATTGCTGCACACATCAGAGACAGATGCAATTAGGCCTTAGAGCCCAAAGACAATAACCACACCTGTGAGTTCTGTGGATGTGTGAGGGTAGATTTTGGTCAAAAGTTTAAATATTTGTAGTATTCTTTTCATTGTGCATGTCTGCAACCAATGACTCCTCCGAGTGCTGAGTAACAATCTATCATTTCCATATTGCTGTTATTCCACCTGGGACTTTCCATTGTTTGATGTAGTCGAGAAACATTATTGATGCAGAAGCTGACTGGCCATTTTCTCTCATAGATTCAAATAAATTCGGTATGAAACCATTTTCCTTACCACATCAGTAAATATTGAAGCAAAACTACTTTCAGTTGTGATATCAATGTTAAAATCAGGTAAAATAGTAAAACATACAAAACAAAACAACCAGAGAACGGCAATGCATTTGTTTTAAAGATGAAATAAACTGGAAATTTGTGCAGACCCACTATAACTAGTTTTGAAACATTTAAATCTGAAATTAAAATTTCGATACTGATACAGGAATTCAAATATTGATAGCAGTACAGAAAGCTAAAAGGCAATAACAATACAAACGTCCAAACTTCGCATGAGCTAACATAATATGATGGCAGCATCGTAAACATCACATGACCAATATAGCTCAAATGAAAATGCCAGTACCAGTACAAAGAATCAAAATCTCCAAAGTTAATTACATTTGTTATCACTTTGGCTACAATATCACATACTGTATAAACAGCACAGAAAGATAAAATACAGTAGTAAATAAATTACCAACACTAACACCTCCAATTATTAAATTTAAAAATCAAAGCAACTTGAACAAAACAAAGTACCCAACTTACCAGACACAAACATTACTGTGAAAGGGAGAATGAGACTCCTGAACAAAACGCTGATAGAATATGTAGAACAAAGATTAATAAAAGTCAATGCCATGTACGAAATAATCATAACCAAAACTATCCCTCTCTACCAAAAAAGACACTCCTATTTAGTTGACAAGCTGGGGCCTGTACTCATCCTTGTTATCTTTATGAACCCCTGAAAAACACAGTAACCCTGCAGGAGGCTCTTCCACCAGTGATATTCATCAAGATAAGACTGCAGGACAGAACAGCATCTTTTATCCCTGCCTACAAAAGATTTCAAAGCATCCCAATATCCCTCAATAGTATATGCACAGGTCCCTGTCTCGTAGTGCTTAAATTATAGTTTGTGGTTAATAAAGCGGTTATAATCCTTCTTGCTCACCTCTTATAAGGAGCAAACCCACCTGTCATAATCGTACAATTTTCTGCAACATATTCTTCAATAAATGAAACCAGAACACACTTAGTTCAATTTTCCACCACCCGTAATACAGCATCCAAAGAATTGCCACCCAAAATAATAGCCCCATAAACCTAAAGACCAACGACATCAAGCCCCCCTCCCACATACTTATTACCAAATCATGATTCACCAGTTTTCACTACCACTCCACGCCTCCCTTACGCGTCTTTGATCTAATATAGAAAAAGGAATATTTGTTTGTTCACATTATATGTGTTATAGTGGAAGTGGAAGTTTCAGGGAAAGTCTACCTTCACTGGTGACAGTGCACCTTCACTGGCCCATTTAGTGAAAGTGTATTACTGTTTCCAGTTCTGTCAAACATTACACATTGACTAGGGATAGTGCATGATCACTAGTGAATGTATACCTTTACTGTCAAGAGGTAAGGAATGTGAACCATGGCTGCAATAACAAAACAGTCGTACTTCGAAAGTTACATTTATCCCCTGTAGTTTGAAAACATAGTCATATTATGTAAAATTCATTTATTGCAGCAAGAATGTGCACCCTGGCACTTTGAGATGCACAACACATTTTTGTCTTTGCAAAAGCATCTCAGAGCTTGACATTCTTGCTGGCAGTTACATCTGAAGAATCCCTGGCCACTTCTCATTGACTGTCATCAGGGCAACAGTTTTCTCTGCTGGGACTTCCTCCTCAGAGATTAGTCTTACAGGAGAAGTACTGAACTGCAAGCTGAAACAAAATGTTGTAGTTGTAGCCACAGTGGCATACCGTATCGTCCCTTTCGTAAGTATTTAAAAAGAAACAATTTATTACCGCGCATGTAATTGGCTCAGCACACCATTTCTCGTTCCAATTCGGTAGAAGCCATCGGCCATTGTCTCGAGGACGACACCCAAGATGGACCTAGCATCTCCTCTTCCTCTATCGAAGTCGGGGACTGGAACTCTCACAGTACAGCCCATTTCCACTGTTGGAAAGTAGCTATCTGAACACTGCCACATTCTTTGCACTTGTTCTTCTAAGCACTTGAACGCTTCAGTTCATGGTTTTTTAATAGCAGAAACTGACTCGTCTAAATCAGCCAGGCAGTAGTCATTATTGTCAGAAATACTTTCTTTCCCTCTGTTCTCAAACTCTGTTCCTGTTGGTATGTTATCCTCTTGCAATGGATATTTACTGTGATCATTATCCTCAACATTTCAGTCAATGTCTCACTGCTAACACGCACTTGATTAATTATGTGTATATTTTCAAGGTCATCCTTAGAGTGGATGTTCATCAATTCTTCAAGAGGTAAACTTGTTGAAACAAACTATGCTTAGGGGGGCAGCCAAACATCACTTCATACGGAGATCTTTTAATTCCAAAATGCATAGCACTATTCTTCATTACCTGCAAAAATCTTAATGCATAGATCTACTCTGCGGTGTTGTGCTCCTACATCCATGTAGTTGGCATATTTTCTATGTCTTGATTCGCTCGCTCTATGCTGCCTTCGCTCTGATTGTGGCTAGGCTTACTGTGCACAATCTTAAAACTCGGCCATAGCTCAGTTAAGCTGCTCATTATTTTGTTAACGAACTCTCTACCACTATCAGACAGCAATACTGAGGGAGCGTCTAACAATGTAAAAATGTCAATAATGTTATTTCATACCTCTTCAGCTGTTTTGGACTTCAGTGGCCTGAGAATAACCAATTTATTGAGGTGGTCCTGATAAACCATTACGAATTTGTAATCTCCATCTGGTTGCGATTGGAAGTTGAGGAATTTAGCTCCTTGAACAGCATTGGCTTCATTACTGTTCCTCTTTTCTGGTCTTTTTGCGTTTGTAAACAAGGCTCACACAAACTAAGATAAATTTGGACATCTCTGTCTGTTATACACTCCTGGAAATGGAAAAAAGAACACATTGACACCGGTGTGTCAGACCCACCATACTTGCTCTGGACACTGCGAGAGGGCTGTACAAGCAATGATCACACGCACGGCACAGCGGACACACCAGGAACCGCGGTGTTGGCCGTCGAATGGCGCTAGCTGCGCAGCGTTTGTGCACAGCCGCCGTCAGTGTCAGCCAGTTTGCCGTGGCATACGGAGCTCCATCGCAGTCTTTAACACTGGTAGCATGCCGCGACAGCGTGGACGTGAACCGTATGTGCAGTTGACGGACTTTGAGCGAGGGCGTATAGTGGGCATGTGGGAGGCCGGGTGGACGTACCGCCGAATTGCTCAACACGTGGGGCGTGAGGTCTCCACAGTACATCGATGTTGTCGCCAGTGGTCGGCGGAAGGTGCACGTGCCCGTCGACCTGGGACCGGACCGCAGCGACGCACGGATGCACGCCAAGACCGTAGGATCCTACGCAGTGCCGTAGGGGACCGCACCGCCACTTCCCAGCAAATTAGGGACACTGTTGCTCCTGGGGTATCGGCGAGGACCATTCGCAACCGTCTCCATGAAGCTGGGCTACGGTCCCGCACACCGTTAGGCCGTCTTCCGCTCACGCCCCAACATCGTGCAGCCCGCCTCCAGTGGTGTCGCGACAGGCGTGAATGGAGGGACGAATGGAGACGTGTCGTCTTCAGCGATGAGAGTCGCTTCTGCCTTGGTGCCAATGATGGTCGTATGCGTGTTTGGCGCCGTGCAGGTGAGCGCCACAATCAGGACTGCATACGACCGAGGCACACAGGGCCAACACCCAGCATCATGGTGTGGGGAGCAATCTCCTACACTGGCCGTACACCACTGGTGATCGTCGAGGGGACACTGAATAGAGCACGGTACATCCAAACAGTCATCGAACCCATCGTTCTACCATTCCTAGACCGGCAAGGGAACTTGCTGTTCCAACAGGACAATGCACGTCCACATGTATCCCGTGCCACCCAACGTGCTCTAGAAGGTGTAAGTCAACTACCCTGGCCAGCAAGATCTCTGGATCTGTCCCCCATTGAGCATGTTTGGGACTGGATTAAGCGTCGTCTCACGCGGTCTGCACGTCCAGCACGAACGCTGGTCCAACTGAGGCGCCAGGTGAAAATGGCATGGCAAGCCGTTTCACAGGACTACATCCAGCATCTCTACGATCGTCTCCATGGGAGAATAGCAGCCTGCATTGCTGCGAAAGGTGGATATACACTGTACTAGTGCCGACATTGTGCATGCTCTGTTGCCTGTGTCTATGTGCCTGTGGTTCTGTCAGTGTGATCATGTGATGTATCTGACCCCAGGAATGTGTCAATAAAGTTTCCCCTTCCTGGGACAATGAATTCACGATGTTCTTATTTCAATATCCAGGAGTGTATTACAGAACTTTGACTTCAAACATTTCATCATTCAGTCGCATCCACTGTGGCCAGACATTACATTAGCATCATGCAGAATATCATATGGTTCTTCATCATAAACAAAGCATTTAATCTTAACTTCTTCAGTTACAGATTTTATTAATTTGGTTACTCCAGTCACTTCCAGCACTGCGTGTCCCTTCAAAAACTTGTAACTGTTGCTGTCCCTCTTTTGTCCAGATTTTCAGAATTTAGCCCTGCTGATAAGTGACCCGTACTTTCCTCTTTCCATAAAGACAGCATTGTAACTGAGATTGCCTCTCTAAGATGTTCGTTGAACATCATTGATTGAAACATAACTGCACTGACCTGATGTGTAACTGCACTGTTGTCAACAACAGCTGCACTACTGTAAACCGTAACTGCACTACTGTCAACCATAGCTGCACTGCTGTATAACATAACAATAACGAGCTGATGACAATTACATTCATGCAGATGCATGGTAGCATTGTTGGACGCGCGGTTAATAACCCAGGAGCAGTGACGGTACACCTTCACTGTGGATAATATGCTACTGTACCCTTTCCCTAGCCAAGTAGAGTGATGGCTCTCCTTCACTAGAGGATGTGTTTTTTTCAGTTTATGGTAAGCGTTCACTGATCATTTTAGTGATAGTGTACATCCTCTAGGGAAGGTTTACCTTCCCTAATCTTCCACATCCACAATAACATATGCATTTCCATATTATTCATCTGATTACAATGAAACTAAGTTGTTGTGTCCACACCTGCAAAGGCTTCTGTGCGGTAAGAACAACCTACCACCAATAGGGCTGGGGATAAAAAGGTTTATCTCAAGAATGTCTGAAGCAACTCAAATGAAATTTTGCATATACATAGCTCATTATTTGTTTAAAAACATTACAGGGTAAATATGCTCCATCCATCTTTAAGATTGGGGGTAGAGTGAGATGACATGACATGAAAAAATTTCTAAGTTTACCGCCTGGTTCTTCTATATAAATGACTCAATGATATTTTATTTATATGTTTGCTTGTAGTCTCGCTACATGTTTACCTCATGGTTAAGAACTCAACTTCAATTTTTCTAGGCAAACACCCAAGAAACTATTATAAACAGAGGTCAACATCGACCCTTTAACAAATTTGTTAAACAAATTGATTAATGCACAACAGATAACAATAATGGGGCGAGTTACCATGAAGCAACATGTAAATGAAGTGGGAACTTGTAATCTTATCACTTGGGTTGACACAGGTTCATTCACTAACTTATTCATTGAACTCTGTTGCAACTACACGGTGTGTTTTTTAAGTAAAGTCCATTTGAACATAAGTACACAATGAAAGGTTATTTCAAAAAAAGTACATTTATTTTCAGAAGGCACATACTTCACTCTATTTTTCGACATAGTTGCCAAGTTTGTTCAAACACGTATCATACCACTCAACCCATTTTAAAATACCCTCTTCATAAAAACTTGCCGCCTGCTCCGATATCCAAGAGTTCACTGCCGTTTTCACGTCGTCATCACCATTGTAACGGTTGCCACTGAGTTGTTGTTTGAGGTGGAGGAACAGATGGTAATCGCTCGACGCAAGATCAGGACTGTAGGGTGGGTGATCTAAAACTTCCCAGCCAAAACTTTCCAATAAATCGCGGGTCTGACTGGCAGTGTGAGCTCTTGCAGTGTCATGGAGAAGGACACTTCCCTTTGTTTTGAATCGCTCTGCGTAGCTTTCTCAGGGTTTGGCAGTGTGCTTTTGCACTGACTGATAATGGTTCCTCGTTGCATGAAGTTGACCAACAAAACACCATGCCTATCTCAAACCACAGACGCGATGATTTTGCCCTGGGTCAGAGTCTGTTTGGCCTTCACCTTTACAGGCGAGTGTGTGTGTCTCCATTCGATGCTCTGTTGCTTCGATTCGGGCTTGATATGCGAAGCCCAGGTTTCGTCTCCAGTTACGATCTGACTCAAGAAGCCGTCACCTTCTTGTGATAACGAGTCAAGAACGTCATCACACACTCAAATCTTTGGTTTTTGTGGTCCTCTGTTAGGAATTTCGGGACACAATGGAAGGACAGTTTCCTAAACTTTAGGTGTTCAGGAACAATATTGTAAAGAACTGATCTCGACACGTCAGGAAATTCGTTTGAGAGACATGTTATTGTGAAGCACCTGTTCTCACGAATCCTCACTTCAACTGAAGCCACCAAATCGTCTGTAATCAAAGAAGGGCAACCAGAGCGGTCCTCATCATGGACGTTGTCATGGCCATCTCTGAATTCTCGTACACACTTACGCACTTTGCTTTCACTCATAACAGTATCGCAAAGCTGTCGTCGAATTTCTGCAGCAGACAGGTTCCTTTGACAAAAACCGTATCACTGAACGAACCTCACACGCGGCTGGTGAGTATATAGTCTTAAACATTTTGAAAGCACAGAACAGAACGGTACAGGTTAGCTACAGAGCTGAAACTGAGCACTGTTGTTCCCGAGGCATGCCGGTACACGAAGCACGAGCTTGTTGCGGTATGTGCGCAAACTACTAGTATCTATAACAAAACGGACCTTACTTAAAAAAAACACGCCTCGTATTAATTCAATAATTGTGGCAATCGTTTAAATTCTGGGGTGAAATTAGATTCATTGGGATTAGGTAAAAAACGGGGGGTTTGAGCAATTGACGAAATTTAGTTTACTGAAAATTTGCATTTATTTATCATAAAACTGGCAAAACAGTAGAGGAATTACCTTGATGATGCAGTTGCAGAATTTCTCTTGGAAAATAATGGAAGGGAGAAAGAACGATTCACTCAAGTACACAGTACACACCAATCCAACTATGTGCACATGCAGTTACAACAGCATAGGGCGTGGAGCACCATCTGCTTGAAGGTGATGAGCAAATTTCAGCAAAAATTAACAGGTACACACATATTAATTAACTGTCTGGTTACTTATCAGTAGATTGAAACCTCTAATTAAGCAACACATACAGAATTTGCTTTCTGAAGTGAACAGTACAATACTTATTTATTAACTTTGGTGCAACATGTGAGTACATAGCTAAATCTAGGTAATGAAACAAGTATTACTGTTGACTTTACTACGACAACTGGGGCAAGATATGATAAAAACAATTAAAATTCTCTCAAGAAATCTCACTGGCATAGCTTGTATTTTCATAATTAAGTTCGCAGGGGCCTTAACATCAAAATGAGTTAGCAATAGACACAATATAATCTAAGAGAAGTCACCCACAAGCTATATGGTTGAACACAACACACAAAGAAAAATGCACAAATAAACTAACATTCCCCCCACAAAATATTTTGAATTTTCTTTACTTTTAATGAAATGTGGTAACAACAAAACATAATCCTAGACAAAATACGCTCACATAAGGCAAAAGGTGCGAGCATGTTCTATGTCACAAATCATGAAAGAAACACTGAAAATTAAATAAAATTATCCCAGAAAATTCTGTAGCTGTGACTATTGGCTTTAACTGAGATAAGAACATGATCCAAAAGACACGATATTATAGTTTAACCACATATTAGCAGGCATGCAACAAATGGCGGCAACATGTGCCCAAGTACATCATACAAAGAAAAGGCCTAAAAATTTTTATTAATGCATCAAAATCATACGGTTATGGCAACAGTAAAACATCTTGCATAAATGAACAACAAATAAAAGCTTCTTGCAAACGAAATAATGGAGTGAACTGAAGGTTTACACTCCATGTCCACTCACGACTAAGTCCATACTTTCTCTCGCTTGTTCTAGCAAAACCTTGAAAATTAACCCGAAATTAAAACTTTCACTGACAAAATTAAGCTAAAAGCCCACATCATTCGCCTTCCACATGACAAATTAAGCATTCTGATACCTTCCTTTGTTACCCAAATATTAAGAGCTGCACCCAGCTGTGTCTGCCCATCTCTCCAGGTCCAGCTAGACTCGGACATAACGTGATTCCCGACAATGGCTCTCTCATTCAAACTTCGATGGTGGGGGTACGACGACGACCCTTGTCACCAAACTGACGGCTCTTTCTCTGCCAGCTAGGTTACCTTTGGTGCTACCTTCGCTTTGCTGAACTTGCGCACCAGGTTAAGTTGGTATTGCCTCTACACTGCTCTGTCTACCTGTCGGGCGCCCCTATTCCACTTAATTCAGCCTATACTCAATCTCATACGATCACTCATACAAGGACAGAGAAGGAGAAAAGGGAATGTGACACATTAAACAACATAAATAAGAGAGCGCAAGTTCTCCTTCATCAGGCGAAGTATATCAATGAAAAGTACGAAATGTTTATTGATATAACAGTTATCGATAAAATTGTGAGGTGGCAGAAGCCCCCTCTCATATTTCTATCTTACTCTGAGTAATTCGATTTTCCCACCTAAGTGCATGCGGTGAAAAGTTGCTATTCCTTCACATGCGGACTTCCCACGCAGCGTCTCTCGTCACCCGGGTGGTCCGGTGACAGGCGGGCTCTGCTGATCTTGAAAGGGTTAAGCCGACGGGTGTGAAGGAGTCGAGTGAATGCTTTCCAGACGCCGACATTGTCAGTAGACCAGCGGAGACACGCCCGCAGGAGCCTGAAGGAGCGGCTGGGCTAGAGATTCCGTTACTTCGCAGAAACTTAGCGAAAACACTTTCTGGCAGGCTACCAGCGAAGCGTGGGAATGGCTTGTGTCCCCAGGCAGTCTTGGCGCGCAAATTCCCTCGTTTTTTCTGCCAAATCGTAACTGTGATTGGTTTGCTCAGGACATAGCTCCGTGACGTAGCAAAATCGGCGCAGAAATTGGCGCCAAGAATCTCCATTGGTGGAATGGTAGTGCTTCGGCAACAGAGTGGAATTTTCCGCCGGTTTTCGAGTTGCTGATTGGAACGTTTGACCACGGCCACTGTCGTGGGGGTGGGAATGTTCTGTGTTCGGTTTGTACGGGTGCTCTTGTGGTGGTCGGCTCTCGGCTTTCGGTCGGAGTAGGTTACAAGACTGAGCTCTCGCTGCTCTGGACAGCCTGCCTTCCGTTGGCTGTCTAATATACTTTTATTTGATTGTAACTGTTTAACGAAGTTGCTGAAGTTTCGACTTCAACGTAACTTTCTGAGTACAGTTTGCAATTGAGCGTTCTGCGTACAAGCGGCCTATGTTGTCTGTCTTGAGCAGTTTTGGCTGAAATTGACTGTATCGGAGTTACTGTGCAACTTCGCTTGTTAAAATCAATCACTGTACCATCAGGGATTGCGTGGCGAGCCTTCCTCGTCTCCCTGAGGCGCATTTGTATTGCTAGGAAGTCTTTAGCCTGGAACAACCAGACCAGGATAATTTGTTTCGGACTATACTCGCGACATTATCATCACCACGACGGGACGTCGAAGTAACCAGCCATCGCCTCCAGTACGCCAGATTGTGTCCGTGCAGTTAAGAAGACAGCTTGGTAATGTACGTCCGCAGCACCGGCAAAGCAGGCAATTTTGCTAGGTGATAATCAGAGCTCAGCAGGGTGCGCCTGTTTGTCTTTTCTAAATTTGTTCTGTCTTGGGTGTTCATTGTCTGAGTTCTCACTAATGTAGCAGCAACTAATGTTAGGTTAGCTGTGTGTCTCTCTTAAGATTTGAGTTGCAAGGAATTGGCTCCACATACCACTTCGTCATAAACGTCACAATCTAGTTTAGGGACAACTTCACCTTCACAGCATTTATTTGAGTATCCAATTTGAGTCAATTTGATGTATTGTAAATGTTTCATGTGTTTTTGTTTATTATTTTGTGTTTAGTCTTAATAAATCATATTGTTATTTTGGACAGAACTTTGATTCTGTTAATTGGTAGAGCAACCCTATCATTTCTCACTACGTTAATGAAACCTTCCTTTATTTAACTTATCAAATTAAATGATTGCAGGTGCCAAACTCTTTTCTACTCCACTTGCAGGGTTGATTACAGTCAGTTCGCGTATCTTTTTAATCCATGTGCAAAAAAAAAAGGCGACCCTTAGCCTCGGATCTTTCCTGTGAATCGCTGATAAGCAAGCAGTATTATCAGTAGGGACACTCAGAATTTTTTTTTTGCTTAATTTTTTATTGATTAATACCCAAGTTTTTTTTCTGGTAGTTCCGCGTTTAGTTTTAAGTAGCGGCGCATGGTTACAGTTTTTGTTTTCAGTATATATATTTTTTTGTTCATTATTGTTGTATTCCTTTGATGGTGTGTCCGTATCACATCACACTTTGTCGGGTTTGTGTGCGGTTTCTGTACCACAACAAATCGTGCGTATAATTACAGCGTTGGAGCGGCGTTGTTGAAATTTTATGTCTATGTGTAAAAATATATGGAGTAGATTAATTTTATTCTGCATTTTAGGTAAATTTGTTTTTCATGAATGATAACGAGAAGTAAGGCACGACTATTATCGAGTGAAAGTAAAACAAAAGAGGATAGCATAATGGATAAGGGGCAGTTTACTGACGGGAATAGGTTTGGAGATGAGATGGGCACATTTTTAGCAGGACAGGACGCCAGGGTCATTGATAAGGAAGGTGATTTGGACGCGATCTTAGAGCAGCGTTGCGGCCGTGATTATGATAGTGAGGTAGAGGATGAAACAGAGACAGGCACACAGGTCGAGACCGTAGCAGAAGTTTATAATCAAACGAACGAGAGCAGACTGGGGCTAGCTCGGCCACGTCAGAGCTCTAGCACCCAAGTGTCCAGAGTTACATCTCCCACGTTTGAAGAGGATCAAAAAGATGACGTAAACCCAATACTGAGCTTCCTACGATCAATGAAAGAAAAAGCTGATGAACAACGTAAGAAGGAGAAGGAAGAAGAGCCGGCCGCGGTGGTCTAGCGGTTCAGGCGCTCAGTCCGGAACCGCACGACTGCTACGGTCGGAGGTTCGAATCCTGCCTCGGGCATGGATGTGTGTGATGTCCTTAGGTTAGTTAGGTTTAAGTAGTTCTAAGTTCTAGGGGACTGATGACCACAGATGTTAAGTCCCATAGTGCTCAGAGCCAGCCAGCCAGAAGGAAGAAGATGAGAAACAACGTAAGAAAGAGAAGGAAGAAGCTGATGAACAGCGTAAGAAGGAGAAGGAAGAAGATGAGAAACAACGTAAGAGGGAGAAGGAAGAAGAGGAGAAACAACGTAAGAAGGAGAAGGAAGAAGCTGACGAACAGCGTAAGAAGGACACTGAGGCAATAATTTCGCATATAGGGGAAATTCGTGGGGAATTACTAACAATAAAGAAAGAATGTGGAGAAGTAAAACAAATGTCAATGGCTGCACAAAAAGTAGCAGGCCTGGCCAAAACGGCAGCAATAGGGGCAATGAAAGTCGCGGAAGCAACTTCTAAACTCGCAGGGCGCTTGTGACGTGCAACACAATCCCACTCAAAATCCCTAGCATTCTTAAAAACCCAAGGTAATATCGCGGTTGCGAACACCACGAAACGAATGGAAGAAGTAGAGAGTCGGATAGCAAAACTAGAGCAAAACGGGCACACGAGCACTGCGCGTTCGGATACCAATGATGGAATATACAGAATTGTGTCTTCGAGGAAAAGCCCGCCGTGCTCTAGCCCAATGACCGAGTGCGGAACTAACAATGCACACGCAGAAACAGCGAGTAATAGCTCCAATAATTATAGCCCACTTAGGAGAGTGAATTCTGAGTGCCACCTCCACTGCGATACAGAGGTAGCACATCACAGTTATCAGCTAGATAGAACAGGACACTCAGCAGACGTGCAAGTATCGGAAACGAGTGACAACACCATTGCGAGGATCAGACAGGATTTTGATCACAATCACTTCCTGTCGATACTAAAATTTCAGAAGTTCAAAGAAAATGGAGGGTCGATGCATCCGAAGAGCTGGTGATGCAGTTTACAAAATCATTACCGGCATCATGGCCAACCCAGACAAAATTAGAATTCATGTGTGGACACATCGACGGCCAAGCCGCGGAAAAGATGCGGGATGTGGCAGTGACGTGTCGGACTTATCAGGAATTTGTTGGTGCATTCCTGCGGACCTACTGGTCAAAGGAAACGTAAGACAGGATTAAAGAGGAAATAATATTTTGTCCTGAACTGGAAGTGTCCGGGCATAGGAGCGCAACCAAATTTCTTGATGATTTACTCAAGAAGAATCAATTTTTAGATAGTCCATATAGCAACGGAGAAATCATTAAATTTTGCTTTTCCAAATTGCCAGTTAGGTACCGACAGACACTTGTCGGGAAGTGTGGATCTGACATAGAAGCATTCAAGAGTCTATTGCGCGAACTCGAAGTAGTCTTTGATAAACAAGACGCAAAGGACAGGAAGAAGGGGCAAAGTAACAAATACCACGGGCCAGGAAGGGAAGACGACTACAGATCGCATAATCGGACTGGTCAGTTAGGAATCCAGGGTTACGGAAGTCAAGGTTACGCTATTCAAGGTTATGGAAACCAAAGACACGGAAACCAGAACGTCAGGGAGCAGGGTCAATCTAGACAAGGAATCTGGGATAGGAGGAATAACGAACGGCAAAGCGACCGTAATTGGAGAGAGCGAAACCAAGGACAACAGTGGAGCCAGGAGATTGAAACTAGACCCGCAAATCCTAATGCACATCAGAGGAGGGGGAGCTTAACAAGGGATTGACGCCAGACGCAGGCCGCCGGAATTTCGCACGTAATCTCGGACCTGGCCAACTACGGATGATAAATTACGAAGATTTATCAGAAATCCTACTCGAAGAACATAAAACAACTCCTCGACAGGATCGGCAGCCTCTTATCACAGTAGCAATAGCTGAAAAGAGTTGTTGTTGTTGTGGTCTTCAGTCCTGAGACTGGTTTGATGCAGCTCTCCATGCTACTCTATCCTGTGCAAGCTTCTTCATCTCCCAGTACCTACTGCAACCTACATCCTTCTGAATCTGCTTAGTGTATTCATCTCTTGGTCTCCCTCTACGATTTTTACCCTCCACGCTGCCCTCCAGTGCTAAATTTGTGATCCCTTGATGCCTCAAAACATGTCCTACCAACCGATCCCTTCTTCTAGTCAAGTTGTGCCACAAACTTCTCTTCTCCCCAATCCTATTCAATACCTCCTCATTAGTTATGTGATCTACCCACCTTACCTTCAGCATTCTTCTGTAGCACCACATTTCGAAAGCTTCTATTCTCTTCTTGTCCATACTAGTTATCGTCCATGTTTCACTTCCATACATGGCTACACTCCATACAAATACTTTCAGAAACGACTTCCTGACACTTAAATCTATACTCGATGTTAACAAATTTCTCTTCTTGAGAAACGATTTCCTTGCCATTGCCAGTCTACATTTTATATCCTCTCTACTTCGACCATCATCAGTTATTTTACTCCCTAAATAGCAAAACTCCTTTACTACTTTAAGCGTCTCATTTCCTAATCTAATTCCCTCAGCATCACCCGATTTAATTTGACTACATTCCATTATCCTCGTTTTGCTTTTGTTGATGATCATCTTATATCCTCCTTTCAAGACACTGTCCATTCCGTTCAACTGCTCTTCCAAGTCCTTTGCTGTCTCTGACAGAATTACAGTGTCATCGGCGAACCTCAAAGTTTTTACTTCTTCTCCATGAATTTTAATACCTACTCCGAATTTTTCTTTTGTTTCCTTTACTGCTTGCTCAATATACAGATTGAATAACATCGGGGAGAGGCTACAACCCTGTCTCACTCCTTTCCCAACCACTGCTTCCCTTTCATGCCCCTCGACTCCTATAACTGCCATCTGATTTCTGTACAATTTGTAAATAGCCTTTCGCTCCCTGTATTTTACCCCTGCCACCTTTAGAATGTGAAAGAGAGTATTCCAGTCAACATTGTCAAAAGCCTGAAAAGAGTATGAATGCGATAATCGATAGTGGAAGCTACATAACAGCAATATCTGAGGCAGCATACAAGAGGTGCTCTCAGGAGGTGGACTGGTCTGTCCTATCGGTTAAGAAAACCAAAATAAAAGGGGCATTAGGGGGTAAATGTACGGTCACCCAACAAACAAGACTGGAATTCTCCTGCCAAGGACACAAAATAGAGTCTAACTTCTGGATCGTGCCAAATCTGGCGATCGACATGATAATAGGAACGGACTTCCTAAATGAGCATGAAGCAATAGTTGATCTAGGACGAGGTGAAGTGGTTTTGAGGAAAGGGAATCCCGTCCACATTAAGTTCGACGACCAGCTGATCCCAGCTCAACTACCGTCTAACTGTGTACGGATAAACTATGCGTGTCTGAAAGACAGAAAGGAAGAACAGGTCGACGTTGCGCGTAAGGGAGAGGACATGGATGAAAATGAAGTCGGAATAATGGGAGAAATAAAGGGTAAAATAGGAGAAAAGTGGAAGCAATAAAGAATATAAGGTGCGCCCACCGCAAAGAACTTCATAAATTACTAGTAGAACATTCGGAGGTTTTCATTCCCAAGACAGGATCAATAAAGAACTTCCAATATGAATTCCGTGTAGTTCGCACAACCAGTTTCGTGTGCCACCCTACCCAATCCCCTTGGCATATCGACAGAAAGTAGCTGCTGAAATTACGCGAATGCTGAGAGACGGAATAATAGAACCTACGGCTTCAGCCTATAATAATCCGTTAAGAGCAGTCGAGAAGGCAGATGGTAGTATTCGTTTAGTCTTGGACTCGCGACAAATTAATACCATAATAAAACCCAAAACAGACAGACCGGAACGATTAGAGGAACTCTTACAAAACTTCCATGGAATATCAATCTTCTAATCAGTTGATCTAAAATCGAGTTTCTGGCAGATCAAATGGTTCAAATGGCTCTGAGCACTATGGGACTTAACATCTATGGTCATCAGTCCCCTAGAACTTAGAACTACTTAAACCTAACTAACCTAAGGACAGCACACAACACCCAGCAATCACGAGGCAGAGAAAATCCCTGACCCCGCCGGGAATCGAACCCGGGAACCCGGGCGTGGGAAGCGAGAACGCTACCGCACGACCACGAGATGCGGGCTTTCTGGCAGATCGAGCTCCTCCCAAATTGCAGACAGTACACAGCCTTTTTAGCATTTGGAAGATGTTATCGGTTTCGTCGTCTACCATTTGGTTTGAACATTTCGTCTGCCGCATTCATTCGGGGGCTAGACGGCATGTTGTTGTTGTTGTGGTCTTCAGTCCTGAGACTGGTTTGATGCAGCTCTCCATGCTACTCTATCCTGTGCAAGCTTCTTCACCTCCCAGTACTTACTGCAACCTACATCCTTCTGAATCTGCTTAGTGTATTCATCTCTTGGTCTCCCTCTACGATTTTTACACTCCACGGTGCCCTCCAATGCTAAATTTGTGATCCCTTGATGCCTCAAAACATGTCCTACCAACCGATCCCTTCTTCTAGTCAAGTTGTGCCACAAACTTCTCTTCTCCCCAATCCTATTCAATACCTCCTCATTAGTTACGTGATCTACCCACCTTATCTTCAGCATTCTTCTGTAGCACCACATTTCGAAAGCTTCTATTCTCTTCTTGTCCAAACTAGTTATCGTCCATGTTTCACTTCCATACATGGCTACACTCCATACAAATACTTTCAGAAACGACTTCCTGACACTTAAATCTATACTCGATGTTAACAAATTTCTCTTCTTGAGAAACGCTTTCCTTGCCATTGCCAGTCTACATTTTATATCCTCTCTACTTCGATCATCATCAGTTATTTTACTCCCTAAATAGCAAAAAACCTTTACTACTTTAAGTGTCTCATTTCCTAATCTAATTCCCTCAGCATCACTCGATTTAATTTGACTACATTCCATTATCCTCGTTTTGCTTTTGTTGATGATCATCTTATATCCTCCTTTCAAGACACTGTCCATTCCGTTCAACTGCTCTTCCAAGTCCTTTGCTGTCTCTGACAGAATTACAGTGTCATCGGCGAACCTCAAAGTTTTTACTTCTTCTCCATGAATTTTAATACCTACTCCGAATTTTTCTTTTGTTTCCTTTACTGCTTGCTCAATATACAGATTGAATAACATCGGGGAGAGGCTATAACCCTGTCTCACTCCTTTCCCAACCACTGCTTCCCTTTCATGCCCCTCAACTCTTATAACTGCCATCTGGTTTCTGTACAAATTGTAAATAGCCTTTCGCTCCCTGTATTTTACCCCTGCCACCTTCAGAATTTGAAAGAGAGTATTCCAGTTAACATTGTCAAAAGCTTTCTCTAAGTCTACATATGCTAGAAACGTAGGTTTGCCTTTTCTTAATCTTTCTTCTAAGATAAGTCGTAAGGTCAGTATTGCCTCACGTGTTCCAACATTTCTACGGAATCCAAACTGATCTTCCCCGAGGTTGGCTTCTACCAGTTTTTCCATTCGTCTGTAAAGAATTCGCTTTAGTATTTTGCAGCTGTGACTTATTAAACTGGTTGTTCGGTAATTTTCACATCTGTCAACACCTGCTTTCTTTGGGATTGGAATTATTATATTCTTCTTGAAGTCTGAGGGTATTTCGCCTGTCTCATACATCGTGCTCACCAGATGGTAGAGTTTTGTCATGACTGGCTCTTCCGAGGCCATCAGTAGTTCTAATGGAATGTTGTCTACTCCCGGGGCCTTGTTTCGACTCAGGTCTTTCAGAGCTTTGTCAAACTCTTCACGCAGTATCTTATCTCCCATTTCGTCTTCATCTACAGCCTATTCCATTTCCATAATATTGTCCTCAAGTACATCGCCCTTGTACAAACCCTCTACATACTCCTTCCACCTTTCTGCCTTCCCTTCTTTGCTTAGAACTGGGTTGACATCCGAGCTCTTGATATTCATACAAGTGGTTCTCTTCTCTCCAAAGGTCTCTTTAATTTTCCTGTAGGCAGTATCTATCTTACCCCTAGTGAGACAAGCCTCTACATCCTTACATTTGTCCTCTAGCCATCCCTGCTTAGCCATTTTGCCCTTCCTGTCGATGTCATTTTTGAGACGTTTGTATTCCTTTTTGCCTGCTTCATTTACTGCATTTTTATATTTTCTCCTTTCATCAATTAAATTCAATATTTCTTCTGTTACCCAAGGATTTCTATTAGCCCTCATCTTTTTACCTACTTGATCGTCTGCTGCCTTCACTACTTCATCCCTCAGAGCTACCCATTCTTCTTCTACTGTATTTCTTTCCCCCATTCCTGTCAATTGTTCCCTTATGCTCTCCCTGAAACTCTGTACAACCTCTGGTTCTTTCAGTTTATCCAGGTCACATCTCCTTAAATTCCCACCTTTTTGCAGTTTCTTCAGTTTTAATCTGCAGTTCATAACCAATAGATTGTGGTCAGAATCCACATCTACCCCAGGAAATGTCTTACAATTTAAAACCTGGTTCCTAAGTCTCTGTCTTACCATTATATAATCTATCTAATACCTTTTAGTATCTCCAGGATTCTTCCAGGTATATAACCTTCTTTTATGGTTCTTGAACCGAGTGTTAGCTATGATTAAGTTATGCTCTGTGCAAAATTCTACAAGGCGGCTTCCTCTTTCATTCCTTCCCCCCAATCCATATTCACCTACTATGTTTCCTTCTCTCCCTTTTCCTACTGACGAATTCCAGTCACCCATGACTATTAAATTTTCGTCTCCCTTCACTACCTGAATAATTTCTTTTATCTCGTCATACATTTTATCTATTTCTTCATCATCTGCAGAGCTAGTTGGCATATAAACTTGTACTACTGTAGTAGGCATGGGCATACTAAGCGATAATTTGAAACGTCATGTCACCAGCTATGTGGACGATTTGCTGATCGCGGAGAAATCTTGGGGAGAGCACAATGCGGTCCTCGGTGAACTCCTTGCGACATTCGAGGAATACGGAGTGACTATCAATATCGAAAAATCGAATTTTGGGACGTCCTCTGTCAAATTTCTAGGACATATCATCACGGGTGAGGGCATTGCGCCAAATCCCGAGAAGATCGAAGCGATTGAAAAGTTTCCCATTCCTACGACAAAGAAGCAGTTAAGGGGGTTCTTAGGGATCATAAATTTTTACAACCGCTTTATACACGTCAAAACTCAGAGCAGTCCTAGGTTGCATCAACTTACAGGAAAGAAGATTCCTTGGGAATGGGATGAGGTGGCCGAATCCGAATGGAAAGCATTAAAATTCGCATTATTGCAAGCACCCATCCTCTCACACCCTAATTTAGCAGAAGAGATTTGCATAGTAACGGACAGTCCATACTCAGGTCTGGGTCTCATGGTGTTCCAAGACTATGTACATGAAGGAAACAGGGTGTGGAAGACAATTGCGTTTGGTAGCAGAGTACTAGCCAAGAGTGAGAGGAATTACTCAGTAACCGAGTTAGAGGCGCTGGCTATTGTATGGGCGTTTGAAAAATTCAGATACCTTCTGTTTGGTCGCAAGACGAGGGTCTACACAGACCACAAGGTACTCGAGTTCCTGATGACTGCAAAGCTTAATCACAGGCAGCTCATTAGTTGGGCATCATATCTGCAGCAGTACAATTTTTCGATAGAATATATCCCCGGCAGTCAGAACATTATTGCAGACGCCTTATTACGGTCACCGATCGGATTTGAGCACAACATGGAAGAAGATCTGGAGGAAAATTACTACTGCCTTTTCTATATGCAGAAAGTAGCCTTTGAAAATTTTATTGCCTGTAGTACGCAGGACATCAAGAAGGAGCAAGACAAGGAGTCTGCCCTAGTGTTATTGAAACAGAAATGGATAGACAGAAGACACGCCACCGTCAGGCAGTTCTACCTCTTGTGGAAAGGCATAATCTTCCACCGAAATTATGCCAATGACACTGAATGGGGGGGGGGGGGGGGTATGCATCCCTAAACACCTAATAAACAAGGTTATATGGTATACTCACCTCAGCTATGGACACTTCGGACCACGCAAGTGCAATCTCAAGCTAAGGACCATGTGTTACTTTCGAAACATGGAGCGTCGAATTTGGAGGGTACTATCGCTGTGTAAAGACTGCCAAAAGGCTAAGCACACCACTGTGAGCATGCAGGCACCATTATACCCAATCGTACCGTTACGACAATTAACGGCAACAGATTTGATGGGGCCTTTGCCAAGGACAAGAAGGGGATATACTTACGTATTAGTGTTTGTTGAACTAACGTCCAAATACGTTACCTTTACGGCACTGAAGAGGGCGACAGGACGAACTGTATCACGAGCGCTAATCCGGGATTTCCTACCACAGGTTGGTCATGTGAGTAGAATTATTTCTGATAATGGGCCACAATTTAAGTCAAAAACATGGAAGGAGACGTTGCGCCGATGTAAAATTGATCCCATTTTTATATCTTCACACCACCCGAGCTCGAATGCTGCAGAACGGGTTATTAAGGAACTCGGAAACTTGTGCCAGTTGTACTGTAACAAACAGCACACGACATGGGACGTTTTCGTTAAAGACTTCCAGGAGGTGATCAATGAGGCACTCCATGGGATAACAAAATTGGCACCCATTACAGTACTGAAAAACCGGATTCCTAAGGACTTGATAACCGAGGTCGTAAACTCCCACCAAGGGCGCGAACGCAGCACCGAGCCATAGTGGATTTGGCTCTCAAGAGGATTCGGGCTGCAGCAGAGGTCAGGAAGAGACGTGCCGACAGGGGAGCTCGTCTACGACACTTCCAAATTGGACAAAGGGTGCTCGTGAAGTCTTTCCGACTCTCGAACAAACAAAAAATGAAATGCCAAAAATTCTATTCTGTTTACAACGGCCCGTATCGTATAAGGAGAGCAGCTCACCACAATGCTTATGAATTGGAGACGCTGAAAGGAAAGAAGTCCATAGGATCCACCACATCTCTCACATAAAGGAGTTCGTGGAAAAGTGGTAGTGTAAGTGGTGTACACAGTAGAATGGGCAAATACATGAACCTTGCTATAGTAGTAGTGTAAGTGGTGTACATAGTAGAATAGGCAAATATATGAACCTTTCTTCGGGGAACAATAATGGTTGCATTAACAGATTAAGATTGCTAAAGTATTAACACGAGGCGTTGCCTCGCATAAGAATTTACTGCTGCTATCCTTTTTTGTTTATGTTCGCGACTTCCAATGTCGATGGAGTAGGAGACACTACCTTTCCATGAGCAATGTTTTTGTCCTTTCCTGTCTGGTGTCCATGTTGAGGGATAATGATGAGTAAGGAGATGTCGCACAAACGGGCGCATACAAGAACGTGCTCCTGGAAGCGTTCTGAGAAGTCGTGATACGCTCCATAGCGGCCACAACCAGTTCGTGAGACGTTCATACCAATGCTTGCAGGCACGCGTCAGTGCACTGCAAGATTGTGGTATATTGCGTGGTTTCGAGGATGAATATGGGCAGTATAGTTTTTACAGTGATGCGCCAGCATCGTTGTCTTGCAAGTCGGGGTGAACCTGTGAGCGTTTGACTCCAATGGTGCCCTAGACGGTAGAAATGCGGGCATAAAGCCTACCATGCCAATGTGCTGGTTGGTGATTTAGCGTGCTGCTTGTGACTGTCACAGATGAATAACCAAGGAATTATACTTGGAGATTCGTGACATACTGTGTAGCTGGTGTGTGGTGGGTGACGGAATCCTCAACAGGAACCAGTCATGGCTTGGGCATATTACATTGCCTCTGGAAAGGTGTGCTTTGATCGCGAAAACCGCATAGAAGAAGAAGTTGCAACTATAAATTTATTGTCTTGTATAGCCATGGCTAACCCAGTCTCTGGAGTTTCAGTGAGGCGTAGTGAGAACTCGGAGGCCATGTCGTATGGCGCGCACATCACTGACGTCAATAGCGGCGAGCAGCGAGACATCTCAGCGTAACAGGAATTATGTAAGAGTGTTGTATAAGGTAAAAAAAAATAGAGAGAGAGAGAGAGAGAGAGTACCATATACTAGGATAAATTAAACTTTAGGATTTAACAATAACTAGATCCTTAATATTGTGGCGGTTTTCTACCACAATGTTTGGCGCGCGCCTGTTGGGATGCTATTTTTCTGGTCACCAAACCACAGACCCGAGATGGAGAGACGACAGGCGAGCGAAAGTAGAATAGTTGCATGTTCTTTATAGCACAGTAAAACTTCGACCTGCATAAGAACATAATTTATTCAAAAGACATAGAATGTAGATCGTTGGCAAATGGTATTTAATTCTTGAGCATGTCTACTGTCAATCTATATAATTAATAGTAATATTAGTGTGGGCCCGCACATTTAGTTGTTCATCCAATACATAGCATCAGTTGTCACACACCATATACAATAGTGAGATCGGTCTCTAAACAAATATCAAGATAAATTATTTCCATGTCTAGATTAGATACACCAAGATTTTGTTATAATGATAGCCATAGATTAATAACTATAAAAGTAAAATAAGAGTGTCTGAAATGACAGACCATCAATGTGTCGTTATGTAAATTTATTATAACATGGAAGGTCATGGGAAAAAGTTAGACATAAGATTTTTGTCAGAATTGTGCAGACGACGGGATCGTGGCAATGCAGAGGCCAGCCGGAGCAAAAACAAGAGGTCTTCGGCTACCTGCAAGAAGGGGAGCGTCAGCGCGCCACCTAACGAGAAGAGCGCGGGAGCGTCCGGTCCTGCAAGCTGACAGTCACCGGGCCGTATGCCTGAGGGATCAGGCGGGATCCTCGCCAGGCCACGAGCGAAAGAGAGGCTGGCCATTGACACTGACACGCGACCCACACGCGACAGCCAGCTAGCTCTCTGGACGCGGCAGCCGTTTGGAGGGATTCCCAGCGGCAGACCACGTTGTCGTGAGTACACGAAGAAGATCACATATGGTGTCAGAACCTGCGCCTCATTTGCCTCAGGACAGAAAGGGACGCTATGTACTCACCTGTTTGGGTTTTTACAACTCACTAGCATTGGCCGATCTGCATACACAAAGCAATATCGTGCCACAAACTCTAACAAATGAATTGTCTCATTTCTAACTTCTCCTCTCTACTAGAGAGCAGTTGTAGCAATCGTCGCTCCTAATTCGATCCTGTCTGGATGACCTCACACACTTGTGGAGTCACTCCACGTGCCATCATCCCTTGTCGAACTTCAATATTGGGAAATGTAAATTACTGTCCAGGGAGAGAAGAGATCTGGACTAGTGATGCATCCCAACTAGTAGACCTCAGAGACATTTGATCGACATGAGGAGAGCCTATCACTATGTCTTCCTACCGTACTGCCGTTATCATATGCGTGGGTCTGGCTGCAATCTCAACAGCGTACTGCAGATGCTCCAGCACTCCCTATTGCTGTTGCAACAATGTAGCAACAACACCCGACGTTTAGCCCTATGTGATGTCAGTACTGTGGCCCCATCCCAAAAGCCCCCCTCCGATGCCCAAGACATGGAACCACGTGCATCAATGCATATGACTCAACATACCAAGCCTCTTAGAGAAACTAACAAATTTGTGAAGTGCTTCGAATATTTCCAAGAATGTGATTTAGTGCCTCATTCTCAGCACAGTCGTGAACATTGTACAATGTGCAAGCACAACTTGACACCCCATGAACCTTTTTTTTTTTTCTTAAATTTCTTTCTCTAGAGTTGTTTTTGTAATGTATGTTATACCTTGTATGTGTTTGTGAATTTGCACTGTAATTCTTATGTAAGTGATAGAGTTGGGCGCACAAATTACAAATTACTGTATTGTCCTCTACACCATGTTTTTTTTTGTATTCTGAATTTTGTTGTTGTGTGTATGCAAACAGTGTGCCTGAAGTCCCCATAAACTGAAACAGATACCACCACTGTCGTTGTGAATGGGCCATCAGCTCAGGGAACATTTTGTAAAGGTTATTCTTGCTGCAGGGAGATGGAATGAATCGGAGGTTGTAATTCTATTCTGAAAGCTCACAAAGAGATTGTTAACTTAAATATTATCAATTGTGATTGAGTTCAGGTTAGTTTAATGATTGAAATTGTTGTAACATCTTGGGCATTTAATTGCGGAGCACTCCAACTCTGATTGTAAAGAATAAACTGCTCCATATTTGGCTCACATGCCCGGGCCATATTTAGAGCGTGAATGTCTGTGTGAATCGGTGTTTGGAAGGGGCTCACTGGGTATGGATGTGTGATGTAAGTGTTAGAGTTCCACATTAAGAAGGCGACGTTGGCTACATCATAAATAATCCTCCCTCTATGAGCTGCATTTTTCAGTTGCAGTGATTTTTTTTATAGAGTGCGGCGTGTGGAGTTAGTTTGCAAGATTGTTCTTGGGCGATTGACTCACTACCTTGCTCCTAAGTGAGCCAACCGCTCACCAATTACAATCTAAAATGGTGTAGGGGTTACTCTGAGTAATTCGATTTTCCTCTCTAACTGCATGCGGTGAAAAGTTGCTATTCCATCACACGCGGACTACCCACGCAGCGTCTCTCGTCACCCGGGTGGTCCGGTGACAGGCGGGCTCTGTTGATCTTGAAAGGGTTAAGCCGACGGGTGTGAGGGAGTCGAGTGAATGCTTTCCAGACGCCGATATTGTCAGTAGACCGGCGGAGACACGCCCGCAGGAGCCTGAAGGAGCGGCTGGGCTAGAGATTCTGTTACTTCACAGAAACTTAGCTAAAACACTTTCTGGCAGGCTACCAGCGAGGCGTGGGAATGACTTGTGTTCTGCGTTCTGCGTACAAGTGGCCTATGTTGTCTGTCTTGAGCAGTTTTGGCTGAAGTTGACTGTATCGGAGTTACTGTGTGATTTTGCTTGTTAAAATCAATCACTGTACCGTCAGGGACTGTGGGGCGAGCCTTCTTTGTCTCCCTCAGAGGCGCATTTGTATTGCTAGGAAGTATTTAGTCTGGAACAACCAGACCAGGATAATTTGTTTCGGACTATACTCGCGACATTATCATCACCACGACGGGACGTCAAAGCAACCAGCCATCGCCTCCAGTACGCCAGATCGTGTCTGTGCAGTTAAGAAGACAGCTTGGTAATGTACGTCCGCAGCACCGGCAAAACAGGCAATTTTGCTAGGTGATAATCAGAGCTCAGCAGGGCGCGCCTGTTTGTCTTTTCTAACTTTGTTCTGTCTTGGGTGTTCATTGTCTGAGTTCTCACTAATGTAGCAGCAATTAATGTTAGGTTAGCTGTGTGTCTCTCTTAAGATTTGAGTTGCAAGGAATTGGCTCCACATACCACTTCGTCATAAACGTCACAATCTAGTTTAGGGACAACTTCGCCTTCACAGCATTTATTTGAGTATCCAATTTGAGTCAATTTGATGAATTGTAAATGTTTCATGTGTTTTTGTTTATTATTTTGTGTTTAGTCTTAATAAATCATATTGTTATTTAGGACAGAACTTTGATTCTGTTAATCGGTAGAGCAACCCTATCATTTCTCACTACGTTAATGAAACTTCCTTTATTTAACTTATTTATCAAATTAAATGATTGCAGGTGCCAAACTCTTTTCTACTCCACTTGTAGGGTTGATTACAGTCAGTTCGCGTATCTTTTTAATCCATGTGCAACAGCAAAAGTCGGAGTTAGAATAGGGGGGCTTAGAGCATCATTTAACTATGTAGATTCTAGAAGAATTTAGTGTTAAATACACTCACAAAATTATAATTACTTGAAAGTAATGAAATGAAGCGAAACAAAAATAACGCTTTATGGTATTAAATCAATAATATTCTGAGTCACTATAGTTATAAGTGACAGTAACAGTTTGGTGGGGTTCATAGACAGTAACATTATCATATTTCTGTAATGTCTGAAGGAATTTCTATCAAAAGTGGCACACCACCTGCTCTCTGGAAAAATTTAGTTTGACAGTAAGACTCTCCTAGTACCACCATGGCTGAGGCAGAGCAGTGACAAAAAGAATAAACAGGAACGCCTGAAAGCAGTTTCATTCATATATGGTATATACATGACTTATTATTTGTGTAAAAATACTGTGGTAGTAAAATGCCCCTACTACCATTAGGGCGGGGATGAGGATTAGAAGGGATGATCTACAAAGCCATGTCTAGCATATGAGAGGATCTCACCTCTGAAAGATTAAAATTTTGAATAACACGATTTCGAGATCTGGGGTACAAAACATGTGCAGGAATGATGGTAGGTTCAAAATGGCTCTAAACACTATGAGACTTAACATCTGAGGTCATCAGTCCCCTAGACTTAGCACTACTTAAACCTAACTAACCTAAGGACATCACACACATCCATGCCCAAAGCAGGATTCGAACCTGCGACCATAGCAGCAGCGCGGTTCCAGACTGAAGTGCCTAGAACCGCCTAGAACCGCTCGGCCACAGAGGCCGGCATGATGATAGGATAATGGTGAAGACCGCAAATGTGTCAACTTGTCTCACTTCCACTTTTATTTAGCAATATATTTTCTTGTTATTTTTGTTGCTCATCATTAACGCCATTAACAGTACACTCTGCTATTATACCATGGGGTGCACACTGCTGCTATCTAGCGACAACCATGTAAAACTCGAGAGCTTGTCTTTCCAACAGTACATTATTCACGCACATATATCAAGTTACATAATAGTTACGAGTTTTTAAAATCGGATGATTCTTTTTGATTCACTCTGCATTACATATATGCTCCCCAAAGATCACAAAAGTAAGAAAGAAGTCTGCAACTTGGCTAAGTCAAGAACTGAAACACCTCGTGAATCTCAAAGACACTGTACATTTGGTATACAAACTGCGCTCTGTACCTGAAAATCACATTGCTTGCAAGCAGAAGCGGAACAGAAACACTCAAGCTCTGAGAAATGCTAAACTCAGTCACGCTCATACATTAATCAACAACAGAAACAGACCAGCTATCCTATGGAAAAACCTGTGTGGTCTTAGTACAGGCAAAGTAAAAGCTGGAACTGATCCTACCGATCCAGCCAAAGAACTGAACTGGTGCTTCACATTATCTACAACCACAACAGAATCTTAGAGCAAATTGAGACTCATTGATTATTTCATGGGTGTAAATAACTGTAACCATGAACATTTCTGCCTAAAGCACTTGACTTTTAGTACAAGCAAAAAAGCCATCATGTGAATCAGATCAGAGTCTACTGGACATGATGGCATCACAGTTCAAATAATGAGGCTTATTATTAATCCACTATCACACGCTATAACAGGTATCTTCAAGCCCTCCTTCACCTCAAACGTTTTCCCTGAGGCAGGGAAATGGGAATTAGCTAAGCCAGTACCTAAAAAGGGCATTGCCACGACACCCTCTCATTACTGACCTATTTGCATCCTTCCTTCAATACCAAAGGCCTTAGCATATATAGCTAACAAACTACCTAGCACCAACCAACCCACTAGATGAATACCAGTCATGTGCCGTAAACATCACAACACAACATCTGCTTTAATAAAGATAATAGATCACCTGAAGTTTGCCATGGATTCACAGGAGACGCCTATCATGAGGTTCTTAGTGTTCAGCAGCGCCTTTGACTCTACCTACTTTGACAAATTAGAACACACTTCGCACGGAACGATACCTTGAGAACAGAGGCCTCTATTGATACCTTTGAGAAAAGCCAAAGTATATCTTTTAAAGAATTACAGCCGCAGTACTTCTCGCAATGCAAATGTAGATAAAGGTACATGTCATGGACTGATCACCATGTCATCGCCACGTGTAACTGTTGGAAGACAGTTCCAACAAAAATGTACTGAAAACTAAAAAAAGATTTTGAAACTGCAGGTATTGTGCACAGTGAGTTAAGAGGGTTCTGTATGTACCAATCACCAAGTGGCAAAATAAATACTTTTCTCCAAAAAGAAAAGTCCAGTCTACAATTAAAAAAACAGAATGAAAGATTGTGTCATATGAGGTGATTTTAGTATTGATCTAGGAAGAGAAACACAAAGTAAAATTTGAGGAGTTGCTAATACAGTACAACATGAAGGCAACAATAATGGAGCCTAGAAGAGTAACTTTGGAAACTGAGTCAATTAGTGATAATAGTGTCACTGATATAGATAGCAATGCATATACAACAAAGGTTCTACAAACAGGACTTTCTGATCATTTTGAACAGTTATATGAAGTTTATGGGAAGCTAAATTCATAAACAGAAGGTGAAAATGTAGAAAGAAATATTAGGCTTTTCAGCCAACAAAATACCAAACTAGTTTAACTAATATTGCGAAAAAAACAGTGGGCAGACATTCTTCAAGCTCGGGGAACAGATGAAAAATACAATGCTCTTCACAAAACCTTAACACATTACTTGAACATAGCATTTTCAATAACCTAGAGGAAAAGCAAAATTCTCCAAAACAAACAGTGGATCATGAACGAAACAATAGAACTGAAGGCTACATTATGAGTATCAAAACAGAAGGAAAGTGCTAAAATCTACAAACAGCACCAGAAGAAGTACAGATAGTTGATAATATAAGAAAAAGCCAAATCAATTAATAAGATTATTTCAAAATCAACAAATAAAAAGGCCTGGTATATAATTAACTATGAGAGGCTCAACAAAAAATACAGACAAAAAATAAATTAAATAGAAAGTATGAATTGAGCAACAAAATCACTACATATAAAATAGGAACTGCTAACATCCTAACTATATACATAAAGTAGAAAACCTAGAGCATCGATGTCATAACCAAGGAAGCCACCAGACTGCAGTGACAAACAAGCCAAGACACTCCATGTTCCTGAACCCAGTATCTAAAGAGAAAGTTACAAAGATCATAAAAACGATTAAGGCAAAAAAGTCTGCTGGACTTGATAAAGTGTCAAACTATCTAAACAAACAGGTGGCAACAAAAATAATTACATCATTGTTGAATATCATCAACTCCTCTTCCCAAGAAGGAGTATTTCCTGATCAACTTAAATTAATTAAAATGGAACCTGTATATTAAAAGGGAAAGGATGATGAGCCCAACAATTACTTACCAGAATCTTTAGTATGAGGCTTCTCCAAAATATTAGAAATGCTCATGCTGAACATACCAACTACTTACATTGCAAAGCATAATATACTAAAGTGCACGCCATTCACGACGGCGGCCGAGTTTAGGTTCGTTCTGCACATCTGTCATCACAAAACACAGTCAGCCAATGAACAGAGAACGACATTGCCAGAGCTCAACTGCAGTCCAGAGCACAGACGAGTGTCTTCAATTTTTGAAACATTCAGTCATAAATAAAGTAACTGAACAAAAGCAATGTCTTGATAACAGACTTTCTTTTATAGAATGTTTGGAAAAAGCATTCTTTGTACCAATTGCTTCATATTCTATTAATTAATTAAACCAAACAAGCAATAAGCCTACTAATCCAGGCTATAGCAAGGAAGAGTGTTTGTATCATTCTCACGAACCGCTTTTTCGCAATAAAGAAGAGCAGTAATTGTTTATTTCCTATTGTACTTCGACGAAACGTGAGTAATTCATAGTCATACAAACAGTGTTTGTTGGTGTTTTGCGTGATTGTTTAAAGTACTCCAGGAATAATGTCGAACAGCCAGCTGCAATAGCGTAACGAGTAAAGTGTTTGGCTGCTAAGTAAAAGGTTCCGAGTTCAAATTTTCTTTGGTGCTCAATATTTTCTTTATTTAAAAACAATATCGAAGTGTTCATGAATTTGATTCGTTGGAGTGTAATTTTTTGAAATTTCTAGTGGCAACTAAAACCGTCTATACGGAAAGTATACGCTGTGGGCTTTTACCTCTGCAAACTCTTCAAAATTTTGTGCAATGGTTTACTACATTTAATGCTGCACAATAACTTTGTTGAACATCGAAACAAAATTAAGTCATTAATGAGGGGAAGGTATCACTCAAGAAGATGTGTAAAAATCAAATTTTTGGGCCATATAGTTTTTGTGAAATCGAATGATAAGTGTGTCAAAGCAGTTGGAACACCATGTGTCTGCACAGGCGAGCAGTGCACTGATGACAAAATCGCTCACAACGCGGAATGCGGAGCACACGTCTCTGTAGCAGCGAAAAGGTTAATGCGGCCGTGGAGGCTTCACTTCATAAACTGCGCGCTCCCCCCTAAATGCAAGTTTGCGAACTATACTATACTATGGCGCTGCTTCTCTTGGCGCAAGCATCTGGCAACACAGCAATCTCCCACGTCTGGGCGATCATGCGCGAGCTGCCAAGATGAAAGAATTGAACTATAACTCCAGCACAGCACGCTAGAAAGTGAAATCAATAGAAACAGTGACCGAATCATTAGCAGAATTTACTGTGCGGACCGGGAGAATACTGGTATTCTTGGATAAGCAGCAGACTGGCTAATATCATCGTATCTCAGTTCAGTAAAAGGAGCTGCCAATAACTCATACCGATCAGAAATTAGAAGCATCAAGTATGAAGTACCTCAAGGCTCTGTAACGTGACCTATCTTCTTCAGTTTATTTGTAAAAAATATAAAAAAATTTGAAAATTAATATAAGTTACGGTATGCAGATGGTAAAAATGGGCTAAATCTTTCCAATATTTTTGAATCACTTGAGATAAACATTTTCATATCAATCTATAAGACAACACAATGGCTCATGGAAAATGACTTAATCGCTAATCTGGAAAGGACTATGTACACGATTTTAACAATAAACAAATACAACACATGGATGTTTGCTTAGGTGGAAAAGAACTGAAAGATGTAACTTCCACAATTTTTAGGTAAAATAATAGACACAAGGAACAGAAAACAATTGTATACCATTTCACATGGACTTCAGGTTTTCGAAAATGGACCTAAATACTCTATTATCAAGTTCATACAAGCATTACCAAAAAACTTACAAAACCTAAAAATTGAGGAGATGTTTCCTGCAACCCTAAGAAAGTTTCTAATAGAAGAAGAATTCTATAATGTGGCTGATAATATGAGCAGACAGTGAACAAAGTTCATGCTGTGAGTGATAAATCTTATGAACCACATTAAGGGAAACTAGAACTAGAAATTAGTGTTAGAAAGCACACAGAATTAAAATTACTCATGTGCAATGTTAAATTTTTTACCTTTGGTATATGTATTGTAAAACATTGAGCACTATGTAAAATTATATATATATATATATATATATATATATATATATATATATATATATATAAATATTAGAACCAAAAAAATACGAAAGTTCAAAAAATGTCCAACAGATGGCGCTTCATCTGATCAGAATAGCAATAATCAGCATAACAAAGTAAGACAAGCCAAAGACGATGTTCTTTGCAGGAAATGCTCAATACGTCCACCATCATTCCACAACAATAGCTGTAGTCGGGAATAATGTTGTGAACAGCACTGTAAAGCATATCCGGAGTTATGGTGAGGCATTGACGTCGGATGTTGTCTTTCAGCATCCCTAGACATGTCGGTTGATCACAACACACTTGTGACTAAAGGTAACCCCAAAGCCGATAATCGCACGAACTGAGGGCTGGGGACCTGGGAGGCCAAGCATGATGAAAGTGGCGGCTGAGCACACGATCATCACCAAACGACGCGCGCAAGTGATCTTTCACGCGCCTAGCAATATGGGGTGGAGCGCCATTCTGCAAAAACATCGTACGTTCCAGCAGGTGTTTATCAGCCAGGCTGGGGATGATGCGAATCTGTAACATATCGGTGTACCTCTCACCCGTCACGGTAGCAGTGCAAAACCAGAATCACGCATTTCCTCGAAGAAAAAAGGCCCGGTAACGGTAGAGGTGGTAAATACAAACCAATACCATGACTTTCTCGTCGTGCAATGGAGTTTCCACGACAGTTCTAGGATTTTCGGTAGCCCAAATTCTGCAGTTGTGGGCGTTGACAGACCCTTGTAGCGTAAAATGAGCTACGTCAGTTCACAACACGTCACTCAACCAATCGTCATCTTCCGCCATCTTTTGAAACGCCCACACCGCAAATGCCCTCCGCTTCACTAAATCGCCAGGTAACAGTTCATGATGCTGATGTATTTTGTACGGATAGCATCGGAGGGTATGCCCAAGTGCCAACCAAACGGTAGTGTATGGAATGTCGGTGCGATGTGCGACTGCGCGAGCACTGACTTCCCTGTGCATAGATGGACCCACTAAAGTTTCCACTTCTTCGTGAACTGTCTCAGCAGTATTACGCCTTGTGCTCGGTCGGCCACTATGGGGTCTATCATCTAAACAACCCGTGGCTTTGAACTTCGAAATCACTCTCGCCACAGCTGCATTTGTCAACGGACCCATTGATAATTCTGATAATACAGCTTCACCAAAAGCGCCTTTTCAGGTAACGTCAACATGCTGCGACTGCTGGTACATCTGATTGTCTCTCTCAATACAGCTGCTTTTATAAACGATTGTCATGTGCAGTCACTGACGCTTTGCTGTCCAGCACCATCTGTCGGACATTTTGTGAACTTTGTTTTTTTTGTTCTAATAAAACCCCATGTCATTTCAAGCATGTGTGTCAATTTTTACCTCTCTATCTACATTATTCCGTGGTTTGTAAATTCTTCAAATTTATACTGACTTTTTGATCACCCAGTATATATATTGCCTAGATTGCAAGCATAATGATGTGTCCTGTGTTAAAAGCAAATAGGTACACATAAGATAATTAACAGACTCAATAAAAATTACTATCACAGTCATGAAACCTCTGTCAAATTCATGTGAATACTACTCCATAGCATCTACAATATTCTCTGATTACATCTAAGTTATGCAAATATGTATTGATCACCTCCCGATCTTCCATCACGCACCACAACATATACCTGGATATTAGGGGCAATTCACAATTTCCATCATGTCTTATTAACGCATTCCACAATGCATTGCAAATACAATTCGTATTTTGTTTGGTCTTCTTGATCTTTGTTTTATTACTTTGCTTTATTTCTGTGACAAGTTGCAAATGTTACATGTTGCCTTGCATCTTTTTTCCACTGTGTGTTCTTCCATAAGTGAGGTCAGAAAGGGAGGTATGGTAGTGAAAAATCGTACACGTTTTGCAAGAGCAGAACAGAGCTGATGCCTACATTGTACAAATAAGAACATATATCGATGAAGCGATTTTCATTAAATAACACTTATTAAGTGAAAAATTTCTATTGAAGGATAAAAATACAGTTGTTCATGAGGCTACTTTCTGCGTAGGAAAAAGTGAAGTATTCCCTTATAAATATTGTTTGATGTATTTGTATATATATATTTTCGCTTGAAAATATATTGGATGTTTTGAAATGTTGTTTCACTTCTCAGCTATTTACCATACAAAACTGATCAAGAATATCCATTACAGAGTCTGCATTTGCCATTAATAAACTGTATAGTTGTTAGTACCTCAATTCAGATACCATACTCGGACTTCTTGTATCACAGATGGTACCTTGTAACCATCATATCACATCATTTCAATGTCATGGTGTATTTACACTGGACTTCATGTCACAGAAACTTGATTTGTGAACTCAGAGTTGTAATATGGCTTTGACGATATCACGCTTTGAATTGGCAGTGATTCGGCAGACTTGATGAGATGTAAATCAAATTCGACTTGTGTGTTTGTATTTTCCGATATAAAATATAAAATTAATTGTGACTGATGCAGTTTTGCATTCCCAATATTTTAAAATATTGTTAAATGATTGATATCGAAAATTAACAACATAAACATACAATCACACATTATACTGTGCTCTGTTTCTCATACATAGATAGATGGCATATATTACGTTACACCAGTTTGTAATTGGTTTTTGTGTGAAGACATACATGCTTAAACTGAAAAGAAATGGTAAGGTGCACGTGACAAAATATGATATACAATTTAGAGAGCAATAGTTAACAATTATATCATCCCAATATTGCAATGAAGTACAGAATGACTGCAAATACTAGATATTTTCTTGATTCAAGCTACAAATGGGATTTACTTATTTCATCATGTCAGAAGCATCAAACACTATATATAACAGCAAACAATGGTTTAATTTGCAAAAATAAAAATTTTTAAAACCAAACACTGTTGTAAAAGAACATATAATATGTAATATTATGGGGTAAGAAATTCTGGAGCAGAAGCTGGTCACATCTAACATGTTTTGGGGAGTGGAAATGCATGGGCATAGGTCGTTCTTCATAAGGTGGGTAGTAATCTGGTTGTATCCACAATCACACAGCATCTGTCTATGTTATAAACCCCAACTATTCCTGTTGCTTCTGGTTGTTGCAACTATTGTCTGTTCATAGATCTCCATATTTTCCAATTTGTATGTCCTGGAAGAAGCTCTTCCCTTGGTGTATACAAACTTTGGAGATGGACGTTTTTCTTGACACATTTAACCCTGGTTTGTTACGTTGTGTAAGAGGGATTTTATGTTGTGTGCAGGAAACTCCTCCTCGATTAAGTTGATGGTGGCTGGTTGGCATTCAAAAAGGTGATGGGCCATAGATGTAAGCACTTTAGTATTTTTTCTTGGCTCTCACTTCATGCCTGATGCTAAGGACAGGCAATATAGATTATTAGTCAGAATTGCTCTCAAACAGCCTTTGGTGATACAGTACAATTCATGGAGTGGTATGTTGAGTTGCTTGGCTTTGCTGGAATTATACCTTGCACGATACATATACTCCTCACCTGATTGGCACAAGGCTATAGCTGTAGTCCTTACTGACCTGCATTGTGCACTCCATACACTGCCAGCTGGTTTGTGCAAAATATTGTTTCTAGCAACTACTTTATGCTTCGTGTTCATACAATGTTTCCTGTGAATGCTCTATCCAGTGTGACGCCGAGATATTTTGGGGTTGCACAATGCTCTAGCCATAGTACCTCCTATGCTACTTGATGTGTCTTTGACTTTCGTCTTTTTCCTGAAGTGAAAAATGCAGGTCTGAATCTTCAATGTGTTAGGTTTGAGCTGATTTTCCTTCTAGTAGACAGTCCATTGTTCAAAAACTTCTGATAGTTTCTTTTTGGCAGTGTTAAAGTCAGGGAAAGATTTAGGGGAGGGCCTCCAGGGCCCCAGGGCCTCCACAAGAGAGGGGCACCCACAACCCTCAAATTTTCTAAAGATAACAAAAAATATGTAAAATTATATTTGAAAAAATAACTTCAGTTCATTTGGTCTACACCATTGCCTTAATACTACAGCTACTTTATTGTTTATTGTATTAGTATGAAATTGACTTCAATAACGTTTTCATTTATAGTTTATTATAAGCAAAAGTCTGATGAGGTGGGACCACATCAGGTGAGAAAACAATTTGACCACCATTCTGTATCTATTCTGCTACATAAACCCTTTGTATGTCATGCAGCTCTGATAAGCAAGTGTGAGTTTCCATTGATATTTTCATAAGTACACCAGTGGAAATTTGGGGCAGTACTCAACTCTTGGCTTAAAGGTATTGTTGAGAGCAATATGACACTATTTTGTACATGTATAGATTTGCAAAAAATTATGTTTTTGAAACAATTGAATTGAATGAGAAATTAAAAATTAAATAATTTCTATAATAATCAAGTAATATCAGTCGATTGCATATTATTATTTCCTTGTGTTCACTATTTTATGTTGAGAAAACATAAATTTCATTACTGAATAGGTTTTAGTATTAGCTTTTCTATTCTTTTAATTTTCCGTGTGCACGCACAACTCCTTTTGTCTTCTCATGATACCATATACCATCTCGTTTAATTTACTTTGCTAACTTTTGCTTTCTGCTCGATTATTAGTTTTCCATGGCTATTTCCTTTTTTAGCATTGTCTCAGTCGCCTCCTAAACTACACCTTTTGTGGTCTGGTATCTCATAGCAACTGACATGCTGACTGATTATAATCACTACTGCAGTGGTGCCTTGCTCATGAAAAGGAGGTAGGGTTGTATCTACAGTGCCATCTTCTGCTGTTGAAAGATGCTGGTAGTTTGTTGTCATAAATAAGTGACAGTTGATGAATAGTGGTGGGGGGAATAAAATGTAATATATAATGTAAACTGATTAATAATTACTGCTTAAATAATTAAAAAAAGAAATTTTGAAAGAATAATTGGAAAAAAATTGGTACACATATCATAAGTGAACTTTGACTGGCATTAACATCAAAAGACCCACAATATTCAATACATATATTCACCATTTAAATTTATGGACTTCTTTTTCTTGTTACCGCCATTGTGCATAGAGCTTGGTATGACAATACTGGTTCCAGATCGCCCCCCTTCTACTCACACTAGTTATTCTTGTCCCCATCGATCCTCTTGATGCAAGGTTTTCGGCGTGTCGTGGAATGATGAACAGATGGATATGGACGTCATGAATGTACAAATAACTTTGCTATCTCGAATACTTTCTATAACAACCTTTAATGTACAATTGGAATACACATTTTTTTAAACAATATTAACTCGGCGGAACTCGTATGTCCAACAGCTATCACTTGTAGAGACGAACAGCTGAATATGAAGAAACTAATAACCTGAAGAGCATATCTCTACTTGGTTTGTTTGTAACCCAACAGTATCGCTGGTACAAAATAACTTATTAGATAGATAGATAATGTGTGTGTGTGTGTGTATAAAAAGAAACAAAAAGAACGAGGGAGAAGAGAAAAGGAAAAAAAAAATAATATTAATATCATACATTAAAATTGCTCCCCACCGTGCACTGACGTCATACGGAGGTGCACAGTGTCTGAGCTTATTTATCTTTTTATGGGTTGATAACTCTGGTTGGTATGGATATAGACTTTATTTTTCGGCCATTTGTGTTATCCCATATGGTTACCAATTTATATAGGCACGTCAGCCCTTTTAAAACATACATACATGTTTTCATTCATAACAAAGTGCTTGCTGTAAGTGCATAACTCTATTATTGTCAGTTATTATCTGCCTAGCGATTAGCTTGTGAAGCATGTGCACACAGCTCGATGTCTGTTACCGACCCTGCTCACTTTCATGTGTCTAATACAATTACAGAGTGGCCGTGTCGTGTGTTCAAATAGTCTTCACTGTACAAATTCGTGAAGCTCGTGTTCAGCGGCGTGATCCTTTGTGAAATCTTCGATGTGGTGACAATCGGTTTCCATATCAGCAGCCCAAGGAATGTATTTTACCTTGTCACTCGCACTTATTCAGTGGGGCCACCAGCCGTACATCCAATATCTGCTGACGAGGTAAGTTTGTTGCTGCTTCTACGATGTCGAGCACAGAAAATTCATGCTACACGAAGTACTGTCATTTTTAGTTCATCACACGCACGCCCACATATCTCACACCACACTTAACACTTCGCAGGCAGGTTTCATATGTTTTCGCGATTTTTTTTTAGTGTCTTTCATACTGTTGCATTACACAAAATTTCTGTAGTGTCCTTTCCACATACTATACATATACCAAAAAAATACAACTACAAAAATAAACTTATCCTATTCATTTGCTGACATGCAATTCTCATTGCTTATATACATTACAGTCTGATTGTCATTTTGTTTAGTACAGTTTGTTAAATTATGATTTCGTTACATTGCTCAATTCCAGTTATATGAGTATACTTTGTGACTCTCGTTTGGTTTTACGTTCTTTACATAACATTCATACAATAATAATATATTCGTTTTTCATTTATTGCATAAACTGACAAACATTTCATTCCGATTCACAGTGCCTTCTTGTAGGAGCGTATTTATCATTTTCAAAGAATTAAAGAAGTAAACAATAGTAGCTACAACAGATTCTATGCACTGCTAAAATAACTATGCATGGCCTCACCTCTCTAGCGCTCTCCAGGAAAGAGTTACACACTACAGGGTAGTGGAAATTTCACAGAAAGGCATTTATGTGCTCTGTTACGCCTCGTTACTAGATTTAATTGTGATCTCCGGAACAAAATAATTTTATTGTTTACCTGATAATACCAATCGCATTGAATACTTATTCAGTCTTTAAGGTGCACCTCAGTATTTACTTGTTATGTTAATTGTATAAGGTGTAACCGTTTCATATTCTGAGGAATTTACAGTTGTATCATCAATACTATATGTTATGTACAATGAGCGTAAAATAGTGTTTGTGTAAGTAGCAAAAGGAGTATAAAAATTTCAATGTAAATCAGGTGTTTGACACTTTCATGAGTAGTCGACGCTTTCAGTAGTTAGGTTACGACCTCTTGATTGTTTGGTAATACTCCACCTTAGTTCAGCATCGTGATATGCGACATACTGCACTGTATTCTCCTACACACATCTTAACACTATCACATTCATACATATCATAAACTTACAACTATATTTACTTGTGGTGCGGTCCTTTCTTATGTTTGTATGGTGCCTAACACACGACAAGCATTTATCTTTCTCCACTTTACGCTGTGTTGATGCATCGTTCCCTGGAAGAAAAAACTTAATACTAACTTAAAACTAAATTTTCATAGATAAGTGTACAGTGGTTCGATGATCACTAATACCTCTTCCATATATTCAACTATGTATACATTTACATCAGTGTGCAGTCATGCTATCACAAAGTCATTTAATGTCATGTTTGTGTCTCTATGTACCTTGTAAATCTGAAAGATAAAGTGTGTTATCAGCATGGTATAACCTCTTATTCAGTTTGCCACTTATATTGCACTCGCTTGTTTACCTGCAGCAAGGGTTTTCTGGTCCCTCAATTATAATTAGTGTGAGTACTTTCAATACCTAAATTTGTAACTATATAGATATAATGCACATGCTAGCGTAACTTTAGTAAATATTTCGTAGTTTAGGATCCCTTTCCGTGTATATAATCGCTCTGCTTATCTCTGTTTGTCTGTATTGTGTAGATAGTGGTAGTTGTAGTATATACTCTCCATTAATTTTATATTTCTCTTTTTATGCAACAGTCTTTAAAAACGCTGGTGCAGGCTGTAGCTCATAGAGTTTCTTTGTTTTCGGTGCTCCAGCACTTTCAGCTGTGTCTGGCGCGCATCCGCTTGCGGTTAGTTGACCAGCTTCCTCCCCATTGCACATGCACTGCATCGTCCTGTTACCACTAACATCGCAGTGCATTGTGTAGTGCATTGTGCAGTACCATGTGTTTCACAAGTTCGTTTATTCATTTACAACTAGGCTACATGCAAGGTGAACCATTATTTTTAAAGTATCATCATATCTAGACACATTAAGTAAAATTCTTCCTTGTTACATCCACTTACCTTATCATTTACATATTTAACATATAAGAAAAAACGTAAACAAAAATTTTCCTTACCAACTAACAACATAAATTCTGGCATGTGGTTTTCCAGCATCCTAAACCTAATATTATTATACATGTATACAACTTGGAGGTTATACAGCCCTTGATTGTATCCAATAAAACAAGTGTCGATAACGTTCGGGCCCCACTGCCCTCCTAGGTCACAGGACGGGGTCCTATTGTGACCGGTTCAAGTCTTCTGGCATAGTGGTGACATCAGTTTCTGGGTTAGGCGTAATTTCCACTATGTGGACTCTTGGTGTTTGATTACACCAACTAGTGTCCTGAGAGGCTCTTGACTGAAATTCTCTTTGCCTCTGTGTGTTATTCGGCATATGTGTGTTACTTTACTGGCAGAATTCCGCTGTCTGTGGGTTATTCGGTTGTCTGTTACCGTTTTGCTTTCGCCAAGTGATCGGCTGATCATTGCCAGTAGCTTGTGTCTGCACATATTGTACAAGCTGGCCATACGCCACTTGCCCATTGTAATTGTTCTTGCTAAATCGTTGCCCATTCCTTTTATATCCACCTTTTATTTACGGCTTTCTCCATTACCATTGTGTTTGCCATTACCATTACCATACTTCTGTGTGTGGTAAGGTTGCCATCCGAGGTGTATTACGAATCTGTTGTTTACTTGTTGGTCCGTAAATTCCTGTGTCGCTATCAGCATATACCAGGCTTCAGTTGTAGTGGTCTCTCTTCATATATTAAATCTATTGAGTGCACTACAGATTCGGTTTCGTGTTCTGGGGTGGTAATGAGTTTTTCCCTAATGTGGGCAGGAAGACGGCTCTTTATAAAGTTTTCAGCACGTCTGCTTGAGATACCGGGTTTGTCCAGTATGTGGTTTAACTCAAATATGTTTCAAAATAGCCCATTAAGCTTCCATCCTTGCTAATGAACGGAACTGGGTTAAATACTTCACGTCTGAGCCTCTCTTGTACTGCCTCAGACCAATATTTACCCAGAAATGCTCTCTCAAACTGTTCGTAATAGTGGCAATGTTCCCCACGTCCGTAGCCCATAGCAGAACGGCACCCTGTGTGTATCCAACAACAAATCTAATTTTCTGGGATTTGGTCCAGGTACGAGGTAAAACACTTAGAAATGCTCTGATAAAGATCACAGGGTGTGTTCTTTTCGCTTCAGAAGTAAATATCGGGAATTGTCGATGCCTAAGTAATCCCTCATCTGCAAGTAATGTCGACAAACATGCCACGCTGTCAGTGACAGGCGTGTTTATGTTCGTGCATGGCAACTGCGCTTGCTCGACAGGTGCAAGTGCCGGCAAGTGCTGTTGCATTGTGCGACCTGCGCCAAAGATGACCTCGGTTTGAGGAAGGCCGGCGCGTACCAGATTCCATGTCAATGTGGCAAGGCGTATATTGGTCAGACGATGCGTACCGTCGAGGATCGATGCCGTGAACACCAGAGGCACACTCGACTGATGTATCCGAGCAAGTCGGCGGTCGCTGAACATTGTTTGTCGGAAAATCACGCTATGGAGTATGAACGCACGAGGATTCTGGTACAGACGCCGAGATACTGGGACAGCGTTGTTAGAGAGGCCATCGAAATTCGCATCAATGACGACCTCATAAACCGTGACTGTGGCTATAATCTTAGCAAGGCTTGGGAATTAGCGATTGGGTTAATCAAGAGTAAATCGAGCGAACGTATAGTTGTGACGACCACGGCGGACAGAGCCATCACTCCGACGTCATCTCAGACGCCGTCGCAATCTGTTCCACCGCGCCACCGTGGCGCGGGGGGCGGACAGCGGAGGGAGAGCGCCGCGGGCGGAGGGTATTTAAATCGGCCGCCGCCGCGACCGAACCCAGTTCCCTCTGAGCAGCCATAGCGTACGGATCTCCGTGCCGGCACGTTCACAGGAGCTCAGTCCGTCAGTTCACCTGATGATGGCGACATGTATGATCGCCGAAATATTGTGCCCGTTGGACACTGCAGACCGGCGGTACACCCATGCGTATTTTGATTATTTTACAGCTGTCTCGCTGGCGAGTTATGTAAGCATGAATTGTTGTATCACTGCACAGGCCTTACGTTTTATATAGCTTGACACTGAACTTATTATAGTCTTTAATGAAACATAGAACATTATAAGCAGTTTTATGAATTTTCACTGTTGTCATGTGTCAAAATTCAGCATCACTGCATATTTGTTATTAGACAAAATTGACTTGTTTGTGAATGTCTACAGTACGTACTGCTTCCACATTCATTGAATTTCTCTGACCATCCCTACCAATCTTACGCCAGTATGTAAATTTTGGTTTTACAAAAACTTCATTTAGCATACAGCAAACTAAATTTTCAAGTGGTTGAAGGGCTTTGTGCTTTGTTTACCAATACCTATTAAGAGACACGTTGATGCCACTGTTTGTACCTGACAATTTTTTTCAAATGATGTGTATGTGGATAAACAATAATTTTTACTCTTACAAAAATTTGTAAGCTGCTGGGAACGAGTAGAAAAAAAAACTAAGGAGTGAGAAGCAATTCTGAGGGATACCTCACCTGTTTTGATATGAGAAGATGCAGCTACTCTGTTATGAACATAAGACCTTGTAGTGTGTCATCATCCCCTTCACTTTTTTCCATGCCTTCAGTTGGTAATATCTGAATTCCATTATATTTTCCTTAATAGTAATTTCTATATCTTCAGTACTGTTAATGGTAGCTAATAAATTTTCCAGTTTAGCATATGTAACCTATCACATGGAAGTTGTGTTCCTAAAATCTAATCAACCTTACTAACTTACGTGTTTACATTGTCACACTTTATGCAGCTTTCAAAATCATCATTCAAGCTCAACTTTTTCTAACAGAAGAACAGTTGTTAAATTCTAACATCATCAAGTGTAAATGATCATTGTGCTTTTTAACTATCCAGATATTTAATTATCTGCCATGATTATTTTCAGTATCATCTAAACTGTAATTGTTGTCTTCTGAGTGCTAGTTTGTATATTTGTCCATTTCTCATTTTTTTTAACTTTTCTTCAGATTTCTGAATGTTTGCACTGAGGAATAACGCCAGAGGGCAAATACATGGGTAAAATTGGAAATAATTACGAAACAGCATCACTTTCCAAATCCAATATTTATGAGGAACTACATAGAACCTAAAACAGAATAAATCTCTCTTCAGTACTGATATCCATGCTTTTTGTACCCTATAAAATATTTTGTAAGCTATTAATAGTTAGTTACCTTCAGAACGAGTTGTTCTGATTTACAGAATAATTTGGTCTTCAGGACAATGTAGGGCGCAAAACTCCTGTGTTCTTTGCATCTAGCAAATTTTCCCTTGGCATTTTTTATCCTCATCTTCCTCTTTCCTCATTCAGAAGGAAATGAAAACATTGGCACATATTCCCTTATAATAGTTAGATTTGTATCTATGGACACAACAGCTTCTAGGCATTATACCAATAGAAAACAACACAAAACTTCATAGAATCACATACTGCCATGTACAATCTGCTAACTCACAACACAGATGCTCCTGCCAGTGCTGCAATAAGGCAGTGCCAGTTCCGAATGGCAAAAGTGAAGTTACAAGATATCATCCATGACACAAAATGTTGGAGAATACTATCAGAACTGAGGAACTAACAATGATAAAGTTTATTAATATTCATATCAATCTTTATAGCTGATATACTTTGTCAGTTTTTTGTAGTAAAGTGCAGAGAAGGGAAACAACATATCAAAACGTCAACGTTTATTTTCTACTAGTAATATATACATAGGCGAGTAACATTAATGTGGTCACCACCTGGATCCGACATCAATATGCAATAAACACTCACAGACATTAAGTGGCAGGACTGGCAGTGCAGGGTACATGAAGTGTGTTTGGGTGATGTGGGACCAGTACAGTTGTTGTAATTATGTGCAGTCAGAGCTATTTATCTGACATCCAAAAGGGCATGATCATTGACTTTACAAATGGTTATGTTTATAAACTGTTTGTGTGTCACTGTTCTTGAATTATATTGACAAATCGATGCTATCCGAAACTAGCGCCAAGACATCTGTTGTGTACCACAGGACATATGACATGAGTGAATGATGGCTGTGGACTTGTGTATGGATGAATAAACATACAACTGATGAGCAATGGCCAGCCAGATGAACCAAGGGGCTAGCAACAGTGCCTCCTCAAAGGCCATTCAGAAGGCGCCTGGATCATGCACCCTTGCTGTCTGCTGTTAATCGAAGATGAAGGTTCATCTTTTCAGATGAATCACGTTTTATGCTCTATCTGACAGATGGCCATTGGCGTGTATGGAGTGAAATGTCAGAAAGGAAAAACCCTTTTAACAGTCGTTGGAGCGGTATGCTCTGGGAAACGTTTCTGTGGCGTTTACTAGGTGATCTAGTCATTCTGAAAGGCGCAGTAGATCAACACAAGTATGATTCTAGACTCGGGAATCATGCTCACCCCTACCTGCAGTTTGTTTTTCATCAGCTTGATGGCATCTACCACTAGGACAGTGCAAAGCGTCATACAGCTTGCAGTGTATGTGCATGGTTCAAAGAGCACCAGGATGAGTTTACTGTACTCCCCTGACCACCAACCCTGCCCTCCCCCCCCCCCCCCCCGATTTAAAGCCAATTGAGAATCAGTGGGATCACCTCATTCAGGCAGTTTGCATCTTGAATCCTCATCCATTAAACCCAGCAAAGCTGGCAATGGCATTGCAGTCCCTATTGGTATTGTCCCTATTGTATCTTCCAGAACCTAATTCACTCTCTTACCACATGTCCATGCTGAAAAAAGGTGGATATTTAGGCTTTTGTCATTAATGTGACTCGACTGTGTACATACAGGTACAAACACATGCAACAGTATTTATCTGGGAATAAATAGAGCCTCTTCACCTTACACATTATGTTTCATAATGTAACTAATAATGTCATAAACAGCTTAATTTTCTACTTCATCAGTTTTGACTTTTTCGCTTAATAAAAGTTATGTAGTGGAAATTGCTTTGTAAACTAACGGTCTGTATGTACATACAGAGTGGGCAAGAGTTTTGTTCTGTTGTTGTAAAACGTAAATACTTTTTCGCTTTCACATTCCTGTCCTCGCGTGTGAATAGAAAAAATATTCAAGTTATCATGGACCAATTGCAATTTGCCACAAAAATAAAGCGCTGTAACAAAAAGAAATGTAAGAATAAACGAAAGTACAAAACCCACTACCATAACAGTAGTAACTGTGTATGCTGAGCGCAATAGCCCTAGAGTGCTCAACGTTACCACTTACTACTATAAATTGCATCGAAAATAATGGGCATTTTGAGCACACTACAATAAATTTCAAAATTTAGAGAAGTTTTTCATTCCTAATTAAAATCTATATAGAACGAAATAAAATTTTATTTGAAAATAATGGGCATTTTGTGTGCTCTGTAATTAATTTAAAAGTAATTTGAAGCACAAAATTATACAAAATTTTAACAAAATCTTTCAGCTCTTCTCTATTTCATTTCACCCACCAGTATTTTTTGATGCTGAACTCACTGTCGGACTGCGACTTGGCTGCTAACTGTTGTCAGTTAGCACTAGCCCAAAGCCTAACTGAAGAGTTTCCTCATGGCTCACTCCTTCTATTCTGTCGAGGAGCTTCTGGAAGAGCTAAAAAATTAAGCAAATTCCAGTGTTACATTGTTGATTTTCTTTATTTAAACTTACGACTTGTCACCTGATATTGTCTTTTACATTTCATTTTATCTGTTTCTACTATCGTGTTATAATTTCATGTATTGACTCGTTCCATGACCATGGAGATTTATCCTTAATTTGGTCCCACAGAACAATAAATAAATAAATAACCTCTTCTTCTGCTGGGTCTTGGTCAGTGCACAGTGGTGTCCACTGGTAGAGCTGACGACAGCAGATATAGTCTTTTTCTAGATGGGGTCGAGCAGTGGACAATGATAGTAAATGACAATAGTATTGGCCAACCAAACCAAGCCTATAGCTACTTAGTTGTGCCCTGCAGGGCAATGAAATAACGTGCACAAATCTTTTATAGAGTTAGTATTTGAGGAACAAAGTTGATTCGAGATCGAAAATGAGACATCTGGTTGCAATTTAATGAACCAGGCCCAGCTGCTACAGCCATCCAGTAACAGCTCTTTACCATTCTTATGCATACGTCCTTCAATTGTTATTTTATCATTAAGAGATGAAGTCAAAAACTTCAAAACTGATGATGAAATAAAAAGATGCTCTATTCTAGACATAACATTATTTTCTTCCTTAATGGTTGCAAAATCAAATAGCTTTACCAGATATTTAACAGTTAATTTCTTATTAGTTTTTATAACATAAGTTGGATAATCTGTACCATCATAATACTGAAGCTGCTATACATTAGGATTTATGTTGATTTCCATATCCTTTGTAGGGATATTCAAATTATTTTTTATTTCTCATTCACAAAGTATGAGTAGAACTGATAGCTCTCTTTATTCATTAAAGATAAAAATTCATAAAGCGATTTATAAAATAACTGTTACAGGAATGCCACTGAACTCAATCAAACGATCATTTTCATCAATTACAGTTATTCCTAAATCCTGCATAGTATTCAAAATCAGAATATGTACATAATAATGGGTCCATGAATTATTCATCCACCTAATTCAGCATTAGGCTTAAGTAAATCAATAGCATTAGTTTCTTGATAAAAATGATCAGAATGTTTCACAAACATTCCATCAGCTAGATCAAAATTTATGTTGATTAATTCGAATGGAATAAATTTAGCAACACCAATAGCTTCAATAGTTTGACTGCTAAATCTAAGCACACTTCCAATTGTTTTTTCATTAGCTTCAATCGTTTGACCGCTAAATCCTAGCACACTTCCAATACTATCTTTTATACCCATATAGAATTTACCACCACTCTCCATAATAATGCTATTTAAAATTTCTTCTACTTTAATGTGTATAATAGGCTTTTTTCAATGAATAAATGTGTCCAAATTTTTCAAACTGTATTTGCCATTGGAACATCTACTGTTTCTCCACACAATAAATTTATTATTTTTTCAGGTAATATATGGAGTTTGAAATGTTGTGTAAAACCAGCTAGTGCTTTCTCATACAGGTACAGTGAAAATGTTTTTGAGGACACATGTCTTACCACTCAGTTGAAATAGGTGACTCATTCAATATTAATAAAATTTTATTTAATTAAATTAAAGCATATTGGGGACCAAAAACAAGAATTCCAGAGAAGAAATCGAAAAATAAAAATAGTAAGCTATCACATGACTCTATTTGATGTCCTGTAATAGGTCCAAGTGGTTTTGGAATAAACAACATCAACGATTGTCAATTATATTCTAGTTGCAGGATGATTAAATTGGAATTAAATCACTTGTATGTTTAATCAAGAAGTTTAGATGAAACGAAATATCAAGAATTTATAAAAATGTGTAAGAAAGCTATCGATAAAAATAATGGGGAAATTATTACGTTTATTGCAAGCAGTGATGTAGTTATACCCCTAGATTAATGCCAAGACAATTCACTTATAGTATTCAATGATTTAATTCTTGAAAATCAAGATGTAGATAGAGAATATTTTGCTAGAGGAAGGAACAGATTGTTTTTATTTAGGTCAGATATATTAAAAAATACCAAAACAGTTACCAAGGAACAATTTTTTAAGAAACGTTACATAAGATGATATAAATTTAATCATTTCTACCATGAGTTTGTTAGTGATATTTTAAAATTTGATAATTTTAAAGGAATATGTAGTAAATGTTGAAATGATCAGTTTGTATTTTTTACAACAGCTATGACTAGGAAACCTAATGAAGAAAAATACAGATATCATATAAAAGATTTTGTTTTTATCCTTATTTAACGATCTTTTTAAAAGATGGTGATGCATACCTGTTAGATCATGAGGATGGTATTTTATCTTAACACAGAAATGAATTTAAAGAAGCTCTTTATTATCAAATATCAAAAATTAGAAAAATTGGTCAACATTGTATTGCTTTTTCATGGTTTAGTAGAGAAACTAATTGTGGACTAGATACATGCAGATACTATTTTTTGAGAAGTAGAAAAGTAGAATGAATTATCTTGTTGATTTTTAAGAATCCATACTAAAAAAATTTCATTGATGTTTTGTATCCTTAGTAAACTTTTCGAAATGCGATCCAAAGGTTGTTAAAAAAGCTGAATAGATAGAAAAAATTGAGGAAATGAAAGAAGGATTCAAAGTTTGGAAAAAACAACCAAGAGTCGAACATGGAAATTATAATAATTACTTTTCTGATAAATGTAAAAGCAGGAAGACCTACCTCGTTAATTTTTGTGAATCTATACATAAAAATTTCATTAATTTTTTACCCTTAGTAAACATTTTCAAAATACGACCCACATGATGTTGAAAAAGCTGAACAGAATAGAAAGAAATTGAGGAATTGAACGAAGGATTCAAATTTTGGAAAAACCGCAAAGAAGAGAATATGAAAAATGTAAGAAAGAAAATCACCCTGTTTTTGATGCAATCGAAAAAGCTAAAGAAGCAATTAAGGATTAGGCGATTATGTGTGGAAATCTATTAAAGAAAGCAGAGGCTGAAAAACAAAATGATTCTTATGCTCATCATCATTGAGAAGAATTTGGAGATATACCATGGATTAAGCCAGGGGTCTCCAAACTAAGGCCCCACGTTAGCTGGCCAGACATCCCCGGTATCTGGCCTGCCAAATATTTGAGGTGGTACCTATACTGCCAAAAATTGAGTTTCGAGGTCTATCGCTACCAATACACTGCGACATAGTCAGAGCTCTATCTTTACAAAGCGGAAGATCATGGTTAAACTTGTGGCTATCCACAATAAAAAGACAGACCTTTCTCTGTGCGATAGCGAAAAAAAAAGAACGGTTAACAGACTAGTTTGGCGAAAACATTTTAAGTAAAAAAATTCTTTGCATCTTATTTTACTCACATGTCTGGTGCAAGTCTTCGGCGACTAGCCTTTGTAGTCAATCATTATGGAGATGCTCCTTAAGCGAGGTTTCACTTTCTTTTGATTACGTTGTAAAATACATATAGCAAGTAAATCGTATTAAATATTTTTATTTAAAGGCAATTTAAAGAAAATACAATACCCAGTGTACATAATGATATTGGATATTTTAGTTCTAACTGATGTATAAAAATAACTGTAATTAACTTATATCTTGAAAACTCACAGTGTTAGAGTATTCATGAAAAGAAAATTAACATCTTAGTGATAATTAGTGACTTTTATGTAGCTGTAACTTTCCTTTCATCATTACCTCCTGTTGTGGATCAAGTTTACTGGTAGAGATAATCATCAGCAACTTCAAACGCTCATCACTTAATTTTGATCTGTAAATACTTTTCGCATGTTTCATTTTGGAGAAAGTTTTTACACACAGAGAAGTAGTGCCAAAAGGGGAAAAAAAACCACAGGAAAATTTATGTAAATTTGGAAACTATGTGGATGGAAGACACATAAAATTCCAGTAATGTTGACTTTGAATGTTTTTCTTTAAAAAAGTCACTACATTGCAAATCATTAATTTCAAACTGAAGTCCTGCAGGTAAAACTGCTATATCGACGTAAAAGGGATTTTGAACTGTCTTGACATTGTTTGAATTTGCATCAATATCTCAAAAACGTGATTCAAAATTAATTTTTAAAGCGCCCCAAGCTTGAATTGCGAAAGTTATGGGAAATGGAATCTCAGTTTGCTGACTGAATGTTTGGCATGTATTAAAATGTGTGAAACATACTTTGTTCAACTGAGATTGAAACAAAGCAATCTTTTGTCAAAAGGACTTAACATGCTTGTTTAAACCAGGCAGAAGCTAAAACTTCTGACACATCTAAATGTTTTCCATACAAAGACTGTTGGTGAATAATACTATGCACTACTAATGGTTTTGAGCAAAAACACTGTTATTTTTACCACACGTTTTGCCACCATCAGTTGTAATACATTTTAATTTCTTCCACTGAAAATTGCTTTTCTGAACTGCCCTTGCAACTTCTATAAAAGTGTCTTCACCAGAGGTCGTCCTGTGAATGCTATGAACGTCAAGGAGCTCTTCATACACTTCATAATTTTTGTCAATCCCTCGAATAAAAAGTAGTACTTGAGCAGAATCTGATACATCTGTTGACTCATCCACTGCCAACGAGAACAAGTCTAAGTCCTAATTTTTGTCACTCAGTAATGCTGATATATTTTGTGCAATGTCATCTATTCTTCGAGCCACAGTGTTTTCCAACAAACTTATGTTTTTAAATAAATTAACTTTTTCTGGACACATTTCTTCTGCTGTTGCAATAATGCAAAAAATGGTTCAAATGGCTCTGAGCACTATGCGACTTAACTTCTGAGGTCATCAGTCGCCTAGAACTTAGAACTAATTAAACCTAACTAACCTAAGGACATCACACACATCCATGCCCGAGGCAGGATTCGAACCTGCGACCGTAGTGGTCGCTCGGTTCCAGACTATAGCGCCTAGAACCGCACGGCCACTCCAGCCGGTGCAATAATGCAGTACTTAATTAATTCACCATTGGTGAATGGCTTACACTGTTTCACTATTAAATGAGCCACATGAAGACTAGCATGAGTTGCTGCATGTTGTTCAGCATTTACTTTCTTAAACAGCGACTGCTGGGTTTTTATTAACTTATTGTTGCGCCGCTTGAAATAACAACGCATTGACATACTTTGCCACTGTTACATCTTGCAGTAATAGTATTACTAACAATGATTTTGAGATTTCGTTAACTTTGCAGGACGCTTTTGTGAAGAATGTGCAGAGACATACTTTTTTGTCAGCGAAATTCGGCAGAATAAAATATGCCAGAATTTCGGCCAGGTAAGTCCACCAATCAAAATTATGTAAGTAAATAAAAATCGTAGTTCGTTTCAGTGCTAGCTATTCCCACCTTAGATTTTTGCAATTTCATCTTTCCTTTAGTCTTACATTACGGTGATCATGGAGTGCTAGGGTGCTTTAATCCCACTAGGTAGATCTTGGCCCATATGACTTTGTGGAGGAGTCAATGTGGCCCACGGACCCCTGGATTAAATAATATGATAGACCTTAAAGTGACTATACATTAAGTAAAACAGAAATACAATATTTGTTTCCAAAATATGGAGAAGAGATTAAAGACTGGGAAAAGGTAGCCCAAGCTCATTGTGCTATTAAAAACATAAAGGAGAGGGATGTTAGAAAAACAAATGTAAGTGCTAGAAAGCTAAAATACACTCCTGGAAATGGAAAAAAGAACACATTGACACCGGTGTGTCAGACCCACCATACTTGCTCCGGACACTGCGAGAGGGCTGTACAAGCAATGATCACACGCACGGCACAGCGGACACACCAGGAACCGCGGTGTTGGCCGTCGAATGGCGCTAGCTGGGCAGCATTTGTGCACCGCTACCGTCAGTGTCAGCCAGTTTGCCGTGGCATACGGAGCTCCATCGCAGTCTTTAACACTGGTAGCATGCCGCGACAGCGTGGACATGAACCGTATGTGCAGTTGACGGACTTTGAGCGAGGGCGTATAGTGGGCATGCGGGAGGCCGGGTGGACGTACCGCCGAATTGCTCAACACGTGGGGCGTGAGGTCTCCACAGTACATCGATGTTGTCGCCAGTGGTCGGCGGAAGGTGCACGTGCCCGTCGACCTGGGACCGGACCGCAGCGACGCACGGATGCACGCCAAGACCGTAGGATCCTACGCAGTGCTGTAGGGGACCGCACCGCCACTTCCCAGCAAATTAGGGACGCTGTTGCTCCTGGGGTATCGGCGAGGACCATTCGCAACCGTCTCCATGAAGCTGGACTACGGTCCCGCACACCGTTAGGCCGTCTTCCGCTCACGCCCCAACATCGTGCAGCCCGCCTCCAGTGGTGTCGCGACAGGCGTGAATGGAGGGACGAATGGAGACGTGTCGTCTTCAGCGATGAGAGTCGCTTCTACCTTGGTGCCAATGATGGTCGTATGCGTGTTTGGCGCCGTGCAGGTGAGCGCCACAATCAGGACTGCATACGACCGAGGCACACAGGGCCAACACCCGGCATCATGGTGTGGGGAGCGATCTCCTACACTGGCCGTATACCACTGGTGATCGTCGAGGGGACACTGAATAGTGCACGGTACATCCAAACCGTCATCGAACCCATCGTTCTACCATTCCTAGACCGGCAAGGGAACTTGCTGTTCCAACAGGACAATGCACGTCCGCATGTATCCCGTGCCACCCAACGTGCTCTAGAAGGTGTAAGTCAACTACCCTGGCCAGCAAGATCTCCGGATCTGTCCCCCATTGAGCATGTTTGGGACTGGATGAAGCGTCGTCTCACGCGGTCTGCACGTCCAGCACGAACGCTGGTCCAACTGAGGCGCCAGGTGGAAATGGCATGGCAAGCCGTTCCACAGGACTACATCCAGCATCTCTACGATCGTCTCCATGGGAGAATAGCAGCCTGCATTGCTGCGAAAGGTGGATATACACTGTACTAGTGCCGACATTGTGCATGCTCTGTTGCCTGTGTCTATGTGCCTGTGGTTCTGTCAGTGTGATCATGTGATGTATCTGACCCCAGGAATGTGTCAATAAAGTTTCCCCTTCGTGGGACAATGAATTCACGGTGTTCTTATTTCAATTTCCAGGAGTGTATATCAACTAAAGTTAAGATCAAATTTTTTAATTAAAGCCTTTTGACACTTTTTAATGTGTTAGTAAATTACCAGTAAAATTTAATGGAGATAAATTAACAATTGGTGATAGGACATATGAAGGTAATGAATCTGCTAACTAAAAAACATTACAGTAACTATTAGGTGTACGAAATTTGATGGTGCTGATGTACCAAATTATGCAAATACTTTGTATGATTGAGGAGCATTTTTTATCCTGGAAAGAATCCATATAAAATCAAATCAAATAAAGGCATAGAAATTAATGAATTAATAAGAGAAACTGTTGTTAGACTTCCAAAAATTAAGATAATTACAATTAAACGCAGGTTCTTCAGAAGAAGATGAGAAGTAGGTAAGGCTTAGTAAAAAATATATAGAGAATAACCAATTAAATATATTTGGATGAATGATGTTAGAGTTTTAATCGATAGATTATCAGTGATTCATGGAGAATAACTGGCAGAAATGATAATGATTGTAATGAAAAAGTTAGAAATAAATATATGTTAACAAATAAATTTAGTGATTTTCGTTATCAACAATCCAAAAGGAATACCATATCTGATTAGATTTTTAGATAACTATCCACAATCATTTTGGAGACATGAAGACTAAGGAACAGCCAAGGAACAAGCTTAGAACAAAGATTAACTAGAGGTGATCAAGGAAGAAATCCACTGGGTGAAGCTAGCAAAAAATATGATATCGCATAGAGAGATAATAAAAATGTAGAAAAAAGACATGAAGCAGATAAAGAACTTCAACTAGCTGCAAAAGAAAGAATGCATGCTTTTGAATATCAACTGGAGAAAAATTAGCTGTAATAGCATTTATAGGAATAATGAATGGAAGGAAAACATTGTGTACCAGTCTTGATATTGATGATAATGTTTTGGGACAGCAAAAAATTTAATCATTTTGTCTATATAAATGAATAACTTCAACCTTGATTATGCTTTGTTACCTACGGGCAAAACAAAACCTATCAAAATTAAACTAAATAATGATCAGCTATAAAGTAATGGTAATTTTTAACTGATGTAGAAAAGACAAAGGGAGATAAGAAGATGGATGGAAATTTGCTTATAATAATACTGTTACCTGTTATGAAAGAAATTATCGAACATCTAACAAAAAAGATAGAAGTTATGGATTAACAATATATAAAGGGAGATTTTTTCCAATAATTTTGGTGGAATTACCATATTTAGATAATCTTTGTTCATTACCAGGTGGAGCGGCAGGCATTGCAAAACCAGTAATGGATAAAAAACAGGTGATAAAGAATTAGAAGAGCAAAAAAGACAATTTAGCAATGTAGAAAAACGCTGGCGATGGAATAAAAAATGGCAAAATTTTGATATAAATCCTGAGTAAGTAATTTTAATAGAGAAAATCTTTTTAAACCATTAAAAATCAAATACTTACATGTTGTTTTTATTTCTGATGAATTACATAATCATCCTAGAGAATGTGAATCTAGAATAATTAATTTAGATATATCTGATCATATTAGCTCTAATATGGTCTTTTATTACAATAATAAAGATAAAAAATTGAGTTTGATTCTATTTGAAGAAATTTTCCTAAAGTTGTCGTTAAATATATTGTGTTGTACTATGACAGACAAACAATACAAAACTTTAATGAAGTAATTTGTGGCCTGTTGTGGATATTTGTTTTAAAATTGATGTTAGATACACATAACTTTAATGGAATCTTGCATATAGTAAATGGACATATTTGTAAATAACGGAAATAAGCAAAACACTAGAAATATAAAATCTGAGAGCTAGAAAAAAATGAAATATATACAAAAATAGAAAATTTTACTAAACTTTTCATAAATAATTGCCTAACTCCTTTAAAGTAACTAAAGGATACCTTGATTTTAAAGGTTATAACACTATCATTGCACCATTTTGCAATGTTAGCATATTGTTAATACCCAAGTTTGGTATTTGAATACAGTATAATGTTACCCTCTGGGAGGATTTTTACTGATTTAACCGTGAATTGCCCAAAGGATTTTTGCTTATTGGACATGAAATTAAAGTTACGTAAAAAACACACAAAGTGTTGGATCCAATTTAGATAATATTTTTAACTAATCAAATTTATTCAAAAGAAAAGGAATACGGTCGTCGGCCTAATTAGGCATAGAAATGTGAAACATTTCTTCCAAAGAAAAAGTAAATAGTTTTGGTGGAAAAATACCCCCTATACTCCTTTCTTAAGGAAGTACAATGAATCCTATCACAAGCAGAAAAATGTTATAGTGGATAAAAGCCGTTACTGAGAGATATTCAAGTTCTCACAAACAAAAATGACATTTTAACAGTCATCAACAATAAATACTCTGCCAAACCTGAATTATTTCATCATCACAGCCATTGCAATTTATTACTAAACTAGAAATGGACATGGGCCTAGTCTTATTTGATCAGATATTTTCTACACAGCACAAATTTAATTAAAACTCACTTGCATTAACATTCACACATTCATTAGTAAGCAATGTCGTAACTGATATTGTGAATAATGGTACTCATTGTAGCTTTACCTTCAGTAATAAAAACAGTAAGTAGGAGGCTCCCAATCTGATATTACACTTTTTATCACACAATATGCACAAAACTCAACATAAACTTTAAAAGCAGTTGGTATATTCATTAGTCACGATAGTAAACAATTCAAGTTAGGTACATGAATTTAACATGAGTTACCTTATATTTGCACATGCTAAATGTCCTGATCCTGTGTACATATACGTTGTGAAAAATTGGTAGGATGGCTAAACTTTGATGAAGACTTCAGTTATGATGATGACTAATTATATCATTAATCGCTCTTGTGTGTTATCATTTAAATTATTGAAATAATTGTGCCACCAAACGATTCTTAAACTACTTTTCATTCTTTGGAGAAAATTTACCAAATTAGGATTACAATTAAATCTAAATATTTTTTCATGATTTGGATGTCTGTCTTCTATTCTATAAATAGCTTTTGTAAATTTTTTGTGGTACTTTAATCACATAATAATTAAATTGTAAGATTTCACCAAATAATTCTATAAGAATAGAAGTTGTCTTACATTCTGATAGAGTGTTTGAGAAACAAAATGAAACAATAATATACCTAGTTCTCTGTTTTTTTCTTGTATTATTCCTACAGCATTATCAACTATTCGATTTATATTTTCTATATGTTCATTCTTAATTTTGTTTACATTTCCCAAGTGAGTTATTTGGACTCAATACATTGCTTTAATGTTATATTCTCATCGTTTACTAATTGATGGTAAAACTTCTCCATAAATCCAATCTAGGGAATCTGCTAATCTCAAGAATGTATGGACTTTATAAAAACATTAATGAATATAGACCAGGTTCATTGATAAAATGTCTGTCTGTATGAAAGAGTAACGAATTGTTACCCTTCAAATCCTGATACTTTCCCCCATATTTTTCTCTAACATGATCTGATATTGTCTTTCTTGTGTTTGTAAATTCTAAATGCTTAGCCACATCTTTTGCTTTAAACCATGGATTATTCTTTTCGTCAATAATTACAAATGCTTTTTTTCTGTTAAATGACAGCTTATTGAAGAGATCTGTGACTGAGAACATTTAATAAAAATAGTTCTTATTAAATTTTATATTTTTACTAATAAAATGTTTATAATATATAAAGGCTATATAAATGTAGGTACTTCTACTATTGTTTTTTTCGAAATAGTGTTCGGAGACAATAGGAGCAAAGCAATAAAATATTTAAATGGTTATGGTTGCTTATATATTCAGGATGACAGAAATTTCTCAAGTGTTATTCTATTTAGAGAAACATTAATGATATTTCAGGACACACATGGTTTTGAAAAAAATGATGAATTAGGTGAAGAAACTTTAAATTTTTTGAGTAAACCTAGATGTGCAGTAAAAGATATGAATACTGGCTATAGAGCTACTATGTCTAAATGGAATAAGAAAAATATTAAATGGTATTACAAAGGTCAACTAAAAAGATATTACAAGTAACAAAGGCTGCATTTCATTTATTGCAAAAATATATGGACATTTAGTTGCCTTACGATAACAATAATCAAGATTTGTAAATTATAGATTGCAATGAATAGTCGTCCTTTTTAAACTTTATTGTGCAGGTTTCGACTAGAAGCTAGACATTCTCAATGCACTATTTTTTTTGCTCATTCAGTGAACTGTGGGTGAAGCCTGACAAACAAAAAAAATAATAGTGCATTGAGAATGGCTATCTTCTAGCCAAAATCTAGATCTGCACAATAAAATTTAAAAAAGACGGCTGATCGCTCCAATCTATAATTTACAAATCAGTATAACAGCAGCTGAGTGCAACAGCTTTCTGAATGGAAGGTAATCTGATGAAAAATCCAAATATTTTAAAATACATAAATAGTTATGAAATATATGATCACAATTGTCCACAGCATCTAAATGGAAATGATAATATGTAGAGTCATGCATTTTTTCCAAACATTAATAATGATCCAATGGAAATACATATGGATGATGAATAGTTGTGGTACTTGGAGATGGATGAGAATGCACCAAAAGATAAAACATATCTTTTTGAAGTTTTGGTTCATGAAACTGGTCACACATTAGGTTTAGAACACATGGATGGTCACTGAGCAATAATGTATCCATACTATAATGATTCATGTTAACAATTATCTAAGACAGATATTGATGCTGTTCAAAGCTTGTAGGGTAAACATATATCGAGAACAACACATCCATCTATACAGCAAAGAACTTCAGTTTTTTCATCTAAACTAATTGAAACTTAATATCAAAGTAAGGAGTTCGACGACTGCTTACTTGGGACTGGAATTTTGTGTAGTTCTTATCAAATGTGGGGGTGGATAGGTAACGAATAAAATCACAGCCAATAACTAGTTGGTTAACATTTTTAACACAAGAGCTACAAAAAACAGAAGGCTTGGTAGTGAAATTGTTTTATTCGTTGACAATGTGATGTATATGACAAATTATTGTCCATTGCAATTAATACCAGGATATCCTAAGCCTTAAAGTAGTAAAGGAGTTTTGCTATTTGGGGAACAAAGTAACTGATGATGGTCGAATTAGAGAGGATATAAAATGTAGACTGGCAATGGCAAGGAAAGCGTTTCTGATGAAGAGAAATTTGTTAACATCGAGTATAGATTTAAGTGTCAGGGAGTCGTTTCTAAAAGTATTTGTATGGAGTGTAAACGCGTATGGAAGTGAAACATGGACGATAAATAGTTTGGACAAGAAGAGAATAGAAGCTTTCGAAATGTGGTGCTACAGAAGAATGCTGAAGATTAGATGGGTAGATCACATAACTCATGAGGAGGTATTGAATAGGATTTGGGAGAAGAGGAGTTTGTGGCACAACTTGACTAGAAGAAGGGATCGGTTGGTAGGACATGTTCTGAGGCATCAAGGGATCACCAATTTAGTATTGGAGGGCTGCATGGAGAGTAAAAATCGTAGAGGGAGACCAAGAGATGAATACACTAAGCAGATTCAGAAGGATGTAGCCTGCAGTATGTACTGGGAGATGAAGAAGCTTGCACAGGATAGAGTAGCATGGAGAGCTGCATCAAACCAGTCTCAAGACTGAAGACCATAACAACAACAACGTCCTAAGCCAATATCCAGTATGGAATTATGAAATTACATCAAGACTTTTAATTAAATGGTGTAGTAAATCAATGTACAGGAGAATCAGTCCCATTCTATACTGCAATTTTCTATATAGTGACAGATGAATGCACTTTTAACTATAAAAGAAGAGGTGTTATAAAGAGGGGGTTTCACGGAGTGCCTGCTGAAATAAATTGTGTGTTTAGGCACGTTAATGGATTGTTGTATTTCCTCAAGGATAGTACTTTCTGTGAAAATAATGAAATCACAAAAAAATAGTTACAGCTGATTTATCTTTATTTGGCGTTGATTGCAATATAGCATCAACATTAATTCATGAGGTAATAATATAAAACATTGCATAAACTAGAAAATTTTACTTTTTTGTAATAAAATTTTTTTCTGTCTAATTGGAAACCAACAAGCAACAGCTAAAACAATCTTTGGGGTGGATGCACTCCAAAGCCAGCGATGATGTCGCCTTGTTCAATCTAAACTGTGTAAATATTCGAAACTGAGGAATTTTACTTCACTGGAATGTACAAAAGATAGTTATTGAACAATGTGAAGACAATGTATAAATGAATATCATATAAGAGTATGCAGTAGTAAACGAACGTCTTGCGTGTGTGGTAAAATTTTTTTTGTATAATATAAAAACGAATTCTGAGTGAAGAACATTCAAATATATTGTTGACAATGAAAAATAATGAACAACAGACTGAGATAGATAACACACTAAAATGTGTTATTTGTTAAGACATTAAAGGAATAAAATGTTTTCACTGATATCTGTCGTGTAAAGATGAACATACCAGTAGATGTAAGAAATGTACTTGAGAAAATGTCACAAAGACGAAACTTGGCTGAGAGTTTTTTTTAAATTCCGTAATAAATATTTTTATATTAAGTAAGAGAGTAAAATGGAACAATTAACGATTCCCCAAATTCATGATTATTGTACAAGAAATAGTATAATTAATTACAATTAAGAAAATATGAATTGATTAATTCAATTCTATCACATAATTTGCCTATTCTTGCAAGGATTGTCAATAATATGAGAGTGGCTGAACTCAAAACTAGAGCTATAAATCTTCATACTAGAGGCTACTGTAAATTAAAGAAATCAGAGTTAATTAATTCAATTATTTTACACAATTTTCGATTTCATCAAGAATCATTTCAGAAGCTTAAAACAACATAACATAATGTACCTAATGTACATTATTTTTAAAGATTTGACGATGATGATGATTTTGAAAAACTCCACCAAGACAGAAAACTAGTGAGACTTGATCAAATTTAACCATTGAGCAGTAAATTGTTTGAGCAATAAAAACAGAATAAAGTATTGAAAAACGATTTATTCGAGATTACAGAAATAAAATCTAAATTTAACGAAAATTTTAAAGCTTGTTCCATTGACTACAAAATTGTCCACTTTGATGCTGATATTAGTAAACTCGATACCGTTAGTGAGAAAAGAGGTTATATAACAAAAGCACATAATTATTTGGTAGAAGTAGCTAAAAAGAGAACTAATTTTGGTAAAGGAGTTACGCTGGATTTAAGAACAGCATATCCCAAAATATTTTATCCAATTCCTATAGGATATAAAACATCAAAGAATCTGTTGAAGTTTTGGGCAATGAAATCAGTGATACATTAACATCTCATTTGTCTATTCATATAACAAATACTATATTTAACATTCAAATGTTAGCAATTCCAAGAGGTAGCAAACATAGTAAAATAATAAATGAGGCATTACTGAAAATTGTAAGAGTGGTAACTTGTGTTGTCTTAGAGGAATAACAGTTGCATTAACGCATCAGACATATAATATCTTAGGCAAAGAACTAACTACTGGTGAAATTAAGAGAATAAGAGGAGATGAATGTCATTTACAAAAAAAAATTAACTGGATATTATGTAAAAAACTAGACGTTTTCAACGAAAAAGGATTTACTCTAGACGATATTAAAAAATTGAGGAAGTACTGTATATTAAAATAAATGTTGTATATGCTGAAAATTTCAATTCAGTTATCTACCATGGTACTGAGAAAGCTATAAAAAATATTTTGATGCATGTATGTCAGCATTCTTAGGATCATCATATTTCTGTGATAAATGTAACAAAATATATAACAAGAAGAACGATCACAAATTCAAAACAAAAAGAAAAATATGTGTATTATATAAGGGTACAGAACACAACATTGCAGAAAATAAAATATAGTGTGAAAAATGTAATACATACTATTGTAATGAAGAACGCTATAAAAAACAGTAAGATGTTTGTGATATAGCTTATAAATATGAAAAATTTAAAAGGATTTGTTTCAGAACAGAAGTACATAACTGCAGCTTTCAAAGAGATAGAAACTGTGATCAAGAAGTAGAAATTAATAATCATAAATGTTACAAACAATACAAAATACAAAAAGGTGGTGAATTTAAAAGAGAATTTAGTGAAGAGTGTATTGTCAAAGGTTGTGAAAAATGGAGAAAAATGGTTGTTATCTTTATATTAAAAATATTATATTTCTCAATGTTCGAAATGCAATAGTATAGTTACAGAAAACAGTTTCATTATGAAGCTCAGCAAGAAACAGGAACATATATTGCAAACCTCATAATAGTTCACAATTTCAATGGTACTGCTGTTTACAAATTTAAAACAAGTGAACTCATTATGCTAAAGGATATGATTCACAATTTATTTTGAGATACTGTGCTGAAAATACAATTAAGCCATACACTATCCACACAGGAACTTAATTAATGTTATTGGAGATAAAAGATTCATATAAAATTATAAATAACAGTAGTTTATTACAAGGATCACTGTTTCCTTTATGTGTAAAAATGAGCAGAAGAAAGAATAAATAAATATAATTAGAATGATAATGAAAGACATTTTATTGGAACTTGAACACCTGATGAAGTAGATGAAGCTTTAGAAAAAGGATAAGAAATTTTAGATATCTACAATATGTGGAATTTTAGAATTTAAAGCAGTATTATGTTTAAAAGTTACATAAAAGAATTTATGAAAATAAAATTACAAACTAATAAACATGATTTTGAAACTAATTAGATGTATGTAAAATGTGCAAAAGAAAAAAATAAATATTGACTAAGATCCTGGTAAGATAAAAGAAAATCCAGGAAAAAGAGCTGTTGCTAATAGTTGTCTAAATTCATTTTTGGGCAAAATTTGGAGAACGACAAAAAAACTGAGTATGTGACAAATTTACAACAATTTTTGAGATACTATAGCTTATTCTATTAGATAACATAGATATAAATTTTACCAATAAGAATATAGTTCAGATGAAGTACAATTTGAAGGAGTCTTATGTGGAAAATAACACAGCTACAAATATTTCAATAGGAGCATTGTCCACATCAAATGTAAGACTCATAATATATGATATGTTAGATAAGCTAGGAAAAGCTGTTATATATTTTAATACAAACAGTCTAGTATGTATTGATAGAGGTGAAAATACTGTGGAAACGCACTGTATGCTGAAGTGAATGGACAGCTGAATTAGTAAATAACTTGATTACAGATTGGTGTAAGCTGGACTTAAAAGTTACTATTATGAGAAAAATGATAAAAATACAGAAATAAAAATATAGGAATTGACTTTAAATTATAAAAATATTCAAAAGCTAAATGGTGAATCTATGATAAGATTGAGGACTAATGGAAAAAAGATACAATTAGAGTAGAAGCAGGTAAGTAGACATGTAAATGCTAAAAATATAAACAACAAGCAAGTTAAGAAAGAATTCTCATTTCAGTATATTAAAAGAATAGTTCTAGAAAAGTGTGATACAATATCACACGGATTTCAAATTTTATTAATGTCTCTTTATTCTATATAAATGGAAGTTTTACTGAAGAATCTCAACAATACTAGTAATACTAACTTGTTCAAAAAATTGTGACCTACAAGCAAATTTTTTATATAACATTACTGGCTGTTGATATTTGAATGCTAGATATGAAGAAAAAATATATTTTGAACTCAATAAAGAATTTAAAATTATTTTTCCAGACTGATGTTTGAAATTAATCAGTGGTTAGAGTTCTCAGTTTTTTGAAGGAGGGAATATTAAAATGAGATATAATGGAATGAAAAAATTTAAAAGTAATACTAGCGAATTTCAAATTTTGTTACTATTTTTTCATGGTAATCTCATAGGGTATGACCATATCCCACTGAATTAAATACATCAAAAAATTGTTTCAAAAATTAGTTTTATTGTGCTCAAAATACCCATTAGTTGCAACTAAAATTTTATTTCATTCTAGGAATGAAAAAGCTTTCCTAATTTTTTAAATTATTTCTAGTGTGCTCAAAATTCTCATTATTTTCAATGCAGTATGTATTAATGGTGATATATATAATATGTAAAGATGTTTTTGCCATAAAAACACGTGTAATGGACTCACTGTATGTACTTATGACTCATAACATTAGTGATTGCAGCGAAAATAGGTTAGCTTCAATGTTAGCAGATAATGAAATTGTCAAAACTTTCTTCCTAAGAACCCTTGAAGTGACGTGACAATGTATGACTGTCTGTTGTTGGCTTGTGTGAATGACGCCATTTGAAACACATTGTGGAATGTTTTGACATACGTGGCGTGACATGACGTGACGAGTAGTGTGAACGGGTCTTAAAAGGTTATTTAATTAAATATATTCATGAATTTTTTTTCTTTTGTTTATTACTGTGTAGTTGTCAGCCCTGTTCCGTTATTGTAAAATCTAAATCATTTTTCATTCTCAGATATCTGGTCTCAGTTATGGAGCAACACCACAGTCTAACATAACAGTCGTAACATTCTGTTATTAACGTTTACATTGATTTGTAACATAATTGTTACAATAAGGATTGCATGTAGTTCCATAAACATGTAGGGAAACTTGTTTATGATTCTCTTGTAACATACAGACATTTACCGAATAATGTCGTTCTCCTTGAATAACAAAAAATTGGTAGTAAACACCTTGAAGACCTGACCTTTTGCAGTAAGACGTCGTATATCTACCCAAGAAAGCAGAGTTTTGTTCGCTACAATTTCAGCCAAATCAATGAATGTGGAACATAGAAAACCTGTATGGAATATAATAGCTACATTATTTAACGAACCAAATAAGTCACCACAACTGCAGGTTAAGTTGAAACCACACAGACGTGATAATAAATCGTCAAAAGCAATAAAACAGTGTCCAAACACAAAAGAAACCAATTCAAATATTGTTACTAAATCTGAACTACAAATAGCAAGAGTTGTCAACACATACGTTTCTGAAGGAAAAGTAATTACATTTACAGAAACAGCTGTGTATTAGGAAGTCGAGTGAAGTCTAAGAATGGGTTAACTATTGGACTTCATAAAATAATTGTATGTGGAAAGAAAAGTGCCTTTGATAATAGCAACAGACGACAACAGAAACATGTGCTTCTCATGCATAAAATATGTATTTATATTCCCTTGCTTCCTGTGGAATAAGCTCCAAACATAGACATATTGGGAAGTATTTTTTCATGAACATATTATTGAATTCGGCTATTTTTGAATGTATTTTACGGCATTTCATGTTTCTTGGTGATGTAATAACGCATGAAACGCAAAAATATAACAACTATTTCGTTAAGTAAGTAGAACATAATTAAAAACAAACATTATCCTTACGACGCATGTGACAATCTGCTTTCTCACCACTTGGAGAGCTGGTTTCGCTCCAGCTGTGGCACCACGCAACGGAAGAAAATATCCAAGTCGTCATGGAACATTTGTAGTGTGTAAGGAAAACAAAGCACAAAAATAAAAGTATACATGAAGAAGACACAAAAAAATAATATACTGTACTATATCTAACACGACTGAGCGCAGGGAAAATGGAGTCCCCCCCCTTTTTTTCCTTTATTGTAATTTTAAACACCTATACAGGCGGGCTGTCAGCAGCATAGTACGCTGCTCTTCAGCCTTAAGTGGAACAATAAACAGGACAGAGAGGTGATACATACAATACAAAAAACGGCGGGCAAAAAATGGAGATACAAAAAAAAACAATAAACAAGAAGCCGTTCAAGTTGGATGAAAAAAAACACTAACACTTGGAGACACGGCGCACAAAACACGGAGAACGGCGACGGCACATGTGAACAGTTGAGTTGGAACTGCACGAAACACAAAACGATGCACACACACTAAACACTGAGGGCGATGATCTCCGGCGCGCGAATGTTCACTGAGCGTGTACGAGTCCGAGGACCTGCCAAGAGAGGAGGTGGTGGAGGAGGAAGGGGAAATGGGAGAGGAGAGAGCAGAGATGCCATGGGCAAAGGAGTGAGGGGGTGGGAGGAAGGGGGAGGGGAAGCCCTGCGGAGTGGGCAGGAGGGAGGGGGGAAAGGAAAGAGAAGGGAAGGGAAAGGGAATATACGAGTCCCTCTCCCCCCCCCCCCCCCCGGCCTTCATTATCGCCGTCACAACCACAAGAAAACGCCGATGCACACTGACATCAACGGTTTGTCACGTTACGTCACTTCATCGTAAATATTATAGTAGGATCCATTTTTCCAAAATTATACAGCTCAGGATTAGGAACCAATAAAAACAAAGAATGAAACAAGGGAATAAAGTAAAGAAATAAAACAAAGGATTGTTATGTTACTACAACACACAAACTATCACTCTGCCTCTCAGGTGAATATACATGCTTGAGAAAATGTTCTAATCGAAAAGATAATTTACTCATAAATATTTCAAAGTTCATGTAAATTGTAATAACAGTTTTTGCTCGCTATCAGGAGAGGTCGTCGAAGACTCAATTTGACTTCGTATATCGATATATTTATATGTAAATTTGTATTCATCTCTGTATTTCAAGCTCTGTGATTTTTACGAATTATACACTGAGACTTGTACAGGATTAAATATGTGGTATTGTGCGTTGGATGTAATAACTGCGTGATATTTACAATAAAAAAAGACTAAATCCGTCTTACGTTTTAGAAATATGGCGTATAACTACGCAGCTGTTGGAAACCCTCCGCTTCCTCCCGGAGCACTCAGTGAGTTGATAGTATTTGTTTCGCTGCCTCTTGTACTGACGTTTTATAAGGCAGCTGTGTTAGATGCTTCTCACATGATTTGCGCAAATAGTTAGGGCAGACGTTAGTTTTGGTGTCATAGTCTACGGTAACGAACGCTGCTGCATATTAAGATCGTTAAAATCGGCTGTCAACCAAAAAGAAAAGGGGCCCTTGTTCGATTTCGTACCGGGTTGGAGATTTTCTGTGGGCGGAGAGTGGGAATTGTGTTGTACTTACTTTCATGTAGTTATAATTTTCATTGCAGTATTGGGATGGCAGCATGGGAACGTCGGAAATGCCAGCAACTTAAACAATTACTTCATTCGGAATAAGACCCTGTTGATTTTTAGCTCATGATTTGAATGTCAGCGTGCGTTTCAGATTTATAATTTGTAGCACATTCAAGCCAAAACGAATGTATTCCATTTATCAGTCCATAATGCAATGATATGAAGAATAGTGCTTGAAATGCAAATCTGTGGAGTTAATAGCAAATGTCATCAAGATTTTGAATAGAATGTAAGCAGTGTGACACCACAAACCTTACTCTTTGGGTTTAATGAATTTGCAGTTCAGTTAGTAGTAAATGAGTTTTGTTACATGCATTTATCGGTGTGTGTGTCATTTTAGTAGTATCTAATGTTCTTATTTGAAAGACATGCATGTGTGTACATGATTCAAACGAATCTAGATCAGATTGTAAAATAACTTTGCTGTTGTTCGTGACACTGAACGTGGAGTGTTAAATTTATACCATTCTTCCTTTTCCTTCTCCCATTCAGTCTAGTGTACTTTCTTACCATTTAATGTGTTGTATAATTTGATGTCATATGATTCAGAAGGCATACCACATTTCTGGTGAAATTCTGCCCTACATGTTTATGTACAAGATCCACAGGCATTTGCATTCAAGTTCATGCCATGTACTGTAACTTCGTGAAAGAATTTGGTCCTGCACTGTAGCTGGCTTCTGACCAAACAGAAGCTACTCAGACCACGTGCTACTTTTAAGTCACTACTTATAACCACTATGACTTGTCTCGAAGGTGGATTTCAAAGGTGACTAAGATCATTTGCACTAATTTTAGAGCTAACAGCAGAATGTGTTGCTATATGGAGCCAGGGATTAATATGCAAGTTCCTTCATAATTTTCCTTGTTGTGTGATGCTTGGAAATCTGCTTAACAATGGAATGTTTCAAGTGATTATTGGAAATACATGGAGGAAACACATGAAATTGAATAATGGCCTTCATCAAGGCTGCACCTTAGCTCGTCTGCTCTTCATCGTGTATATTGCTGGTTTGTATGCAATGACATCTTTGAGTGGGATGTGCTGCAGGTTGGGTGCTAGTTACATAGCATAAAGAAATTAAGAAAATGAATGCTCCAACAAATGTTTTGGTTACAGTGGGTAAGTATTTCCGTAAATGGAGGCTCCAGCTCAGTTCAGCTGAGATGGTTTCATGCTTTCACCTGTACAATAAACTTGCAATTATGAACTTAGAATTCTTTTCAACAATGACACCTTAACACATAATACAACTCCTAAGTATCTAGGTGTTCCCTTTAAAACAGAATGTTAAACTATATGAAACACCTGAAAAAGAAACATCAAAATCTGTTCAAGGCGTAATACCATAGACAAGCTATGTGACATCACATGGGGCTCCTTGGCATGTACATTATGGACAGCAGCATTAGGTCTGGTTTATTCTGTAGCAGATACTGCTGCCCCACCTGGCTTAACAGCCCCAACACCAAAAAGAATACACATCAAACTAGATCATACAATCAAAGTGATTTTGGGCGCATTGTAGGTACCAGTCCTTTGTTATACACCTCCAACACAACCGTGAAGACGAAAATTATTAACTAGAGACTTTACAAAAATTCGGTCAACAACTTCCTTTTCATTCATTCTCTGACAACATAAATACTAAACATTTCTGCTTTAGTAAATCACCATTTGTAGGTGCTATACACTTAGAGAAGAAGAACTTTGATACTGTGCAGTGCTGGAAGAAAGCCTGGAAGATAATGTAGTGGTGGATATCGAGGAATTCCACTGTATCGATGAAAAACTGATTGGCTTTGACTTTCCAACAAAATCCTGATGTAATTCTAAACAGAATTGGAACCAACTATGGAAAATGTGTGTACTTGTGTGGGTGGAAACTAAACATGTCTCCAAAGGGTGACTGAAGCAGAAAGGCGAGCAATCCAGTATAAAATGCAGACCTAATTCCTGTGAGTCTACATGTGATTATTTGAAGATGTCTTGAACAAGGCTGTTAGTTCAGTTACCTTTATTTACAATCTTTTGCAGAATGGTGCCAATTATAGGTGCATACTGACCCAAACATTTTGTGGTACATGTCATCCTGCTCTTATTTCTATAAAGCAGCAACATTCTCAGTAGTGACAAAGGGAATAATTTAATCTACATGCACCGCGTGAGTAACGATAGTGTGATGATCTACCGTCTGTCTCTGAGGAAGAAATATGTTGCAGATTTGCTCACCACTTTTATGTAATCCTCTTGTGATATATCATGATATTTACTGGTATGGGGAAACTGATAAGAGTTGCATTTAAAAAGTGGCTTGTCCGCTTTAAACATATTGCAAAATTTTGCTAGTACGCTTTGTATAGATTGTTAATTTTAACATGCATAGGAATGATATATGCCTAATTGAATATATGCGTGGTGTAGCAGAACATTTAACAGTATCATTAAAGTAACATTTACAGTTTTGTCATGTAGATTTCTGTTTTATTGCAGCAAAAAGGTGTACTTATTTCCATAATGAATTTTCACTCTGCAGCAGAGGGTGCACTGATTTGAAACTTCTTGGCAGATTAAAACTACATATTATTCAAGTGCTTTGTGCTGCAGGTCTTGTTCTAATAGACTTGATGCTGTTAATGTTTGTACAGACCCAGCACCTCCACCGCCTCCAATGACTCCAATGCAGATGGGTATGATGGCATCCCAACAACATATGCCAATGGCTGCAGGACACCTTATGACTGCACAGGGTTACCTGGTGCAGGGACAGCACACACCACCTGCTCATCACCAGCAGCAGATGCATGTGCAAATTCAGATGCAACATGGGATGCTGAATCCTGCCATGAATGATGCCCCTCTTGAATTTAATATGAACAAGAACAAACCACCAATGCCTGTAGCAGGTTTGTATCTTTGTGTGTCACTGTACCAGTAGCTTTCATCCTTTTACACATCTTGTTTTGTAGATGCCATTGTGAATGAGAATCCTAAAGAATGTAGTGGAAGTCAAATAGATTAGCAGGTAAAAGTTTTACTATAAAGTCCATCTATAACATAACCACTGTAGAGATCTCTAGTTTTCCAACCGCTGCAAAAGTCAGTGAAATATTTGGGTTAAAAGATGCTGTTTTATAATTCGTGCTGGTAGATATTTAATTTGTATGCAGCTACATCTGAAAATATACTTGGCCACATTAAAACAAGTCTAAGTTTGTAAAAAGTTGAACTATTAATACAGAGGGGAAAAGAAAAAGAAAACTGATGATCTCTTAGGCATCATTCAGTTCGACTTCAGGAAAGGTACAGACATCAAAGAGGCACTACTGTCCTCGCACTTGATAATGGAAGCAAGACATATGAAAAATTGAGAACTTTCATAGGATTTGTCAACCTAGAAAAAGCATTCAACAATGTAAAATGTTGCAAAATGTTCCAAATTCCCAGCAAAAAAGGTATAAGATGTAGGGAAAGGTGGGTAAAATACAATAGGTACAAGAATCAAAAAGGAGCTGTAACACTGGAAGACCAAGAATGAAGTGCTAGGATGGTGTAAGACAGGGATGCAGTCTTTCTCCCCCTACTGACCAATTGATACAGTCAAGAACAGAATTAAAAGATAGGATCAAGAGTGGGATTAAAATTTGGGGTGAACGTATGTCAAGGATAATATTCACTGGTGACTTGCTATCTAGCAAGGAAGTATTATTATAGGATAAGCTGAATGGAATGAACAACCTGCTGAGCCGATAATAAACTGAAGCAGTGAGGTGTAGCAGAATGGGATTACTAAGAAACTCTCCATCAAAATTGGGGATCACAGATTAGGCATAATGAAGGAATTCTGCTATCTTGGAAGCAAAAAACATATGACATACGAAGCAAGGAGGACATAAAAAGCAAACTAGCTCAGACAAAGAGGGCATTCCTGGCCAATAGAAGTCTGTCTGTATCAAACATAAGCCTTTAGTTGAGTGTCTGTGTCTGAGCACAACACTGTGGGGAAATGAACCATATTGTGGGGAAATCAAAAAAGGAAAAACACGTAAGTGTTTAAGATGTGGATGCAATAGAATAATGTTAAAAATTGAATGGACTGATAAGAAATGAAGAGGGCTCTGAAGAATCAGTGAGGAAAGAAATCAGTGGAAAACACTTAGAAGATGTTCTTGGGAATGTAGTACCCTTATCTGAGTAGTGTACTAAAGTAGTGATTTATGTGCATGTGTTGGAATAACAACTGTCTGTTTATTGACCATGAACTAAGTCAGTACAGCTTTATAGAATGAAGGTGCACATACGAGTACAACTGAAATATTCTTCTGTGAAGATGCGTAGTGAGTGTCCAGTACAATGAAGTCCACGATTGTTGGTGGTGGTGACTAGCAGAGAGGTGTCATAGAGGTCCCCCGCAAGGTCGTGAGCTCATGGACAGTTGAGGATCGGGTCCAGTGAAGTGGGGCTTTTCAGAGTGGCTGATGGGAATCCACTAGCTGTGATCTAGCCAAAGATGCAAGACGGCATTGTCTGATGGGTAGCAGAAGCGGCAGGCATTATGGTCCAAAGCGTAGACTCGAGGGTGGCTGGTGGTTGGCCTGGAGCTGAAGTGGCTGTCTAGGATCTGAGCGGTGATCTAAGTACTCGTCACTGGAGTAATACAGGCACAGTGTCATGTGAACATGTGACACTGCAAATGCAAATAGGTGCCTGCGACTGTAGCGCTGTTTACTGCAAAATGCATTCCACATATTGGTGTGACTTGCGCCCCTAGGTGCTGTCGATGGTGCAGGACTCTTGGTAGTAAACATCCTGGCGACTTTTCTGTTAACAGATTCCAAAGGTAAGGCAGTGGCTATATCTGGCCTGCAAAGCATATCTGCGAGTGTGGTGGCTGAATATGCAAGAATATTGTGGTACATACAATGAACACACTGCTGTAAGAGAATTTCTTGTTTCTTCAACTGGTTAGCACTCCCAGTCCTGCATTGTAAATAGTGTTCAAGAAAACAAATTACGCTTACTAAAACAATTTGATAAAATTGAGCCTGAGGATACTTGGGATCATATTACAATAAGAGAATCTTTTGCTTTAGAAAATGCACTTCACAGTCCAGACTTTTTGTTCATTCTAAATTTGATCTATGAAGTTATGGAACATGTTAACATTTTGTATAATACAGTTCAGCTGCAGGGTGCAAATGTCATTACTTTACTCAGTGCATTACACCACTTTGAGTCAGTAGTTTGTGAAATATGAGAGGACATTGAAGGTATCGACTTTCTGAAGAAGATCATTTTGCTTTTTCAAGAAGCACTTACTCTGACAGGAGATGCCAAAGAAATGTGTGAAACTGTGCCCAGCCAACTGAAAGCAAAATTCCAAAACTTTTACATATTTACTAGCTTTGAATTTATTGACACAAGTAAGTTCGCTTCATTCAGAGAAAGTTTCCCAGCCACTTTACTCAGCATGTTTTCATTAAGATGAAATCCATTTACTTGCCATGATAAATTGAACTCTCAGGGATTTATCGCATTGATGAGTTTAAAGGCATTACATCAGTTTGTGATATGTTTGCTTTCCTCGTGGAACATTCGTTCGAAGATTCATTCATTGAAGTGCACAAAACTTTGGAAATTGCACTAACTACATGTGTTTCAGTGTCAGAAGCGGAGTGCAGTTTCAAAATTATAATCATCCTCAAGAGTAGTATATGTGAAGACAGGCTGAGCTCATTGGATGCTTCCCCCCCCCCCCCCCTTTCCCCTATGCATAAGGAGAAAATCAGTGGAATTCCAAACTTTTATTTATTTCCAGAATGAGATTTTCACTCTGCAGTGGAGTGTGCGCTGATATGAAACTTCCTGGCAGATTAAAACTGTGTGCCCGACCGAGACTCGAACTCGGGACCTTTGCCTTTCGCGGGCAAGTGCTCTACCAACTGAGCTACCGAAGCACGACTCACGACCGGTACTCACAGCTTTACTTCTGCCAGTACCTCGTCTCCTACCTTCCAAACTTTACAGAAGCTCTCCTGCGAACCTGCAGAACTAGCACTCCTGAAAGAAAGGATATTATTTAATAATAAGGTTTTAGGAGCTGTATTGAATGCATTTATGTGTTTGGTAATATTATAATTTCTGGCAGCTTATTGTAGATTGTTGCACCAGAGTGATAAGCACACTTTTGAGATAGACTTGTACTGGAATAATTTACATTGATATTTCCACTTAACCCACTATGGTACTCGTGCACAGCAGTGTTCTGAATAAGGAAATTCTCTTCATCCTTAATTTTTTTTTTATTTTTACAAAGTGCACCAATTTTAGGCTATAAATGCAGGGAAGAGGGAGAATATTTAAATCTTTAAACAAAGGCTTATAGGAGCATCTATTGTTCGCAATTTTCAGTTATTCGGATTATTCTCTTTTGCTTCCTGAATGTTGTTAAGACAGTAGGAGAATTTCCCCAAAAGATGACACCATATCTTAATAACAAGTGTCTCTGAGAAATATATACAGTTTTTTCCAGTGACAAGAATTGCATTGTTGGATAGTAGTTTGATTATATATGTTAGTTTAGAGGGTTGAGAATTTATGAAATGTGAATATATTAATTTTTCTGGGACTGAAAGTGTAGAGTAATTGTTGTTTTTGTCTATTAAGACAAGCCTGTTTCTATAGAGCCATTGTGAAACTTAACCTGTGATGACATCTGCAGCAGTGGTGCTTCAGTAAGCAGACTGATATCATCTGCAGATAGTACTGCTCCCACATTCTTTACACACGAGGGTAGATCATTAATACGTGAGGACATCATTCGGATCGACAGAAGCGTCCAATCCCACGCGTCGGCTTTGACCCATGACGTAAGGGTGTTGTGTGTGACGTCATGACGGTGCGGAGTTTGGTTTGAGTGTGGCTGTCTCCAGTTCTGTTTTATCTTATTTTATTTACTTTTCTGATCTGTTCGTTCTATCTCGTGAGATTTTTTTTTTTTAAATTTAAAAACACTTATTACTTATTTTAATTATCTGATTCCTCCAATTTCTGTTTTAGTTTATTATATTTATCTTTCTGACTGTTCGTTCTATCCCGTGAGATTTTTTTTTTTTTAAAAAGACAAACACTAATCAGCTACTGAAGCATCTTTATCTTCTGTGGGTTGCACGGGCTACGACCCCTGGGGAGGTGGGTGGGTATTCATGCATGGCTGTTTTCACTTACACTTTGTAGCTACGCAAGGCGTCTAAATTTGTTTATATTTAGTTTGCCCCCCACCCAAAACACCCCATTTCCTGCGCTTATCCCGTTAGTGTCATTAGGCTTCTTGTGGAAAGTGTGTGTGTGTGTGTTTTTGTTTCCGCCATATTTGTGACATCATGGGTCAAAGCAGACGGGCGGGATCGGACGCTTCCGTATTTCCCATCATTCTACATCTACATCGTTACTCTGCAATTCACACCTAAGTGTCTGGCAGAGGGTTCATCGAACCATTTTCTTACTATTTCTCTACCATTCCACTCTCGAATGGCGTGTGGGAAAAAGTAACACCTAAATCTTTCCATTCGAGCTCTGATTTCTCTCATTTTATGATGATGATCATTTCTCCCTACGTACGTAGGTGTCAACAAAATATTTTCACATTCGGAAGAGAAAGTTGGTGATCGAAATTTCGTAAATGGATCTCGCTGCAAAGAAAACCATCTTTGTTTCAGTGTCTGCCACCCCAACTCACATATCATATCAGTGACACACTCACCCCTATTGCACGATAACACAAAATGAGCTGTCGTTCTTTGCACTTTTTCAATGTCCTCCGTCAATCCTACCTGGTAAGGATCCCATACCGTGCAATAATAATCCAGCAGAGGACGGACAAGTGTAATGTAGGCTGTTTGTTTAGTGGGTTTGTCGCATCTTCTAAGTGTTCTGCCAATAAAATGCAGTCTTTGTTTCACCTTCCCCACAATATTATCTATGTGGTCTTTCCAATTTAAGTTTCTCGTAATTGTAATTCCTAGGTATTTAGTCAAATTGACAGCCCTTAGATTTGTGCAATTTATCATATACCCAAAATTTATCAGATTTCTTTTGGTACCCATGTGGATGACCTCGCACTTTTCTTTGTTTACTGCCAATTGCCCCTTTTTGCACCATACAGAAATTCTCTCTAGATCATTTCGTAATTGGAATAGATTGTCTGATGATTTTACTAGATCGTAAATTACAGCGTCATCTGCAAACAATCTAAGGGGGCTGCTCAGATTATCACCTAGATTATATTTTATGTAAATCAGGGACAGCAGAGGGCCTATGACACTTCCTTGCGGAATGCCAGATATCACTTCTGTTCTACTCGATGATTTACCATCTATCACTACAAACAGTGACTTCTCTGAGAGGAAATCACGAATCCAGTCACACAACTGAGGTGATTCTCCATATGCACACATTTGATTAATAGTCACTTGTGAGGAACGGTATCAAAAGCCTTCTGGAAATCTAGGAATATGGAATTGATCTGAGATCCCTTGTCGACAGCACTCATTACTTCATGGTAATAAAGAGCTAGCTGTGTTGCACAAGAACAATATTTTCTGAATCCACCTTGGTTATGTATCAATAAGTCATTTTCTTCAAGGTGATTCATAATGCTCGAGTACAGTATATGCTCCAAAATCCTACTGCAAATTGAGGTCAGTGATGTTGTTGTTCTGAAAGCTCAATGGGAGGTCTTCTGTACCATGTATACCTTGTGTGTAAATAAATGACTTAATTATAATCTGAGGTGTTGGTGAACACTGACTACAGAGGAAATACTTTACTGCTAAAAAATTTTAGGGAAACATAACTTTGGACATCTACCACACACCTTTGAGTAATAATTCAGAATTTAGTATGTTACCAAGTTATACATTTGTTGTTGTTGTTGTTGTTGTTGTTGTTGTGGTCTCAGTCCTGAGACTGGTTTGATGCAGCTCTCCACACTACTCTATCCTGTGCAAGCTTCCTCATCTCCCAGTACTTACTGCAGCCTACATCCTTCTGAATCTGCTTAGTGTATTCATCTCTTGGTCACCTTCTACGATTTTTACCGTCCACGCTGCCCTCCAATACTAAATTGATGATCCCTTGATGCCTCAGAACATGTCCCACCAACCGATCCCTTCTTCTAGTCAAGTTGTGTCACAAACTCCTCTTCACCCTAATCCTATTCAGTACCTCCTCATTAGTTATGTGATCTACCCATCTAATCTTCAGCATTCTTCTGTAGCACCACATTTCGAAAGCTTCTATTCTCTTCTTGTCTAAGCTATTTATCGTCCATGTTTCACTTCCATACATGGCTTCACTCCATACATATACTTTCAGAAACGACTTCCTGACACTTAAATCTATACTCAATGTTAACAAATTACTCTTCTTCAGAAACACTTTCCTTGCATTGCCAGTCTACATTTTATATCCTCTCTACTTCGACCATCATCAGTTATTTTGCTCCTCAAATAGCAAAACTCCTTTACTACTTTAAGTGTCTCATTTCCTAATCTAATTCCCTCAGCATCACCCGACTTAATTCGACCACATTCCGTTATCCTCGTTTTGCTTTTGTTGATGTTCATCTTATGTCCTCCTTTCAAGACACTGTCCATTCCACTTAACTGCTCTTCCAAGTCCTTTACTGTCTGACAGAATTACAATGTCATCGGCGAACCTTAAAGTTATTTATTCTCCATGGATTTTAATACCTACTCCAAATTTTTCTTTTGTTTCCTGTACTCCTTGCTCAATATACAGATTGAACAACATCAGGGAGAGGCTGCAACCCTGTCTCACTCCCTTCCCAACCACTGCCTCCCTTTCATGCCCCTCGACTTTTATAACTGCCATCTGGTTTCTGTTCAAATTGTAAATAGCCTTTCACTCCCTGTATTTTACCCCTGCCACCTTTAGAATTTGAAAGAGAGTATTCCAGTCAACATTGTCAAAAGCTTTCTCTAAGTCTACAAATGCTAGAAATGTAGGTTTGCCTTTTCTTAATCTAACTTCTAAAATAAGTCGTAGGGTCAGTATTGCCTCATGTGTTCCCATATTTCTACAGAATCCAAACTGATCTTCCCCAAGGTCAGCTTCTACCAGTTTTTCCATTCGTCTGTAAAGAATTCGCGTTAGTATTTTGCAGCCGTGACTTATTAAACTGATAGTTCGGTAATTTTCACATCTGTCAACGCCTGCTTTCTTTGGGATTGGAATTATTATATTCTTCTCGAAGTCTGAGGGTATTTCGCCTGTCTCATACATTTTGCTCACCAGAGGTAGAGTTTTGTCAGGACTGGCTCTCCCGAGGCCATCAGTAGTTCTGATGGAATGTTGTCTACTCCCGGGGCCTTGTTTCGACTCAGGTCTTTCAGAGCTCTGTCAGATTCTTCACGCAGTATCGTATCTCCCATTTCATCTTCATCTACATCCTCTTCCATTTCCATAATATTGTCCTCAAGTACATCGCCCTTGTATAGACCCTCTATATACTCCTTCCACCGTTCTACTTTCCCTTCTTTGCTTAGAACTGGGTTTCCATTTGAGCTCTTGATATTCATACAAGTGGCTCTCTTTTCTCCAAAGGTCCCTTTAATTTTCCTGTAGGCAGTATCTATCTCACCTCTAGTTAGATAAGCCTCTACATCCTTACATTTGTCCTCTAGCCATGCCTGCTCAGCCATTTGCACTTCCTGTTGATCTCATTTTTGAGACGTTTGTATTCCTTTTTGCCTGCTTCATTTACTGCATTTTTATATTTTCTCCTTTCATCAATTAAATTCAATATTTCTTCTGTCACCCAAGGATTTCTACTAGCCCTCGTCTTTTTACCTACTTGATCCTCTGCTGCCTTCACTACTTCATCTCTCAAAGCTACCCATTTTTCTTCTACTGTATTTCTTTCCCCCATTCCTGTCAATTGTTCCCTTATGCTCTCCCTGAAACTCTGTACAACCTCTGGTTCTTTCAGTTTATCCAGGTCCCATCCCCTTAAATTCCCACCTTTTTGCAGTTTCTTCAGTTTTAATCTACAGTTCATAACCAATAGATTGTGGTCGAAATCCACATCTGCCCCTGGAAATGTCTTACAATTTAAAACCTGTTTGCTAAATCTCTGTCTTACCATTATATAATCTACCTGAAACCTGTCAGTATCTCCAGGCTTCTTGCATGTATACAGCCTTCTTTTATGATTCTTGAAGCAAGTGTTAGTTATGATTAAGTTGTGCTCTGTACAAATTTCCACCAGGCGGCTTCCTCTTTCATTTCTTACCCCCAATCCATATTCACCTACTACGTTTCCTTCTCTCCCTTTTCCTACTACCGAAATCCAGTCACCTGTGACTATTAAATTTTCGTCTCCCTTCACTATCTGAATAATTTCTTTTATTTCATCATACATTTCTTCAATTCCTTCGTCATCTGCAGAGCTAGTTGGCATATAGACTTGTACTACTGTCGTAGGCGTGGGCGTCATGTCTATCTTGGCCACAATAATGCGTTCACTATGCTGTTTGTAGTAGCTTACCTGCATTCCTATTGTTTTATTCATTATTAAACCTACTCCTGCATTACCCCTATTTGATTTTGTATTTATAACCCTGTATTCACCTGACCAAAAGTCTTGTTCCTACTGCCACCGAACTTCACTAATTCCCACTATATCTAACTTTAACCTATCCATTTCCCTTTTTAAATTTTCTAATCTACCTGCCCGATTAAGGGATATGACATTCCACGCTCCGATCCGTAGAATGCCAGTTTTCTTTCTCCTGATAACGACGTCTTCCTGAGTAGTCCCCGCTCGGAGATCCGAATGGGGACTATTTTACCTCCGGAATATTTTACCCAAGAGGACGCCATCATCATTTATCCGTACAGTAAAGCTGCATGCCCTTGGGAAAAATTACGGCCGTAGTTTCCCCTTGCTTTCAGCCGTTCGCTGTACCAGCACAGCAAGGCCGTTTTGGTTAGTGTTACAAGGCCAGATCAGTCAATGATCCAGACTGTTGCCCCTGCAACTACTGAAAAGGCTGGTGCCCCTCTTCAGGAACCACACATTTGCCTGGCTTCTCAACCCCTCCGTTGTGGTTGCATCTACGGTACGGCTATCTGTATCGCTGAGGCACGCAAGCCTCCCCACCAACGGCGAGGTCTATGGTTCATGGAGGGGGGGGGGGGGGGGGGGGAGGTCAGTGATATGGGTATGTAATTCAATGGGTTACTCCTATTTCCTTTCTTGAATATTGGTGTGACCTGTGCTACTTTCCAGTCTTTAGGAACAGACCTTTCGTCAAGTGAGCGGTTGTGTTTGATTGCTAAGAAAGCCGCTATTGTGTCTGCATATTCTGAAAGGATCCTGATTGGTATACCATCTGGACTGGAAGACTTGCGTTTTGTAAGTGATTTGAGTTGTTTTGCAACATCTAAGATATCTACTTTTATGTCACTAATGGTAACAGCTGTTCTGAAATATTTACTTCATCTCCTTTCGTGAAGGAATTACGGAAAACTGTATTAAGTAACTCATCGGTAACATTTCCATCACTATCGTGCAGTGACGGTATTGACTGTATTTTGCCACTGGCGTACTTTACATATGACCAGAATCTCCTTGGGTTTTCTACCATATTTTGAGACAATGTTCCATTGTGAAAACTATTAAAAGCATCTCACATTGACGTCCGCAGTAAATTTCGAGCTTCCGTGAAACTTAGCCAGTCTTGGGGATTTTGCGTTTTTCTGAATTTGGCATGCTTTTTTTCGTTGCTTCTGCAACAGTGTTCTGACGTGTTTTGTGTACCATGATGGATCAGTCCCGTCTCTTATTAACTCATGTGGTATGAATCTATTGCTGTCGATACTGTATCTTTGAATTTGAGCCATATCTGGTCTACACTTACATAGTTAGCTTGGATGGAATGGAGACTCACTCTTAGGAAGGCATCAAGCGAATTTTTATCTGTTGTTTTAAATAGATATATTTTGCGTTTATTTTTAGTGATTTTGGTGATATGATTTTAAGCCTCGTTACAATGACCTTGTGTTCACTAATTCCTGTATCCGTCGTGACACACTCTATTAGATCAGGATTATTTGTGGCTAAGAGGTCAAGTGTGTTTTCCCAACCATTTACAATTTGTGTGGGCTCATGAACTAATTGTTCAAAGTAATTCTCAGAGAATGCATTTAGTACAATTTCGGAAGATGTTTTCTGTCTTCCACCGGCTTTGAACATGTGTTTTCGCCAACAAATTGAGGGTAGATTGAAGTCTCCACCAATTATAACAGTATGGGTGGGGTACTTATTTGTAATGAGATTAAAGTTTTCTTTGAACCATTCAGCTACAATATCATCTGAGTCGGTGGGTCAGTAGAAGGAGCCAGTTATTATTTTGGTATGGCTGTTGAGTATAACCTCTACCCATAGTAATTTACAGGAACTATCTATTTCAACTTCACTACAAGATAAACTACCCACAGACACAAATATACCACTACCTACTTTATTTGATCTATCCTTTCTGAACACGGTTTGCACTGCTGTAAAAATTTTGGCAGAATTGATCTCCGGCTTTAGCAGCTTTCTGTTCCTATAACGATTTCAGCTTCAGTGCATTCTGTCAGCTCTTGAAGCTCTGGCACTTTTCGAAAACACAGCTACGACAATTTACAACTACAATACCGACTGTTGCTTGGTCGATTCTCGTGTTTCTTTTCCCTGTACCCTTTTTGAGAGGAGCCCTTAATGTATACTAGAAGGGGGAAAAATGGTTCTACGACACAACCCTGTGATACACCATGTGTCAGTGAGGACATAACTGACAGGTAGTTCTGTGTAGTGTTAGCGTATCTATGTTGGACTTCTGTAACCTGAAATTGATTACTTAAGTAGGATTTCAGCCATTCATATGGCATCCCTCACACACTATAACAATCAAGTTTAAGAGTGAGGGGGAGAGAGAGAGAATTGATAACCTATAACATCAAAAGCATTTGTTAAATTTAAGAAAAATATGAAATTTTGGATGAGTGATTGTTTATTGCGCTTAAGATGTAGTTGACAAGATGAAAGGTAGCAGTCTCAGTGAAATATTGTACTCTGAAACCTTACTAGCATATTGATTGTACGCGGGTTGAATGAAAAGTAATGCCTCCACCTTTGTTAATTGGTTTTAAATGGGAGTATTTTAATAAATCAAACACAGAAATAATCCTTAGGATGTGATCTTTAATTACCAATATTCACTTTTCCACATGATCACCAGCCAGTTGGATACATTTCTGCCAACGATGAAAAAGTTTTCTGAAGCCGTCACGGAAGGAGTCTACACTTTGTTTCTGCAACCACTGTCTCACAGTTCTGTCAACGTATTTGTCAGAAGCATAATGATGTCACAGCAGGTTGTCTTTCATCGTCGGGAACAGATGGAAGTCAGATGGTGCTAAATCTGGACTGTACGGAGGATGCCATTCAGTGGTGAGATTCAGTCTCTGAAGTTCTGCTGTGGTGGCATGTGAAGTGTGTGGTTTGGCATTGTCATGCTGCAGGAAAACATTTCCCTTTTTCTTTCGAACCCTTTGTTAGCCTTTCTTTCTGAGTGATATGACGATCATCCTGAATCAATCTGTCAATATTTCGCTTGTGATACTCGGTGGTTGCTGTCACAGGATGTCCAACTCTTTGTTTGTCATGCAGGTCAGATGTTCGTGCCTCAACATCTTTAAACTCGCCCAACGACACACAGTACTCGCATCAACACAATCACCATAAACTGCTTTCATTCTCTGACGAATCTCCTTTGGGGTGACACCTTCTGCTGTCAAGAATTAAATGACTGCACCTTGCTTAAATCGCATTGACCAACCTCCTGCACAGGATTCCATACTTTACGCTGTAACAACACAACCATTCAATGCTGAAGCTTCTCGCCAACTGGAGCTGTAGAGAAGAGGCTATGAAACAAGCCAGTACCTGCCACTTACAAGTGCTGCCAGCTGTTGAAGAGTTGCAAAGGTGGAGGCAATACTTTTCAGTCAACCCTCATATATTATTCTGACTGAAATATTTTGTTAGTTATTCTGACTGATATATTTTGTTAGCCGAGCTAGGAAGAGGTTCTATAATCTTCGAAAAGCCAGATAGCACTGCTAGAGGTCTATAATTTGACATTTCATGAGATTCGCCTTTCTTATAAAGAGGTATGACATTAGCAGTTTTTAGCAGATCTGGAAAAATGTCCTGTCACAGTGAAGAATAGCAAATGTCTGATAATGGTGCAAGAATAAAGTTTGTTGACAATGTTATTATATGGTCGTGTATCTCATCAGCACCTGCTGAATTGCTATTTTTTAATGAGCTTATGGTTTTTCATAGCTCATCTTGACCAGTAGGACAGAGGAACACTAAATCACTTTCACTCGTAGCAAAGTATAAATTGAACAGATCTGCATCTAACTTTGGATCCTTAATAAGATTGTCATTATGGGATGGAGCTATGTTCTTACGTGCTTTCATTCTTTCCAGCAAGTTTATGCACAGCTTTACATAATGCATAAGTCTTGTTTGGTGTTTCCCTGATATATCAGTCATTTTTTCTTACTTTAGCTTCTTATACGACCTGTTTCAGAACTGATTTATATAGTTTGAAATAGCTTAGAAATTTTGGATCACTGTTCATTGAGCAGCAGAGTAGTTGATACGTTTTCCACTTAGAAGAACAGGCAAGCACAACTATTGTATAAGTAAACTGGCAGTAAGAGACCTCAGTAGTCTACATGGTAGCTAGGTAAAATACACATGAAACTACTCCTGGGCAAGGTTTATTGCTGATTTTCATTCTTTCCTTGGCCATAAGGTGAAAGCCTGGAGGGTCCTCAGTAGTTACTCTCTGGTGCATTCCCAATGGGGAGGAAGTCACTTACATCCTCCCACTGTTATACCATTTTTGTTTTTATGCCACAACCACACCACAGAAACATGTACTTCTAGAATAAATATGAATATCACCAGGAGGAGAGCTGGCAATCTTCAGTTCAGACTCAACCCCATCTCCATACCCCTAAACATACAGTGAAATGAGTCATCACAGCATAACACCTCTTGCTCGTGCCTCCCCCCCACACACACACAAAAAACTTGGTGAGCTCACTTGTGTATATACTTTATTATTAGCTACAATTTTAGTGGATTATATTTATAACTGCGTAATTACCATATTTTACTATTTTTCTAGTGTTTTCTTTTAATCAATGTGGTATAAATGAAGGTTATGTAACAAACAGTTCTGTTGTACCTAACAGATAATAGAGAATATTGGGTGCAAGTGCTACTCTGAAATAAAGATGTATGTACAGGAGATTAATTTGTTGTGGGATATATCAAATCAGTCAGAAGACCTATACCCAAGGAAATAAAAAATTACGAACAACCAGCATGAGGGAAGAATGCATTCTCTAACATTAGCAATACTATAAAGGAGGATTGGTTAATTTTGAGCCAATTCAGTGACTAATAGGTTTCAGTTTAAGGGAAATACAAAGAAATGTTACTAAGGAGCAGTAGATACAGGTACACTTATCTGATCACCAAAGACTTGTTAATTTCAGAGTAAAAGGTTGCCTCGTCTACCAAGAGGGGGAAAGGTTTGCAGAAATGAGACTTATCAGTAATTAATTAGGTATGTTGTCCAGGTAGTACATCAGTGGAACCAGAGCACAGCAGGAAAGTAGAGGAATTAACAATAAAAGGTAGCAACACACACAGGATTTTAAAAAAAGTGAGACAGTGCGCAGTTGGCAGGTCAAAGCAAGGGGCAGATTGAAAAATGATGATGATGATGATGATGATGATGATGATGTGGGCACATGTCAGAAAATAGAAACATGTTAAGATAAAAATGAGTATCTACGTGGAGAAGGAAAACAGCAGCATGTGTTGCAGAAGAAGCAACAAGGACAGAAAAGACACTGGAAGTTAAATATATGTAAAAGAGAATTGAGAAGAAAAAAGTAAATAAAATGCAAAATTGACAGTTACATTATACAGGGTTGTGTGGGGAGGGGGGGGGGGGGAGTTGTCAGTGTAGAGAAGTAAACAGAGAAGATAATTATTACATATGTAATTATTGTAATTAGAGAGGAGGGCACAGTGGAAACCAAGTACTGTAATTTTCCAGAAGAAGTTCCATTATGTGAAGTTCTGAGGTACTAATGATGGGAGGAAAATCAAAGTAGCACCTTAGGTAAGATAAGCATCAGTTTCAGTTTTTTTGAAAGGAGCATGGTCTATGGCAGATGTTATCAGTTCTAAGAATTCAAAAATGATTTTTCCTTAGTGGGATGCTATTTACTTTTGTCTTCTTTTTTATCCAGATCATGTTATGACCATGTGCAGAGCCTTCTATTCAGTTTTCGGTCATTATTTACGTCTTACTCTGTCACATTCATTCAGATGATTGTACTTGACATTGGCATTCATCTACATGTGTATGAAAAGTGGAAATGGAGAACCTCACATTTGTCAGGAGAATTAAAAAAAAAAGGTGTGTGTCAGTCTGTAAAGAAGTGCTTTATAACCAAATAATTGAGTAAAAATTGAGGAAGTATTCTGATACCACAGAATATGCCGCTCTTCACATCACTGCAAAAAAATCAGACAAATTTGAAAATAAATACTTTATTAAAATGTGCCATACCAGTAAGCTGGCTGGCTCTAAGTGTCAAAAAGAAAGTTTCTGTTCTTTGGGCCTTTAATACTGAGGCACTCTGTATTATTTATGATAATTCAAGTATAGAAATACAGCAGTAGGTTTTTCACTACTAGAACAGGTCAGCAAAAAACATATTTCTCATATGTTTAATTTTTATAACTCCAGAGGGAAGCACTACTTGCCATGGAGGCCATGCACCATCTGCTAATGCATGTTTGAACCACTTTCTCCATAATTTGGCATGTGGATGAAATGTAGGGACATGCAACAAAGTGCTGAGAACACAACAGCACTGAAAATGTGTTTTGTGAAAAAGTGACACTTAGAACATTTTCCATTTTCACTGTTTGTAAAATACACTTTTCAAAAGAATTAGGGAAACACATATCTCAATGTCTGGTATGTTAAATCTGTGGTCTAATTGCTTGGCTTGAGATCTTCACTTTAATGTAGGCAAGAATTAAAAGTGTTCATCATCTATTGACTCTGTTATGCATTACTGTGTTAGGTGACCCCTCAGGAGGCAGTGAGTATTGGTGTCCCAGTGTTTTCTAGTGAGGTACACAGATGGCAGTTGTCATTTGTGAACATTGTATTCAACCAAGCACATGCAATGTGCTATCTTAGTGCAGGCCAAGTTGCAAGGCCATTTTGTTTGATCCAAAAAGGATGGAGTTTTGATTGGTTTGCTGCAGATGCCAGTGCCTCTACACATGTGTCATCCACAGATTGTGAGCATGCCACAAGAAGACAGGTCAGTATGCAAGGCCAGTTGGACAAAGCTGCCAGCACAGTACAGTCTCATGTGAAGAATGATACCTGGCCATCTCTGTAATGCGGCGACATATGGATACCACCAGCGCACTGCAAGATATACTTCAAAAGGATTCCTGGACCCACTGTGTCCAATCAGACTGTAATGAACAGGTTACGAGAAAGGATCATACGACCCAGATGTCCTGTTTGAGTACACCGCGTAACATAACATCATCTTCCAGCTCGCTTTCAGTTCTGCTGTTGTCTTTCAACTGGCAACATCGTTACTGGCTAAATGTATTACTCACAGATGAGTTCAGATACCCTCTGGAGCAATGTGATGGCTGTCTTTGTGTGCAGAAGCCCATGGTGAGCAGTACCTGCCAAATGTTGTCCAGGTAGTCGACAAATTTGCAAGGTTCTCTGATGTTATGGGAAGGCTTCAGTGTTCACAGCCATATGGTTCTTGTCGTCGTCCATGGTTGCCTTACCATCAGGCAGTGCATCGAACAGATGCTGTTATGACTGTGTGGTGGCTGCTGCATTCGGGGGCTGCCCTGAATTCTTTGTAATGCCAGGGTTCGTGCAGCAGGTGTCGGCAGGTATTTCTTCCAAAGCTTGGACGTTGAAATAATGGAATGGCCAGCAGTGAATCCCAACCTAAATCTCATTGTGCATTTGTGGGACAAGCTTGACAGCCATGTTTGTGGTCATTCTATTCCACAACACACACTCAAAGAACTGTCATGGGCCCTCATTGAAGAATGGGAACGGATACCACAGAATGATTGTGTATGCTTATAAGGAGCATGCCACATAGGTGTCATGCAGCGATAAATGTTTACAGAGGACATCCACATTATTGAAGCTCTCAGAGGCCCATGACAAGCACCTAGGATGGTGGGATGAATGATTGTTTCCACTTTGTTTTTGACACCTGTTGAATTTTTCAGTTTTTAATGCAAACAATCAAGGATGTAGTGATGTTTCATTGTGTGCTTAATTTGTGAAAGATAAATGTTTAACCTTCAGAGGGGGTTGTACATTTATTTTTCAAAAATTAAGCACTGAAGGTGGCAGGGGTAAAATACAGGGAACGAAAGGCTATTTACAGTTTGTACAGAAACCAGATGGCAGTTATAAGGGTCGAGGGGCATGAAAGGGAAGCAGTGGTTGGGAAGGGAGTGAGACAAGGTTGCAGCCTATCCCTGGTGTTATCCAATCTGTATATTGAACAAGCAGTAAAGGAAACAAAAGAAAAATTCTGATTAGGAATAAAAATCCATGGAGAAGAAATAGAAACTTTTAGGTTCACCGATGACATTGTAATTCTGTCAGAGACAGCAAAGGACCTGGAAGAGCAGTTAAGTGGAATGGACAGTGTTGGTTGGTTGGTTGGTTTGGGGAAGGAGACCAGACAGCGTGGAATGGACAGTGTCTTGAAAGGAGAATATAAGATGAACATCGACAGAAGCAAAACAAGGATAATGGAAAGTAGTTGAATTAAATCGGGCGATGCTGCTGGAATTAGATTAAGAAATGAAAAGCTTAAAGTAGTAAATGAGTTTTGCTATTTGGGGAGCAAAATAACTGATGCTGGTCGAAGTAGAGAGGATATAAAATGTAGACTGGCAATGGCAAGGAAAGCGTTTCTGAAGAAGAGAAATTTGTTAACATCGAGTACAGATTTAAGTGTCAGGAAGTCGTTTCTGAAAGTATTTGTATCGAGTGTAGCCATGTATGGAAGTGAAACATGGACAATAAATAGTTTGGACAAGAAGAGAATTGAAGCTTTTGAAATGTGGTGCTACAGAAGAATGCTGAAGATTAGATGGGTAGTCCACATAACACATGAGGAGGCATTGAACAGAATTAGGGAGAAGAGAAATTTGGGCACACCTTGAAGCGAAGAAGGGATCGGTTGGTAGGATATGTTCTGAGGCATCAAGGGATCACCGATTTAGTATTGGAGGGCAGCCTGGATGGTAAAAATCATAGAGGGAGACCAATAAATGAATACACTAAGCAGATTCAGAAGGATGTAGGTTGCAGTAGGTACTGGGAGATGAAGAAGCTTGCACAGGATAGAGTAGCATGGAGAGCTGCATCAAACCAGTCTCTGGACTGAAGACCACAACAATAACAATAACCACAACAAAAACAACAAATGTATAACTTGCTAACATACTAAATTCTGAATTATTACTCAAAGGTGTGTGGTAGATGTCCAAAGTTGTCCAAAGTTATGTTTCTCTAAAATTTTTTAGCAGTAGAAATATTTCCTCTGTAGTCAGTGTTCACCAACACTTCAGATTATAATTAAGTCATTTATTTACACACAAGGTATACATGGTACAGAAGACCTCCCATTGAGCTTTCAGTAATGACTGGCAACTTTTATTAAAAGAACATACAAGATTCAGCACTAACAGTATGTGATGGTATCATTCAAGCATGCATAATGTATTGTTCACACCACAGTTACTTTCAGAAGCTACCTCCAGGTTCACGAACAACAGCCCCTAGGCACGTCTCCTTGCTAGCTGTGCTGCATCAGTGGGGAGACTCTGAAAATAATGATATATGGCATCTGAGATGGCAGCTAATCTGCCACATTTATTAAGTAGAAGCAAAGGGTTTGTAACCTTACACGATATCTGTTTGTTCATCACCACAGACCACATCATGATTATTATGCTGGCATTAAAAATGGTTAAGTGTTTGAATATTAGCTGGTGTGTGGATCTTCTCACAGAACCTCTCCACTTGAACATTGGTTTTATAATTCTCAGAGCTCGAGTGATTAGTGGTAGGAGGGTGTGGATTGAATGAAGAGGATCGTAGGGTTCAGACTGGCTAATGTGGCTATAGAGGTTGTAATGAAAAGCAACTCGGGTTGTGGGGGGGGAGTAATTTTAATCATTGGGTTACAGTCAGTGTACCTCTATCAAAATAACGAATTGTGATGATGTCAGTTCATTTCTGTCTGTGTGCGCAATATGACTGTGGCAGCAACAGCTGAGTGCTTAGGAAGGTCGCAATAGTCTTATCACTTTTCTGCTTACTTTTGGTACTAGTGTAGAACATTCTGTCATGTAAAATATCACAACACACATAGAAACAATGCAAGCAATGAAAACAAACCACAATTGTTACATTACTGGTTGCAAGTCTAGTCTGCAACTATCTGTGGCATCCAGCAACAGTGAACAGAATGGAAGACATGACAAAGCTCATTCTCTGATTGTTGCTATGGTAGCTGTCCAGTAAACAACTAGTTGTCAGTCACTGTGTTATTCTGATACAAGTGTAGTTGTGGAGATCCTCCCCAAAGCAGTTTACAACTATAGAACTTTAAATTAATTTGGACCTGCTTATAATTTTTGCAGATTGGTTATTCTCCATTATTCTTCTTCAGTGAATTCTCTTACCCCTATGCAGACTTCTTCTTTATTGTTTCTTGCTCTTCTTCTTCTTCTTCTTCTTCCATTTCACCTGACTTTGGAGTATGTTACATCAATTACTTTTTAATGCTCTGTGAACTTTTTTAGCCCAGTATTGTTTTGTTCTTTCTGTTCTTACTTTCGTTTTTTCCTCAGAGGTTTGATCCTTTCATTTAGTTTCGATTTTGACTTGGAACTTCTATTTTTTTCTCTCTGGTTAGTTTTTTGCTGTTTTATCAGTGAGGATATTTTCTGTGGTTTGGAGTTCATATACATTCTCCGTTTCTGTGAAGCAGTATGTTTTAGCTTTTTGTTGCGGTAGTAGTAAAAACTGTTTTTGGTTAGTCGGTTTATGTTCATTTTGAGGATGTGACCATAAAAATAAATTCTCCTTTTTCTCATTGTGTCAGTTTTTCAATGATTTTTTTAAAAGGTTTTATTACTGACATGGATAAGTGTGTTGTTATCGAATTTGGGACTAGCATTTTTCTTAGTACCTTCCTTTCTTTGATCTCTGGCCTTTCAGTTGGACCATGGTTGATAATGGACAGTGTTTTGTCCGTGTATAGTGCATTTAGTTTGACTACAGTGCTACATGTCTCATTTTAGCGTTCCATGAGAGGGACTGTTTGTTAGGTGTTTTTGGTGAATTGTAAGATCAGCTCAAGTTTATTTCTTATATGTTTGATTGTCTTTTTCTTGAGAGCATTTCAGCTGATCCTTTCTCAATGATTTTTTAAATCTTGGATGATTCCTATATTTTGTCTCCCACTTTAAACCCTTTCATAAGGTAATATGTGTTTCATTAATTAAATTTGCTGCCATTACAGTTGGTAGAGGATGATTGTACTTATTAAAGAAATACAGTTGTCCTCTACTGAGGCACTGTGGTGTAACTATTAAGACAACAGCAAATCAACTGAATATTTTTGGTACATAACAAACTACATGAGTTTTATTGTATATTATGAAACACAGTCGACACAAGTCTCTGTGGTGAGTAATATTCTGTGAAACGCCTTACAGATCAGAATGTGCAGCATTCACTTTAAACAGCACAGTGACTGTGATCAAGGCACATGTTGAAGCGGACTGTCAGTATAGGAGACCACAGAGAAATTTCAAGTTATTTATATTCCAACAGGCTCTATTAACGATGCAGAGATTGACACAATCTCTGGCTGCATGGCATCTATCAGATATTTCTGACAAAGATGGTCGAGGCTATCATTGGAACCTCAAATTTTTATTGTAATTTCCTTCAGAAAGAATACTGAGAGTGCCTTATACAAGAATGTCATCGCAGTAAACTTCATTGTCGGGAAATTGTCTCTCCTTGGCTTTTGATATTCCCTGGGAGACACTAGACAAAACCAAATCTCCTGTTTCATAACATATCAGGTGTCCCTTATACTGTCAGCTCCACCTCTTACATCCTACTTTTAACAAACTATTTTGAATATCCTGTTGATTACTCCATTGCAGCTGTCCATCTCAGCATGGGCTCACCTTCTTTTTTCCCAGTCACTTTCCAGTAGAGCTAATTTTGCATGGAATGATGTAGTCATTAAACAGGGCTTCAAATTTTGGTATCTTTTCAGCTCATTTAGAGTTTCCATTTACAGTAGTTATGCTTAATCATCCCAACTTTCTCATTATTTTTTCAGCATTATTAGCGAGTGATGAAATTTTGATATGAGAAAATGCTCCACCTTTTCTGCTGTTAAAAATCATGTGTTTTTGGCAGAAATTACATCTGATCATCAGACAATAGTCTCTTGTGTATATTAACCCCCTTAAAATAATGGTCTGTTAAGGAGATTCTTAATAGAGTAAAATCTGTCTCAGCCATTATGGAAAGGATAGATTGCTACTCACCATAGAGATGACACATTGCGTTGCAGACAGGCACAACAAAAAGACTGTGACACATTAAGCTTTCAGCCTGAGCAGCTGAAAATAGTGGTTGGCTTGTGTGTTTTTAGTGTGTGTGTGTGTGTGTGTGTGTGTGAGAGAGAGAGAGAGAGAGAGAGAGAGAGAGAGAGAGAGAGAGAGAGGTGCTTGCTTGTATGAATGCATGTGTGTTTCTCTTTTTTGACAAAGGCTTTGGCAGAAAGTGTAATGTAGAACAATCTTTTTGTTCTGCATTGCAACTCAGCATGTCATCTTTATGGTGAGTAGCAATCTATCTTTTCCATAGTTGTTGATATTCCAACCTGGATTTTCCATTGTTTAAAATTTGACTAATTTTGAACAACATTCCATGATTACCAATAGCTAGAACATACCTCTTCAGCCTCGAAGCAATGAATTAAATAATTCCACTATCATTAATGCCCATAATCTTTCAGGTGTTAGAGTGTGGCATTTGGTATTTGTACATGTAGTAATGGAGCTAACCTCCTCGTGTATGGCTCATTACCAGGTTCTTTTTAGTGTTGTGAAAGCGTTTCTTTGAGTAATTGTGCATTTACATGTGCCTTGATATAGTTTCTTGGTGCAAAAGGAGCATGGCCTGCTTGGATTTTCCACATTAATACTTTAGTACCATCGTGACATGTGCATAAAAACCAGGCACTCCTTCTAACACCTGCTAGAACATATGGGAACTTCGTAAATAAAACATTTAGAACTGAAACGCCATCTTATTAAAGTATAGGAAAACAGTGTTTCACTGAAGGTTATTTTTCAGTGAAATTTTCCGTAGCTCCTCTTGTAGTAACCTCCTATAAATATTGCTGATTTGTGTTCATTTCCTGATGATCAGTCTTTACTTGTTTCACATAATATGTCACAGCATCAACATATCATCTGATTAGATGATATCCAGCATTTCTTTTAATTTGGTTTTCTCAAGTTGTAATAGATAACCTGTTTTATCTGTTTTTACCACATTAGGAACAAAGGTATTCATCTTGCCCTACTGCCACATCCACAGGTTCCCTGTTCACTTCTGCCTTGTATGTCAATGAATACACATGGAAATCAAATCAAACAATCCATGTTCTTTGTGATGTATGAAAGGCGGTTATAGCAGATTATCCTGTTCTGTACCAGCTTTGACCTTGAATGAGTGGATATGATATAGAATCTGTCTTGAGATACTTCTTTTTTACAATATGTATATGTAATAGGGCATGATTTTAATTCCAAAATTAAATAACACAAAACGTAGCCTCAGAGACAGCTCACGTCCAGAAGTACAAGTTTAGCTGTGCTGAACACTCCAATATTTTGTCGATTTCACTGAAATATTTCACTTAAGATATAAATTAAATTATTGAATAAATATCTTGGTAATAGTTTTACACTCAAGAAATTTAATTACACCTCCTAATGAGATAACCTTCCTTTGATGTATTCCCTTAAATAGATTTAAAATAGGGAAACTGATTTTAAAATTTAAACCTCACCACTAAACGAACCAGCTCTCAGTCTGTGTGGCTGTAAGAATCTATGATCACTGAGAGACTGTGTTCCTATCAGTTCCCTCATTATTTGTTCCATAGCAAAAAGGCACAATCACGTTGAGGATAACTGATTTGATGTTCATCTGTGCGCATGAGAACTTCTTGTTGAACATTGATTTAATTGTGTCAGTGGCGCAGTCCACAGATTTGGGTAACTCTGATCATACATCACTGTATGCAGGTTGTTTCTGCTTATCTGAAACTACTTTCCCTCTAAAGTAGTTATCAGTTTTTACTCTTGAGGAGTTATTTTGAGGTGACGGTTTAATGTATGTTGTATTTCTCGTGAGTTACTATGTTAGTGTGTCCTCTGCATCCAGTGTTCAATTTTTTACCACATATTGTACACTTAACATTCTCATTGTTTCATTGAATAAATGGAATTTCTTGCAGTGTTTTACTATTTTTATTGCACTTGAATTTTCTCATTGTTAACATAGGCAATATTAAGATATGTTATATGAAAGTCACTTCTGCAAGTACTGGAAACAGTAAACTGCCATACATGGATGGATGGATATGGTGCTATGGGTGCTCAACAGTGTAGTCTTTAGTGCCCAAAACTGCCATACAGCACACAGGAGATAGAACAAGTGAAGTTACAAGATAGTGGTACAATTGTGTTTGTGAAAGAATAAATATAATCAATCAAACTCAAGGACCAACAAATTTTAATTTTTCGTGTGAATGAAGTGTAATGCAACATTCCAAAACTTCATGCAAACAGAGCGTTGTGTCAGAAAACACGATTAATTTACAAAGAAAAAGAGTCATATGACAGAAGAAGAATATCTGGGACGTTTTGCTGTCCACAAAGATGGTTTGGAGGCATGAGGTCATTTTGTTAAAAATCAGAACTGTCCCAGAAAAATTGTGACGAATGGTAACCCAGTGTATGTGAAAACTGCGGAAGACCGTTAACGAGGACTAATGTTGCGAACAATCCTCTTTTTTGTCATTTCAGTTGCTCAAAACACCATGATCATCATTAACCAGTTTGCTCATTATTTAAAAAGAGAAGGGAAGATAGAATGTAAAATAAATGGCCATCTATCATGACTGCAAGTCGAAAAAAAAGACAAAAAAATGAATGTGTGTATCCAGGAGACAAGACAAATTTTGTGACAGTCACACCTATATCACATCTATCACAATTGATAATCTCCACCATCTGTTATCAAAAATTGGATCAAAACATTTTCTGAAAGGATGATCTCTCCTCCTTCCACATTCATTACCAATCTTACAGAGCCAGCTTGAGCCTTCCTGCTGACACAGCCAATGAAAGTTTATATTCCTGCATCACGAGCGGCACAGATCTCTTCCATGGCATCATCTTCCCAAAACAAGGTTATCCGTAGCCTAATATTACCCACCAGATAAAAGAGATAAGGATATCAGGCTGTAGAACCATCAAATTATCATGTGGCTAGACTTATAATCTGGAAAATAACAAGAAGTAAAACACCAGAAAGAGAAGGGGATGGAACACCACAAGAAAAGAACTAAACCAAAAACAGTTTTGGCAGTCATGGCCAAATTAGAATGTGGAAAATCACATCTGTACCACAAGAGGAAAGTAAATAGATACCAAGTAATGAATATGGACCTTGTATCCAGAATTGCTTGCACATAAGTCCAATGATTCACTTTAAACAAACAAATACATATCGCTATCACATTTAAAGCAATAGCCTTTAGAGCCCATTTCCACCGTATGGCTACAATATAGATCATCTTGACTGGGAAATCCCATGAACAGAGTGGAAGATTTTGTAAAACAATTATTCCCTTTTTATTTTTCTGCCAGGTTTTTAGGCCCATAAGAGATGGGGAGGTAACGACTAGCAGAAGGCAATTACTTGAGAGAGTACTTCCAGACAAAATTGTCTGCACAGTGAGTAGAGACCACAACACATGTCAACACTATGTATGACCACTGCCTATGACACATGCTATGCAATAGACCAGATAGTCTGCAGTCCAAATCTGACATCTGTGATACAGTAGAACATACATGACAACCTAGGGAATGGTGACACCTGTCCGGTTATTGTATTGGTCTTGAATCTATAACAAAATAATTTTTTTTTTTTACCACAGTGGTCACTATGAAGAGCTGTTAGGCAAGATCATATTTAATATAGAGAAGAGAATTGAAGAAGTAAAAGTTGCAACAGACCAGTAATGACACTTATTAAATGAAAGTGGTTCGCTTCTGTGGTTTTCCTTGTGCCGAAACCTAATATGAAACAAAAATGCCTTACCACTTACAGTTTTTTACAGTTAATGCTGAATATTGTAAAATTAGTATCATCCAGCGCTTTTTAGACATTAATTTCGTATACAGGGCGGTCCAAGAAACATGATAGAAAGTAAGTGATTATTGTGCAAAAAAGACAGCATGCAAGAACATGGACCTTATTTTAATGACTACAGATGTGAATGACATTAATGTACAAGAGGCTTGAATGTCTACTGTCCGAAACTGCAGTGGTATACAGCTGGTTGTGAAATACTGTTGTAACGCGCTGGAGTGTGGCAGACTCAAGTGCATTAAGTCTCACTTCTGATGGCCAATTTCAGGTCCTCCAGTGACTTAGGGGGGTTCCTATAGTTTCTGATGTAACCCCATGAGAAAAAGTTGCATGGATTGGGATCCAGACTATATGGTGGCCACTCTACCTCATGCCCCTTGAATTTCTCTTCATCCAATGCAATCAAACCCTCACTAAACATCGTTTCAAGCCATGTGAAGATACTAGCAGTTCTATGGGGATGAGCCCCATCCTGCAGGAACCAGTACCGGCGAGTCATGTTGGCCGGCTGCTATGGCCGAGCGGTTCTAGGCGCTTCAGTCTGGAACCATGCTGCTGCTACGGTCACAGGTTCGAATCCTGCCTCGGGCATGGATGTGTGTGATATCCTCTGGTTAGTTAGGTTTAAGTAGTTCTAAGTCTAGGGGACTGATGACCTCAGATGTCAAGTCCCATAGTCCTTAGAGCCATTTGAACCATTTTATGAGTCATGTTGAGATGGCCTGCTTCTGGGCCAAAGTGCCACTCCACCAACTCTTGATACTTCACTTCTGTGATCATACTGTCAATGAATATTGGACCATTGATCTCCTTCAACGATATACCACACCACACTTGACCGACCATTGATGCAGTGGTGAAATTACACTGAGATGAGGATTTTCCATATCCCATTGGTGCCAGTTTTGTTTTTCCACATAACCATTCAACTGAAAATAGTCCTCATTAGTGAACCAGATCTTGTGTTCACTGATTGCACCATTTTCAAGTTCCTCAGTCATGTCATTTGTGAAATCTCTCCACCACACAGTCTCTCCCTCCTTGAGTGGCTGGCACATTTGGATCTTGTAGGAAAGCAGCCCCTCCACTTTTGTGAGCCTTTGTAATGTTGTTTTGTATAAGCGAATTGCTGGGATGCCTGTTGAGTTGATGTGGCTGGCTGCTCCTTAAAGAATGCATTAATTCGCTCCCTGTTGCCATTGGTAATAACTGTGGAGTTTTGTCCCAGCGAGTTGCTTCTTGCATGCCAAATACTCCTGGTAGATTCAGATCTGGCCATCAACCTTTCAACATTGAAAATCAGTGTGAGATGAGGGCCAGGACATCGACTATCCGGTGGCTTCAAAATCACTGCGATTTTTGAGCGTTATAACTTGCTGCACAATAACCACTTCATTGTGTGTGCATTTCTTTCTGAACTCTGACAGACGTGCCGTCGAACAGTGAAATTACTGCAGTTATTATCATAAAATTTTCTTGTTATAATAATCATTCTTCCAAAATCAGTGATTCCATATTGGTGCTTCTTTCTTTCCGGTAATCAGGCATTCAGCTGAAATGTCAATATATGTGCTATTACAATATGGAAGAATTATATCAATATATGTGAAATCAGGAAGTTAACATACTTTCTATCATGTCTTTTTGGATGGTCCTATATTATTTCAATCGGTAACAATATAAAGTTAAAATTTCAGGGGCAATGCTTAGTATACATGGTGTTAAAAGCATCAAATATTTTGGTAGGTTATAGTAACCATCAAAACAAGAAAAAGGTCCAAAAACATGGGTCTGGAAACACATACTTTCTGAGATTTGTACACTTGACCGTAGTGGCTGAAGACATTTGGTTGTGAATATGTTGCCTTTGTGACAGACAAGGAACACATTGACGAAACAAATACTGTATGGGCACAGTTGTTGCCCCAGTGATCCATCAAGAGGATTCACTACTCTTCATGGCCCTCTGTATTGAGGTGCTCTAGTGTAAACATCGATCATAGGATTGAGTAGTCTGCAGGCAGTTATGTTGTTTGTGTTGTGTTATATGTATTATAGTTTTAGTCTTCTTAGTATTTATTATTGTGAAGTAAATTACTTTCAACACTGGGCATGTATCGTAGTGTCTTATCTGCTTCCAGAAATAGCTTAATTATTATGTTCAGTGTTTTGTAATGTTGGTACTGTCCTGTATTTGAATGGTTCAGTATGTTTTCTTTTATCTTCCACATGTTATGGAAGCATACTGCACCATAAGAGATATGGTGGATATGATTTTCTGCTATGGTTTAGCAAATGGAAGTAGCCTGCGAGCCCAAGCCCTCTATGTGGAAAAACAATCTACATCACAGAGTACTGTTCGATAAGCTGTTTGGGTGACTTTTTCAGTGTGCTAAGGACACAGGTTCAGCACTCCACAAGGTGAACAGTGAACAGCCTCAGTCATTCTGCACATCTCAGGAGGACGAAAATGTGCTACATTTACTAGATGAAAGACCTGGAACCAGTGTGTGGCAATTGGCAGCAGTAGAAGGCATGAGTGTTCCTCTTGTCTTTGGTGGTACTACATCAGCAACTGCTGTATCCATATCATCTTCAATGTGACCAGCCACTAAGACCAATAGACTACCATAGCAGATTGCAGTTCTATCAATGGCTTCTGCAGAAGTGTATTCCAAATCCCCTGTTATCGTTGAAGATTTTATTTGGTGATGAGGTGGAGTTCGCGAGAGATGACATTGTGAACTTTCATAACCAGAATGTGTGACCCAATGAAAATCCCTATGCAGTTGCAGAAAGAGGGCTTCAACATTGTTTCTCCATCAACATATGGGCAGGTGTGTTTTGTGATAGTTTACTAGGGCCGCACACCTTACCACAAAGGTTAAATGAGGCTCATTATCATCAGTTTCTTGTTAAATGTTGCCTACTTTGTTTTAGGATGTGCCATTTCAGCAGATACTACAGATGTGGTTTATGCCTGCTGGCACACCAGCACATTTCTTCTGCAGTGTGTGTGAACATCTGATACTGACATTTCAGGACCGCTGTGTTGGTCAGGAGACCTCACACCTTGGCTTTCCCATTTCAATCCCCTAGATGTTTGGTTATGGGGACACTTGAAGGCTTGTGTCTACACCACACCAGTCAGTGATGTCCAGACACTACAAGGTCACGTCTTCAGTGCTTGCCACTTACAACAGCTGGGTGTGTTTCAAAGTGTGCATAATCCTTACGCTGAAGGGCAGAGGGATGTGTTGCCACAGATGGATGTCACATTGAACATCTGCTGTAACAAGTGTCATGAATGGATGTCTGGTTGAACCTCATGAGAAACAATGTGAATACTTTCATCAAGACATCAAAGTGATGGAGAGACAGTGTCAGGAATGATAGCAGACTTCTGTTGGTCACGTCTCTGAGGCATATAACAAGCAGTTTATCAAAGAAAACACGATAAATATTAGATGCTTCAACGAAAAGAGAGAGAGAGGAAATATAAATCAATGGACACAATTCCTATGTCATAAAGAAGTGTTTTCATGTTTATAAATTGCAGTTGTTATATACAGCTGCTGCAAAAATGGCCACTAGAAGAAACGTGTTTTCATGTTTATACTTCAATAAAATCTGTGATCACATTGAAAAAATAAATTACTTTTCATTCCAGTTACATGTGTTTTCAAACAGATGCTTCAACATCTTGGTGAAAAAAGTTAAAAACTTATCCTAATTTTTTAAACGCATTATGACTAAACAACAGATTTCCCTCTCTGTGGAAAGAGAATGTCATAATACCTATACTGAAGCCAGGACAGGAGACAAAAATAGAAATAGTCACTGACTGAGCAAACTGACAATATGGCTAAACTGTTGCAAAGGGTGGACAGTAAATGCCTTATATGGTATTTAAAATTTAGGAATCTGTTTTAGGTTCCTGTGTGATTTGCCCCACAATCATCTCATAGGACTAGAATTTGTGATTAGAAACGACTTTGTGCACACACACACAGACATTTGATCCCAAAAAGTCTTCTGATGTAATGCGATGGCATCACATTTTATGTACACTGCACAAGTGAAGTTTTAAGGGAATTGGCACATTTTCATGCAGAACATTTTATGACTTAAGACTGTTTATATAAAGATGGGCACATTCATCAGCAACCAATATATGCGGGGAAAAGTGTACCTCTTTTTCTGCGATTTCAGTGAATGATAGAGTAGGCACAGTAGAACCTATGATCACACAAGCATTACACATTGACAATCTTTGTTGTCATTATATCTATACATCATTATGCACAATGGAGTACTAACTCCAGAGAGCTATTCAGAATACATAAAAGTGGGCACCAAATCTTAAATAACAGTTTTCACCTACCAAATCGTGTGTTATGCACTTTATCATGACACATTATGCTCAGTCTCTCTCAGAACTATATGTAGAAACCAAAATTCTAGACATAAAGGACTAGTATCATTTTCTAGGACAGATTTTATTATAAACATACATGGTTACCATACATACAGCAAGCCGGGATAACTTTTGTGAAGAAACTGAGTACTCTCCATTTCCTTGGAAACACTCACTGTGGAATGCATCAAATAGATTTCTTAAAATTTTATCCTATTTAGATTACAGAAAAATTGTTGAATCTCATTGGCACTGCCCGTCTTATGCTTATTAGACCCTGTATGGAGTATGTTTGGCAAAAGGAACCTTTTGGACGAACCCTGACAATGTCCTCCATGTGGAAGTGGAAAAACACAATGCCAGCAAAATTTAATCAACCACATAATTATGACTAACCACATGGCACACGCAGCATTGATGTCACTCATCCTGGAATATTGCTCAAGTGCAGGGGAACTGTGCCAAATAGAGGTAGCAGGGATATTGAACAGGTGCAAAGAATATTGCATCTACCTATGTATCCCCCCTCCCCGACACACACACACACACACACACACACACACACACACACACACACACAGAGAGAGAGAGAGAGAGAGAGAGAGAGAGAGAGAGAGAGAGAGAGAGAAAAGATGACAAGAGTAGACTAATTACATAAATGCCTCTGTGCACAATGGAATCATTCTTTGCGCACTCCATACCTGAATCAAACCAAAAAGAGGCCTGATAACTGATACAATGGGGTGTTCACTGTGCCATGCACTTCACAGTAGTTTGCAGGGTATGGACGTAGATATAGACAGCAAACAACTTCTGTCATCCCATTCTATTCCAAACCCAGAGACCTGATTGCACATGAACCATCTTAGAACAGGATGACCAGCAGTGACACAACTTGAACATCTCTGATGAGTTCTTCAACTTCTCCACATAACTTGTATGCATAATTCTATAAAAACACCCCCACCCTTAAAGACATGTTGCCTGCAGTGCCACACCAAGGACAACATAGATCCTAATTTTTACTGCTGTGCATTTTATTCAGTTCTCTAATAGTATCCACATTGTAGATTTCTTTATGCTGACTGTTCCAGAGATAACGAGCAAGTTAGGTATGCATGTGTGCACAAAAGGAATAAAAAGTAGAATGCTTAAGTAAATTAGTTTTCCTCTACAGAATGTCCTCATCTGCAGCAAATTCATAAATATCACTCAAGAAACAAACTGGTCATTGTGATTCATGATACGAGCTAGGTCCTTTAAAATACAGGATGTCCTCCTTTGAATGCCAACTCTTATCAGCATTTCAGGTAGTGAACTCGCAAGACGAACTTGCCAAAGAAGCAGTGGTTATGGAAACACTGGGACACCAAATACCAAGTGCTAACTTACACATGAGGGATCCCATTCTGAGAAAGGATGGCAAAAAGCTATGAATGAGGTCTGGCAGACATTGGTATGAAGATCAAGAAGAGAATTTCTTGCATTCGACCCTCTGCAAATTAGACATGCTAAATTTACTCATAAATTTCTGCTGTGGCTCCAAGAACTCTCATCCCCAAATTCAGATTGCATGTATTGAGCAGCTCCTAACAGTTTGTCACATCTTTGAAGGCTATACAGTTACTCAAGACATGCAATGTGATTTGAAGGGGAAAAAACTTATCACAGATTTTAGTAATTAACAAAGCCAACCCAAACTTTGTACTACACTTCCATTGAATGAGTTCAAGTTATTAAGAGATTTTAAATTACTTATTTAGTTAATTAGTTTAATGTCCCATGGGTACTTTTCATGATACATAGTCATTTTACATACCATCGAAAATTAATTTGTGAAGATAGTTACATGGTGAAAATTTATAAATTTATTTTTATTTATGTATTTATTTTAATGTACATAAGAGGCATGTTTTTTAAGTAAGGTCCATTTGAACATAAGTACACAACAAAAGGTTATTTCAAAAAAGTAAATTTATTTTCAGAAAGTACATACTTCACTCTATTTTTTGACGTAGTTGCCAAGCTTGTTCAAACACATATCATACCTCTCAACCAATTTTAAAATACCCTCTTCATAAAAACTTGCCGCCTGCTCCAATAACCAAGAGTCCACTGCTATTTTCACGTTGTCGCCATTGTAATGGTTGCCACTGAGGTGTTGTTTGAGGTGGAGGAACAGATGGTAATTCCTCGGCGCAAGATCAGGACTATAGGGTAGGTGGTCTAAAACTTCCCAGCCAAAACTGTCCAATAATTTGCGGGTCTGACCTGCAGTGTGAGGTCTTGCAGTGTCATGGAGAAGGACAATTCCCTTTGTCAGCATGCCACGTCTTTTCTTTTGAATCGCTCTGCGTAGCTTTCTCAGGGTTTGGCAGTATGCTTCTGCAGTGATAGTGGTTCATCGTTGCATGAAGTCGACCAGCAAAACATTATGCCTATCCCAAAACACGGATGCCATGATTTTGCCCTGGGACAGAGTCTGTTTGGCCTTCACCTTTACGGGCGAGTGTGTGTGTCTCCATTCCATTCTCTGTTGCTTTGATTCAGGCTTGATATGCGAAACCCATGTTTCGTCTCCAGTTCCGGTCTGACTCAAGAAACCGTCACTTTCTTCATGACAAAGAGTCAAGAACTTCATCACACACTCAAATCTTTGGTATTTGTGGTCCTTTGTTAGGAGTTTCGGGACCCAACGGGAACACAGTTTCCTAAACTTTAGGTGTTCAGAAACAATGTTTTAAAGCTCTGATCTCGACACATCAGGAAATTCGTTTGAGAGACCTGTTATTGGGAAGTGCCTGTTATCACGAATCGTCACTTCAACTGAAGCCACCAAATTGTCTGTAATCAAAGAAGGGCAACCAGAGCGGTCCTCATCATGGACATTCTCACAGGTTAGCTACAGAGCTGAAACTGAGCACAGTTGTTCCCGAGGCATGCCGGTACACGACACCTGCGCTCGTTGCGGTACGCGCATGAACTGATAGTGTCTACAACAAAACGGACCTTACTTAAAAAACACACCTCGTATGTATGTTAGTAATTCCTACCCACCACTTTTTTTTTTACTATCATATTGACCAATTAGGATCACGTTAACAACTTCAGTTCCTCTTCTTCCTTTGTTGTTGTTTCCTATTTACCCAGTGTTCCCTCGTTTTCTCCCCATGATTTTTCTTTCTTTCTTCTGTCCATGTTGTTCCCAATTTTTTTATTTCTTCTGCTTTGAAAGCCTTCCAAATTTAGTATTTTATTTTTAAAATGGCATCTTTCTGCTATTTCTGATTGTTTGATGTTGTTTCTTCTGGGATCTTTCCTTACTTCTGTGATACATGCTATTGTCGATTTCTTCTTCCAGAAATATAGGAGTATTTGTTTTGTTAGTCTATTTCCACCCATTCAGTAGATGTGTCCAAAAAAGATCAATCTTCGTTTGACCATCACTTCAGATATTTTCTCTTTTTTTTTGTAGATCTCCTCATTACTTCTTATTTTCCAACCATCTGCAGATTTTATTGCACCCATTATTTTTCTAATAATCCTTCTTTCCAGTACCTCTAGTTTATCCGTTTTACAGTTCATTGTTAGGCATTCAGATCCATATAAACATTCTGGTCATACCACTGTGGTGTAGTTTTTTAGTTTTGTTTTTCTAGATAAACATTTCTTGTTGTAAATATTTTTGGTCAAAACATATGCTCTTTCCATTTTGTTAAGTCTTATGTCTATTGCAGATTTTTCTAGTCCATAGTCCATTCTGTTGTATAGTTTTTCCAAGATATTTAAATTTATTTACTCGCTCTATTTTACCTATTTGTGTTTCTATGAATTTTGGCACATTTTTTATATTTGTCATGAATTTGAAACTTTGAGACTAGTTCTGTTTGCTATTTTTTCCAGAGGATTTATCTGAATAAATGCCTCTGTCAGGTTATCTGGAAGTATTGTAAAATCATCCTCAAAAGCCAAGCAGTTTACCTTAATTCCATTTGTTTTTTTCCAGAGTTATTGGTTCAATTTTGTTATTTTTTAGCTCCAAATTCCAGATCCATAATTTTTCTAGAACACAATTAAACAGTAAAGGTGATAAACCATCACCCTGTCTAACACCAATTTTTATTTGAAATAGGTGAGATACTTCTTCCATAAATTTGACTTTAGATATTGTACCTGTTAGTGTTTCATGAATTATATTTGCTAATTTTGTTTTAACACCAAATTCTCTAACGACCTTATCTATTGTTTCTCTGTGTATACAATCAAATGCTTTCTTGAAATCAATAAATGAGACTATTATTGGTGACTGGTTAACATTCTGTGGCGAATTATTGAGTTTAAGTTAAAAATTTGTTCTGCACAGGATCTTCCCTTTCGAAAACCACCCTAATATTCTCCCAGTTGTTTGTCTAAAGTATCTACCACTCTGTTCAGGAGAATTTTTGATAATATTTTGTATGCCGCTGGCAGAAGTGACACTCCTCTGTAATTATTGACATTTTGTTTGTCTCCCTTTTTATGTAGCAGGTGAATTAATGCTGCTTTCCATTCAACTGGAATCTTTCCATATTTCCAAATGTTCTCAAAAAGCAACTGTAGATCCTTTATGATTTTTGGTTCTGACCACTTCAATAATTTTACTGTAATGGAGTCTTCACCAATTGCTTTATTGTTTTTTAGTGTTTTGATGGCTTCATGAATTTCTAACTCTGTTGGTGGGAAATCTTCCTCTAGATTTTGAGGCGTCACTGGAAATTCTAATTCGTCTTTTGGAACTGGACTGACTAGGAGGTGGTCTGAAGGAGAATGTTTTACAATTTGTTTTCAAATTTTAATTTGCTGTCCTTAAGACATTTTGTGTCCTTGGGTAAAATCACTTAGTAAAATTTTTGTTGCAGCATTCTGACCACATTATTGTGCTGAAGACAACATCAATGTGGAGTAATAAATGTCATTTTTCTTTCTGGTATTGTAATTGTTTACATCATTGTTCTTTTGAGCTGTAGTGGATTGTTTACAACAGACTTCACAAGGGAATAGATTTATTGTGAAGCAGTAGTCCGAATGCCCAACTTGGCTACAAGATTATCATGGGCGAGAATCACATAATATCCTAATAGGACATTTTTGAGCAATGGAGACTATCTTTCTTAAAGATGCGTTGCCCCAGAATGTTATTGCATATGACATTATTGAATGAAAATAAGAAAACTATTCCTGATATGTCTCTCCCGAAGATTTGCAATGATTGTAAGTGGAAATGTGGCTGAACTAATTTGTTTCAAAATGTGCTTTTTCCAGTTTAAATTCTCATCAGTGTGGACACAGAAGAATCTTGAAATTTCCATCCTATGTGTTGCACTTATCATTGATATAGTACTACTAGATGTGCAGAATTGAATATGTTATCTCTTTTTAAAATTGAGAGTAAGACCCATTTGCAGAAAACTAGCCAATGTTACTTATAAGAATATTGTTTACCATTCCTTCTGTGTCTATATATATGTTAGGATTGATTAAAATATTAGTGTCATCAGCAAAAAGAACTAACTCTGCTTGTTGTGTATTGGATCTGAGATCGAGCTTGAGGAACCCCATAAGTGATTTCTTCCCCCTCAGAATTACATCCTCGGCCAACATTGATTAAATTTGTAAGTACAACTTACCGTGTTCTCTTGTTTAAATATGACATTCTCCATTGTCTATATTAATTAATCTAGTAAAACTACAATTTATCTAGGTATCATTAGCATCAATAGATACATGCTCAGTCCCTCCCCCCCCCCCTTTTCTGCTCCTCAATAATCCCTTTTATTGTCTGTATAGTTCAGGAACAAAAAATATGTAAAGTAGGAAAAGGCAACCTCTTTCTGTAAGTAAGCAGTTGCCTTTATCATATGTTACAAATTTTTCCATTCAGAAATTTTTGGGAACAAAAAAAATCTTTCTTTCTATTCTCGCACATAAGATACAGACTGCCTATATTTCCTTGCAACTTTTAGCTTTTTACGGTATGATCATAGTTTTTATTTTCACGGTGGCTGCGGTTAATCAGTTACAGTATCCATTCTCATAACATGTGTAACACAAACATAGCATTCTTGTAATCAAAAAGGCAAGAAACAATGCCACACCTAGAATAACTGGCTCTGAGCACTATGGGACTTAACATCTATGGGCATCAGTCGTAGAATAACTGACCAACACATTTCTTCAGAAGAAAAAAGTCCAGTGCAGATGATAGAAACATTTGAAAAACAAAAACATGTCCTAGCTTTCCTAATTTAGGAAGGAAAAAGGAGCATCTTGGAGAAGATTAGAAAGAAGTATCATGTCACTTATATTCCGGGATGAGAGGCAACTGCCTGCTGTAAGGGAAAAGGGAGATGAAGGGATAGTTGTCAGAGTTAGGAGGAGTCAAGGACAGAACACTGGTAAACACTGTGCCAGCTTCTGTCCAGAAATGACAGTTCAAAATGAGAAATAGAGATGTATTAAGAAAGAGAGAAATGAAATGAATAATGCAGTTAAGTACAAAGAGAAAAGTGGAAAAAGAGATTGAGAAAAACTGGAAAAAGGGTGGGGATGTGGGGGGGGGGGGGGGGAGTCAGACATATAAAAGTGAAAAATGTAGAAAAAATTTAGTAAATAAGTATTTTAAAAATTTTGGAGGGTGTATGTCAGTGGAGATAAAGTGCTGGAGGGTGCTGGAATGTGAGGATATCTAGGGAAGCAAGTTCCCATCTCTGAAGCTCAGAGAAACTCGTACAGGATGTGATCATCCAAATATCACGTGTTATAGCAGATGCTTATGTTATGTGGATCATATAGTAGGGCATGCTCAGCTTCTGAGTATTGGGTGTCCATGAGGTGGACAGTTCTATGTCCCTTCATGTGCTTAGTCAGTTTAGTTTTGGTTATTGCGGCACAAAACGTCATGCAATGAACGCATGTTGTTTGGTAAACAAAATGTATTGGTTTCATATGCCTTTGTAGGATCTGCCAGTAGTGGTGCTAGGGTATGTTGTCATGGATGCTTGAGGCAAGATTTACAGGGGAGTAAATTGGGTGGGTAGTGGCCTGGGACTGTCACATGGTTTGACAAGGATATTGTGGAAATTGGATGGGTGATGGAAGGCGACGCTATATGGAGGTAGGAGGATATTGCTGAGAGATGATGATATTTCAGGGCTTCAGAAAGTTGTAACCATGGCAGAGTAATGTATTGAGGCATATGAAATGTGGGTGGTACTGGGCAACGAAGAGAGTGCTTCCAAGTTTTTTTGGGAGTGGGAACTGCATTTTTTGGAGGGTGAGTGAAGGGTATTGTCTGAGAGATTTGATTATGGATGAGATCTGTGGGGTAGTTATAACGAAGTATAGGTGTTGAAAGATTTGGTGGTGGGAAGATATATTTCCACAGACATCTTGGCTGTAAACATACTAGAATAATTTCTTGTTCTTTTATACAGGCCTGTCAGCAGTGTGTAGAACATCACCATCTGAAAGTAAGCTGCTCTGTCTCCTTGTCATTTTATGATTACTTACACTATATATTTGTACTTGTATGTGCAACTGTTCAGGTACTACATAATTAAAACTAATGTGTGTCTGTCCACTTTTATAGCCATGGTCAACTGTTCTCTCTCACCATCAACAATTTATTCTTTCTTTTCCTCAATTTCAATAATGAATTAAACATGGTTTCATCCATTACAAGGTTTTTCTAACATTGAAATTGCCATAATCTTCTAGACCTAACAACTATTCCATGGAGTAGTACGGCCAATGGCCAACTCTTTTAAGCTCATCATCGTACTCATCCAAATGTACCCAGTGATGGATGGGGGAGAGCAGCTGTCTCCCCTCAGCACAGTAAAAAAAAAAAAAAAAAAAAAGTTATGATCTTCGCAAACTGAACTGAAATCATGCCCTGGCATGCAGACAGGTATTACTTCAGTATCAGTTCGGAGAAAGTCAGAACATGTTGTGGATATTGACAAGCAGCACATGTATCAGTAGCCGTTTTGTCATGAAATCTGAAAACTGTTGTCTGCCACTGTCTTCCTCGCAACTGAACATGCTAGACAACACTAGGTTCTGAAAGCTTCCAATAATGTTGCATCTTCGATTCAGATGTTTTTCATCATGATATCTGCTTGACATCAAAATAATATGAACAGATCTCATACAAACTCTTTCTCAGTGAAGTACTTGGAGATAGCAGGTACCTTTCATAAAGTGGTAGCATTAGGATATTCATTTATTATTTATCAGGATCATGGAGACCATGGGAATCAAAACTATTTGGGCATGGAATGAGTCAACACTTAGTTTAGAGGATGCTTGCTAGAAAATTTATAAACATCTATATCTACATATATACTCCGCTAACCACCAAGCGGTGTGTGGCAGAGGGCACAATTCGCGCCAAAATCATATTCCCCCTCCTCCCTCTGTTCCACTTGCGGATCGCATGAGGGAAAAACAACTGTCTGAATGCCTCAGTACGAGCTCTTATTTTCCTTATCTTTGAATGGTGATCATTGGACGATTTGAAAGTTGGTAGTATTAATATATCCTCTACATCCTCGGCAAAGATCGGATTTCGGAATTTAGTGAGCATGTAACCTCCCCCTCGCTTATCGACCTTAATGACAGTGAAAAATTAAACCGCGTGTACCTAATGGAAATTTGGGAAAAGCAATCGTCACCGAAGTTAATCTGTCGGTAAAGAGGGAGGAAAGGGTTACATCTAAATGAAAGGAAAAATGCTAATGAAACTGATGGAAATTAATTTTGAAAAGGGGTAAAGTTAATAAAGAAAGTAATTGTGCGGCCGTTACGTTAACAATTAACTAGCGGTAATTAGATATTTGAGATTTGGGAGAAATTACGGTCGCCAATCCTAAGGACAATTACTATAGTAACTGAAAAAGAAAAGTTATTACACATATAATTAGCACTAGAAGCGTAGCAACTGAAGGTTGACACGTGCAGTGTGAAAACTGAAAGTTTGTCAGAAGTAATAAATTTCGCTACACTCTGACTTAATTTAGCAAAAGAATTAATAAAACAGGAAAATCGAAAGTTAACTTAGTGACTGAAGTTAACAGTGAGCTTTCTTTCTGAAGCACATCGAAATACAGTAAAATACGGTTAGTCTTGGACTACCTCAACAATCATTTCAAAAGCTACTTGAATCTACGCAATTTAGAAATAAGGGATTTAACTTTGAACTTGAATTAAATGATTCTGAACAATTAACAGTAGTAAAATTTAGTACGTACCAAGCTGAGCTGCAGTCACAGGTAAGCTAAAATACGGTAACAAAACTCGCACTCTTAATTTGTGCTTGTGTAATCTGAATATTGTAGCCAGCTATGAATACCTTAACTGAACTTTGAAATTAAAGCAGTTAAATCGAATGATGCTGGCGTTTGAATTTCAACGACACTCGGGTTCATTCCGGAAAAGGAAGGGACCCTGCTTGGAATGCAATTGGGACAATGACCTATCGATGTATTCGTTCGATAGTATAGTTTTCCCTAGGCCAGACCCAGGGTATAAATACAAATAATATTCACAAAACAAACCAATTATACATCGACATAAATGCATATATATACAAATAGTAAAACAATTACAATATACAAAGACACACGGCTAAGTTGCTGTTATTTTGTGATGCAACAATTTTAAAAGTTTGAAAAGCTGAGGTCTGCCATACAGTTCTAAAACTTTACGTGCTTCCAGTCTTCCTTGTTGGCTGATTGAAGGTTTGAAGCCGTCGATCGAGGAGGTGGCGACAGTCACTCATTGTCGGCCGTCGCTGGATGTTGGCGCGTCTTCTTCTCGACACGGTCACCAGACGAAACAGGCTCTTGATGTGCGCCAGCTAATGCTTCCCGTCCGCGACACCATGTCAGAAACTATCATTGCAAGTCGAGCGCAATTACATTCTGCCAAACCCCGAAAGCGCAGCAACTCACGGGAGCTTCACACAACACACCTGCTCCACTGCACCACCCCAGCCAGACTCCCTCTGCTCAGCCCGCGCTCCACGCGGCAGAGTTAACACTACCAAAGATCCTAAACACTTTTGTTCTCCACACGACCTATCGATGTATTCGTTCGATAGTATAGTTTTCCCTAGGCCAGACCCAGGGTATAAATACAAATAATATTCACAAAACAAACCAATTATACATCGACATAAATGCATATATATACAAATAGTAAAACAATTACAATATACAAAGACACAGAAATGTTATATCTTGAGGTAACAAAATAAGGAAAAAAATTTGCAGTGCAATAGATGGAAATAGGATGATATGCATTTCCGGTGTCACACGTGCCCCACATTGTCTGAGGATGTTCGTGTAACCTAAACAGATTCAGAAAATGTCCCAAAAAAGAAACAGCGGAAATGCATGTGCTCAAAACATCAACAAAATTTAGTATTCGTCTAATTAAGCATAAATCAATTTTTAGACCATAATAATTGAGTGGAGACACTCCTAATCTTATTCCACTCTGTCATCTTACACAAAAGAAAACAGGTTGACAATATATTAAAATTAATAGAAAACATAGAAAATGGTTTAGCTATTCCAAAATCGTCAAAATTCGTGACACTATCAAGAAATGGAATACTATTTACAAAATTAATCAGAGTACATGGTCATAAAAGCAGGTAGATCAAAATACGCAAATTAATTATTAATTACATATCATACACATTTTTATGTAACCTTTTCATAATTAATATTCTCGTCATGAGAGTCCAATTAACGCTAAACAAGAAAATAATATTCAGTAGATGGAAAAAACCATAAATATTGACAACAGAATTCTTTCACATCGGCTGTCCGGGAAGAAAAACAACTCCGCCTTCCGTACTCGCAAGTACAAAGAATGCCGACAGCGGCACAAGAGCCGACAGCGGCTCCGCCTCGCCAGTATTGTTGCGCCCGTCTGTGCGGCACGCTTGATCTCACTCGCCCTTGTAACGGCATTTCCAGAACGTCCGTTTGACTGAATTCTTTCGGAAAAGCTCACTCCCGAGTAATCTCAAAGAGTCCATTAACACTATCACAGTGGATAACTCGACACTGTCCATCATCACACGCATGTACTAGCCTGAAACTTAAAACAGCGTCAAAACAGCGTCTAAGTACATCGGCAATGACTAGTAAATCACACATTCATTAAATCTTACAGCTAGTTACAAAATCATATTTACATTCCTTAATCTACTGTGACTCAACTGAAAACTTAAACTTGCAGCTTGGATTTTTCAATTGATTTATAATGACTCTCTCTTAAATCATTTAGTAAAAATTAATTACTTATTAATTACAACTTCTTTAATGTCCTCTTGGTCAGGCAAAAACATGGCAATCTAGCAAATCGTTTAAATCTTACACTCTATATTTACATACTATACAAATTACCCATTCTGTGGTATCAATCAATCCTAGGTTGGTACAATTTCAAGTCTACAATGTTCCGTATACCTAATAGTTTTCCAGAGCTTGGATACTCTAAGCAATAAGCATTTGTGTGAGGTATACCAATGACTTTATATGGTCCATTATAAACAAACTTAAATTTAGAGATTTCATGGTCTATCTCGCTCAATTTCTCATGAGCTTTTACAAGTACTAAGTCTCCGATTGCAAACTTAGCAAAACGCGCTTTAGCGTCATGACGACGTATGCGAGCAGCTGCTTTTAGCTTCATTACTTCTCGCAAACGATCTTTTTTCACACCAATACTAATGTCAATCCGTGGAGGGAATTTGATTATCTCTTCCAATTCACTTTCTACACTTTTGTCAATGCCGAGATTCCTCACGTTACGGCAGTTCAAATTCATTCCTACGTCAATGTCATCCGGCCAGTTGACAATGTGTATAGGCTGGTATTGCCTATGCGCACCGTCTCCTGCCTCGTCAAAACTAACTACTATTGCTTTATCTTGTGACGTACATGTCAAAGTTTTGCTTTCGCAATTAATCACTGCACGGTACTTTAATAGCCAATCTAACCCGATAATTACTTCCGTAGTCAAGTCTGGCACGACGACAAACTCTTGTTCAAATTGTGCCCCACATATCTCGAAGTTGACAAAAATCTGTTTTGTGACCGGTTTACTGGCCTTCCCAGTAGCACCGATAATTTTCACTCCTGTTACTGGCATAACTACGATGCCAGGTCTGTCTTTCAGTAACTCAAATATTTTCCCAGATACAGCACTCAATTCTGCACCGGTGTCAAACAACACGTTTAGTTGTAGGTCATGCATATTAACAGACACTACTATCTGTCTACACTTGTCCTCGACTGTTTCTTTATTTTCCCCACAGTAAATTTCTCGTCTATATCCAGGTCATTCCAGAAAAAACCATCCGGCTTTGATCCTAAATTCGGCTTATCTGGCGGATTTTTCAGCCTCTGTTCACATACAGTTTTAATTTCAACACGTTTGTCCTGAGGCTTAGTTTGTAGCTTCGCCTCCAATACCGAAATCTTTTCCTGTAACTCGTCAACTTGTAAGTGTTGCTTTGCTATCAATTCATTAATTATCACCTTCGTTGATTCCTCTTTGGTCAGATTGATCTCATCTGCCAATCTACCTGGAGGAATGTGCCCAGTAGTATCTGCAATTACTTCCTCTAGATCTGCGCAACCCACACTGCTATCGTCTGACCGTATAATGTCAGCTCTAACCTCATACACGCTGTAATCTATGTGCTTTTCTACCAATCGTGTCCGGCTATCACTAAAATTTTCGCAATCTTTCTCCTTAATACTCTCGCAATGTTTAAACTGGAGGTTTGCGTTGGATGGGTCGGCTACTTCTACCACTATAACTTTCGGTAAAGTCTGCTGGTTAGGGCCAGAACTTTCTATCATTTCACAAACACTATCTTCCTGCGGGACGAGACGCGGCAAATTCTGCCCGCGCTCCCCATAAACACTTCTCCCGTACAGGCCCCTATAATCTCTTAGTTCGTTGTATAAGCGACCGAACTGCCTTAACCAGACCTCATCCCTCTCTGCATCCCCTCGCTCGATGACGGACGTTTTATCCGACATCTGATCTTCTCTCAACACTTGCGAATCATTCTTAAACTCAATCTCCAGTTCCGCTGTGGGTATTACAGCTGCCACTTTATAATCGATTTCCGGAACACTACTTAAATTGTTCTCACTGACAGTGAATGTACTTCCTACTGCCGTGTATACAGCTGATCTACTACTTGTGGGCGCACTCCTTTCTCCTAACACTGGCACACTCTCCCGCCGTTGATTATTCCACACGGAATTTTCATAATGACGACACCTGGGTTTTCTCTTGTTATTGGGCCTCCAAAATTTCTCCACGCCCGGTCGGCCCCTCACCGGCGCGGCTAATGGTTTCCCTATCTCGTCCCAGCAGATACGCTCCCCGGATGCTGCTGAGGCGGCTGATCACACCCTCTGGCGTTATTACTATTCTGTGAAGCCCGTATCACGTCAGTATGATACTGGTTTCCGTCATTCCTGTTATTATTTGCATTGTACCGATTGTTATTACGGTCCGAACCATTATTGTTATTGCTGCCATGGTTGCGGTATGCATTATTCCCATGGTTATCGTTGTTGTGGTACCCGTTGTTGTTACCACGGCCTCTACCACTGTCGCGATTATTGCGCCAATTGTCCTCGTCCTCCACTCTTTCCAGGAAATCATTTATTGTCCTGTAATTGCTTCCTACATAGCGTTTTGTATCATCTGGAAGCTTCTTGTAGAGTTCCCAGACTATTTCGGATTCCGTGCGGCGATCACGCAAATATTCCAACTTGTGGATCCAGCCCTCACAAAACTCCTTCATCGAACCGTGCGAATTCGCATCGAAAGGCCTCGATACGACAAATTCGCGCCAGACACTTTGCTGTTTTTGCTCTGACCAGTATTCAGCCAGAAACAAATTTTTAAACTCGTCAAAAGTCAGGTTCGTAATGTTGAAGTTCAAGCCCCAACGCTTGGCATCACCAGCCAACACTTCAATAATTGCATTAATTTTTCTCTCATTAGTCCATGATCTGGGTAAAACTCTTTCACAAGTTTTAATGAAATCCGTCGGGTGTATACCGCCTTTTTTCAAGGGGTCGAACCGCTCCTCTTTCGTCAACAATTCCGAACTATGTGCACAGATTGGCACATAGCTCTGTTTTTCGTCAAGTTTCTTTTCTAATTCCGAAACTCTCGTAATTACTTGGCAAGTGGTTGTCGCAAGCGTTTCTACTTCCCTTTTTTTCTCTTCGCAGGTATTAGCCTGCTTCGTCACTTTATCTACTTCGGATACTAAAGCCTTTAAAGTTTCCACCTTCTTTTGATCCTCATTTTTCACTAATTGAATTTGTTCCGTCACCTTATTCTCGATGATCGGAGCAACTGCTTCTCCTATACTTTTCTCGATTCTGCTAATTTCGGAATAAAAACGAGTATTTATGCTCGCAATTTCCGCCTGAACGCCTATCATTTCCTGTTTAAGATTACCGATTTCGGTATTAATCACAACAATATTTTCTTTGATTTTATCAACTTTTGTGTTAACAACTCCAACATTGTTATTAACAACATTAATAGCTTTGTTCTGATTGTCTAGCTTCCGTTCAATTTTTTCAGCCTGAGCTTCTTGCTTGGCAGCCTGAGCTTTAATTTCTGCCGATTGACTCTTGATTTCATTAATCAAAACATTCAATAAATCAGTTAAATTCCCGGGAACTACCGGTTTTACTTCCGTAGCGGCTTCCTCTTTAATTGTCCCCCCGTATTCGTCATCAAGGGGTTCAGATTTGATTTTCACTTCCGATTCCGAAACATTTTCTAAAGTTTGGAGTTCCATTTCTGCTCTTTGTTGCGTTTCGGCGGTCGCGTCTTTCATGCTAGACGCCTGCCCCTGTACAATGGGTACCGCGGTGCGCGTTTCCCAATGTTCGATCGATTGTTCCTTATCCAAGTCTACCAAATTTTGGTAATTGTTGCCTTCACTCATTTTAATAATTTTCAATATAAATAACAAATCTCAAATATAATTAGGATTACAACCACTACTTATTCTCGCTGACGTGACGGCTTGTTCGTAACCAGCACTTTAAGAGATTTGCACAATGCAAAATTCGTGTCCAGAACAACCTCAAATTTGAAAATTGTCCTGTCACCAGGTCGCCACGTGTAACCTCCCCCTCACTTATCGACCTTAATGACAGTGAAAAATTAAACCGCGTGTACCTAATGGAAATTTGGGAAAAGCAATCGTCACCGAAGTTAATCTGTCGGTAAAGAGGGAGGAAAGGGTTACATCTAAATGAAAGGAAAAATGCTAATGAAACTGATGGAAATTAATTTTGAAAAGGGGTAAAGTTAATAAAGAAAGTAATTGTGCGGCCGTTACGTTAACAATTAACTAGCGGTAATTAGATATTTGAGATTTGGGAGAAATTACGGTCGCCAGTCCTAAGGACAATTACTATAGTAACTGAAAAAGAAAAGTTATTACACATATAATTAGCACTAGAAGCGTAGCAACTGAAGGTTGACACGTGCAGTGTGAAAACTGAAAGTTTGTCAGAAGTAATAAATTTCGCTACACTCTGACTTAATTTAGCAAAAGAATTAATAAAACAGGAAAATCGAAAGTTAACTTAGTGACTGAAGTTAACAGTGAGCTTTCTTTCTGAAGCACATCGAAATACAGTAAAATACGGTTAGTCTTGGACTACCTCAACAATCATTTCAAAAGCTACTTGAATCTACGCAATTTAGAAATAAGGGATTTAACTTTGAACTTGAATTAAATGATTCTGAACAATTAACAGTAGTAAAATTTAGTACGTACCAAGCTGAGCTGCAGTCACAGGTAAGCTAAAATACGGTAACAAAACTCGCACTCTTAATTTGTGCTTGTGTAATCTGAATATTGTAGCCAGCTATGAATACCTTAACTGAACTTTGAAATTAAAGCAGTTAAATCGAATGATGCTGGCGTTTGAATTTCAACGACACTCGGGTTCATTCCGGAAAAGGAAGGGACCCTGCTTGGAATGCAATTGGGACAATGAGCAACAAACGTTCATGCTAAGTTGCTGTTATTTTGTGATGCAACAATTTTAAAAGTTTGAAAAGCTGAGGTCTGCCATACAGTTCTAAAACTTTACGTGCTTCCAGTCTTCCTTGTTGGCTGATTGAAGGTTTGAAGCCGTCGATCGAGGAGGTGGCGACAGTCACTCATTGTCGGCCGTCGCTGGATGTTGGCGCGTCTTCTTCTCGACACGGTCACCAGACGAAACAGGCTCTTGATGTGCGCCAGCTAATGCTTCCCGTCCGCGACACCATGTCAGAAACTATCATTGCAAGTCGAGCGCAATTACATTCTGCCAAACCCCGAAAGCGCAGCAACTCACGGGAGCTTCACACAACACACCTGCTCCACTGCACCACCCCAGCCAGACTCCCTCTGCTCAGCCCGCGCTCCACGCGGCAGAGTTAACACTACCAAAGATCCTAAACACTTTTGTTCTCCACACGACCTATCGATGTATTCGTTCGATAGTATAGTTTTCCCTAGGCCAGACCCAGGGTATAAATACAAATAATATTCACAAAACAAACCAATTATACATCGACATAAATGCATATATATACAAATAGTAAAACAATTACAATATACAAAGACACAGAAATGTTATATCTTGAGGTAACAAAATAAGGAAAAAAATTTGCAGTGCAATAGATGGAAATAGGATGATATGCATTTCCGGTGTTACAAGCAGCCCCTTCTGTTTAGCGCGCCATCTATCTGCAAGTGTGTCCCAGTTCAAACTTTCTATGAGATTTTTAACGCTCACATGATGGCGAAATGTACCAGTCACGAATCTTGCCGCTCTTCTGTGGACCCTCTCAATCTCTTGAATCAGACCCAACTTGTAAGGGTCCCATACAGACGAACAATACTCCAAGAGTGGACGAACTACTGTATTGTAAGCTATTTCCTTTGTTGAAGGACTGCATTGCTTTACGATTCTACCAATAAACCGCAATCTAGAGTTTGCCCTACCCGTTACTTGTGTAATCTGATTATTCCATTTGAGATCATTTCGAATGGTCACACCCAGATACTTGACGGACGTTACTGCTTCCAAAGACTGGGCATTTATTTTGTATTTGTACATTAATGGGAATTTTCACCTTGTTATACATCGTAGGTTCCACTTAATAATATCGAGAGATAACTACCAGTCTTTACAGCACGCATTTCATTTTCTGCAAATCCCATTGATTTGTTCACAACTTTTGTGTGATACTACTTTCCTGTAGACTACAGCATCATCGCCAAACAGTCTCCGGCCACTGTCAATACCGTCAACCAGATTGTTTATGTAAATCGTAAAAAGCAGAGGATCTATTACGCTGCCCTGGGGCACACCCCGTTCAGGATGACATACTGCTCCCTGTCTGTTAAAAAACTTTCTATCCAACCGCATATGTCATTGGATAGACTGTAAGCGCGCACTCTTTGTAGCAAATGACAGTGCAGAACTGAGTCAAATGCCTTTCGAAAGTCGAGAAATATGGCATCAACCTGGGAGCCTGTTGTATATCATGAACAAAGGGGGCCAGCTGTGTCTCGCATGACCACTGTTTCCTAAAACCATGCTGGATTCTGCAGATGAGCTTCTCAGAGTCTAGAAAGGTCATTATGTCTGAACACAAAATATGTTTCATGATTCTACAACCAATCCATATCAGTGAAACTGGCTGGTAATTATGTGCATCTGATTTTCTACCCTTTTTATAGATGATGGATGAGAATGGTGATATATTTGTAGTGCAAGGGATACCGTCTGGGCCAGATGCCTTCCTGGCATCTAAGGACCTTAATTGTTTTACAATCCCAGATACACCAAACACTGTCAGCCATCCTTTTGTTTGTCTGATAATTGAAAGGGGAAATGGTGCTGCAGTTCTCTACCATAAACGAGTTTTTGAAAGCTAGGTTTAGAATTTCGACCTTCTGTTTATCATCATCAGTTACATTACCCGTACTGTAAGCAAGAGAAGGTATTGAATTATTTGTAGCGTTCATAGATTTTACGTATGACCAAAATTTTTTGGGGTTATTTTTAGAATCTGCAGATAAAATATTGCTTTCAAATTCGTTAAAAGAATCTCTCATTGTCCTTCTGACAGCTGCTTTCATTTCGCATAATTTCTGTTTGTCAGCGGGCCAGTGACTACGATTAAAACGAATGTGCAAAATTCTCCGCTTTCTCAGCAACTTCCTAATATGTTCGCTGTACCAAGGTGGATCTTTTCCCTCCCCTATACTTTTGCTAGACACATTCTTCTCTAGCACATGGTGGACAATACTAATAAATTCCAACCAAAGATGATCAATATCTTTGTGTCCCGGGGTGAATGCTTGGAGATGACTATGAAGATATTCATTAATGACACTTTTATTTGCTTTCCCAAACAAGAAAACTCTACACTGTTTCTTTGGTTTTTTATTTTTATTTTTTTTATTTTTTTATTTTTTTATTTGCAACTTCCACTGACATAGAAGCCACAACGACATTATGGTCGCTAATACCTTTTTCTAGATTAACTTCCTCATAAAGATCACCTCTGTTTGTCGGCAAGATATCTAATATATTCCCATATCGAGTTGGTTTTCTAACCAGTTGCATGTTGAGAGCACTCCTAGAATAACTTCACATGAATCTGTGCTTCTGCCCCCTGTGATAAACGTGTAATTTTCCCGGTCAGTGGATGCTAGATTAAAGTCTCCACCTATAACTAATGGATAATTTGGATATTTACTTCCTATGTACTCAAGACTTTCCTTGAAATGTTCTGTGATGTTTGTCCAATCTGAGTTCAAAATTTCACTGCTTTTTATGTCTGGTTTCAACCAGCTTTCGGTACCTAATACAATAATGGCGTTGCTACTGTTTATTTCGGAGATAAACTCGGGGATCTTGCTACAGACACTTTGGCAATTTACTAACATGAGATTAAGGATATTTAAATTCTTTGTAATGACCTGTTTAGGGAACTAACAATTTTTACAGTTGGCACACCCATATCAGTGTCATGAACTGGTAATTTTTCAGGCCAGCAGTTTGTTTCCCGTGGGGAGGAACCTAATCTAAAAAAAAACCCATGTGCACGCCACAAGTACTTTGCTACTCATGTTGCTGCTTCCTGTGTATGGTGCACCCCTGATCTGATGAAGAAAAATGAAAAGGAGTAGAAATGGTTTTCAAACAAAGGAATTAACGAATTAATAAATAATGAAAACAATTAAGATAGATTATACAAACAAATAACGGGCTACAGAGAAAAGTTTCTGAACTGCTGCAAGGAACTCTTGTGTTAAATAGGAGTAGAGTGCTACAAGGAAAGCTTTCAACCTGGATTTGAATACTGAGGATTGACAGTATCAACACTATTCATATTGTCTTTGGATGGACAAATAAATGATAAATAAATTCAGTTCTACTGGAAGCCTGTTGAAGTGTTGAATAGTGCATATCTTTCTTCATAATGCTTAAGGAAATGTTATCTATGTCTATTTTTTTTTTTTTTTTGCCATGTAGTGAACACTGAATGAATACATTTCCTCCCTCCCTCTCCCTTCCACGAAACTAACATGAGCCCATCAATTAATCGGGTAGGCAAGGCTACCTGCTCCAATTTTAATGATACCAATTTTTTGGTTTGGATTTTATAAATGATTTAGCAATTCTTCTGACTTTCATTAATTGGAGATGTTGCATTTTAGATAGATGCATAGCTTTTACACTACGTATGGTGTTCATTACTTTCAGTTACTTCACATGCTGCTTTCAGTAGTAGTTCTCAGAAATATTTTCGTATCTCAGTCACAGTTTGCTACAGCCACTGTATTTTGTGCAGAAAATGATAGTGTACAAGTTGAGATTTATATGATTACTTTGCTCAGACAGTTGTTGAACTACAATTTATTAATGAATAGTTTCCCACTTTGGCATCTGATGGAGGAATGTTATGTGACCAAAACAATGGTTGATTTAGAAGCTGTATTGATAATACAGGTGACTTAGAATCTGAAAAATTAGGAAAACTCAACTTTATTTTAAATGAGAGAGAGAGAGAGAGAGAGAGAGAGAGAGAGAGAGAGAGAGAGAGAGAGAGAGAGAGATTGAAGGTAATATACATTGCTGGACACACTTTTAAAAATGAGATTATTTTTGTTGCAGATAAAGAAAAGTGAAAAGGAGTAGAAATGGCTTTCAAAATTGTCAAAGGCTTTACAGAAACTACCGAATGCTCATAGATCAGTGTTGCAAGACATGCATAAGTGCATAGAAATAGAAATCAAACACCTGATGACTTTGGAATTCCAAAGTTATCAGCTGCTTATATATTCTTCTGTACACTCAATAGCATGAAAATTTTCATGTAGACTTGACAGTATGCAAGATCTTTTCGGTAGTTCTTTCACAACTGTCTACAAAATGATTAACACCATGAAGAGTAAATGTTTTCTTGAACTTTCCAATGTATCTTTGTGATACACTAATACGTATTACCGAGCAAGGTGGCGCATTGGTCAGCACACTGGACTCCCTCTCAAGGGGACTATGGTTCAAACCTGCATCTGGCCATCCTAATTTAGGTATTCTGTGATCTCCCTAAAATGCTTCAGGGAAATGCCAGGATAGTTCCTTTGAAAGTGCATGGCCAATTTCCTTCCCCATCCTTCCATAATCTGGTCTTGTGCTCTGTCTCTAGTGACCTCATTGTCGATGGGACATTAAACAACAATCTCCTCCTCCCCCTCCTCGTCCTCCTCATCCTGTAATACATATAATCTTTTTCATTTTGTTTGATAGACACTACATTTTAGGTGGTGTTGAGTGGCAGACAGTCACACTGAAGAAGATTGCTAGATGTTAACAGCTCTCTCTCTCTCTCTCTCTCTCTCTCTCTCTCTCTCTCTCTCTCTCCACATCCACTTGTTTGTTCGTCTCTTCTCCTTTGTTCTGCTCACATGCATCTCCAAACCTGGTCCACAGCCATCTCCTACCTTCTCCTGTCCAAAATGCTGTTGCTGTAATGATGGGGTGCTGGAATAACTTTCTTTCCTATTTGTTTCAGAGGCAGAGGATTGTCGCTAAGTCCTCTATTCTGATAGATCTTTTATCTATGATGAGAGTATAGCTTCAGTTTTAACCTTGTGAATGTGCCTGTTGTATACGCAATGTCTTAGCAGTACGAGGTGCATTCAAGTTCTAAGGCCTCCGATTTTTTTTCTAATTAACTACTCACCCGAAATCGATGAAACTTCTCGACGTAATCGCCCTGCAGATGTACACATTTTTCACAACGTGGATGCCATGATTCTATGGCAGCGGTGAAGGCTTCTTTAGGAGTCTGTTTTGACCACTGGAAAATCGCTGAGGCAATAGCAGCACGGCTGGTGAATGTGCGGCCACGGAGAGTGTCTTTCATTGTTGGAAAAAGCCAAAAGTCACTAGGAGCCAGGTCAGGTGAGTAGGGAGCATGAGGAATCACTTCAAAGTTGTTATCATGAAGAAACTGTTGCGTAACGTTAGCTCGATGTGCGGGTGCGTTGTCTTGGTGAAACTTCACAGCACACGCGCAGCCCTTCCCGGACGTTTTTGTTGCAGTGCAGGAAGGAATTTGTTCTTCAAAACATTTTCGTAGGATGCACCTGTTACTGTAGTGCCCTTTGAAAAGCAATGGGTAAGGATTATGCCCTCGCTGTCCCAGAACATGGACACCATCATTTTTTCAGCACTGGCGGTTACCCGAAACTTTTTTGGTGGCGGTGAATCTGTGTGCTTCCATTGAGCTGACTGGCGCTTTGTTTCTGGATTGAAAAATGGCATCCACGTCTCATCCATTGTCACAACCGACGAAAAGAAAGTCCCATTCATGCTGTTGTTGCGCGTCAACATTGCTTGGCAACATGCCACACAGGCAGCCATGTGGTCGTCCGTCAGCATTCGTGGCACCCACCTGGATGACACTTTTCGCATTTTCAGGTCGTCATGCAGGGTTGTGTGCACAGAACCCACAGAAATGCCAACTCTGGAGGCGATCTGTTCAACAGTCATTCGGCGATCCCCCAAAACAATTCTCTCCACTTTCTCGATCATGTCGTCAGACCGGCTTGTGCGAGCCCGAGGTTGTTTCGGTTTGTTATCACACGATGTTCTGCCTTCATTAAACTGTTGCACCCGCGAATGCACTTTCGACACAGCCATAACTCCATCACCACATGTCTCCTTCAACTGTCGATGAATTTCAATTGGTTTCACACCACGCAAATTCAGAAAACGAATGATTGCACGCTGTTCAAGTAAGGAAAACATCGCCATTTTAAGTGTTTAAAACAGTTCTCATTCTCGCCGCTGGTGGTAAAATTCCATCTGCCGTACGGTGCTGCCATCTCTGGGACGTATTGACAATGAACGCGGCCTCATTTTAAAACAATGCGCATATTTCTATCTCTTTCCAGTCCGGAGAAAAAAAATCGGAGGCCTTAGAACTTGAATGCACCTTGTACAGTAAGTAGTTACCTTCATTCCTTCCGTTATTTGTATTTCTCTCAGTACCTCTCAATGTCATCGTAAAAACTGAAACGAAAAGCGCAAACTGGACACAATATGTGAAAAACTGAGAGTACAGAAATATGGAAGCAAACCTTGTATGGAACACTGCAATTAACATTAATTATTGTAGTACAGCATTTTATTTGTTATGTAAACAATTCTATTTTTTTCTTTTCTAAATTACAAGTTTCCAATTGCATTGGTCAGAGGCATCTATATCTTTTATCTCTCCAACTGAACTGTTTCATGGTCCACAGTATTGAAGTGTTGTCTCTTCAGAATATTTAGCTCCATGTATTGAGATAGCTGCCAAATGCATTCTTTATGTCACTCGCACACATGGTCTGAGTTACCATAATAACCAAGCTGGGTCCATCACAACCATTTTATTGTAAACACACCAGGCACAAGAACGCACTACCTGCTGGTAGTACAGTGAACAGTGGTTAGATCTTCTGCATCACTTTGTGGGTGACCTGTTGAATAATATGCATCTTGGAGGTTTTTTAGTGGCTTTTGAGCATAACCCGTACAGCCAGCCTCAGAACCATAAAAACAATTATTATCTGTTATGCCATTTAAACAGAATTTAAGTCAATGATCTAAGCAAATTAGCATTTTACTATATTTTAATATAAAAAAATCTCTCTCACAAATTCTTATATCATCCTGTGTTATAAAACTGTATAGGAACTTATACACTTTTACGCCTTCTGTTGCTGAAGAGTTTTAATGTTTGTTGAAGCATTTCCAGAGCTCATCAGTTTCTGTATTAGCTTCATAGTTTATTGATGCCTGTTGTGGCAGCTGAAGGAAATATGATTCACATGAAGAAGATGTGATCATATTGAGGCGGTAAAGATGCTGCCGGGATCTCCTGTGATTGAACTGAAGTTTCTTTTGTATCTGCAATTTTGATACAAATGTTTTCATTCCATTGGGCCCAGATTATAGTCCTTCTGGTATGAAGGTTAGCTAGAGTATTTACTTCTTCATTTCCCTTTCTTCTGCAGTGTGCCTCACCCATAACATGACGGTTATCATATTTAGACAAAAACGCTCTTGCACTGCTTCTAAGGTGGTTCTCATAGGTGCTATCTGTGGCAGACTGTAATTCCATAGCACATTGGACATCTGTCCGAAGAACACCTCGTACAAGTGACCAGTGAAAGTCAACAGAAAATAGAAAATGTGTTACACTACCATTCTGCTCCCCCAAAGAAATCCTTAAGGCATGCTGATAACATGAAATGAATGAGCCTGTGACACTCTAAATTTACATGTTATGCCTGTATAGGCAATGGAGTGAAAACCCTAGCCCTTTCACCCTGAGAGAAAATGTTTTAAAATCTTTGTCTGATGTTCATATGGTTCAAATGACTCTGAGCACTATGGGACTTAACTTCTGACGTCATCAGTCCCCTAGAACTTAGAACTACTTAAACCTAACTAAACTAAGGACATCACACACATCCATGCCTGAGGCAGGATTCGAACCTGTTGTGGTCTTCAATCCTGAGACTGGTTTGATGCAGCTCTCCATGCTACTCTATCCTGTGCAAGCTTATTCATCTCCCAGTACCTACCACAACGTACATCCTTCTGAATCTTAGTGTATTCATCTCTTGGTCTCCCTCTACGATTTTTACCCTCCACGCTGCCCTCCAATGCTAAATTGGTGATCCCTTGATGCTTCAGAACATGTCCTACCAACCGGTCCCTTCTTCTAGTCAAGTTGTGCCACAAACTTCTCTTCTCCCCAATCCTATTCAATACCTCCTCATTAGTTATGTGATCTACCCATCTAATCTTCAGCATTCTTCTGTAGCACCACATTTCAAAAGCTTCTATTCTCTTCTTGTCCAAACTATTTATCTTCCACATTTCACTTCCATACATGGCTACACTCCATACAAATACTTTCAAAAATGACTTCCTGACACTTAAATCAATACTCGATCTTAACAAATTTCTCTTCTTCAGAAACGCTTTCCTTGCCATTGCCAGTCTACATTTTATATCCTCTCTACTTCGACCGTCATCAGTTATTTTGCTCCCCAAGTAGCAAAACTCCTTTACTACTTTAAGTGTCTCATTTCCTAATCTAATTCCCTCAGCATAACCCGATTTAATTCGACTACATTCCATTATCCTCATTTTGCTTTTGTTGATGTTCATCTTATATCCTCCTTTCAAGATGCTATCCATTCCGTTCAACTGCTCTTCCGAGTCCTTTGCTGTCTCTGACAGAATTACAATGTCATCGGCGAACCTCAAAGTTTCTATTTCTTCTCCATGAATTTTAATTCCTACTCCGAATTTTTCTTTTGTTTCCTTTACTGCTTGCTCGATATACAGATTGAATAACATCGGGGACAGGCTACAACTCTGTCTCATTCCCTTCCCAAACACTGCTTCCCTTTCATGCCCCTCGACTCTTATAACTGCCATCTGGTTTCTGTACAAATTGTAAATAGCCTTTCGATCCCTGTATTTTACCCCTGCTACCTTTATAATTTGAAAGAGAGTATTCCAGTCAACGTTGTCAAAAGCTTTCTCTAAGTCTACAAATGCTAGAAACGTAGGTTTGCCTTTCCGTAATCTTTCTTCTAAGATAAGTCGTAATGTCAGTATTGCCTCACATGTTCCAACATTTCTACGGAATCCAAACTGATCTTCCCCGAGGTTGGCTTCTACCAGTTTTTCCATTCGTCTGTAAATAATTCGTGTTAGTATTTTGCAACTGTGGCTTATTAAACTGATAGTTCGGTAATTTTCACATCTGTCAACACCTGCTTTCTTTGGGATTGGAATTATTATATTCTTCTTGAAGTCTGAGGGTATTTCGCCTGTCTCGTACATCTTGCTCACCAGATGGTAGAGTTTTGTCAGGACTGGCTCTCCCAAGGCCGTCAGTAGTTCTAATGGAATGTTGTCTACTCCTGGGGCCTTGTTTCGACTCAGGTCTTTCAGTGCTCTGTCAAACTCTTCACGCAGTATCGTATCTCCCATTTCATCTTCATCTACATCCTTTTCCATTTCCATAATATTGTCCTCAAGTACATTGCCCTTGTATAGACCCTCTATATACTCCTTCCACCTTTCTGCTTTCCCCTCATTGCTTAGAACTGGGTTTCCATCTGAGCTCTTGATATTCATACAAGTGGCTCTATTTTCTCCAAAGGCCTCTTTAATTTTCCTGTAGGCAGCATCTATCTTACGCCTAGTGAAATAAGCCTCTACATCCTTACATTTGTCCTCTAGCCATGCCTGCGTAGCCATTTTGCACTTCCTATCGATCTCATTTTTGAGACGTTTGTATTCCTTTTTGCCTGCTTCATTTACTACATTTTTATATTTTCTCCTTTCATCAATTAAATTCAATATTTCTTCTGTTACCCAACGATTTCTACTAGCCCTCGTCTTTTTACCTACTTGATCCTCTGCTGCCTTCACTACTTCATCTCTCAAAGCTACCCATTGTTCTTCTACTGTATTTCTTTCCCCCATTCCTGTCAATTGTTCCCTTATGCTCTCCCTGAAACTCTGTACAACCTCTGGTTCTTTCAGTTTATCCAGGTCCCATCTCCTTAAATTCCCACCTTTTTGCAGTTTCTTCAGTTTTAATCTACAGTTCATAACCAATAGATTGTGGTCGGAATCCACATCTGCCCCTGGAAATGTCTTACAATTTAAAATCTGGTTCCAAAATCTCTGTCTTACCATTATATAATCTACCCGAAACCTGTCAGTATCTCCAGGCTTCTTGCATGTATACAACCTTCTTTTATGATTCTTGAAGCAAGTGTTAGTTATGATTAAGTTGTGCTCTGTGCAAATTTCCACCAGGTGGCTTCCTCTTTCATTTCTTAGCCCCAATCCATATTCACCTACTATGTTTCCTTCTCTCCCTTTTCCTACTGACGAATTCCAGTCACCCATGACTATTAAATTTTCGTCTCCCTTCACTACCTGAATAATTTCTTTTATCTCGTCATACATTTCATCAATTTCTTCATCATCTGCAGAGCTAGTTGGCATATAAACTTGTACTACTGTGGTAGGTGTGGGCTTTATATCTATCTTGGCCACAATAATGTGTTTGCTATGCTGTTTGTAGTAGCTTACCCGCATTCCTATTTTCCTATTCATTATTAAACCTACTCCTGCACTACCCCTATTTGATTTTGTATTTATAACCCTGTATTCATCTGACCAGAAGTCTTATCCCTCCTGCCACCGAACTTCACTAATTACCACTATATCTAACTTTAACCTACCCATTTCCCTTTTTAAATTTTCTAATCTACCTGCCCGATTAAGGGGTTTGACATTCCACAGTCCGATCCGTAGAACGCCAATTTTCTTTCTACTGATAACGACATCCTCTTGAGTAGTCCCCGCCCGGAGATCCGAATGGGGGACTATTTTACCTCCGGAATATTTTACCCAAGAGGACGCCATCATCATTTAACCATACAGTAAAGCTGCATGCCCTCGGGAAAAATTAGGGCTGTAGTTTCCCCTTGCTTTCAGCCGTTCGCAGTACCACAACAGCAAGGTCATTTTGGTTAGTGTTACAAGGCCAGATCAGTCAATGATCCAGACTGTTGCCCCTGCAACTACTGAAAAGGCTGCTGCCCCTCTTCAGGAACCACACGTTTGTCTGGCCTCTCAACAGATACCCCTCCGTTGTGGTTGCACCTACGGTACGGCTATCTGTATCGTTGAGGCACGCAAGCCTCCCCACCAATGGCAAGGTCCATGGCTCATGGGGGGAGGCCAGCCGGCTTATCTGATGTGATATGCACCAATTTCCATATATTACGACCTGTAGAATCAGGTAAAAATACTGAAAAAAGTAGCGGAAAAGCATCCGGACCAGACGAGATACCCTTAAGATTCTACAGTGATTATGCTAAAGAACTTGCCCCCTTTCTATCAGCAATTTATCGTAGATCGCTGGAAGAACGTAAAGTACCTAGCGACTCGAAGAAAGCGCAGGTCGTTCCCATTTTCAAGAAGGGTCATAAATCAGATGCGAATAATTATAGGCCTATTTCGCTTACGTCAATCTGTTGTAGAATAATGGAACATGTTTTGTGTTCTCGTATTATGACGTTCTTAGATAATACAAATCTCCTTCATCATAACCAACATGGATTCCGCAAACAGAGATCATGTGAAACTCAGCTCACCCTATTTGCCCAAGAAATTCACAGTGCCGTAGACACTGGCGAGCAGATTGATGCCGTATTCCTGGACTTCAGGAAGGCATTTGATACAGTTCCGCACTTACGTTTAGTGAAAAAAATACGACCTTACGGAATATCGGACCAGGTTTGTGATTGGATTCAGGATTTCCTAGAAGAAAGAACACAACATGTCATTCTTAACGGTTCAAAATCTGCAGATGTAGAGGTAATTTCGGGAGTACCGCAGGGGAGCTTGATAGGACCTTTATTGTTTACAATATACATAAATGACTTAGTTGACAACATCGGTAGCTCCGTGAGGCTATTTGCAGATGACAGGGTTGTCTACAAGAAAGTAGCAACATCAGAAGACTCGTACGTACTCCAGGAGGACCTGCAGAGGATTAATGCATGGTGCGACAGCTGGCAGCTTTCCCTAAACGTAGATAAATGTAATATAATGCGCATACATAGGGGCAGAAATCCATTCCAGTACGATTATGCCATAGGTGGTAAATCATTGGAAGCGGTAACGACCGTAAAATACTTAGGAGTTACTATCCGGAGCGATCTGAAGTGGAATGATCACATAAAACAAATAGTGGGAAAAGCAGGCGCCAGGTTGAGATTCATAGGAAGAATTCTAAGAAAATGTGACTCATCGACGAAAGAAGTAGCTTACAAAACGCTTGTTCGTCCGATTCTTGAGTATTGCTCATCAGTATGGGACCCTTACCAGGTTGGATTAATAGAAGAGATAGACATGATCCAGCGAAAAGCAGCGCGATTCGTCATGGGGACATTTAGTCAGCGCGAGAGCGTTACGGAGATGCTGAACAAGCTCCAGTGGCGGACACTTCAAGAAAGGCGTTACGCAATACGGAGAGGTTTATTATCGAAATTACGAGAGAGCACATTCCGGGAAGAGATGGGCAACGTATTACTACCGCCCACATATATCTCGTGTAATGATCACAACGAAAAGATCCGAGAAATTAGAGCAAATACGGAGACTTACAAGCAGTCGTTCTTCCCACGCACAATTCGTGAATGGAACAGGGAAGGGGGGATCAGATAGTGGTACAATAAGTACCCTCCGCCACACACCGTAAGGTGGCTCGCGGAGTATAGATGTAGATGTAGAATTCATTCAAGAACTCACTAGAATGAAAGTGCTACTCAAAATATACTAACATGTATAAAATCCAGCTGGCATTACATGCATATGTTTAGATGCCTTACATTAAATTAAACATTCTCGGTCTAAAATTATGCAGAAATTGCCTTAAACTAATGAAATGTAGGAAAACATATTGTATTTATCTCAGTGATGCATGGTTTTGTTTTCTCACAGAAGTTTGAAATGATCTGTTGTGCTGTGGTGGTAACAGTATTAAACAAAACAGCAGCCAAATGGAAGCCAGGAGCTCTCACACTTGTTGCAGCCTGGAGTTCCACAGAAAGTGATATAGCTGAGCCACAACAAATTCAAAACCGAATGTTCATTATCTTTTGGGCCGGGATGGAAAGTGCTAGGAGGATAATGTTGACATGTCTAGTGTGAAAACGAAAAGAAAAAAGCATGTGCTTCCTCTTTATATGCTTACTCCACTTTTGAGATAATATTTGCAACTTGAACTTCTTGAAGATGATGCCACCAAATTTTGACTTGGATTGTGGGACATGACTGCGGGTTTGATTTTTTCTTATTACAGTTTCCCCATAAAACATCTAGCTATTGCTATGCCTGCTACATGTTGTGGCAAACTTTCAGGTTACAAAATTAAACCATATATTTTGTATTATACTGTACTATTGTAGTTGTTTGAGCCTTCTGTGAGATTATGACTTTATTTTTTGTTTACATTTCATTATCTTCCAGTTGGTCACTCAAGTTTTGCATAAATCATTTCTGACCATCTTTATAAAATTAGCTAATACTGATTAAATGTTGTTATAATGCTCTCTGTTTTCATTTTGTGTGCAATTTAAGACTACCATTTCCCTCTTGCAGTTTGGTGTAATAGCTTGATTGTTTTCTCACTGTCTTTCAGTGAAAACTTTAAATTTTGGTGCTTATCCAGATGTCATTAGAATAATTTTTATGCATTTGGCATCATTTGCACTGCATAATAGCACTTTTTTTACTGCAAATGCCAACTGATGGCTGTGTAACGTGGCATTACCTTACAAGCTTTCAGCACTACTTGAAAATTTAGATTTAAATTTAATATAAAAGTCAATATGTGTTTTTCTTTTTTTTATCTTTCAGGAGAAGAAAGAAATGTCGCTGTTAACACAGCAGCCACAAGCAGCCGTGAAGATTCCACTTCAAATCAGAGTAATAATGTTAGTGGAGGTGGCAGTAGCAGTACTGGAGTTGGGACTAGTACAACTGGAGCAAATGGAATCAACATTTCTGTCAATGATCCTCGAAGGGATCGGGACAGGAGAAATCGCAATGATCGGAGAGACCGTGGTGGTGGAGGAGATCGTGAAAGAGACAGAGACCGTGACAGAGATCGTGACCGTGAACGTGACAGGGGGGATCGCCCAGAACGTGATCGTTCAGAACGTGGTGGCCGCCAAGAAGATACTCAGCACACCCAGCCACAACCAGTAGCAAATAGTGGTACAGCTGGAATGCCTTCACCATCTACACCTGCTGCTACAGCAACATCTGGACTCCCAGCTGCTGGTGTTTGGCCAGGAATGTTGGGACACATGGGATACCCAGCTGTTGTTGGAGTGAATGTGATGGGTAGTGGGATGATGGCTGATCCTGGGATGATGGGCATTGGTCAGATGAGCCAGGTAATAATATATTGTTAATCGCTTCACAACATTTAACAGTATCAAAAGTATGGCTTGATAAAAACATCAATGTTCAGTAACACAAAAAGAGCAGTGGTCTGTTGTGTGAGAAGGGGGATGGTGGGGGGATCTGTTGTTAATATCAACTGAGTTTCATCTAGTAGGCATTGTTACCCATTTCATGAGGTATTAAGTTTTCTCCTTCATACTTGAGAGTTAAATGTATATTACTGGTAATCTTCATCATCCAAAAGTGATTTTTTGTGGTGAAACAGCTTCCATTTTTTACAAATAACACTAGTTTATTAAGTTAATTTTCATTTCAGAATTTGACATCTAAATGCAGAGAAAAATGTACTACTTACTCCATGAATGATTATTAATGTAGTCTTATATATAAGTGTCAGTAATTTTTGGATTCTGCAAGACCACTGTGCAATGTGAAACAGTTATTAAGGCATAAGCAAGTTTCAGATCTGTCCAGTCTTACATATTTAGATTCTCAGTAGTTTCCCTAAATCATTTCCCTAAACAAATTTTGGTAAAAGGGTGGGATGATTCTTTTCAGTAGGTCATGGCTGATCCATCCTCATCCTTGCTCATTTCAAGTTAGTGCTGTAATGACTGTGATGTCATTGCAGTATTATAGTGTAATCTTCTTCTTACCTTTCTTTCTAGATTTGAACCCTCACAGCCTTATCAATTCTCACTCTGGTGCTGTGGCCTGTCTGATCTTATTTGTGGTTTTCCACATTTGTCTTGGTAAACACCAGGCTTCCCCCATTTCCATGTTTCTCAGCTACTGTCGTGTAGAATGTGTACATACATAGGTTAGATTTACATTGAGCAGTGTGTGTGTGTGTGTGTGTGTGTGTGTGTGTGTGTGTGTGTGTGTAGTCCATAATTAAAGGTCCAGTTTCAAAATGCTGCAGAAATAATGCAAAATTTGAACAAGCATATTATTGATACAGGAGGAAACGATGGGGGGAGTGGGGGGGGGGGGAGGAGGGAGGGAGGGCGGGTGGGAGGGACTGTTCCTCAGTTTGCACCTGAGATGCCCAACATGGCTGACTGTCACCATGAAGGATCATGCACTGCTGGGAAAGCTCTTTTACAAGAATAGTGACTGTGCATCACTAGTTTTGCAGAAGTTGTGGATGTTCAAGGGTATGAAAACAGGCACTGGTCTGATGTCTGCTAAAGGTCAAAGGCAAGTTATTTTGAAGTGCAATGTGACAGAGGAACAGTTGGCTGAACGTCGGACATGCATGTGAGCCCAGTGCATAAAATCCTATGACACGTCCTGCATTGCTATCTACACAAAATCACTCACATTCAGGAATTGATTCCTGCTGACCTGTCAGTGAGACAAACATTCACTCTGGAATGTCTGGCTCCCAAGGACATCGACTGTGAATGGCCATGGGACATTCTGTGAACAGATGAAGCCCATTTCCATCACCAAGTAAGTGTGAATATGCAGAATTGCAGAATATGGGCAATGATAAATGTGCATGAACATCAACCTGTAGCACTTCATTCTGCAAAGGTGTGGGTTGACGGCATCATTATCATAGGGCCATCATTTTTGAGGAGATGAGTCCTGCAGTCCTTTTACCTGTACCATCACTAGTAAATGCTGTGAGAATCTTTTGCACACCAATGTTATTCCAGCCCCGCAACAGCGTGGATGGATGAGCAGAATCATTTTAATGCAAGATGGCGCTCCGCATATTGCGCAACCAGAGAATGGCTGCTGCAGAGGCGCATCGGAAATGCTAGAATTATCAAATCCCTACAGCTTGACCATCCTGACCACCTGATCTTAATCTGTGTGACTTCTGGCTGTGGGGTTATCTGAAACATGATGTATTCAATGCTCCAGTTATGAATGTAGCATGAACTGAAGGCATGCATTGCACAAGACACTCGTATCTGTTGTGGAACATGCTGTTTCTTGATTTTAACTTGTGGCAGAAAATGCTGGACAGCATACTGAACATGTCTTGCGCCTGTTTTACTGCAATTAGAAACTGATTTTTTACTTTTTATGCCTTTTTGGCCTCAGGACCATTAAAAATGTCTTTTGCCTTTTATGCCATGTTTGCCTCCAGCACAATTAAAAACTGATGTCATTTTGCTTCTTAAGTGGTTTTTGGCCTCAGGACAATTAAAAACCAATTTTTCCCATCCAATGTGGTGCGACCTTGCCGTAGTGGATGGGCTTACCTTACTAACAGTGCCACAACTATTGACTGCCGAACCTGTGAAGCCATGCACATTGAACACTATGGACGGTGTAACGTGCAACTCAAACCATAGCTGTAGTATTGTGATTCATCAGTCATTTGTAGCTGACCCCATTTACATTAAGAGGCTTACAATGCCATCTATTTGTAAAATTCTCATTAAATTTTTTTTTTTTTTTTGTCCCATGACATTTCCCCCTGCGTCAGTAACGTGCTGTTGAAATTGGACATCATTTTGAGCAGCGGTTCTCTTCCACAGCATTATGAAATTTCGATTTTTAGTTATGGACACCCTGTACATTTCATTCTCGGTCCTAGATAAACTTGGACAGTCATTAACACATGATGTTGAGCTAATTCAGTTTTCGTTTATGTTCATGAAAACTTGTTTTCCCTCACAGCAAAAATTGGTGTAGAGAAATTTGAAATCTAAACCTGGAAGTATTGGAAAATAATTTTTGTTGAATAAAATCACTAGTCCGTTAAGCATTTGGTGGAAAGCACTTTAAATAAAATCTCTTTGATTAATGCCCCCCAAATGCCATTGTTCCTAATTCTTTATAAAAAAGGTACTTGGTAAAATAATAAATTTTAGGAAAGATTTAACACAAAAATAGCAGAGACTATTTTCTGTTCTTCTTTTCAGACACAGTGGTTTACACAATTCTTTCTTTTACTGATTTTCCGTTACATGTTCTGTGTATTTCATTCTGTTTCTAAATGCCATGAATTATGTATCTGTGTTTTTCCATCCCGTTAAAACTTTCCAGTATGACTTTTGTACGTAATAGTGTGATTATCGTTCAACAGTTTTTCTTACTTCAGCTGATATGCTAATGGTTCCTTATCTGTTTGTATTATGTTGCCTTTCATCATGGAGAGTGTAGATCGTACTAGAAACAAATTACTGGCAAAAATTACTCTAAGTTGTGTGGAGAGAGTGTGAGAAGATGCTGAGTGGCATAGTCACAGAAATATTATTTTATTTCCATCGTAGGACAGGGATGAGATCATAGTTCATTCGTGGTGCATAAAAATGCATGATCTCCAGTTATGAGTTTTCTTGAAGTTTAGGAGTATCATTGAAATTGTTTAACTCTCAGTTAGATCACATTTATAGTAAAACTAGTGTGTTAAACAGAGCAATCTGGTGAGAAACTATACCTAGTGAAAGCATCACACTTGTTTCTACATTTCCCAAAATTCTCTCTTCTATGTCAACAGGTAAGATATAACTACAAAATATCTCAGCAGTTCACATTTTTTTTAATAACCACAGGTCATTTTTGCACATATCTCCAAAAATTAACATTTCAGTGCTGTTGAATGGAGATTTTCTTTGGCCACTAATCACCACCTGACAGGCAACAAAATTTTGCAGTGTTATGATTTCAGTGTTACGGCCATGGCCAGTGTTGGCACCACAGTATATGAATATTGTGTTAGTTATTGGCAAGATGACTGCCATTACACTGTGCAACTTAATAATATTTTGCTGGGCAAGTGTGGACAAATACAGCTGTAACAGTTTAATGATGTACGTATTCTGCAAAACTATTATATAGTTTTACAGACAATTGATACAAGAATGTGCAGCCTAGCTTATCCATGACTGAACATACAATGATGCTTTTTCTGTAGTTTACACTATTGTTAACATGATTTGAAATTATTCTCGTTGTAGTATGGCATGATGAGTGGGATGATGCCTGACGGCACAATCATGGGCCCTGATGGTTCAGTTATGCCTCCAGATCCAGGCATTATTACCACAACACCAGTTGTGAAGGAGATTATTCACTGCAAATCCTGCACATTGTTCCCACCAAATCCAAATGCTCCTCCCCCGACAACTCGGGAACGACCACCTGGTTGCCGAACAATATTTGTTGGTGGACTTCCAGAAAATACAACAGGTAGTTATAGTATTTCTCAGTGTAAGACTTGTGCAAGTATATTCCATAACTAAAGAATATAATTATGTACTTTTTCAGAGGAAATAATCCGTGAAATATTTGAGCGCTGTGGTGAGATGACGACTGTGAGACTCAGCAAGAAGAATTTTTGCCACATACGCTTTGTGTTTGAATCATCTGTTGATTCCGCAATTTACCTTTCTGGTAAGGTACTTATGAGCTGCTATTGCTTTTGTAGAGATCCTGATTGTAGTTGTTGAATTTCCTTAGACTGTGTACTTGCAGTTGCTGTTTTGATTGGAGACTTGTCTCTACTTATACTTTCCTTAACAATAAGACATTGCTGTATTGTTGATGCCAGTCCTATCACAGTGAGAACAGCGGTTGTTTATGTATTCTAAAGAAAGTTTGAGAGACTGAATGATTCAACAATTACAGTAGAGCTTCAGTGCATAGAGGGAAATGGAGGAATGAATAACACAGACTAGCTTCTTGATTAAGAATGTACAAGCACTCTGAGGTCTGGAATACTGTAACCTCAATTGACAGAACTCACTTGATGAGTCACTGTTGTAACCAGTCAAATGCATGTTGAGTCATGGGATGTAGTTAACCGTGCTGTGAACTGCAATATAGTTCATAATTACTGCATTTAATTTATTAAAAAACTGACACATCCTGCATGGATTTTTTCATTAATTGTTTAATAGTACTAATGTAATATATTTCTGAAACTTAATAGTATTTTGGTGGAATAACTACTGACAGTTCTCAAATAACATTGAATGCACAGCTGCTTGTTTGCAGCTGTGAATGGTGACAGTAGTTGTGAAGCTGATTTAAGTTCTTTACTGATTTGTAATTCGGTAGCTATTATTATTGTACAACATAGGCTTATTTTCTATCTGGCAATCACTGTTTATTTCAAAATAGCCAGTTTCGGGCAGTGTTGTCTATCTTCAGGTTGTATGTCTGTGGTGTCCCATGAACGTATTGCACCAGGTACCCCTCCGATGGGCTATGAGGCACATTGTGTGTGACATTTCAGCAGTTGTTTGCAATTTTGTTTCTCATCCCAAAGAAATACCACTTTTAATGTCTTTCGTGTGATGCCCAGTGTTGATGCAAAGTGTCGTGTTGTTTCTCATTACAAGCAAAATGATTTTTTAAAGCAGAATTTTACTTACTCATTTAATAGAGTGGCACCAGATTACTCTAGTATGATATTTGTTTTACTGATACAGGTTAACAGAGAGTGTAGAATATCAAGAATAACAAGTACTCCACCAATGACTGAGCAGCATTGCTGCATGGCTGTGGGACTCAGTGGGGGCCATGGCAGTGCTGTCACTGGTGGATTTCTGGCTATTCTTTGTGTGTTGTTGTCTGTATTACTTAATGTGTACTAAAATTGTGTTTCACAGGCACGGCCCTTGTGACAGTGCAGCTAATTTGTGAGGACAAAGTTTTACTTGCAATATTTATTCACTCTTCTCACAATTGCTTGGAACCAAAATATTCAAGAGACACCACTTTAAATATTATTTTCACCATGAAATAAACTCAAGCACATAATATATTAGTAACAATGAGTGAACAAAAGTTAACTACAAATGAGTGTTCCAGAAACTAGTTTTTACCTTGTCCATAAGTACACTAGTACATGCTGATATGGAAGCAGTTGCAATTTGTTTTCTGCTTGTACAAAACTCAGACCAGAAGAGTAAATGACTACCGAAATGCAATCATATTGTAAAACAAGTGCTAGATGTCAGACTCGCATCAGTGATTTAATATTATCTTTACAGAGGTACAGTGACTTCTTTGCCATCAATTAATATTACTTAAGTAAAAATTTACACAAAATTACAGTGAAAATAGTGATGGTTGCTACACTTCCCATATGTAGTATTATTGATGGAGTCATTACTTAATTTTATACCACTTGTATCACAAAATAAGTCTGTGAGTTCCCACATTAATAGCAATTTTAATAAAAATCACATACAAATGTTAAAGAGTTTATTAGCCTTGCAGTTACCCTAGTATTCAAGAGAGAAGTGCAATAAACTAAAAATTAGTCACATCATACTTAATAATTGTTGTAACAAAAACAATCAATTATTGACAAAATTATTTAATTTGATAGATAAAAAAATCAACTCACCAAGCAGCGGCAGAACATGCACTTAAAAGATGGTTTTAACTGGCATGCTTTTGGAGCCAGTGGCTCTTTCTTCAGGCAGAAGGGTTGAAGGGGAAGGAGGAGGGGTGAAGGAAAAAGACTGAGGAGGTCTAGGAAAAGGGGTAGATTTTGGGAAAGTCACCCAGAACTGCGGGTCAGGGGAGATTTACCGTACAGGATGAGAAGGAAAGACTGATTTACCACGGTTCTGGTTGACTTTTCCAAAATCTATCCCATTTCCTAGACCTCTCCAGTCCTTTTCCTTCACACCTCTTCTTTCCCCTTCAACCCTTCTGCCTGAAGAAGGAGCCACTGGCTCCGAAGGCTTGTCAGTTACAACCATCTTTCATGTGTGTGTGCTGCTGCCACTTGGTGAATAGATTTTTTATCTACCCAATTAAATAATTTAATAATTGCTTCATTTTACATCATTCGTCCTACAGGCTAGTCTGTGGCTATCCACAAATAAATGGGCAATGATGTTGCAAGTGTTTGTCATTGCAGTGTACCTAGCTGAATAACCAATTGAAAGAATAATTATTTACATTCATACATCCACTACATAGTTGTAATGTATGTCTATGTATAATAATACTGATCATGTTTGATCAGCATAGTTCTGGTGCAGTAATTTAATCTTCGGTAACATTTATATGTGTGTTGAATTACCATTACATCATTCAAGGAACATAAACTAATTTTCTCCTTACAATTTTTGTTTTGTTTAGGCAACATTGAGATAAGATTTAAATCTCATTATATTGCAACCTATGGGACTGATGGCTTAGTTCATATTTGTGCTGGTTTGGCCCACGTCCCGACATTTGTCCATTGGTCCACAGGAAACCAGCAAAACGTGTGGACAGGATGCTCCAGTCTGGAATTTGTTTCACTATTTCTGCAGTTCTTGTGAATGTTTACAGAGGGATGAGGCCTCAAGTTTCATCAGCTGACTGATGGGTAGTTGAATTGTGGCCCAGCTTAGGGGAAGTAATTCAGAATACCATAACATGCATGAAACAAACAAAATTGTACAACCAGGATTTAGTTTATTAAATATATTGTTTCGGCCTGGAAAGAAAGTTAACTGTTAATGCAGTGTGTGACCATATCTTCGCAGGAGTGAAGGTGCGTGAAGGAGAAACAGCACAGTTCCACTTAAGTATACGTTTATCCTAAGTTAATGCAATGTAGTTCTCTCGATATTCAGAAGGAGTAGTATATTGTTCACTGGAAGCATTTTTGGCACTTTAATTAATTATTATTATTATTATTATTTCTATTTTTCTCAGACCTTAGGTCTGGTTAAAAATGGAAAGTGACGCGGACCTTCATCAAGCGTGGCTTCCTTTTAACTGTACGGTATATGTTACATTGTATTTAGGAACTTTCGGGTAATTGAACACGTATCAATAATTACGGATTTCTGTAGTTGTATATATACGTTTGGATTTAGCTGTATTGCATTGATGTACTGGTGGATATTGTGTGGTATGACTCCTGTAGTTGATAGTATAATTGGTATAATGTCAACTTTATCCTGATGCCACATGTCCTTGACTTCCTCAGCCAGTTGGATGTATTTTTCAATTTTTTCTCCTGTTTTCTTTTGTATATTTGTTGTATTGGGTATGGATATTTCGATTAGTTGTGTTAATTTCTTCTTTTTATTGGTGAGTATGATGTCAGGTTTGTTATGTGGTGTTGTTTTATCTGTTATAATGGTTCTGTTCCAGTATAATTTGCATTCATCATTCTCCAGTACATTTTGTGGTGTATACTTGTATGTAGGAACGTGTTGTTTTAAAAGTTTATGTTGTAAGGCAAGCTGTTGATGTATTATTTTTGCGACATTGTCATGTCTTCTGGGGTATTCTGTATTTGCTAGTATTGTACATCCGCTTGTGATGTGATCTACTGTTTCTATTTGTTGTTTACAAAGTCTGCATTTATCTGTTGTGGTATTGGGATCTTTAATAATATGCTTGCTGTAATACCTGGTGTTTATTGTTTGATCCTGTATTGCAATCATGAATCCTTCAGTCTCACTGTATATATTGCCTTTTCTTAGCCATGTGTTGGATGCGTCTTGATCGATGTGTGGCTGTGTTAGATGATACGGGTGCTTGCCATGAAGTGTTTTCTTTTTCCAATTTACTTTCTTCGTATCTGTTGATGTTATGTGATCTAAAGGGTTGTAGAAGTGGTTATGAAATTGCAGTGGTGTAGCCGATGTATTTATATGAGTGATTGCCTTGTGTATTTTGCTTGTTTCTGCTCGTTCTAGAAAGAATTTTCTTAAATTGTCTACCTGTCCATAATGTAGGTTTTTTATGTCGATAAATCCCCTTCCTCCTTCCTTTCTGCTTAATGTGAATCTTTCTGTTGCTGAATGTATGTGATGTATTCTATATTTGTGGCATTGTGATCGTGTAAGTGTATTGAGTGCTTCTAGGTCTGTGTTACTCCATTTCACTACTCCAAATGAGTAGGTCAATATTGGTATGGCATAAGTATTTATAGCTTTTGTCTTGTTTCTTGCTGTCAATTCTGTTTTCAGTATTTTTGTTAGTCTTTGTCTATATTTTTCTTTTAGTTCTTTTTTAATATTTGTATTATCTATTCCTATTTTTTGTTTGTATCCTAGATATTTATAGGCATCCGTTTTCTCCATCGCTTCTATGCAGTCGCTGTGGTTATCCAATATGTAATCTTCTTGTTTAGTGTGTTTTCCCTTGACTATGCTATTTTTCTTACATTTGTCTGTTCCAAAAGCCACATTTATATCATTGCTGAATCCTTCTGTTATCTTTAGTAATTGGTTGAGTTGTTGATTTGTTGCTGCCAGTAGTTTTAGATCATCCATGTATAGCAAATGTGTGATTTTGTGTGGGTATGTTCCAGTAATATTGTATCCATAATTTGTATTATCTAGCATGTTGGATAGTGGGTTCAGAGCAAGGCAGAACCAGAAAGGACTTAATGAGTCACCTTGGTATATTCCACGCTTAATCTGTATTGGCTGTGATGTGATATTATTTGAATTTGTTTGGATATTAAGTGTGGTTTTCCAATTTTTCATTACTATGTTTAGGAACTGTATCAATTTACGATCTACTTTGTATATTTCCAATATTTGTAGTAACCATGAGTGGGGTACACTATCAAAAGCTTTTTGGTAATCAATGTATGCGTAGTGTAGCGACCTTTGTTTAGTTTTAGCTTGATATGTCACCTCTGCATCTATTATCAGTTGCTCTTTACATCCTCGTGCTCCTTTGCAACAGCCTTTTTGTTCTTCATTTATAATTTTGTTCTGTGTTGTATGTGTCATTAATTTCTGTTTAATGACTGAAGTTAATATTTTGTATATTGTTGGTAGGCATGTTATGGGGCGATATTTAGCTGGGTTTGCTGTGTCTGCTTGATCTTTAGGTTTCAGATATGTTATTCCGTGTGTAAGTGTATCAGGGAATGTGTATGGGTGTGCAATGTAACTGTTAAATAATTTAGTTAGATGTGAATGTGTTGAGGTGAACTTCTTTAACCAGAAATTTGCTATTTTATCATTTCCAGGGGCTTTCCAATTGTGAGTAGAATTAATTGCTTGGGTGACTTCATGTTGCAAAATTATCACTTCAGGCATTTGTGGTATCATCTTGTATGTGTCTGTTTCTGCTTGTATCCATCGTGCATGCCTGTTATGTTGTACCGGGTTTGACCATATGTTGCTCCAGAAGTGTTCCATGTCTGTTATGTTTGGTGGATTGTCTATTTTAATGTGTGTGTCATCTATTGTCTGGTAAAATTTCTTTTGGTTTGTGTTGAATGTTTGGTTTTGTTTCCTTCTATTTTCGCTTTTTTTGTATCTTCTGAGTCGTTTGGCTAATGCTTGTAATCTCTGCTTCTTTTCGTCTAATTGCTCTGTCGCTTCTTGTTGTGAGATTTTACCGAACCTTTTTCGTTTTTTTTCCGAGATTTCATTTCTTATAAATTGTGTTAGCTGTCCGATGTCTTTTCTCAGTTTTTCTATTTTGATCTGTAGCCTGTGTTGCCATGCTGGTTTTGTGGGTTTCTTCTGTGTGTTGGTTGGTTCTGATCTCTGCCTAGTGTGTATATTTAGTGTAGTGAGTGCTCCTATATAAACCAGTAGTTGTAACTCTTCCACAGTTGTGTTTTCATTTATTTTGTTGTGTATGATTGTGTTGATAGTTTTTATTGTTGTTTCGACTTGTGGGTTATTTGGTGGTCTATGCAAGAATGGTCTAATGTCTGTATTTGTGTCTTTGTATTCTATATGTTGTTGTTGTGGTCTTCAGTCCTGAGACTGGTTTGATGCAGCTCTCCATGCTACTCTATCCTGTGCAAGCTTTTTCATCTCCCAGTACCTACTGCAACCTACATCCTTCTGAATCTGCTTAGTGTATTCATCTCTTGGTCTCCCTCTACGATTTTTACCCTCCACGCTGCCCTCCAATACTAAATTGGTGATCCCTTGATGCCTCAGAACATGTCCTACCAACCGATCCCTTCTTCTGGTCAAGTTGCGCCACAAACTTCTCTTCTCCCCAATCCTATTCAATACTTCCTCATTAGTTATGTGATCTACCCATCTAATCTTCAGCATTCTTCTGTAGCACCACATTTCGAAAGCTTCTATTCTCTTCTTGTCCAAACTATTTATCGTCCATGTTTCACTTCCATACATGGCTACACTCCATGCAAATACTTTCAGAAATGACTTCCTAACACTTAAATCAATACTGGATGTTAACAAATTTCTCTTCTTCAGAAACGCTTTCCTTGCCATTGCCAGCCTACATTTTATATCCTCTCTACTTCGACCATCATCAGTTATTTTGCTCCCCAAATAGCAAAACTCCTTTACTACTTTAAGTGCCTCATTTCCTAATCTAATTCCCTCAGCATCACCCGATTTAATTAGACTACATTCCATTATCCTTGTTTTGCTTTTGTTGATGTTCATCTTATATCCTCCTTTCAAGACACTGTCCATTCCATTCAACTGCTCTTCCAAGTCCTTTGCTGTCTCTGACAGAATTACAATGTCATCGGCAAACCTCAAAGTTTTTATTTCTTCTCCATGAATTTTAATACCTACTCCGAATTTTTCTTTTGTTTCCTTTACTGCTTGCTCAATATACAGATTGAACAACATCGGGGAGAGGCTACAACCCTGTCTTACTCCCTTCCCAACCACTGCTTCCCTTTCATGTCCCTCGACTCTTATAACTGCCATCTGGTTTCTGTACATGTTAGCTGAAATTTTTCTTCTATATCTAACATCTGTGTCACTTCGTGTTCTATTTGTGCTTGTTCTGGTGGCTGTCTTAAGATTTCGTTTTCCTCTGATTGTTTAATTGGTGCGTGTTGTTCTTTGTTTGTTTGCTCTGGGATGTTTGAGTCCATTACTGTATTTTCTTCTTCTTCTGATTGCACATTATTTTGTTCCAGTATTTGTTGTACTTGTTGTTTGATGTTATCTAATTCTGACTGGGGTAGCCTGTTATTTTTTATTATTACACGGATCTGATCAGCTAGTCGTTGTTCTGTTAAAAATTTTAATTCTGGGTATCTGGTAATAAATGTTGTGTATACTTGTGATCTGTATCCAGTTGTGTTGGTTCCTAGGTTTGTTGCTTGGTAATAACAGAACATGAGGTGTCGATTAACTTCATCTGACCATCTCATCCTCTGTCTTTGTTTTCCTTCTAGGGTGGTTGCAGGAAGCATATCCTGCAAAACACCTCTATTTGGATTTAAATCATTTTCCAGTTGGCTAGCAGTGTCGTTACCATTGTGGGCGGGCATAGGGTTCAAGCGTCGTCCCCGACCATGACGGCGCTTGTCCGAGGCTTCTTTAGTTCTATCCTGAACCAACTAATCACACTAAAAGAGGGGTTAGCCCTATTAGTGGTTTGTTCTTTTCGTCGCCTTTTACGACTGGCAGAACATACTGGAGGCCTATTCTTTTCCCGGGCCTTATTATTATTATTATTATTATTATTATTATTATTTTTACATATGGTCACTTTGAGTAGACAACACATCCTCAGAATTATTGAGATGCTTGGGAGAATCAACCAAGGAAAATGGACAAGGTAAAAACTAGTTTCTGGAGCACTCATCTGTAGTTAACTTTTGTTCACTCATTGTTACTAATATATTATGTGCTTGAGTTTATTTCATGGTGAAAATAGTATTTAAAGTGGTGTCTCTTGGATATTTTGGTTCCAAGCAATTGTGAGAAGAGTGAATAAATATTGCAAGTAAAACTTTGTCTTCACAAATTAGCTGCACTGTCTCAAGGGCCGTGCCTGCGAAACAATTTTAGTACACATTAAGTAAAACAGACAATAACACACAAAGAATGGTTGGTTTCACAGGTAGCCCTGCCTTTCATGGCATAGTTGATTCTTGTGATTGGACTGGAGTAGGCAGTAGTGGGAGGATGTGTAGGACAGGTCTACTACAGGGGTATGAGCCATTAGGTAAGGGGCTGGGAGCAGGAGTTGTGTAGGGATGGACAAGTATATTGTGTAGGTTCGGTGGACGGCAGAATACCACTGTGGGAGGGGTAGGAAGGATGAAGAGAGGTAGTTAAAACATGGCAGAGAATGTAATTCAGTTGCTCCAGTCCTAGGTGGTACTGAGTTATAAGAAGAATACTCCTATGTGGCCGGACGGTGGAACTTGAGGTGGTAGGAGACTGGAAAGATAAGGCACAGGAGATTTGTTTTTGTACAAAGTTGGGAGGATAATTGAAGGCTTCAGTGAGACCCTCTGTATATTTCGAAAGGGACTGCTCGTCACTGCAGATGCGACAACCACAGGTGGCCATGCTGTATGGAAGGGACTTCTTGGTATGGAATGGGTGGCAGCTATCAAAGTGGAGGTATTGCTGGTGGTTATTTGGTTTGATATGGATGGATGTACTGATGTAGCCATCTTTGAGATGGTCAACATCTAGGAAGGTGGTTTGTTGGGTTGAGCAGGACAAGGTGAAGCAAATGGGGGAGAAGTTGTTGAAGTTCTGGAGCAGCACGGATAGGGTGTGGCCCCCAAGGGGCCCAAAGTCCTTTTTGTGGGTATGTGTGTGGTGTGCATGTGGCCCCAAGCTAATGCAGTCTTCTTTCCTTTCCAGGCTGCATTACCATCCCTGTTCCTCTCCCTCCCTATCCTTGCTCCTTTGTCCCTGCCCCCTCTTTTCCCTCTTAGTGGACTTCTTTATGTCAACCTGGCTATCCTCCTGGCTTTGTTTTGGTCTGTGCTATTGTTTAGTTTGCTGTTTCTATCTCCTTTTCGACATTGTTGGTGCCCTTTGGGTTTAACCTCCGTTTCCAAAATTTTTCGCTCAGTGTGAGCCATTTGGGGATGAACTCCTTACCTAGCTTCCAAGGTGCAGGTTCCTCTCCCCCAGTACCCGCTGAAGTGCAGCCTTCCCCTCCTCCAGTCAATGAACCAACAGAGTCTGACCCCACCTATATGGATATTACCCCATCCTTATCGGTGACGGATGGCAACTCAGCGACGTGACCGACTCCCGTCCATTCGCTTCCCCTTTGGACTCCGGTGGAACTGAATTGGGCCCTTTCGGGCTTCTGGTGGTGTTTGCACCTTGGTCCGCAAGGTCGTTGTTAGTAAGTGGGTTCCCGTCCGTACCACTCTGGAAGCCATTGCTGTCAGGGTCCATCTGGCCACTCCAATCACAATCTGTAATCTCTACTTCCCACCTGACAGGCTGCCCACATCCCATGCCACCACCCTTCTTCAACAACTCCCTTCTGCCTTCCTGCCATTACCACACAACGCTCTTTGGTTTAGTCATACGACTACTGCCCTGGGCAGGACAGTTGAAGCTGTTCTGGCAGGGCTTGACCTCTGTTTACTAAACACAGGCGCTCCCACACACTTCAGTGTGGCGCACAGCACTTTCTCTACCCTTGACCTCTCCATCTGCAGTCCCGGCATTCTTCCCTCCATTCAATGGGGAGTCCACGGTGATTTATGTGATAGCAACCGTTACCCGATTGTTTTGACCTTCCTTCAGTGTCTCTCACTCCATCACCCTCCAGGTGGGCCATATATAAGGCTGATTGGGGTGCTTTCTCCTCTGCTCCCATGTCCTCTGTATTGCCACTTGACAGTGTTCATGAATCTACTCAGACTTTGACTGCCGCCATCCTTTTAGCAGCTGTTTCAGCAATCCCTTGTTCCTCAGGTGGCCCCTGCCGGAAGATGGTCCCCTGGTGGACTCCGGAAATTGCTGCAGCCATAAAAGACCGCCGCCATGCTCTTCAACACTTCAAGCAGCACCCTTCTACTGCTCTTCTTCTGGTCTTTAAAGGACTCCGCACCCAGGCCTGCTACCTAATCAGATTTCAGAAGCGGATTTTCTGGAAACGATATATAGCTGCCATAGGACCACACACCCCCTCTTCTCAAGTGTAAGCGAAACTGAGGCGAATTTTTGGTCACCGTACTCCCATCGGGGTTGCAGGAATTTCTGTGCATGGTGTTGTCCTTACCAATCTGGACTTTGTAGCAGAAAATTTTGCTCATCACTTTGCTCAAGCTTCGGCATCGGCTCAGCATCTGCCCATGTTCCTTCTCCTGAAAGAGAGCTCAGAATGACTGCCTTTGTCTTTTGTTTCTCGCTGCTCCATTCAGCGAATGGGAATTTGCCAGTGCCCTCGCCTTTTGTCCTGACACGGCTACTGGACTGGATTGGATGCATAACCAAATGCTCCAACACGTAACGGTGGCTGGCCCCCATCGTATACTGACCCTCTTCAACCATCTGTGGAGTGAGGGAGTCTTTCCTACCCAGTGGCAGGAAAGCATTGTTGTTCTGGTGTTGAAGCCAGGGAAGCCGCTCTTCAGTTGGATAGCTACCGTCCAATTAGCCTTACTAACACCCTCTGCAAGCTCCTTGAACGGATGATGAGTCAGCGGCTGTTTTGGATCCTTGAATCCCGCTACCTTTTGTCATCGACTCAAAGTGGCTTTCGCTGTGGCTGCTCTACAGTGGATAACTTTGTCCACCTGGAGTCCGCTATCCAGTCGGCTTTTGCCCATCAGCAACACCTTCTTAAAGTCTTCTTTGATCTGCATAAAGCCTATGACACCACCTGGCGCCACCACATCCTCACCACCCTTCACACATGGGGCCTTCGTGGCGCTCTGCCCGTTTTTATCTGTAACTTCCTTTCTTGTCGCTCTTTTTGGGTCCAAGTTGACTCTTCCTACAGCACTCTCCATCAGTAAGAAAATGGGGTTCCACAGGGTTCTGTGCTGACCGTCCCTCTCTCTCATAGCCATTAATGGTCTGGTGACAGCTGTTGGGCCGACAGTGTCCTCTTCTTTGTATGCTGACGATTTTTGTATCTACCTCGCTTCCTCCGTAATGGGTGCTGCAGGACACCGTCTACAGGGGGCAATCTGCCGGGTGCACTCGTGGGTGCTCTCCCATGGCTTTCAGTTTTCGACGGCCAAGACATGTGTCATGCATTTCTACCATCACCGTACAGTCCATCCCCATCTGGAACTGTTCCTCGATGGCCAGCCCCTCGAGGTAGTGGACACCCATGGGTGTCTTCAATGCCCGGTTGATATGGCTCAGTCATCTTCGCCAGCTGAGGAGGATGTGCTGGTCCCATCTCAATGTTCTTATGTGTCTGTGCAGTACCACCTGGGGTGCAGACCACTCTGTTCTCATGTGATTGTATCAAGTGTTGGTCCAGTCTCGTTTAGACTATGAAGTCCTGTCTATGGTTCTGCATCGCCTTCGACACTGTAGATACTAGACCCCATCCACCACTGTGGGGTCTGACTTGCGACTGGTGCCTTCCGGACTAGCCCTGTACTTAGCCTTCTTGCAGAGGCGGGGATTCCACCACTGCAAGTTATGTGCCAACAACAGCTGATATCTTATGCGCTCTGCATTCATTGCACCCCAAAGCACCCTAATTGTGGTCTCCTTTATCAAGACACGGAGATCACCCTGCCACGACAACGGCCACAATGTGGGCTTACAAATGCTCTCCGCATTCAGTGACTCTTTTCTGAGGTCCAGCAATTCCCTTTACCGCCTCTCTTCTCCGCTCATGCACGTACCCCTCCTTGGTGCATCTCTCGGCCACTGCTCTGTCTTGATCTCTCAATCGATTCAAAGGATTCTGTCCCTCCGATGGCTCTTTGCCACCAATTCTACTGTCTCCTCAGTTCATTCCAGAGTTCAGAAGTGATTTATATTGATGGCTCCATGGTTGCTGGCCGCACTGGTTTTGCTTATACGTATGTGCGACATGTGGAACTTGCCAGATGGCTGTAGTGTTACTGCAGAATTGGTAGCCATCTTGCACGCACTGGACCTTACCTGCTCCTGCTCAGGACTATCCTTCACTATCTGTAGTGACTCATTGAGCGGTTTGCATGCTGTCGGTCAGTGCTTCCCTCGCCACCCATTGGTCATCACTATCCAGGACTCCCTTTCTCTCCTTGCTCAATGTGGATGCTCGGTGGTTTTCATTTGGACCCCAGGCCATGTTGGGATTCCTGGCAATGAACTTGCTGATTAACTGGCTAAATTAGCTACTACTAGACCATCTCATGCTATTGGCATTCCGGAAATAGACCTTCGCTTGGCATTACGTCATCAGGTTTTGGGCCTTGGGGATGCAGAATGGCACACTCTTTCATCGCCACTCAGGGCGATTAAGGATTCCACAATTCCGTGATGGTCCTCCTTACAGGCCTCTTGTAATTCCTCTGTCATCCTATGCCGGATCCACATCGGCCATACTTGGTTGACTCATGTTTATCTCCTCCATCATGAGGACCTCTCTCTCTGTCGTTGTGGATTGATGTTGACTGTGGCTCACATCTTATTGGACTGCCCCAACTTAGCCACACTGCGATGGACTTTTAGCTTTGCAGACTCGCTATCCCTTGTGTTGGCTGACAATGCCTCAAAGGCGGATCTCGTTTTAAATTTTATTCATGATGGGGGTTGTTATTGCTTTATTTAAGGGAGGGACTTTCCACCTTATCGGTGAGTGGAGGGGATGGCAGGCCCTCTTGCTCCCCCCTTCGCTCCGACTGGGTTGGCTTCAACTGTGCTTGGTGGTTTACCTCGGCCCTCTGCCTTCCCACTCCATTCCTTATTTGGTCTGTTATGTCTTGAGCATCTCTCTTGTCTCCTGTGCTTCTTCCTTCACCACCCCTGTCATTAGTCACTTTCTTTCCCTCTCCTCTTCTACCACCCTTTTCCTTCCTTCCCTGTCAATAGTTGATCATATTATGGACATTGTAGTTCCCTCTTCTAAAGTAGGATTTTATCGGTTTTAGTTAATCTAAGGTTGGAGGGACTGATGACCATGCAGTTTGGTCCCTTCTCCACCAAACCAACCAACCTCTAGATGGCCCATGAGTAGGTTGGCATAGGATGGTGTCATGCAGATGCCCACAGCCGTACTCCAGATTTGTTTGTAGGTAATGCCTTCAAAGGAGAAGTAAATGTGGGTGAGGATATAGTTGGTCATGCCAACTAGGAAGGAGGTTGTTGGTTAGGAGTCCGTCGGGCATTGGGAAAGGTAGTGTTCATTTGTGGTATGGCCATGGGCATTCGAAGGCTTTACTTTTCAGCAAGCCCTTGTACATTCTTTCAGTCATCTGCAGAGCTAATTGGCGTATAAACTTGTGACATTGTGGTGAGTATTGGTTTTGTGCCTTTCCATCTCCCTTTGACATCTGTTTTATTGTATCCTTTCAGTATTATGTTTTCCAATTATTCTCCCCTACAATATACAAGAACTCATGAAATGCAGTTTATATGCAACAGTGCAAGCAAGTGTTAACTTAAATTTGTGAAACATGTTATGCAAAGTGTGTTTGCACATGTGCTTACGTGCTGGGTCAAAACTCATGCACTTAGCTGAAGTAATATTGTAGACGTGGGAACCTTTGAAGTGTTAAAATATAAGTGCAATACATTATTTACAATAAGTGTGCATGGTGAAGTTCTGCAATAATATGATTAGTGACAGAAGAGTCTTCTTTTTCTTCACCTCCTCCTGTTCCTCCCACCTTATTTCTGTATTTTTTTTTTTTTTTAAGAAGAAGAAGAAGAAGAAGAAGAAGAAGAAGAAGAAGAGTAGAATAGAGTAGAGTAGAAAACCCTTGTCTGGATATAGATATTCTTATGAGGGAAGTTCAGTATCACATAAGCTAAGTAATATGACCAATGTTGAAAAGACACATCTGAAAAAAAATAAAGTAGTGGAACACGATCCAGGAACCCACCACTTATGGAGCTGGAATACTGACCACTTGATTGACACAAGTTTATGATTTCTGCACACCACACAGGTACTCATCAGTGCATAAAACTTCTCCTATGATTTTCTCGAAATTGACAAAGTAGTACACCTTACTACTTGGATATTATGTTGTCCTAATAGACTACTAATAGTGTACAAGTTTGAAGAAAATTTGTGACTAGAATGTTGTGGCCTCCCTTGTCAGTAAAGTTGTAATACAGACTAAACTGACACACAACTTTATAACATGGGCAGCCAGTGACATTGAAAGTCATCGTAAATTTAACTTGAATAAAACTGAAAAACTGTAAATTTTATCTGCATGACCAGTTTCACTGCATTGAACCAGCATCTTTAGGTGATAAGTAGTATCAAATAGATTAAAACATGGAGATGCCCCAAATGTTTGTAATCACAGAATCAAACCCCATGAAAAGGGGGAAATAGTCAATAAATAACAGCAGCAGAGGAATGGGGTGAATAGTGCAGGGGATGAGGCACACTAACAAACTGAGAATATAATATCAGGTTGAAGGGGGACCCATTTATAATGGCAAAACCTGCAGTTGATTGTCAGGAGAGTACAGCACTGGAGGTGGTCAGTGTCTCCGTGCACTAATCTATGTGACGCTACTTATAATCTGAAGATGCTGCTTTAACGCAGTGAAACTGATCATGTAAATAAATCATCAGTTAAGAGCTGTTTGTGGTTTTATTCAAATTAAATTTGCCAAATGAAACTGAATTTCTGCCCAAACATTATGAACAGGTGTCAAATATCAGTAACAATTAGTGAAGCCTGATAGGTGTTTAGTGTCAAGAAGTTCAGTGGGAGTAATTCAGTGTTATATATAACAACCACTCATGTGTGAAATTGGAGGATTTAAATGACTTTCGTCGCTTACGAAACAAAAGAAACACAAGTATTGCATTGGTCTCATCTTCTTCATTCTTATTTAATTAATTCTCTTATGTTTGTGTTTGCAAATTCTTCAATTAACACTCCACTGGTGTTGGCCCACCCTTAGCCTTGATGACATCTTCCACTCTCACAGGCATATGTTCAGTCAGGTGCTGATAGGTTTCTTGGGGAATGGCAGCCCATTCTTCATGGAGTGCTTCACTGAGGAGAGGTATCGGTGTTGGTCAGTGAGGCCTGGCACGAAGTTGGCGTTCCAAAACATCTGAAACGTGTTCTGTAGGTTTCAGGTCAGGACTCTGTGCAGGCCAGTCCATTACATGGATGTTATTGTCATGTAACCACTCTGCCACAGGCCGTGAATTATGAACAGGTGCTCATCCTGTTGAAAGATGCAGTCACCATCCCCGAATTGCTCTTCAACAGTGGGAAGCAAGAAGGTGCTTAAAACATCAGTGGAGGCATGTGCTGTGATAGTGCCACACAAAACAACAAGTGGTGCAAGCCCCCTTCGTGATAAACACGACCACACCGTAACACCACCGCCTCCGAATTTTACTTATGGTGCTACACCTGCTGGCAGATGACATTCACTGGGCATTTGCCATACCCACAACCTACCATCAGATGGTCACATTGTGTACCATGATTCATCTCTCCACACAATGCTTTTCCACTGTTCAATTGTCCAATGTTTACACTCCTTACTCCAAGCGAGGTGTCATTTGGCATTTACCGGCATGATGCATGGCGTATGAGCTGCATCCAAGTTTTCTCACCTCCCGCCTAACTGTAATAGTACTTGCTGTGGATCCTGATGATGTAGTTTGGAATTCCTGTATGAAGGTCTGGATAGATGTCTGTCTGTTACACATTATGACCCTCTTCAACTGTCAGCAGTATCTGTCAGTCAACAGACGAGGTTGTCCTCTAAGCTTTTTTGCTGTACATGTCCCTTCATTTCTCTATCACATTGGAAACAGTGGACATAGAGATGTCTAGGAGTGTGGAAATCTCGCACTCAGACGCATGACACAAGTGACACCCAATCACCTGACCACGTCTGAAGTCAGTGAGTTCCGCCGAATGCCCCATTCTGCTGTCTCATGATGTCTTAATGACTACAGAGGTCGCTGATATGGAGTACCTGGCAGTAGGTGGCAGCACAATGCACCTAATATGAAAAACATATGTTTTTGGGGGTGTCCGGATACTTTTGATCATGTAGTGCATGTCTTAGATTTGGTGACACTGGAAGTATTGTGTGTCAGACACACGAAATGGTAAAGCTTTTTATTGTGGTTAAGAACTCAACCAATAATACATAAGTGATGTAAAGGTTAGAGTGTTGGTAGAATATTTTTGCAGTTATGCAACAATTTCTACTTTATCCAGGGACTTGGTCATATGCAGGCAGAGTTCTACATTATTTCAAATAATATTTTATTTGATGTTACTCTGACTTTATCAGTTTTTCTGAAAATTTTGTGTGTGTCATGTGAAATTTCAGATACTTGTCAAGAAAACTTATGGTATAGAAATTACTGTCACTTATGCCATATTTCACTTCATCTTTCTGCATTTGTTGGCCCAGAGCTAAATCATAAATTTGCTTGTTTTTATAAGCAGACTTTAATGAATCAGTTTCCTGTTATCTCGTGTAATGTGCATAAATATATTGTATGTCTTCCAACCATTATAGTTACTGTATGAAGCAATGTGTTCAGTATTACTTTAAGGAGTTTTGATTGAAACCAGTGTCAGTAAAATTTATCAATTTTTCAGTTTAAATTCCTCAAAAGTTACAAAACCATGCAATACACAATGCTGATTTTTCACTTCCCTATTTTTTTATGTTCATTAAGAGAGAGATGTGGTACTAGAGTGGTTGGGTTTTGTAATTAAAATTAAAATATACATCTGAAATCCTCACTTATCTGTCAGGTTGTTTGTTTTGCTGTCCAGGTTACCGTATTCGGATAGGTTCTAACACTGATGCACCAAATACTGGACGTTTACATGTGGACTACGCCCAAGCACGAGACGATTTGTATGAGTGGGAATGTCGCCAGAGAGCACTACAAAGAGAACAGAGGCATCGTGAAAGAATGGAGCAGGAACGTATGCGGCCACCATCACCACCACCTGTTGTGCATTATACTGACCATGAAGCTATAGCAGTTTCAGAAAAGATAAAAGGTGAAAATACTATTTGTATTCCATACATTTTTCCAAGTGCAAAATATTCATTTATACTTTGGTTTACAGTCTCTAATGTAGCATGACAAAATCAAATGGCAGCCCAAATTACGTAAGAATTATGACTAGTGAGGTGGGGAGCTAGCAGCATAGACAGTGTAACCAGTGTAAAACAGCTGTGTTTACCGTCTTATTTTGCTCTTTTTCATCTCTCATCAATTTTACACTAGTGTCATACCTATTCAGCTCATTCTGCTAATAGCCATTTACATTGATTCTCTACGTTGTTGTCAGTCTGCACTACCACATATAATGTGCTTATTGCTTATGAAAGCACTATTATGAAGTAGATTTGTTGATAACAGTAAGTTCCTTTTTCTGTAGAACATTAGCTAGAGGTATGTGACTTACGAATTATGAATATGTGATTCAGAACTATATTGATAATGAAGACTACTGTTGCCTTTAACCACTTTGGTATCTTTGTCTAGGAATGTATTATGTGTATCTTATGTACAGTGTGAGGCAATCAAATGGAAAGATTTGAACACTGTGTGGCTATGAGGCACTTCAAGAGTGCGGGACTTGATATGGGGCATGTAGATAGATGGAAGTTTTAATGGCCATGGATCTTTGCTCAAGTGTGCAACATGTGGGTTCTGTAAAGGCATTGTACAAGAACTTGGATTGTTTTCAATAAAATGAAAAACCAGTCCAAGTTGCAGATATTTTATTTTACATTCGATGACTAGTTTCGGGCTGAGACCCATTTTTAAATCAACATAACAAAGTCAGAAATCGCATTTCCAAAGATGTCAAAAAATGTGTAATGTACGTTTACAGTGCATACTGTTAACAGTTGTTATCTATATGCACTGTAAATGCATAAATGCAATGTAAAATGTGCTCTACGCATATTTTGACATCTTCGGAAATGCCATTTCCGACTTTTGCTATGTTGATTTGAAAATGGGTCTTGGCCCAAAGCTAATCATTGAATGAATAATAAAATATTTGCAACTTGGACTGGTTTTTTGTTCTATTGATTAACAGAAATTGCTGACTTTTGGGTGAGAAATATTGAAGCCACTTGTACAAAGAAAATAGGTGATAATGTAAAAACAAGTCTGACCTGTGAGAATATTGATTGTTTGCATGTAGCTTTATAAAGAAGTCTGTGAAAATTATCTAGATGCCCCAGCACAGAACTTGATCTCTGCAATTGATTGGTGAGAAGGATTTTAAGGAATTATTTGCAGTATCATACGTACAAAACCTCCAACCTCAATATTGCAATAACCTCTTTTGGTTTTGCCATGCAATGTTAAATATTATCAGAGAAAATACAGCAAATGTTCACATCTTATGGATGAGTGATGAAGCCTACTTTCATCTTAGTGGTTTTGTCAACAAGCAGAACTTCAGATACTAATCTCATGAAAACCAAAATCATCTCCATGAAGTCCCCCTCCTTTCAGAAAAGGTAACAGTTTGGTGTGCAATTTCATCTCACGTGATAATCAAACCTTACTTTTGTATAGATGAACATGGTGACATGGTGATAGTAAACTCTAAATGGTATGTTGTCGTGTTCATAACATTTTCTCTGTCTGGACTTGATGCCTAAGACCCAGATGAAGAAATGCTCCTCAAGCGTGATGGTGCAACAGGCCATATTGCTGCAGTGTCCATGGATTTGCTTGGACTCACATTTCCTGGTTGTCTCATTAGCAGAAATGACAAAATTTTATGGACTCCCTGTTCATATTTATTAGGCCCATACTATTCTGTTTGGCATTGCCTCAAGACCAAAGTTTTCCAGGAAATCCATCCAAGAAATGGAGATGATTTAAGGGAATTAATGTGCTGAAAATTAAACGACGTTCTGTTGGAAGTCTATGCAACTTTGTGGGTCGATTCATCCTCGAACTCTGATGGTGTGTACAAAACCAAGGAGGCCATGTGTGTGATATCATATCCAAAAAATAATAACTTTCAAAGTAAACTATTTATTTCTACTTGTACACTACATTAAAGCCAAAACAATTCAGATTTGTTTAAATCTCCAGTTAGTGCAACGTTTTTTTAATCTTCCCATTTGATTGCCTTGCTCTGTACTTTACTGATGATAGTGTTGAAGTATGGCCTATATCCTAGTGAATCATTTATGTTTACCTGCCAATAATGCCCCACTTCATAAGTATAGTAACATTTTTTTATGTTAATACACCTGTAGTGGATATACTGTTCGGAGTCAAAGTAAATAAAGTAAAAACTGGAAAACATCACTGCCAGTTTGTATTCTAGTGACATCCTGCATTTAATATTTGTGGAATGATAACTTCACAAATTTTACACTTGTTATGTCTGTCCCTCTGTTGTATTTGAAGGTTTTCAGTGTCAACTGTAGATGTCTGTTGATATCTCTCCTGTTGTTGTGATGGTCTATAAGTGATAGTCAAAACTGTTTGACTGATGGAAACTGTAGTGTAGAGCAAAGCAATTGATGCTTGGGGAAGTGTTCTATCTGTTAAAAAAAATGCCTGATCATCTTTCTTCCAATGTAACAGCTTTTTCGAAGTTTTTATACAGATGTTTTGAGTAATATTATTTGTCAGTTTCAATCAACTTATCAGCTGAGAGGTAGGTCTGAATTGAACAGTACTTTATTGGGATTTCACCTGTTGAAGATGGTATGTTCATTCTTTTATGACCTGTAAACCAGACCATGTACCCAATTTTGGGATAACCTGTGGTTTAATATAAAATCCAAATAGTTATGCAAGTTGCCATTTTTCACATACACAGAACATTGCTGGAGATAAAGGTTCATGCAAGTACCGGAGAGAAAGCAGGGGACAAACTGGGAACTGCTCCTAAATTATCGAATTTACAATTTGATAGTACTCAGTGAGCCACCAACCCAAACTGTGAGCTTCAGTAGTGACATTATTTTGTTCATCATGGATGTCGACATGTTAAAACCCTTCAACTATTGGAAGTTGCGTACTTTTTTAAGAAAGTAATATTCAGTGTGCTGTAGTTTGTAACTGTTATCACCATTTTGAAGTGTCTTGATAACTTAATAAATAGTATGTCACTTTCTGATAAGTTAATAAATAGTATGTCACTTTCTGATAAGTTAATAAATAGTATGTCACTTTCTGATAAGTTAATAAATAGTATGTCACTTTCAGTATTTGAAATTGCAGTACTCGAAAACATTAATAATTTGACTGTGAATTTTTGTCAGCATAATTCACTGGGAAAAGTATGTGCACTGTTATGGATTCGTTCAGCAAACACATTGTCATGTCATGTCATGCTATAAATCTGCAAACTTAACATTTTGTGAAAACATACACCATCTCCACCACCACCCTGACCCTGGGTGTGTCTGTCTGAGGGCAGGTGGGATACTGTCTCCCCCCCCCCCCCCCCCCCCCTTCCAGCTCTCAGGGAAAGGAAAAATATTGTGTTGTCAGCAGTTTTCCTTTAAAATTAATAATAACTTAAAAGTTGGTATTATACAGGTATTTAACGGGGTCAGAACTGGAACTTCTTTATGGCTACTTACATGTCACTTGTCATCTTCCAAAATACTAAAAAATAGTCATACACCTCCTCCTCCTCCCCCCCTCTACCCCTCTACCCCTCTCCCCCTCTCCCATCCTCTCCCTTCCACCCTCCAACACCCCCACCCCACCTCCACCCCCTCCCCAACCCCTATGACAAACTATAGTATGCGCACCTTTGGTCACCACGAGCTGTTTGATATCCACTGATGGATAAAGGCTTTCTTCTTAACTTTTCCATCGATTATGGTCTTCAGCAGTGTGCTTCCAAGTTGCTCCCTTATGTTTTCTAGGGTTTTCCACTCATCATCTAGTAGGTTGTTGTATTGGGTCTTTTCGTATCCCTTTTACTTAAGCAAACAACTTCTTTGTTATATTTTCCAGCATATTCCTTGCCACATGCTCCTTCCACCTGAATTTAATATTCTTACAATCAGATTTCCTTAGAATTTTTCCAATGTGGTTGTTCTTAAGGCCCTATAGAGCATACTCCTGAATAGTTTATTTCTAAAGCAATTTTCAGTGATTGATTGACAATCATGTAATTGAACAGTAATGGACCTTTCCATTTATTTATTCATAATATGTCACATTTGTTTATTTTGAAGGTTGTCCGTTGGTTCCAGCACCAAGTGTTGATTGTATATTCATGTTCCTAGATTTTTCTACAATTATACAGCATGTGGTTCACAATACCCAACACTATTATCCATAAAGAGCTTCAAGGAGCTTCCAAAATTATCCACCAGATCATTTTTTGTACTGCAATCAATGTTGGCCTTATAACACTCCTTTGGAGCATGCCCAAAGTTATTTTCATATCTTCATCTCCATATTAATAGTTAATAGTGATGTTCTCCTAAATCCTGTCATAAAATTAGGTAAGTATTCCATAAGCTCATATTTTGTTCTGTAAACATCATGGGGAAAGGTATCTAATACCTTCCAAAGATAAAATCATGACACCAGCCTGAGTGCTGCTACATATTGCCATCTGGACATTGTGGATGAACAAACTGAGCTAAATTGCACATGCTCATAGTTTTTTGATTCTGACACAGGCGGTTTTTGCTCTCCAAAAGGATCATAAAATGTGAGCATAAGAAATGCCACTGTTATTTAGTGATAGTGTCTTTGATTATTAGTCAAAACATCCTGGCTCTCTTGTTTTTTCCCAAACAGTGATAAAATTTTGGATAAAAATAACCAGCAATGCCAGCTGAAGACTTCTGGTATAAAGTCGCTCTCACTCTGCCATCAGTCTTGCCATAGAGGGCAGATGAGCAGATACAGGTTCAGGACACACTCTTTCCTTTGGGGTGAGAAATTACCTCTAAAGACAAAAGAATTGGCAACAATCAATGGATGAAAATACGGAAGGTAAGGGAAGAGGGACATGAGAAAAGAATTGAAGAACTAATGTAAGAATAATGTTCTACTAGTCAGAGTTTGTAATGTTAGAAGTCTGAATGTGGTAGGAAAACTGGAAATATGGAAAGGGAAATGCAAAGGCTCAATCTAGATACAGTAGGAATCAGTGAACTGAAATAAAAGTCAGATAAGGAATTCTGGTCAGATGAAAACAAATGGTATAATGACAGTACATTTTGTTGCCAATCAGAAGATACGACAAAGATTGAGTTACTGTGAACAGTTCAGTGATAGGAACGTTCTTATCAGAATCAACAGCAAACCACTAACAGCAATAATAGTTCAGGTACACATACTAATCTCATAAACAAAAGTTGGAGGGAAAGGGAGACGAGTTTATAAGAGCTCTGGATGGGTTACTCAGTATGTATAGGGGGATGAAATTCTAATAAAAGTGGGGTAGGAATGCTATAGAAGGGAAGAAATGGTAGAAAGAGTTATGGGAGAATACACGCTTTGTAGTAGGAATGAATGAGGGGGAGACAGACTTCTTGAGTTTTGCAATAAATTCCAACTAATAACAGGAAATACACAGCTCAAAAATCACAAGAGGAGGAGGTATGTATGTTTGGAAAAGGCGTGGAGACACAGGGAGATATCTGTTGGCCTACATCATGGTAAGATAGAGAATCTAAAATCATATATTGGAATTTAAGTTATGCCTCAGTGCAGCTATAGACTCAGATCACAATTTGGTAATAATCAAGAGTAGGCTAAAGTTTGAGAGAACCATCAGGAAGAATCAGCTTGTTAGGAAGTAGAATACTGAAGTACTGAGGAATGATTATGTGCATTTGAAGTTCTTTGAGGCTGTAGATCGGCAATAACGAATAGTGCACTTGAGGAGGAATGAATCACAGAAGTTGTCAGACAGATATAGGTGCAAGGAAGGTAACTGTGAAGAAAACCAGGTGAAAGAAGGAAATACAAAAATGTTCATAAAAGGAAAGGAATACAGCAATAAAAGTTACTCTGGAATGAAATCAATAGGTAGTACAGGGAAGCTGTAGAACAAATGTGAATAAATCCATTTCAGTCATTGATAAGGCAAGTGCAGCACTTAGAATACTTAAAAGAACTTTGGTAAAATTAAAATCAAAGGTGTCAACATTCAGAATGTGAAAGGAATTCTGTTGTTAAAAGTGTGTGTGTGTGTGTGTGTGTGTGTGCATGTGTGTGTGTGTGTGTGTGTGTGTGTGTGTGAGAGAGAGAGAGAGAGAGAGAGAGAGAGAGAGAGAGGGGGGGGGGGGGGGGGAGATAGATGACAAGAGGGCATTCAGTGCCTCTACGAGGGGGAGAAACTGTTTGCTGATTTGATGTAAGAAGGAATGGATGTTGATTTGGAAGACAGGAGATCCAATATTAAAGTCAAAGAGTGTCGCCAACTTCAGAATGCTTGTAATCAAACCAGACAGAACTGAAACATTAAATAAATTTGGAATTCCAAAAATCCTAAGGACAAGTAGCAGTTATGCCCTCAGACTTTCGGAAGAATGTTTCTACGAAATCCCAAAGACAGCACTATTGTCCAATTAGCTTAACAGCTCATGTTGACAAGAAGAATATACAGAGCAGTGTCAAGGAATAGTGAGGAACTTTCGGGCAAAGATCAGTTTGGCCTTTTGGGAAGTAAAACCATCAGAGAGGTAGTTCTGACAGTGCTCTTGACATTGGAGGCAAGACATAAGAAAAATCAACTGTTTCGTGGGACTTGTTGACATAGTAAAAGCATTCAGCAATGTAAAATGATGCAAGGTGTTTGAAATTCTCATAAAAATGATATAAGTTTCAGGGGAAGATGGATAAATGATATATATTATATAAGCAAGTGTACAGTGTGTGTGTCACTAAAACTCAGAAACGAGTCCCAGTATGATCAGTGGGGTTATATGGTGTGATGGCCATGAATAAGGTTCCCGCTTTTACCTGAAGAAGGGTGTGATTTTGACAATATAAGAGCGAGGAAGTTTTGCCCTCTAGAACATCCCAGGACATTCGAGAGTATTTGAGAGCTTTCCATAAAATTCCAGAGTGATCTGGGATGTTGTAGAATGTTCAGGAATAGCCTGGATGTCCAGGAAGATTCCGGAATGTTCAGAACATCTCAGACCATTGTGGAACATTTCAGGACACACTCGTAAGTTGGGGAACATTGTGGACCATTTGAAGACTTTTTGGTATGTTCTGGAAGTCACCAACGATAGGGCTACCCACTGTAGGGGTATGTAAAGCAAGACCCATTGTGGATTCGAAAGTCAGTTTCTTATCAGTAATGAAGGGAGGAACTGAAAAAGCAGTGCAGTGAGTGAATAAAAACAGGCAGTGAAGTGTGAGTAGTCAAAGTGATACAGTGACTGAAAATAAAGTGTGAAAAGTATGTTAAGTGTACTTAGTGTATTTCTTATTAAAAAGTTGATTTGATTTAGATTTTAGACAATACCCAAACACTAAAGAGGAGGAGATCTTGCCAGTTCTGCAGCAAAACAGTGAAAACAAAAGGAGCAATGAAAAAATGAAACGGATGAAGAGTGTGAAGTGCGTTTAAGTTCCCAACAAAAGAGAATGAGCACTGTGAGAAGAAGAGAAATCGAAGAGCTACAGAATGAACAGATTGAAGAATCAAGAATTGTGACACAATCTTATAATAAAAGATTGTGAAGTCAAGCGAGCCGTGAATATATCATTCTACAGGAAGTGCGGATGAGGACAAGTAAACAGTTCAACCTAACAAATGAAGGATTCCACTACAGCCCGACAAAAGAATGTACCAAACACAAACATGTCGTAGTCGGAAAAGTGGATAACATCTGCCAATTTTGCAACATGAAAACATTCAGCAGAGAAACACCAGGATTCTGTTGCATGAATGGAAAAATTTCATTACCACCACTGGAAGCAACTCCACATGATTTTTTACATTACATGGCTGGAGAAACTCCAGAATCAAAACACTTTATTCAAAATATAAAACACCTTCTTCCAAATGACTTCTTTTGGTGTCATTTCGATCAACACTAACAGAGACGAAATCAATTACGTTTTTTCCATCCAAGGACAAATCTATCACAATGTGGGATTGTTACAACCACTACCCAAAGAAGACCATAAATTTCTGCAATTATATTTCATTGAAAATGAAGAAACACAAATTGATCAATACCGCACAAATATCAGTGAATTGAGATGAGAAGTAGTCAGATGTGTACAGAGGATCTTACACAAATCACAACTGATTCACATATTCAAATCGGGTACTAGACCAAACGATTTCTGATGACTGTGAAGTTAAAATTCGAGCTGACAAAAGACCACATGGAGGAGAAGAACACCAATTTAATGATCCTCGGATAGAAGAAGTCGCAATTGTGGACAATGAAAACACAAGCTGTGACATAATTGCACAACAAAGAACAGAAGGACTACATTGTATTTCAGACACACTCTGTTCATATGATGCTCATTAATATTTCTGCATGGAGAGGACAGATATAATTTTAATGTTTCTATGCCTGAAGCAGGCATAGAAACAAACAAAAAATATCACTTCCAAGGATTTCTATGCTTACCACTTAATGATTAGAGAGAATGAAACATAAAGTCACCTTCTTGACACTTGATCTTTATTCCAACAATTCCTGGTAGGTATATATGTAAAAATAGAAGCAGAATGGATGCTTTGCATTAGACTGAATGAGAATAATACATCCACCTTCCATGACCGAAACATTGATGACATTGGAACAATGGTTATCTTACACTCTTTATATATAGGAAGTCTGAGACACATGCACAAATACATTCAAGATGCTATGATCTACATAAGAAAATATCGATGACCTGACCTCTTCAAGAGATTCACATGTAACTCATCGTGGCCAGAAATAAAGAACAACTAAGATATGGACAAGCCCCCATACATCGACACGCCATAATAGCCTGAGTTTTATGACAAAAACAAATGAGATTTATTGAAGTCATCACAAAATAACACATCTTTGGAACCAGTAAATGTTGGTTGTACATAATTGAATGGAAAAATTGAGGACTTTCTCTAAAGGGAGTAGCTCTGCTCATAATCTCAGAAGATTTTTGACAGACAATTTCAGTTATTTTGAAGTCAACACCAGCATACAATATCAGTGCACGCTTAAAAAAATCACCTCTCTGGCCACACATACAAATACTGTGACTGACAAAAAATATGAGAGTTGAACTATTAAAAGATGAAACAGCAGCACATTTTGGTCAACTGCTTTTACATATAGGTAAAGGCACATATACTACTGACCAGATGACCAGCATCGTTAAACTCAACAGTGAGTTCTGAAAAATAGCCACTGCTGAAAACGAACTCATCAACCGAATTTTTTTGAACATTGTTTCACATCTATACCAATCTGGACTGGCCATTTGGAAGGGCAATTTTGACAACCCAAAATAATATTGTAAACAATATCAATGTTAATATTCAGAAGAAACTTATCATTGAAGAGAGAATATACAAATCGATTGACGTGATGGTAAACGTCGAAGAAAATGTGAACTTCCCTACAGAATTTGTAACCTCTTTGTAAGTATCAAGAACTAGCCAGCAGCTCTGCCTCATAACGTAATAGTTTTCTCAATTTAAATTTCCATTGACACATTTAATTTAATTCGTAGGATATTATAGCCACATATCATCAAACAGAAAACAATATTCTCTAAATATCTTACTTGTACACTGAAGATGTGCAGAGTCAGATTTTGTGTGACATGTATTTGATATTATTATTAGTAGTAGTAGTGTATACATCACTCCTAGTAAGAAATTCATCAGTGGAATAGGAGAAGATGACCACCAATTAAATCATTGATTAACTTCTCATGACTGTGAACCTCAACCATGAGAAGTTAATAAGTTGTTTGCCTGGTTGAGGTTTTGCTGCATTTCCAGCATACGAAGATAAAATTTCTGAAGACAACAGAGTGTATAACCACTTAATAATGGCCTTAAGACCACTAATATCATTGTGTGATATGAATGTTAGATTTGAGGAATCTTCTTAATCACTCTTAGTATAGGTGCAGTATGTGTTATCTCTCACTTAACACTACAAGATGTGGTTATACAGTTGCCATTCCTATGTAGATGTCACCTGATGGTATTTTCCCCTAATGTTGAGAAATCTTAAAACACCACCTGACAGCATAATGTCCTTTGACAATTCACCAAGTGGGACTTCTGTGAAAAGTATTCAGGTTTTTTTACAAATTTTCTGCTCCCAGTGAATATCTTTTTTGGCCTTCTCATAACAGTTTGCCAGTTACGGTTGATGATTTGGAGGTAGAAGAAGCGGGCAGAGAGTATTAGTTTCAAATAGTGTTGTTGTTGTTGTGGTCTTCAGTCCTGAGACTGGTTTGATGCAGCTCTCCATGCTACCCTATCCTGTGCAAGTTTCTTCATCTCCCAGTACCTACTGCAACCTACATCCTTCTGAATCTGCTTAGTGTATTCATCTCTTGGTCTCCCTCTACGATTTTTACCCTCCACGCTGCCCTCCAATACTAAATTGGTGATCCCTTGATGCCTCAGAACATGTCTTACCAACTGGTCTCTTCTTCTCGTCAAGTTGTGCCACAGACTCCTCTTCTCCCCAATTCTATTCAATACCTCCTCATTAGTTATGTGGTCTACCCATCTAATCTTCAGCATTCTTCTGTAGCACCACATTTCGAAAGCTTCTATTCTCTTCCTGTCCAAACTATTTATCGTCCATGTTTCAATCCCATACATGGCTACACCCCATACAAATACTTTCAGAAACGATTTCCTGACACTTAAATCTATACTCGATGTTAACAAATTTCTCTTCTTCAGAAACGCTTTCCTTTCCATAGCCAGTCACCATTTTATATCCTCTCTACTTCGACCATCATCAGTTATTTTGCTCCCCAAATAGCAAAACTCCTTTACTACTTTAAGTGTCTCATTTCCTAATCTAATACCCTCAGCATCACCTGACTTAATTCGACTACATTCCGTTATCCTTGTTTTGCTTTTGTTTATGTTCATCTTATATCCTCCTTTCAAGACAGTGTCCATTTTGTTCAACTGCTCTTCCAAGTCCTTTGCTGTCTCTGACAGTATTACAATGTCATCGGCAAACCTCAAAGTTTTTATTTCTTCTCCATGGATTTTAATACCTACTCCGAATTTTTCTTTTGTTTCCTTTACTGCTTGCTCAATATACAGATTGAATAACATTGGGGAGAGGCTACAACCCTGTCTCACTCCCTTCCCAACCACTGCTTCCCTTTCATGTCCCTCGACTCTCATAACTGCCATCTGGTTTCTGTACAAATTGTAGATAGCCTTTCGCTCCCTATATTTTACCCCTGCCACCTTCAGAATTTGAAAGAGAGTATTCCAGTCAACATTGTCAAAAGCTTTCTCTAAGTCTACAAATGCTAGAAATGTAGGTTTGCCCTTCCTTACTCTAGCTTCTAAGATAAGTCGTAGGGTCAGTATTGCCTCACGTGTTCCAACATTTCTGCGGAATCCAAACTGATCTTCCCCGAGGTCGGCTTCTACTAGTTTTTCCATTCGTCTGTAAACAATTCGCGTTAGTATTTTGCAGCTGTGACTTATTAAACTGATAGTTCGGTAATTTTCACGTCTGTCAACACCTGCTTTCTTTGGGATTGGAATTATTATATTCTTCTTGAAGTCTGAGGGTACTTCGCCTGTCTCATACATCTTGCTCACCAGATGGTAGAGTTTTGTCAGGACCGGCTCTCCCAAGGCCGTCAGTAGTTCTAATGGAATGTTGTCTACTCCTGGGGCCTTGTTTCAACTCAGGTCTTTCAGTGCTCTGTCAAACTCTTCACGCAGTATCATATCTCCCATTTCCTCTTCGTCAACGTTCTCTTCCATTTCTATAATATTGTCCTCAAGTACATCGCCCTTGTATAGACCCTCTATATACTCCTTCCACCTTTCTGCTTTCCCTGCTTTGGTTAGAACTGGGTTTCCATCCGAGCTCTTGACATTCATACAAGCGGTTCTCTTTTCTCCAAAGGTCTCTTTAATTTTCCTGTAGGCAGTATCTATCTTACCCCTAGTGAGATAAGCCTCTACATCCTTACATTTGTCCTCTAGCCATGCCTGCTTAGCCATTTTGCAGTTCCTGTCGATCTCATTTTTGAGACGTTTGTATTCCTTTTTGCCTCCTTCATTTACTGCATTTTTATATTTTCTCCTTTCATCAATTAAATTCAATATTTCTTCTGTTACCCAACGATTTCTACTAGCCTTCGTCTTTTTACCTACTTGATCCTCTGCTGCCTTCACTACTTCATCCCTCAGAGTTACCCATTCTTCTTCTACTGTACTTCTTTCCCCCACTGCTGTCAATTGTTCCCTTATGCTCTCCCTGAAACACTGTACAACCTCTGGTTCCTTCAGTTTATCCAGGTCCCATCTCCTTAAATTCCCACTTTTTTGCAGTTTCTTCAATTTTAATCTGCAGTTCATAACCAATAGATTGTGGTCAGAGTCCACATCTGCCCCTGGAAATGTCTTACAATTTAAAACCTGGTTCCTAAATCTCTGTCTTACCATTATATAATCTATCTGATACCTTTTAGTATCTCCGGGATTCTTCCATGTATACAACCTTCTTTTATGATTCTTGAAGCAAGTGTTAGCTATGATTAAGTTATGCTCTGTGCAAAATTCTACCAGACGGCTTCCTCTTTCATTTCTTACCCCCAATCCATATTCACCTACTATGTTTCCTTCTGTCCCTTTTCCTACACTCGAATTCCAGTCACCCATGACTATTAAATTTTCGTCTCCCTTCACTATCTGAACAATTTCTTTTATCTCTTCATACATTTCATCAATTTCTTCATCCTCTGCAGAGCTAGTTGGCATATAAACTTGTACTACTGTAGTAGGCGTGGGCTTCGTGTCCATCTTGGCCACAATAATGCGTTCACTATGCTGTTTGTAGTAGCTTACCCGCACGCCTATTTTTTTATTCATTATTACACCTACTCCTGCATTACCCCTATTTGATTTTGTGTTTATAACCCTGTAGTCACCTGACCAGAAGTCTTGCTCCTCCTGCCACCGATCTTCTCGAATTCCCACTATATCTAACTTCAACCTATCCATTTCCCTTTTTAAATTTTCTAACCTACCTGCCCGATTAAGGGATCTGACATTCCACGCTCCGATCCGTAGAACACCAGTTTTCTTTCTCCGGATAACAACGTCCTCTTGAGTAGTCCCCGTCCGGAGATCCGAATGGGAGACTATTTTACCTCCGGAATATTTTACCCAAGAGGATGCCATCATCATTTAACCATACAGTAAAGCTGCATGCCCTCGGGAAAAATTACGGCTGTAGTTTCCCCTTGCTTTCAGCTGTTCGCAGTACCAGCACAGCAAGGCTGTTTTGGTTATTGTTACAAGGCCAGATCAGTCAATCATCCAGACTGTTGCCCCTGCAACTACTGAAAAGGCTGCTGCCCCTCTACAGGAACCACATGTTTGTCTGGACCCTTAACAGATACCCCTCCGTTGTGGTTGCACCTACGGTACGGCCATCTGTATCACTGAGGCACGCAAGCCTCCCCACCAACGGCAAGGTCCATGGTTCATTGGGGGGGTTTCAAATAGTATTGTTTACATATTTGTGTTTGTTGACTTTAAATTGCTAATCATGTTTTAAGTATATCAGAAATATGTATCTTCGACACAGTTCTCATTTTTTGCAAGTGAAGTTTCCAGATATTTTTTTCAAACAAAAAATTCACATGCCACACTAAAGGGACCTGAAAATGAACAGTTCTCTAATGATCTAGCACCCAAAAATGCTTGGAAGTAGAAAGGATGTGCTTTTTCTTTCCTGTGAGGAGTTCCTGCGATCCCAGCTTCTATGTTTCATAAGTATCTTCATTCCCTAGAGCGTGATATCCTGTGTAACAAGGAGAAATTAGATTAAATACAAGAGCATAGAACAGACCCCATTTTATCAATTCTTGTGAGCCCCTGCCTTTCAATCTACAGTAACTTCTTCATGTTAGTAATGCATTTAAATCCTGGTTTGTTCCCCAGTCCTTGCCTTTGCCCAATATATAGGTACACTGGAATGACTTCTGATCCATCTGTGGATTGTAAAATCAATTAGGAACCTGTAAAATTTTAACTTTGTGACCTAGATCTGAACAAAAATAGCATTGTTGCTCAGGGCTGAAGCTGGAGCAGGTTGCCACCCCGCCTGCTGAAGAAGCCCTGCTTGCTTCTGGATTTGAAGTAGCACAGGAATACTTGTACCTCAGACTAGTATATTTCATTCATAAGGTCAATATTTTATTGAGGGTCCATCATCCTACATTCATGTGAAGGCTTATACTAAGGGATTCCCATTGAATACTAATCTGCTTACCCTGACTAATTGTATCTTCCGAATACAATTCCCTAACTCAATCTGTCTGTGATGTTAAAACCCCAAAGGTGCTGGAGCGGATGAAATTTGATAGGAATCAGTGTTTTATCATCTGCTCTTATCCTTGAAGTTCACTTCTGCCTGCTGGAAATGTGGCCAACATGATATATTAGAATGTGCAGGATGTAATCATTCTCTTGCAGAGAAGTCATGGAAATGACATATTTGTGATGGGTTCCATCACATATGCAACATTGTGGTAAAGAGTGAGCTAATAGAAAGCTTAAGGAGGAACGACAGGGTGACTGACGAAAAAACTTGAAAAAAAATTTTTTTTCGTTTACTGATCTTGTCCATTGAAGAATATTCCCCAAAATATGATGCACAAACTCCAGAATGTAACAATTCTGTGAGCATTTGAAGCCGAGCACGTACTCTGCCTCTGTGTTAGGGAACTGGTTCCGCACTCATGCTCCCTTCATTGTGACCATGAGATGTTCAGAGTTTTGAATAAACCTTATTTGCTGGAGCATTGTCTGGGCAGTTTTACTCAAAATGTGAATGAAATTTTCAGTAGTCTCATTTCGAGATATGCTTCAAAAATGACATCCAGTTGAAGTGAAATTGTCAACTTTGCTTCAAATTTGTGTGTATGTCTATTTAATGTAGGCCATACTGCATTAATGCACAAGGTAAGTGCCCTCCAAATCAATATTGCTGATGAAATGTACCAATTCTGTGAAGATAGAAAACCAGCGATGATGCGTTCAGTGACGAAGAGGGCTTTGAGGATGAAAATGAGGCCTTATCAGGGCAAAGTAGCAGAAAGCAGCCATCCAGTAGTCAGGGTGATAGGTATTATGGACCAGGCATCGATGATATTCCTTAAGTTTAAAGCTTTGTCCCTTTTTTTAAAAAATATGGTATATACTTATCAAACTTCAAACATATTTTTCTCAAAACCATGTTTTTTGGCATGGTTGTCATCGCTTGTGCTATGATTTTCATCAAGTTTTAATGACTTTTGGCCTCCCTTGAAGCAAATTGAGTTCTCTTGAGTTCATTGTAGCTGATTTTTTTTATATTGATATTTAGTATTTTTTTAGCCAAAAAAGATGATCCAAAAATGGCAATTTTTTCAAACTTCCATAATTTCGGCAAATTTTTTTTTTTGCAAATCCCTACAATGAACTAAAATTACATCTGTGAGGATCAGAGTGATGTGTTAATTTTGTGTTTCAGATAACCACAACCATAGTTACAGCATGACCATTGATCTACCTCCTTTCAGAGCTGTGTCAGGAAAATCCCAATTACACAGTGAAGATATTAATATTTTTCAGTTACAAATACCCATAAAAACTTCCTTGTATGCTTTATTCAGTGTAGTAAACCCCATTTGTCTATTACGTTCCAGTACGGAGAAAAAAATTTTGAATTTGAGCAATATTTTCATCTATGACCCTGTCATTCCCCCTGCAGGTGCCTGTGTGAAACCAACTTCACCGCCGGCCGTGGTGGACGTGCGGTTCTAGGCGCTGCAGTCCGGAACTGCCGGACTGCTATGGTCGCAGGTTCGAATCCTGCCTCGGGCATGGATGTGTGTGATGTCCTTAGGTTAGTTAGGTTTAAGTAGTTCTAAGGTCTAAGTTCTAGGGGACTGATGACCTAAGATGTTAAGTCCCATAGTGCTCAGAGCCATTTGAACCAACTTCACCAGAATACAAATTCCCCTTCTTAATTTCTACACTATTGTGAAGAAGTGAAAGGATGAATGGCTTGAAGTGGTAAATAACAAGTTGAAGTTTTTTTGTATGTTCTGGTCTCCCATGGTGAACCTCCTTCAACCACTTGAAGAATAATAATAATAATAACAATAATAATAACAATAATAATAATCCTACATACGACGTCTGTAAGTGAGGCATTGACAGTTAACTCCAGTGCCCACCTATTGGTGGAGGGGAGTGTGGCTGGCTTCTCCATAAATATTTAGGGAAAGGAGAACCTAGCATGTTTTGAATGACTGGCTGATCTAAACACATTTACCTCATGTTATATTTTAAGTGAGTTAATTTGTGTAATTTGTGTAATTTTAGTACATGATTTATATTTGTGATTCAGTTGTTTAATCTGTACTTACAGTACAAGAATGATTTGTTTCAGCGGATGACTCATTCACAAAAGCTGTGCAAGTGGTGATTACATGGCTGGAACGTGGGGACTGCAACAAACGAAACGCAAATACTTTCTACACTATGATTCAGTCAACAAACTCACATGTTCGGCGCCTGCTAAGTGAAAAAGCACAGTATGATGAAGAACTTCAGAGAGCTAAGGAGTTGATGAAAGGACGAATGCAGGGCATTCTCATTCAATGTAAGTAATACAGTTTTACATTATTTTCCTTTATTTAAATGTGAAGAACCTTGTCAGAAACAGGCTGAGGTACAGCTAAGGAAAGTTGTGAACTGTGTATCTCCTAAGGCTCACTACAAGGCTAAAAGTTGGTGTGCGTGCGTGCGTGCGTGCATGCATGCAACCGCGCTCGAGCGCGCGAGTGAGTGCTTGGCAGCAGATGTGTGCATGCATATATGTACTTAAATACACACACACAGTATAGTTTTTAATTGATATCTAGCCATAATATGGCGCTTGTGCTACTATAATTCATTGGCTCTGCCATAGTGGATGATCGTGAAGTTAAGCCCCATCAAGTTCTGTTTCATTAAATATATGCAAATTTTAAATCTGTTCCTCAGCAATGACTTCATCCGGATTACTGTCTACAGTATGCTTACTTCCTGCAGTAACACCCAATGAACAGCTGTCATTGTTCGTTGGTGTTATTACCAAAAGTTTGTGAGAGCCATCTTTCTTTAAAGACAGTCCATATTGTATGCAGTATATCTTCTGTATTCTATGTGTATAACTACTCTGCAACATTAAAAATATACATATTTCAATATTTATGTTATGGTTAGCATTATACTCAAAGATATCCAAGGATTAAATTTAGTTGGTATTACACCCTGTTGCCTGGGTAGAAGTGTATTAATTGATTAACTTTTTCTAAGAAGGTTGTATGTACTGTAAATAAAAGCAAATAGAACTGTTCACTACCAAAGCAACCCTCATATTTCCTTACCGTTGATTTCTAACATCTTTTTTTTCTTTTTTTTCTTGGTGTCACGTTGCACATCTCTAAGTACAAAAATGCCCTTAAATTTATACATACCATTTCTTACTGAAAATAAAAACCAGAACCAGCCATTTACATTTGTAATTACAGGTTGACCACAGCAACCACATCTTACCTTCATTATTTTATTTGTACAAGAAATGGCCAAAATCTGTAAATTAAATGTTTCTCAGTGAAGTTATAAATGAAATCTTGTTACACTATAGACAACACACACATTTTTTTTATGTATTTAAGATTTTGTTAGGTGAACATTTATGATACTTGACCTAATATTTTGGAAAGGCTTCAGAGTTTATTCTCCAGCTATGCATATTTCTTAAAATAAATAAGGGAAATGAAAACCTAAGAGATGTTTGCATTTACATTTCTGTTAACCTCTTGAGCATTATCACACTTCTGTATGTTTCAGTTAAAGTTCATATATTCCCAGTCATTTTTTTGCTCAGATAATTTTACAGTAAACAAATAAAAACTTCGGCCACAGAGAAAATGGGATAATGTTATTCTTGCTGTGGGTTAAAACACAATGTTCTTATTAAGTGTATCCTTGACTTGTTTTCCATATAGCCTCCTCTTTGTTTAAAGCTGTAATACAGCTCCTCTGTACTAAAGTGACATTAAAAGTTGTTCTAATGATTTAGCAGAATTACGTGTTATGTTATTGGATTTCAATCCATATAAAACACGTTGTAGTTGATACAGAAATTTCATAAAACTTACAAATCTTGGAACTTTTTAATTGTCAGTGAAATTTGGTAACCATGGCATTAATCAAGTTATTTTCATGCATATCCAGAATGATAGGCAGAAACAACAAATAAATAAACAAATAAGTAAATGCAATATCATTTCAACTTTGTGCTTTCATACCATAACATAAATATTGAAATGTGCTGCTATTATTTGGAATGTGTGTTGCACATAGTCGAACAACGTGAGTTTACTCCTGAAGTGAAGTCCTGTCAGTCAGTTGGAGCACTTGTGTCCAGGTGAGACTCTGTATATTTTGCTCAGAAGTTGACCTATAACAGTGACAACAGTCAGCTGAGAACACACAGAAAGCCCATTAATGGGCAGGTGAGGTGGAGCATGCAGACCAGGATGCTATCTATACCTGTCATACAGTTTCAAGTCATCAGATAGGTTTGGTAAGCAGAACATAAACATTTTACTACAATGATTACTTGCATTTTATTTTTATATAATGTTTACTTTATTTCATTGATGTAAATAACGGAAGTTCTAAAACTGTAATTCTGTGGAAAGAAAAAGATGCTGGTAATGCTATATGTGATCACCAGAAGTTATAACTGAGGCAACAATCTGTTTAGAGACTAGGATACAGGTACAAATAGTACCTTTCAAATCTTATTGCCACATTTCTGATAACATTTTAGGTACTAATTATTATATTTATTACCTTTATAGCATATTTATAGAAAGTGCTGTGCATATTATTTTCAATCCTTACACATGATAAGAATGTAGATACAATTATATAAATATCTGATAAGTTTTGTGGCATAGAAAATTAAGTAGTACTATTCCCTCAACTTCTGTTTCCATGGTGGGGTAAGTATGAAGCAACACAGTCTTTATATGGGAAGCAAATATTTGATCTCTTAGAACATCTTATCTCGCGATGCTGTTTGCTTCATTTTATTCACAATTAGTTATTTGTAATATGTTTTCTTCTAACACTGAAAATAAGTGTGTGATTCCAACTTGAAGCAAGCAGTTTGTCATGAGCCTTGTTTCCCAAGACAGTTACATTTGAGTCATCAGATACATTTACGCATATCCGTAATTGTTTTGCTAATAACTGTGTTTGGTAGTAAATTGCATGGGTCAGTACAAAAGTTTTGTGATATGCAGAAGCTAAAGGAAATAAAACAATATTAATGAGTGTATTTTCTCAAAATACTTTTTATGGAACATTTTTCCACTCATTTCTTCAAAACTTTGTAAGTTCACTTCAATACACAGTAACAATGTCTTCACAGCTGGTGAATCTTCTATGCATGTGATTTTTCATTGCAGACAATATGACAGCCTGACAAAAAAAGTGACACTCAGATGATATGGTTGGATGACAATGTAACTTTGAATAGGTACGCATTACCAACAGATATGTAAATGATTAGAGTTGCAATTCTGGGTACCAGGTAGAATGGCTACAAGAGTGCATTAGTGTCGTTTTTGTTTTCTGTTATTACCAGGCCTGGTAGGGTATGTAGGGGTACGAACAGCGTCTGTTATTGGGTGATCATTGTAAAGATCTTGGAAATGCCACATAATCATGTGAGACAGCATTATCAACATCTGACAGAGTTTGAAAGAGGCCACATTGTGGGTATCCATTTGGCCAGCTGATCGAATCGGGTCATATTATTTTATGCGGCTTTTGGATGTAACTGTGGCCCAATGTTGGACTGCTTAGGAATTTGAGGAGAGGCATACTTGTTATCAGGGTTCCAGTGGCTCAGAAAGCTTGCACATTTCTTTAACTTTCATTTATGTTTTCTGCTGCTGCTGCTTGGTGAGTAGATTTTCTACCTATACAATTACATTAGATTTTCAAAAAATTTTTTCATTGTCGTTTCATGTGCCAAGCACATCATAACCCCTTCACTTTTGCACCTGCCACCTCCTCCTTTGAGTGCTTCACTTTTTCTTGCCACGCAGTGTACATAGAACCAAACCAGGACATCTGCCTGACTTCTATGACCTGCAATGGATAAACAGTGCAAATATTCAGTGTAATAATGCAGTATGAGTTTTGTCCTTGCTTGCTGTTCTAGAAGAGTCTTGAAATGTTTGGTAGTTATGCTGTTGTGAACAACAGATCAGCAAGAATCCTTTGTTTCTCCAGAGATACAGTTGCAGCCTGACCAAATTTTGGGAAAATCGTTACAACTATTTTTCTTTAAACATTTTTAGACCACTTTACTTTCAGTGCTAGATTATGGATGTATGTCAGGAATAAGATGCTTAATTTCTGGATCAAATTGGCAAATTCAACTTTTGTCACCAGTAACAATGCCAGACAAATGACCACAATTCCTTCATGGAATCTGCCCAACATTTCTTCCTATAATTCTAGTGGATAATCTTTTGTTCTTTGTCACAATGTGAAGCACTCACCCTTCAAAATTGTTCCAGCAAACCTCAACCACCTCTCATTGCACACAAACCCAGTCTCTCACATCTACTCAGTCTCCCACTTCCAGCTCCACTCCCTCCAAAACCTCAAAATTCCAATCAACACAATCTGGCACCACAACACCCTAATTCGGTAGTTAACCTTTCCTCCAAACCTCTCTCCCAATCCGAAACCTCTGTCCTATCCAAAGGCCTCACCTTCAGCCCCACTCCCAGATTCAACCAAACAGCCCTCATCAAAGATTTACTGTCCTACACTCGTACTCTCTGCTGGAAGTATCACTTTGCCATGAAGAAAAATGATCCTAATCCTACCCCTAATGATCCAACTCCCCAAGACACTATCCAAATTGAACCCTGCCGGGAACAGTTCCGTCCTCCGTCACAGCGGGACCCACCTCCTCTTCCTCAAAATCACCCTCTCCAAACCTTCCAGGAATTTCTGACTTCCAGCCTTGCCTCTCAATCCTTCTTAAAAAACCTTAATCCTACTCCCAACATCACCACTGCTGAAGCCCAGGCTATCCGTGATCTGAAGGCTGACCGGTCCATCGTCATTCTTCCGGCGGACAAGGGTTCCACGACCGTGGTACTTGATCGTCGGGGGTATGTGGCTGAGGGACTGCGTCAGCTTTCAGACAACACCACATACAAAGTTTGCCAAGGTAATCCCATTCCCGATGTCCAGGCGGAGCTTCAAGGAATCCTCAGAACCTTAGGCCCCCTGCAAAACCTTTCACCTGACTCCATCAACCTCCTGACCCCACCGACACCGCGCACCCCTACCTTCTACCTTCTTCCTAAAATTCACAAACCCAATCATCCCGGCCGCCCCATTGTAGCTGGTTACCAAGCCCCCACAGAACGTATCTCTGCCTACGTAGATCAACACCTTCAACCCATTACGTGCAGTCTCCCATCCTTCATCAAAGACACCAACCACTTTCTCGAACGCCTGGAATCCTTACCCAATCCGTTACCCCCAGAAACCATCCTTGTAACCATTGATGCCACTTCCTTATACACAAATGTCCCGCACGTCCAGGGCCTCGCTGCGATGGAGCACTTCCTTTCACGCCGATCACCTGCCACGCTACCTAAAACCTCTTTCTTCATTACCTTAGCCAGCTTCATCGTGACTCACAACTTCTTCACTTTCGAAGGCCAGACATACCAACAATTAAAGGGAACAGCCATGGGTACCAGGATGGCCCCCTCATACGCCAACCTATTTATGGGTCGCTTAGAGGAAGCCTTCTTGGTTACCCAGGCCTGCCAACCCAAAGTTTGGTACAGATTTATTGATGACATCTTCATGATCTGGACTCACAGTGAAGAAGAACTCCAGAATTTCCTCTCCAACCTCAACTCCTTTGGTTCCATCAGATTCACCTGGTCCTACTCCAAATCCCATGCCACTTTCCTTGATGTTGACCTCCACCTGTCCAATGGCCAGCTTCACACGTCCGTCCACATCAAACCCACCAACAAGCAACAGTACCTCCATTATGACAGCTGCCACCCATTCCACATCAAACGGTCCCTTCCCTACAGCCTAGGTCTTCGTGGCAAACGAATCTGCTCCAGTCCGGAATCCCTGAAGCATTACACCAACAACCTGACAACAGCTTTCGCATCCCGCAACTACCCTCCCGACGTGGTACAGAAGCAAATAACCAGAGCCACGTCCTCATCCTCTCAAACCCAGAACCTCCCACAGAAGAACCACAAAAGTGCTCCACTTGTGACAGGATACTTTCCGGGACTGGATCAGATTCTGAATGTGGCTCTCCAGCAGGGATACGACTTCCTCAAATCCTGCCCTGAAATGAGATCCATCCTTCATGAAATCCTCCCCACTCCACCAAGAGTGTCTTTCCGCTGTCCACCTAACCTTCGTAACCTCTTAGTTCATCCCTATGACATCCCCAAACCACCTTCCCTACCCTCTGGCTCCTACCCTTGTAACCGCCCCCGGTGTAAAATCTGTCCCATGCACCCTCCCACCACCACCTACTCCAGTCCTGTAACCCGGAAGGTGTACACGATCAAAGGCAGAGCCATGTGTGAAAGCACCCACGTGATCTACCAACTGACCTGCCTACACTGTGACGCATTCTATGTGGGAATGACCAGCAACAAACTGTCCATTCGCATGAATGGACACAGGCAGACAGTGTTTGTTGGTAATGAGGATCACCCTGTGGCTAAACATGCCTTGGTGCACGGCCAGCACATCTTGGCACAGTGTTACACCGTCCGGGTTATCTGGATACTTCCCACTAACACCAACCTATCCAAACTCCAGAGATGGGAACTTGCTCTTCAATATATCCTCTCTTCCCGTTATCCACCAGGCCTCAATCTCCGCTAATTTCAAGTTGCCGCCACTCATACCTCACCTGTCATTCAACAACATCTTTGCCTCTGCACTTCTGCCTCGACTGACATCTCTGCCCAAACTCTTTGTCTTTAAATATGTCTGCTTGTGTCTGTATATGTGTGGATGGATATGTATGTGTGTGTGTGTGTGTGTGTGTGTGTGTGTGTGTGTGTGTGTGCGCGCGCGAGTGTATACCCGTCCTTTTTTCCCCCTAAGGTAAGTCTTTCCGCTCCCGGGATTGGAATGACTCCTTACCCTTTCCCTTAAAACCCACATCCTTTCGTCTTTCCCTCTCCTTCCCTCTTTCCTGATGAGGCAACAGTTTGTTGCGAAAGCTTGAATTTTGTGTGTATGTTTGTGTTTGTTTGTGTGTCTGTCGACCTGCCAGCACTTTCATTTTGTGTGTATATACACACACACACACTCCTGGAAATGGAAAAAAGAACACATTGACACCGGTGTGTCAGACCCACCATACTTGCTCCGGACACTGCGAGAGGGCTGTACAAGCAATGATCACACGCACGGCACAGCGGACATACCAGGAACCGCGGTGTTGGCCGTCGAATGGCGCTAGCTGCGCAGCATTTGTGCACCGCCGCCGTCAGTGTCAGCCAGTTTGCCGTGGCATACGGAGCTCCATCGCAGTCTTTAACACTGGTAGGATGCCGCGACAGCGTGGACGTGAACCGTATGTGCAGTTGACGGACTTTGAGCGAGGGCGTATAGTGGGCATGTGGGAGGCCGGGTGGACGTACCGCCGAATTGCTCAACACGTGGGGCGTGAGGTCTCCACAGTACATCGATGTTGTCACCAGTGGTCGGCGGAAGGTGCACGTGCCCGTCGACCTGGGACCGGACCGCAGCGACGCACGGATACACGCCAAGACCGTAGGATCCTACGCAGTGCCGTAGGGGAACGCACCGCCACTTCCCAGCAAATTAGGGACACTGTTGCTCCTGGGGTATCGGCGAGGACCATTCGCAACCGTCTCCATGAAGCTGGGCTGCGGTCCCGCACACCGTTAGGCCGTCTTCCGCTCACGCCCCAACATCGTGCAGCCCGCCTCCAGTGGTGTCGCGACAGGCGTGAATGGAGGGACGAATGGAGACGTGTCGTCTTCAGCGATGAGAGTCGCTTCTGCCTTGGTGCCAATGATGGTTGTATGCGTGTTTGGCGCCGTGCAGGTGAGCGCCACAATCAGGACTGCATACGACCGAGGCACACAGGGCCAACACCCGGCATTATGGTGTGGGGAGCGATCTCCTGCACTGGCCGTACACCACTGGTGATCGTCGAGGGGACACTGAATAGTGCACGGTACATCCAAACCGTCATCGAACCCATCGTTCTACCATTCCTAGACCGGCAAGGGAACTTGCTGTTCCAACAGGACAATGCACGTTCGCATGTATCCCGTGCCACCCAACGTGCTCTAGAAGGTGTAAGTCAACTACCTGGCCAGCAAGATCTCCAGATCTGTCCCCCATTGAGCATGTTTGGGACTGGATGAAGCGTCGTCTCACGCGGTCTGCACGTCCAGCACGAACGCTGGTCCAACTGAGGCGCCAGGTGGAAATGGCATGGCAAGCCGTTCCACAGGACTACATCCAGCATCTCTACGATCGTCTCCATGGGAGAATAGCAGCCTGCATTGCTGCGAAAGGTGGATATACACTGTACTAGCGCCGACATTGTGCATGCTCTGTTGCCTGTGTCTATGTGCCTGTGGTTCTGTCAGTGTGATCATGTGATGTATCTGACCCCAGGAATTAGTCAATAAAGTTTCCCCTTCCTGGGACAATGAATTCACGGTGTTCTTATTTCAATTTCCAGGAGAGTGTGTGTGTGTGTGTGTGTGTGTGTGTGTGTGTGTGTGTGTGTGTGTGTGTGTATATATATATATATATATATATATATATATATATAAAAACAAAGATGATGAGACTTACCAAACAAAAGCGCTGGCAGGTCGATACAAATACAAACATACACACGAAATTCAAGCTTTCTCAACAACGGCTGCTTCGTCAGGAAAGAGGGAAGGAGAGGGAAAGACGAAAAGATGTGGGTTTTAAGGGAGAGGGTAAGGAGTCATTCCAATCCCGGGACCGGAAAGACTTACCTTAGGGGGAAAAAAGGACGGGTATACACTCGCGCACGCACACACATATCCATCCACACATATGCAGACACAAGCAGACTCAAGTGATACTAAGAAATCAGCAAATACATTAGTTATCTTAATCTCAGGAAACAACATACAGCATGTGTCACCAACACTTAGAGACTGCAAGGTGGCTCATTGGTTAAGACTTAGAAATTGCATTTGGGAGGATGACAGCTCAAATCACCATCCCACCACCCAAATTTATGTTCCCCATGGCTTCCGTAAGTCATTAGAGGCAAATGTTTTTTTCCATAAAGTGTGTTAACACAATGTTGAATACAAATATGAGTTACTAATAATACAAGTGCAAGAAAAGCATATGGACAGATTCTGCACACTGTTCTACACTGATACAAGGGAAATTGATTCTTAGTCATCCTGTATGGCAGGTGTAGAATTCATCTGGAAAAGGCAACTTCATCCACCACAAGCACTGCTTGCTTTTCAGTTTACAGACTGACTATCTCTCCCCAGCATTCCCTGTCTAGTTCACTTACATAAGTAGACAAAATAACTTCACTGAGCTAATTTTTATGTAGTGAAGATACTTCCAATTTATTAACTGAAAACGCATTTGCCATTGTTAAGTGAGCTTTTACATAACATATGTTGCTGTAATTAGTGGCTGACATGCTTAATTTGTTAGTGTGAGGTTGTCAGTGACCTTATGTAGTGCTGATGGGAAAGGGGTTGTATTATCAAATGTGTGATCTTGCTGCCATCTGTTGTTGACAGCATACTTTGTTGCAACGTAAGCATGTGGTAGTCACTTGGTGGTGAATTAATGAATGACCAAAAAGTTACTGCAGCTCTCTCACTATTAATTGTGTTACTGTTAGACTGCATAAGTCTCTTCCATTCAGGACTTGCTGGCACTCAGAGTGGGATGCACTGAGTGGAACCACTTACCACACATCCACAGTATATCTTGGAAGGTGTGTGTCAATATGCCCCATGGAATATAACTGATCATGTTTAAATCTATAACATAATCTGCTGTACTGCACTGATTGACTTGTGTTGGAATATTTGAAGTTGCATGACACCTAGATGACGTGCTTCTGTTATATAGGGAGTCTCTGGGCCTCTTCAGATGTAGGGGAAGCTGAGACTTGGATGATGTATTTGATACCCTGAATTTGTGAAAAGTAATCCAGCCATTGATAGTGGAGGCAATGGAAATCAACATCATCGAATACGTATTGACAGTATGTTACTCATAGGGCCAGTCTCTTCAGTGTGGTAGACAGTTGCAACAGCTGTTGAGCTTTGTTACATAACAGCTCATGTAATAACTGCAAATAAATACTCCTTTAATAAACTGGAAGTAACTCCAATATATAAACACAAACTCGGTGAAGTTATTTTTCCTTCTCACATGAGAGAACTGGACAGGAAATATTAGGGACGTATACACCATCTGGAAGCTGAAAAGCGAGCAGAACTCATGGTGGGGGGAGTTGCATTTCCCAGAAGTATGTTACGGCTGCTCTACAGGATGACTAAGAATTAATTTTTCTCTAGCATTGTAGGAGCTTGGGTGGAGATATGCATAGATTCTGTCCATATGCATTTCATGTGTTAGTATTATTAATAATTCATACCTGTATTCCCTGTAGTGTTTAAGCACTTTGTGGAAAATAAATATCTCTGAGCATGTCTGCACATTTTGTTGCCAGTGATTCATAAACTGAGCTGCGGAAGGGTCAGTTGCTTTTTGTGAAGTAGTGTGGTAGAGAGAATGGGAAACTGCCTGCTTGCTCCTCAGTTTGCAGGCCTATGAAGGCAGGAAGAGCACGACCATAATCCAATGAACTACCTTCCCTCATACTTCTAACCTCTGTCCCCACCTTTCTATCCTATTACATCCCTAGAACACAGTTTATCCATTAATACAGTTCTACTGCACTAAGATGCAGTACAGAAATTTAGAATTTATTCTTAACCCATGTTATTTAAAAATATACACTAATTTTTTTATCATGGGAAACCAATGTTTTAATAATGTGCAATTGTTCCATCCCCTGCAATGCAGTAACTGTTAGTGCTAGAGAAAAAATGAATGGGATCTTTCACGCAGGAAATTTAATGTTGTTTAATTTTGTACTGGAAAACAATTTCGCCAGAACCATGATTTTTGAGATAGTCAAGAAAAACCAAAGGTGACCCTTAACCCCCTCCCTTCCCACCCCACCCTCCCTCCCGCCAACCTGGCTCACACTTCACTGGTCAAGATTTTATAGTATCTCATTCATTACACTCCCCTGTACCACTGTAAAAAATCTTTGTAATGTGTACAACGGAACACACAGTCAACAAACAAAACGACACACAACACTGTACAGTACAGGTACTGGGAACTACAGCAGCATATGAACTCCCCAGTTTCGATCGGTAGCAACCGGCAGCAGTCGGGGTATTTCGTGCCATACTGACAACAGATGTTCATGCAACAGGGCAGCGAGCTAATCGTCAGTGCTGATTGCATTGTTGTCTGCTTTGTCACAGAGCTGTACTCTCCCTATCTTTTGCAGTGATGTTTTTAAGAGGCTCGGATTATTGGAAACTAACTATCAAGACTCTACTGTACCTGTGTTTGTTCCGCTATCATATAATCATACAATAAAGCATCCTTCTTTCTATGTATTCGCAATACATTACGATGGGATTGCCACTCCCAAAGGTATTTGAAAGCTACTGCCCCTTCTGCTAGGGAAGAATCCATTTCCTAATCCTGTTTCGCATCTAGTGAAATCATGTACTGTTGGAAGATTGTGTATCTGAGGCATAATGTGGGTAACTGTCTAGTATTTAGGTAGGTGGATTTGAAGAACCATCTAAAAACCACATCCAGGCAGGCTGGCTGGCACACTGGTCCATCATTAACCCATTAGCAAATTTGATCTGGCAAGTGAACGTTTTGACACACTCAGCTATCTGGGCAGGTACAGTGCTGTACCATGAAATATAAAACAATAACGGATATGAGCACAAATTACCTGCTGTGTCCGACATGAGTGTAAGGAATGATTGTATGTTATGGGGAATTGATTGGAGATATTAGTCAACACGAGGACAGTAACCAGCCAAATGAGACACCCAGAAGTGTTAGGTTTGTGGATTTTGGGGAGCATGTGGAAGGCGGGTGTGTGGTGCAGAGGCTTTGCAGGAATGAGGAAGGATATGGATTCAGGGAAAAGATTCTGGGATGAGCCCAAGGACTTGAGTAGAGTGCTGTAACCAAAAAGAGGAAATTTGTGCCTTTGCATCTAAAATTAGAAGCACTAAGACGACTTGACAAAGGAGAAACAATAAAAAAAACTTGCTCTCGAATATGGTGTCAGTGAAGTTACTGTTGGTGACTGGCGAAGAAACAGACTTAAATTGGAACAGTTTTCTTCACAGAAATGCGCACACGAATCTCTCAGTTGAATAAGTATAAAGAAGTCAGACTTCGAAAAAACAAGTGAGGCATTGTTCATTTGGTTTACCCAACAGACACAGAAGGGTGCTCCGATTTCTGGCCCAATCTTGCAAGAAAAAGCTTTCTTTTCAGAAACCAGCTGCAGGAAGGAGATGACAATTTCGCCACTAGTGTGAGCTGGCTTGACAAGTGGAAGAAGAGGTGTGGTGTGCGTTAACTAGACATATGTGGAGAAAAACTCTCTGATGACGCTCAGGCTGTTTCAAAATTTATCGTCGAGTTTAAAAAAATCGTAGCTGACGAAAATTTGTCTAATGAACAAATATATAACTGTGAGGAAACTGGGCTAAATTTTAAAATATTACCAGCGAGAACACTTGCTTCTTGTGAAGAAAAAACTGCTCCTGGGCACAAAAAAAGCAAAGAGCGGCTCACAGTTATGGTGGCTTCAAATGCAACTGGAAACCGCAAACTAAAACTAGTTGTGGTTGGGAAGTCTGCCAAGCCAAGAGCGTTCAAGAATGTATCCATCTCAACTCTTCCAGTTGTCTATACACATCAGAATAATGCCTGGATGAATCAGGAAATCTTCAAGAACTGGTTTTTTAACTCATTTGTACCTGACTGCAAGAATTTTTTAAAAGAAAGGGGACTGCCATGCAAAGCAATTTTGCTCATGGATAATGCGTCCTCACATCCAAGTGCAGGAGAACTGCAGTGCGGCGGTATCCGCACCTTGTTTTTCCCACCAAACATTACCTGACTCATTCAGCCCATGGATCAGGGCATTCTGGAACGTCTAAAAAAAAAAAAAAAAAAAAAAAATCTTGGCGGCAATTGCTAAAGTCAATCCTGCATTCCAAAGACAACGAAAGCATTGTAGGAGCTTTGAAGAAAGTGACTTTGAAGGACGTCATGTACTGGATTAGCGTATCTTGGAGCGAAATAAAGTCACACACAATTTCTAAGTCATGGAGGAAAATTCTACAGGAAAGTGTGCCAGACACAGAAACTGAAGATTTAGCAGAAGAGGACAATCAACCATTGTGTAATTTAATCAGAAGATTGCCAGGGTGTGAAGAGGCAGAAGAGCTGGAAGTCAGCAAGTGGTTAAATTCAGATGAACAGTTGGAAGTGACAGACTCTTCTATAATTGACATGGTTAACATTCCATCACAGTGTGAGAGTGATGAGGATGACGAGGCAGAGGCTGCACCAATGATGAGTCACACCGATGACTACCCTGCTCTCAAGGCCGCCATATGCTACGTGGAACAACAGCCTGAGGCAACACCAACTGACCTATTGCTCCTGAGACGGTGGCGTGACATTGCTGCGAGGAAACGTTGCAGCTTCGCCAAACAAAAGACACTTCACTTTTACGTGTCTAAATAAATAATTATTGTTATTCTGCCAATGCAAATTCACATGTAAATACTTTTATTTTAATAAAGTTCATATTTTGACCTTTATTACTTACAATATCATAATATTTCTTTTTCCCCTTTAAATTTTGTTGGACCGAGTTTTCGGTGGTTCGAGGTGGTTCCGGTCCCGTTCACCTCGAACTATCGAGACTCTACTGTAGCAGTTACTTCTGTAAAATATCTGGGGGTATGCATGTAGAACGATTTGAAGTGGAATGATCATATAAAATTAATTGTTGGTAAGGCGGGTGCCAGGTTGAGATTCATTGGGGGAGTCCTTAGAAAATGTAGTCCATCAACAAAGGAGGTGGCTTACAAAACACTCGTTTGACCTATGCTTGAGTATTGCTCATCAGTGTGGGATCGGTTCCATGTTAGGTTGACAGAGGAAATAGAGAAGATCCAAAGAAGAGCGGCGCGTTTCGTCGCAGGTTTATTTGGCAAGCGTGATAGCATTACGGAGATGTTTAGCAAACTCAAGTGGCAGACTCTGCATCGCAGTGTAGCTTGCTGTCCAGGTTTCGAGAGGGCGCATTTCTGGATGAGGTATTGAATACATTGCTTCCCCCTACTTATACCTCCCGAGGAAATCACGAATGTAAAATTAGAGAGATTTGAGCGCGTACAGAGGCTTTCCGGCAGTCATTATTCCCGTGAACCATACTCAGCTGGAACAGGAAAGGGAGGTAATGACAGTGGCACGTAAAGTGCCTTCCGCCACACACCGTTTGGTGGCTTGCGGAGTATAAATGTAGATGTAGATATAATAATACTCTATATATGGTTACGGTTTTTTTCTCTGTGAAATTGGAGACGTGTCATATCTGTCTCAATATGGCCTTGGTGGGATGTAGGGCATCTGAAAGGGAGGATGTACAGCTGTACATGCCCAATTTTCTCTTTGGTTTTTTCATTGTTTCTCAATAGACAGATTATATAACATTGGTGGAGTGCTGCAACTCCACCTCATTGTCATGATATGCTCTTCAAAGGATCTCAGTGATTCTAAGGAAGTGTCATCTATCTCGTGCCTTGTTTTGAAGTACATGTTACAGTATAGGATCTGGGTTCCACCTTTTTGCAAACACACTGTCCCCCCCCCCCCCCTCCCCCCCCCCCCCCCCCCTCTAAACATGTTTCAGCACCTCTGTGCCATCACTGGTTGTTTGTTTATTGAAGACATGATTTTACATTATCTAATTTTGCAGGACCAACTGCATGATGCCCTGCACTGATAGCTTGTTACGTTTTGTTGTGACCGATCCTTCTTCTTTTGCATTCTGAGGGCTCTGCACATACGTATTAATGTACTTTGTGTGGTTTCTTTCTTTGTAAATGCCTTTTTACTTCGCAAAAAGCAGTGAGCACTATGTTGTGCTCACAGCATTTTGCGAAGTAAAAAGATGTTTATAACGAAAACAACTACACAAAGTACATTAATATGTGTGAGCAGTGTCCTTGGAACACAAAGGAGGAGGATCAGTCACAACAAAACATGACAAGCTACCAGTGTAGGACACCATACAGTTGGTCCTGCAAAGCCAAATAATGTAACATCACGTTTTCAATAAACAAAAACCCACTTATATCACACAGAGGTGTTGAAACATATTTGGGTAAAAAGAAAAAAAGAGTGTGTTTGCAAAAAGGCGGAACCCACATCCTTTAATTTAAATGCAAATGCAGAAAGGAAGGACAACAGCTGCAGATCCAAAAGATATATAGCTCTTACAGTGTTCTATCATGTTGTCCTCACAGTATCATATCTCCCAGCTTATCTTCATCTACTTCCTTTTCCCTTTCCATAATACTGTCTTCATGTTTGATTCTCTTGTATATCCTTCCAGTCTTCCCTTCTTTGCTTATTAATGGCATGCCATGTGAGCTCTTAATATTCACACAGATGAGTCTCTTTTTTCCAAAGTTCTCTTGAATTTTCCTATCCATCCCATAGTCATGCATGCTACTACAGCTTCACATTTTCCCTTTCCTTTGGAAGCTTTACCATTTTATACATTTGGTCAATATCATTTTTTAGATGTAGTATTTATCTTTGTTTACTTTGTATGCTGCATTTTTATATTTTCTTCTTTTCTCATTTAAATTTATGTCTTGTGTGGTATCCAAGACTTTCTGTTTGGGGGTTTGTTCTTTTGCCTATTTGACCCTCAACTGCCGTCACTGTTTCATCTGTCAAAGTTACCTATTTGTCTTCTGTTGTATTCCTTTCCCCCTTTTTAGTCACGGTTCCTACCACTCCCTTTGAAGCCCCTAACACCCTCTGGTCAGAATCTTAAACCGGGTCGCATCTCCTTAATTTTGCTAACTCTTCACAAGTTTGCCATTTTTATTCAGCAGTTGGTAATCTGTAAATTATGACCAGAGTCCATATATGTGCCTGGAACGTTTTGCAGTTTAGAAGCTGGTTTCGAAATATCTAGCTTACCATTATACAATCTATCTGAAAACTTCCAGTGTTTCCAGGTCTCTTCCACATAAACGAGGGTGTTCAATAAGTAACGCAACACATTTCATTTTCTCAGCCTATTTCAGTTGACAAAATGTAAAATTTGTTGTGGGACATTGTGGAATTTCCTCGTTTCAGCTTCTACAATTTTGTGACATTCTGACGATGACTGTGTTCCAAGTGAAGAGCTGTCATTGAGTTCCTTTTGGAGGGAAACCAGAGCATTCGAGATATTCACAAGTGCTTTTAGAACGTCTAAGAAGACGTGGCAGTGAACAAAAGCATGGTGAGACATTGAAACATGGGTTCATCACTTTCAACCAGAAACAAAATGGCAATCCGTGGAGGGGTGCTATGCCATCTCTCCTCTGAAGAAAATATTCAAAGTTGCACCTTCAGCTGGTAAAGTCATGGTGACGGTCTCCTTGGATTCTGAAGGGGTTATTCTGTTTGCCCTCCTCCTTCAGGTGGAACAATGCACTTTGAAGTGCATTTTACTATGTTGAGGAAATTGAAGGAATCACTTCGTCGTGTTCGTTGCCACAAAAATGCAAATGAAATTTTCCTTCCCCATGACAACACAAGGTCTCACACAAGTCTGCGCACCTGAATGGAGCTCGCAAAACTTCATTGGACTGTTCTTCCTCGTCCACCCTATGGCCCCAGTCTCGCACCTTCTGACTTCCGTCTGTTTGGTCCAATGAAGGATACATTCTGCAGGAAGTAGTACATGAATGAATGATTGGGAGGTTATGACTGCAGCAAGATGTTGACTCCAATGTCGACCAGGAAGATGGTACCATGCCCCATGTGGGCATACAGGCCTTCCCAGTAAGATGGCATAAGGCTGTTGCATTGAATGGGGATTACATTGTAGCCAAAAGAGTGGGGAATAATATAGGGTTTTGGAATACTGAATAAAACCAACCTGCTTACAGAAAGAAATATGTTGCATTACTTATTGAACATCCCTCATACAATCTTCATTTATGATTTTCAAACCAAGTGTTAGCAGTGATTAAGGCAGTTTCTCCTTTATTCCCTTGGATATGTTTCGCTTACATTTCTTGTCAGTTTTAAAATTTGCACAAGAAAATAAAAATGTGCAGAATTATCAAAAGGGCATTTTTAATTATAGTAGCAAGTAAGGCACAAGCAGTCTAGCACATAATGTGCAAAATAGATATAGGTTCTTTAACTGTTGGGAAAATCTCCATTAAATGGGTATTTAATTAGTCACAAGTTAGTTTATATTTCTGTTAGTTACATTATTTACTGTCCGCTCCTTCTGTATCACATTTTTTCTACTAGCTTTCAAGGAATTTAGTTTTGTTCTAAAAGCTAAGTACAATAGTTTTTTTGTGTCTTGTAGTGTTGGAAAGATTACTGTTTCAGCTGTGATATGGGCAGACTACTGTACCTATTTTCTCATGATAGTAAGCCACATACAAACAACTTACGAGTTTATTTCTTTTGTTATATGTTATGTATTCATGTTCTGACTTTAAATGTATCACAAATGTGGTTACACATTCAGACCTGCAGACCACCTACCATTTATAATTAGTACTTTATTTATATACACTGTGCTATCGTAATTCTCACTGGAGTGATATATTCAAGGTTTGCAAGTGGAACAGTTTTGGTAACTTAATTTTAAACATATTATTCATATTTCCATGATGACTGTTTTCAAGGAATGATCACTTTTCAGTTACAGCAAGATGTGGGTAAGTAATCATTCCCAGATGATAATGTTTAGTCAATATACTGTCAGTAAAATGGGTACAAGGGCATGCTGTGTATGTGGACATCCAAGGAAGGGGATCTTCTACAAGCAACTGTGTTGCTGTGGTGTGGTACAGTACATGTATATATACAGATATTTTTTGTGCATCACTCAGACACTCATCCAGTGTAGAGGCTCTAGAATTTTCTTTTTTCTCCTGATTACTGATATATACTGTTGCAGTTTAATACTTTATTTTATGCTCTAAAGTGTGTCTTCATAATTTCCAATATGCTCACATTTTTCCCTATTGTTGCTGTACATTATCTTGAAATTCTTACATTATTATGAAATGAGTACCACCACATTACTATTTTACTTGTTTTACCTAAGAACACCAGAAAATATTCAGATGAAAATGAGCCTCTACATTGCTGAAATGCTTGTGTGGTTGCACTGCCTTCTGGAAAACATGAAGGCCTGGATCCAGAAGGCTCATGTCATTTGTTATAACTGTGCTTGTCTCTTCTCATGGGTCAGTCGGTCAGATCGAGAGAGTTTTCTCGGCAGCCAGTCACAAGAAGGTTTGGGACCATTTCACCAAAGCCCAGAGAAAGAACATAGAGATGTGGAAGAAACAAACAGCGGTATGTATAATGTTCGTAGCTTGTTTGTCTGTATGTGCTTGTCAGAGAGGTTGAAGCAGTAACATGCCAATTTTATCCTATACCTCAGTTACATTAGTTCCCTTTGCTTTTCCATGGAAATTTTAGTTGTTGCTTGAATACTGTCTTATAGCAAAAATATATAAATATAAAATATGCCAATCAGAAGTAATTGAAATCTATTTTGAGTTTGCCTCACTCACATGGTAGTGATGTGAGATGACTGCAGAAGAAAACAACTGAAGTATCACTTTAAGAATCAGTAGAAGATGATTCTTGAATGATGCCATTTTTGGATTGTAGTTGGATCTGGCCAGAGAATTGCTTCTTTATTTCAGTAGACGATCTTAACATCACTTCCACCATCTGAAGACAGTCATAGGGTTGTCTGACCAATTTCTGTTGTATTGTTATGACTAGATCTGACTACAATCCTAAATACTGAAAACTAGAAAATCAATCTTGTGTAATATGTGATGAATTTAAAATCTATTTTCTCCGTTCCTCAGTCACTATGTCTCTTCTGGAGTAAAAATATCTAATGTGCATTTTGATAACGTAACTCTGTTGATTAACAGTTAAATAAAGTTTATTAACTTTGTAACAGAAGAATGAGCGAGTATAGTCAGTAACTGAAAGTCAAAAGCCTATAGAAATTGTGTGTCTCAACTCTGCATATATATAACTTTCTTGAGTTAGTGTTGATATCTATCCTGGTAAGGCTCCAGTGACACTATTACAGACATTTAGTTTTCATGGTTTTCAAATTAAATATATGGAACTGAACCAAATTAGAAGTTCTAGCATTGTTAAAGTTGTCATATACTGGATGATGTATTCTTTAGCTAATTCATTCATCAGGTGAGTTTTTCTTCCTTTTTCACATGACACTATGGTACGTCATGTTACTGAAACACCGACTGAATTATGTTTAAATTCCAGAATATGTGTTCTGTATGGTAGCGAGACATGTTGCAAAAGAAAATCATCAGCAAATTGGTAAGAAAATATTGTAAAAGCATCTTGAGGTTGTTATACTTCCTGTGAAAGGTGGGTATATTTTGAGAAATTTTATATTGAGTGTATAATTTTGCACAAATTCCCTGCAAGGTTTTTACTGGTGCTCAGTGAGAACTCATCCACACAGTTGTGAGAGCATTAGTTGTGATTAAAGTTTGGTGCCAGGCTACACATTTGTTCAGCATTTATTTCATTTAATGCATTTGAATTATTTGTAACAATTGACAGTGAAAAGTGTGGAAAATATTCAGACATTGATACTTACACGTTTTGAAATTTCCCGGATTCCAGAGTAAGTGCCATATTAGGTCATTTGTAGATCATTTCAGCTTCATTTTGTTGTGTGTGTGTGTGTGTGTGTGTGTGTGTGTGTGTGTGTGTGTGTGTATTTTGGAGGTCATTTGTAGATCATTTCAGCTTCATTTTGTTTTGTGTGTGTGTGTGTGTGTGTGTGTGTGTGTGTGTATTTTGGAGGGGGTTGGTGCATACAAGTGTGTGTACACCCCATAGTTCTTCGAGCTGCTATGCTGATTGGTGACAGTTCCAATGACATTTAAGCCTATGTGTGTGGAGGGGGGTGGCTTTAGGAAGGGGTGCCATGTAAGCCATAACTCTGGGAAGCTTCGACCATTTTTACACCAACTTGGTTAGTGACTTAATTTCTAGGGAGAAAGGAGACATGTTGTGAAAGTAGGACTCTGAGTATCCCTGTTTGTGGAGATCGGGAGGACAGGGGGGGGGGGGGGGCTGGAAAAGCAGTGAAAGCAGTGACATGTATGGCTAACTCTGCAATGCCTGAGCAGTGTCAACCAAACATTTTATGAGTAAGACTTCCTATTTGCAGGAAAAAAAAGGAATTGTGATGTTGTACACTTGCTAGCACTTGTAGGGAAGGGACAAGGGTAGTGGATAAGTGGGGTGACATGTTAGCGTAAATCTAGAGTACCTGGAACAGTTTTAACCATACTTACTGGAAATATATGCTGTGACCTTGGGGGGGGGGGGGGGGGAGGAGGTCAAAGAGATAAGGCATTCTAGTACTGTAGTATTGCTAGGAGTGGGTCCGCCCCGGTAGCTGAGTGGTCAGCGTGACAGACTGTCAATCCTAAGGGCCCGGGTTCGATTCCCGGCTGGGTCGGAAATTTTCTCCGCTCAGGGACTGGGTGTTGTGTTGTCCTAATCATCATCATTTCATCCCCATCGACACGCAGGTCGCCGAAGTGGCGTCAAATCGAAAGACCTGCACCAGGCGAACGGTCTACCCGACGGGAGGCCCTAGCCACACGACATTTCCATTTTTGCTAGGAGTGGGAAGGGGGTGGAGGGCGAATCAGATACGAACTAGAAATTTTTTTTTAATTTATTTAACCTTCAGAAGAATTCATATACACAAGCTTATTTTTCTATATAGCCTCTTGAATGGGATATAAATTTTTACCAGCAGATAGGTTGTTTCTTGGTCCTGCTTTTGTAAACTGAATGTGACTGTGACAGCAGCCAGTTACCCACGAGCATTTAGAAAGCACGCTTATCATCAAATATGTCTCTGCTGCTTGCTTCCTTTAGTAGCCCAAACAAATGAAAATCCATACTGCAGGGAGAGAATGTTCTAATGTGGTCCAGAACAATTCCTAAATTTTTACTATGTGTGGTTGAGCATTGGGACCCACTTTGCAGACATCTGAGCACTTAAGTATCTTATGCCAACCTCATAGTGATTTCAGCTACTGTTATTTGGTGATAGTCTGAAATAAGCTGATTAAAAATGTGAATATTCTCCTCAGTCATGCTGATGCTAGGGTAACATCAGTGAGCTGCATTCTCAGCTATTTCTTGTCATCACAAAAACTGTTTGTGCCATACATACACTTCTCCCAGGGTGCTTTCCCTGAACTGTGTGGCAAGTCTCTTCAAAATTTTGGATGGTTTTATGCCTTCTGTTGTGAGAAACTTGATTATAATGCGTTGCGCAACAGATGAAGTTACCTCTAGCTCTGGCATTGCTATTGTGACTAAATAAGCAATACGAAAACAATCATTGGAAGCAAAAGTTTCATGAAACAAAAATTCTGGTTTGTATTTGATTGTCTTCTTGTATATTAAAATGATCAGTAAATCTTAACAACCTTGTTACACATATCACTTACTACCAGGGAAAACAATGACATTTTAGAAGACAGAGAGAAACTAGACTAGTGGTGATTTTTTAGCCAATATGTACGCCACCAGTCATGGGCAGAAGTGGATTTTTATGATGTCTTTGTCTCCAGTCAGGCAGACGGATCTCCCCATAATAATTTATAACTCTCTCTCTCTTATTACCTAATAGAATCCTTGGACAGCACACATTACAGTATTACTTCAGGTAAACTGTAGGTAACCTGAGTAATGCTTTTAAATGATGTCCATCATATCAGGATCCAACATTACATAACCTCATTTTTTCTTTCATCCTTGATTGACATCACAAGACCCTTAGACACTCTCCTGTATTCTATAGTTACAGTCTGCTCAAGATATCTGCCCTGAGTGCCAAGCATTCCTAGTGAGACGTGGATTGTTAAGGAAAGGGCCACTTATCATAAAAATGAAATAGGTCTTTCCAGTTTTTTGTGATAGTTATAGAATTACCTATTAAGAATAAATGGCCAAAGGAATCTGAATACATTCAACAAAAACTTAGTCATTTACCTCCTGATTGGATATTACACCTTCAAAAACTTTGAAAACAGCTTCAAAAACTGTTAAAAGATCTACACTGTCTTATGTGGAAGATGTCAGTGTACAACTATTCTCTCCACAAAAACATACACAGGAGAGCCATTTGGTGCAGAGTCACAAGCAGCCCAAATTATTTTCCAAGTGTGGCTGACTGGGTCTTTCCTACCCAACTAAGGGTGGAGTTCGTCCTGTCACACAGTCAAACTTTTAAACCAATGGATGTGAAGACTTGTCATTTTAGAAAACAGAGCTGATAATACCATAGTCCAATTGTTCAACACTTTGAGGTAGCTGTTCTGTTTCTAGATACAAGTCACTTCAACCATAGAACAATTTCCACTTGGTTAAAGTGTCCATGGAATATCACAGAGCCTTCTTTATCTTGTGCTGCTTTTTGCTTGCACTCTTACCAGAAGACATCCTCATGTCTACATTGAAAAGGCTGGCACACTTTTTTCATATGTAGCCAGAAATGTGGTTTGTCTGGTTTTATAACATATTGTCAGTCCTTGATGGACCACTGTAGGTGTCTCATCACGCACTGTAATTGGGCAACCTTACAGTCAGGAGTGTGTAAGGTTCTATTACATGCATCTTAGAAGTAACATACTCCCTTTGTGAGAAAAGTTCCAGGACAGGCGTGTGGTTTTTTTTTTTTTTTTTTTTTTTTTTTTTTTTTTTTTTTTTTCCCCCCCCCTTTCTCAAAGAAAATTGCACTTGCTGAGCAATGATCCTAGCTCCTATCACAGAAATCCCCTTAACTATCTACACACAGTTGTAAACATTTCTAGAGATCTTGGAAGCAAGCAGGGAAATTTTCAGCTACAATGCTTGTAAGCCCATTTTTCGCAGCCTATTGGATGTCTGTGATATCTTGATGAACCTTTCTTGTATGTTGCCTTTTCATTTGTTGAAACAAGAAAAAATTGCAAGCCGGGAGGTCAGGCGAATATGGTAAATGCAGGATGGCAGTAATAGAATGTCTGGCCAGATACTTGGTAACAGATAAAGCAGCGTTGGGTCATGCAATATCGTGCGGTAAGAACTAGTCCTGGGAATGCCACAAATCAGGACGGCACTGTTGAAATGCTTGTCACAAACATTTCAGGACTTCGCTGCAAAGAATTTGGTTCACTTTTTGCCCTGGAGGAACATACTCATGGCGAACTAATCCTTTACCACCAAAGAATGCAGTCAACATTGTCTGTGTTCTCGAAGGTTGTCGTTTGAATTTTTCCGAGGCTGATGATCCAGGACTCTGCCATGCACCACTTTGATGCTTTGTACGAGGTCGTACTGGTAGCACCAACTTCCATCTCCAGCAGTAATCTTTGACAGAAATATGGGGTCATGTCTGGCTCTATCCAGTAGTTCAGCAAAAATTCTTCGTCTTTCCTCTTCTGTTCATCTGTTGGTGTGTGAGGGACAAGTTTTGTATTAAGTTTCCATTTCCATAAATCTTTGTATGAAATCTTATGAAACACATCATGATTCAAATTAAGTTCTTCTGATATTGCACGTACAGTTACATGATGGGGTTTCTTGCTATAACTAGCTTACGCACTGCTCGTTTGCATCTGCATTTGCTGCAGACGGGTGACCAGCTCTGCAATCATCTTGCAATGGATCTCTGCCTTCACAAAACCTTTTGTGCCACCAAAAACATGATTTCTTGAATGTGCCTTGCCTACATATGCTTGCTTAATCATTGTCCACATTTTACTAGGGATTTTCCTGAGCTTAATGCAGAATTTAATGTTCACTCTGGTCACAATCAGCATTCATTGTGTCATCATAATTAATGTCCCAAGAACCCAAAAAGTGTTTTGTTAAACACAGCCATGCCACCTAGTGAGTTTGTGTGGAAATATTGCCAAGGCCATTTCAAGGAAGCACACATGCCATGTAACATAAAAACAACATCTATTCCTTTTTAGTATTGCAAACTCGGAAATAAATAAAAAAGACCTGGAACTTTCCTGAGAAAGAAAGTATTATGCAATTTCAGTGGAAATATTCAAATGGAATCAGGTCTAGAAGGCAGAGAATTGACATTCCACAGTTCTAATCCTCTCCGGACTAAGCCATATGTGTTAGTCCATTATGATGATTTTTCAGTTGCAGCTACATTCTGAATTTTCCATAGATCTGAATGTTTGTGGTTGCTGATAAACTCCAAGAACAAACACAGAAGTATGCTTGTAAAATCTGCCACTTGACTCGCTGGACGATTTTTGATATGCCAAATAGTAATCACTCCATTTTGTCACTCTTTCACATTGGCCTTACATTCTTCCTTACACACTGTGACTGAGACAGGTGTTGAGATGCAACACCATCATAATAAAAGGGGGGGGGAGAGAGAGAGAGAGAGAGAGAGAGAGAGAGAGAGAGAGAGAGAGCAGAAGAAGAAGACTGTAAAGTTACTGTTAACCAAATGTTTGTTTGCAGGGAGAAGGGGTGTACATTTATTTCAACTTCTCTTCTCATGATATTTAGTTTGAAATTTCAAGGGGCATAAATAAATTCATATCATGAGCAACTAGTAAACTGCCTAGTAGTCAGCAAGCAGCATCTTCACAAAATGTGAAATCCAAGAAGTAATACAGTATACTTCTCACTCTCACTTTCCTGCATATGTTTACAATTCTCTCTCTCTCTCTCTCTCTCTCTCTCTCTCTCTCACACACACACACACACACACACACACACACACACACACACACGTACTCACTAACTCAGTCTTTTTGTAAAGCTTTATAGTATAAAAATAGGATAAATATCACTCAAGATGCTATGAATCATGTAACCTATGCATTACTTTCTGTATTCACTGAAGCATTTAAGAAAAAATATCTTGAGTTTGCAGTGTGGAATGTCTTCCACACACAACAAGAATTAGTCATAAGTTAGTGAAATGTGTCTAGTTTTCTGTGTTCTTACAAGTGTTGGAACAGTGGTTCTCAACTGATTTAATTTTTTGGACATTTGTTTAGACAGCAGTGTAACTTGCAAAAGGCTCTGGCAGCTTACTTCAGTCACATTTTATAAGTATCATTTCATGGAAATTGCAAGTTTTCTTAACCACTGTCAGTGGAAAGATAACATACCTGGTGCCACTAAAAATATACTAAAAATATCACTGCCTTATTCATACCTCATGACTTAACCATATTCAGAGTACCTGATATGAACTTGGTGCATCTGTATTTGAAGTGACAGTCGCAATGTTTGTGCTTTCTGTAATTTTTAGTAAAATATTTACTTAAATGTGTGGTGTATAACTAACAATGTGCTGCACTCCTAATGAGTTCATTTCATGACACTCCTCCACTTAATGTTAATAGACTGTCATAACTTTTGAAGTCAGAAATAAACATGAAGATAATTTATTGTTTTATTGCATCATAAACTTCTTTCATAATTTTATGCAAACTTTTTTCTGGTGTATGATACCAGAACATTTCTGCACTAAATTTTGATTTCCTTATAAACTGCTTAAGAGTGTTTTGGAGCAGCTAGCATTGTCCTGAAAGCCTATGGTTACATTAGACAGTGTCCTGGGATTTTTTTGTGGTACTGACGGTTAGCGTTGCAAATGCAAAAATCTGTGAACAACTAATTTTGCAAAGTATTTCCAAAATTTAATAATTCTTTATCAGTATATCAGAATTACATGGTAAATTTTCAAGTGTGCCATGGACATGAGTGGGTCATTTTTTCTGTAAAATTAGTTAGATAAATGGAAACACAGGGGTTGATTCTAAATCAAGAAGTCAAATTATCATTATCTAAATTATCCATTGTGGTCATATTTTCATGAATGGAGTTAGCATATCTGTGAAAATCATTTGTGATAGACAACTTTATCATAACCACCTGTAACTAGCAATTTAATATGCATTGTATTTTTAATTGTAGTAAATCTACACTGATAGATAACCAGGTCATTACCAGACAAAATACAGAATTTGTTAATATCCAGGGAACTATAACAAATTAATAATTTTACATGTAATGTTTTTTGAAACAACAGTGTGCTTTTTGAACTTTTACTTAACAGTCAAAATTGTCATCATCTGATAACATTACAAAAGTTTATAAAATACATAATTTTTATAAAATATATAATTTCATATGGAACATGTATAAGTCTTAAATGAGAGTCCATCAGTGCAGTACCTGTATCAGTTTGTACCAATACTACACGCCAACGTCATGTTTCAGGATGACTGCTCCACTAGCAGCTGGCATATACACTATGTAATCAAAAGTATCCAGACACCCCTATAACATACGTTTTTCATATTAGGTGCATTGTGCTGCCACCTACTGCCAGGTACTCCATATCAGCGACCTTAGTCATTATACATCGTTAGAGAACAGAATGGGGCGCCCCGCGGAACTCGTGGACTTCGAATATGGTCATGTGATTGGTTGTCACTTATGTAACACATCTTAACGTGAGATTTCATCACTTCTAGACATCCCTGGGTCCACTGTTTCCGATGTGGTAGTGAAGGGGAAACATTGAGGGACACATACAGTACAAAAGTCTGTTGACTGACAGAGGTCGCCGCCAGTTGAAGAAGCTTGTAATGTGTAACAGGCAGACATCTGTCCAGACCATCACACAGGAATTCCAAACAGCACCAGGACTCACTGCAAGTACGATGACAGTTAGGCAGGAGGTGAGAAAACTTGGATTTCATGGTCGAGCTGCTGCTCATAAGCCACATATCACGCTGATAAGTGCCAAACGACACCTCGCTTGGAGTAGGGAGTGTAAACATTGGACGCTTGATCAGTGGAAAAACATTGTGTGGAGTGACGAATCATGGTACACAGTGTGGCAATCCGATGGCAGGATATGGGTATGGGGAATGCCCGGTGAACGTCGTCTGCCAGCATGTGTAATGCCAACAGTAAAATGCGGAGGCAGTAGTGTTATGATGTGGTCATGTTTTTCGTGGAGGGGGCTTGCTCCCCTTGTTCTTTTATGTGGAACTATTACAGCACAGGCCTACATTGATATTTTAAGCACCTTCTTGCTTCCCACTGTTGAAGAGCAATTCGGGGATGGGGACTGCATCTTTCAACACGATCGAGCACCTGTTCATAATGCACAGCCTGTGGCGGTGTGGTTACATGGCAATAACATCTCTATAATGGACTGGCCTGCACAGAGTCCTGATCTGAATCCTACAGAACACCTTTGATACATTTTCGAACACCGACTTCATGCCAGGCCTCACCAACTGACATTGATACCTCTCCTCACTGCAGGACTCCATGAAAACCTTCCAGCAACTGACTGAACATGTGCCTGTGAGAGTGAAAGCGGTAAAGGCTGAGGGAGGCCGACACCATATCGAATTCCAGCATTGCCGATGGAGGGTGCCACGAACTTGTAAATCATTTTCAGCCAGATGTCCGGATACTTTTGATCACATAGTGTACATATAGACACGAACATAGCTAACATTTACATTTACAGTATAACTTGTTATTAAATTTTATATTGTACCATCTCTCTTCCATTTGCGTTGTACCATGATGAACACATTGCAGTAAATTCTTATGTGATCAGTAAATAAGCCTTCATGTCTCTTCGTCTACGGCAACAGCTATGTACACATTTATTGCAGCTACCATTGCAGCTGTCATCCTGAACTACCACAGATGACCTGTACTATCAGTACAAATTGCTCTTACAGGCTTATCGAAATGTTCCGTTTTAAAGTATGTGAAGTACCACGTGATGTAATGGAAAGGATTTTAATATTCTGTTGCCAATCTCTTCATGTATGTTGTCTGAGGAAACAACACTACCCAAGTACTCGAAATTTTGTACCGTGTGCATCTTATAATCCCATTTTTCAAACCTAAGACATTCCTAAATGTGTCTGCATTTGTATGGTTATAGGACTTCTCAATGTCTAACAAGCAGTTATAAGTGTTTGTATTTTCCCCCAGTATGTCTCATAGAGTAGTGACAAAGATGAGAGCAATAGTTGACCTGTGAGGTATAAAACCATGTTGTTCCTCCCCAAGTGTAAAATCAGCATATTTTCTTATTTTGTTCCGAAGGATGGAGTCATAGATTTTTTATTATGTGAGATAACAAGAGCACACCCCTGTAGTTAGTGCATTTCTTTCTGTCACATATTTTAAATAATGGCATTATATCTGCCTGTTATCAGCACTTTCTTTCCAAACTCAGTTTAGAACTCTGTACAGCCACTGATGCCTGATCTTTCTAAGAGATTTGATCATTTATACACTTAATTAATCTGATTCTGTCATTATTCACTGTATTTATCAGTTCCTTTGCTTCCAACCAGGCAAAGCTATCTGCCCTTACACTACCAGAATTGCATAGTTTATCACTCACAGAAGTGTGATCTCCATTATATCAAAATACGTCTTTTGGCTGCCTAAGAAGGATAGTCATGACCACAGAGTATCAGGTGTTTACAATATGAATGTGTCAGTAGCTGTGTGGGACAGTCTATTCATATTGTTTCTCAGTGCAGTAAGAAACATCAGGGGGAAATAAAGTGCAGATAAATAAAAAAATCTACCGTTGCCAAACACAGCCTAAGAAATAAATGATAAAACTTGTTTGAGCAGACAGTTTCTAGCTCACACTTCAAACTGCTGGGACTCAATTGCAGAAGAGGCTGTGGAAATTAGTGTGTGTTTCAGAAATTTTACACGCGACTGAAACAAAAATGTTGCGAGAGATGTGTCACCAATCTAATGCCTTGTAGCACTGGGGGCAACTACATCTGTAAGAATCTATTACTTTTTTGAGAGCTAGTTGCTTTCCTGATGATGACAGTGGTGGATACTGCCAAAAGCTTGGATTTTCATAGAGAAGTTCGTAGTATGGCAGGTATGCTGAAAACATTTGATACAATATGTGCATCATGAAAGACTTTGTGGGTGAAGTATTTGACCTGTAATTTTTTTTCTGCCTTTGCACTGACAGCTTCTCCTCTAATGAACTTGGTCTCCTCCCATGGTGTGGCTTGGTACAGGGCCATTTTGCACAGTTCTTATCCTTGATATGCATTTCAGTATTCTCATTCCATGATTGTGTTTCTTTAGTTCCTCGTATTTGGTGCTTTTGTCCACATACTGTATCTGCCATACATACCACAACCCTCTTCAGAATGTCCATTCTTCATCGAAAATTGTAGTTCTTGCCTTAGCAACATCTTGTGGACATTTTCCCTAAATGTGTGCTTGATTCAGTCAGATACCAACTTTTATTTTTTGTGATTCTTTTGTTATCGAGTCTGGCAGGTCTTTTCCACATATATTTGCTACTACCAACCTATGGTCTCCTTCTAGATCTTTTCTTGTATGATGTGGCATCATTCTGGGAATGTCAAAGGGTGTTAAAGGATTTATATATGGTGAAAAACTTGTCAGAATACCAATACCAGTATAAACACTACAATTTGAAGCGTGTATATAGATGGATCTTCATTATGATGGTGTCACACTCCATCCTTTTCTTAAGCAGTTGGATTTGTAGATTCATAGTTTTGTTTACTTGGCAAAAGCAAAGTCTTGGGCCAGAAGCTGCTGGTTGCATCCCATGGTCTGAAGCCTTTGCTGAGTTACTGTAGTCCACTACTATCAACATTATTTTATCTGAGCCAGAAAACTGATTTAGCAGGAACTCACATATGGCAATAAGCATGGAGGGAGACCAAGAGATGAATACACTAAACAGATGCAGAAAGATGTAGGTTGCAGTAGGTACTGGGAGATGAAGCAGCTTGCACGAGTTTATTGAAATTGTGGACAGTGGCAAATCTCAGCAGAGCTATACTTGTGGCAGTCTTGGTCCAGCACAGGTCAAAGTGCTTCTGAATTTCACAGCCTGGAATCAACATGGCCAGTTTGTGTGCTGATCTTGTGTCAGCAGAACTGTGAAGTTAACACTTTGCAGACCAAACCCAAGCATAGCTCGGGCCATAACTTTTGTGTTAAAAGACCATACTCGAATGTAGGTTGGACAGTGATTTTCTCTGTGTGCGAGCCACCTATAGCTTGGAAACTGGGCTCATTTTATATGAGAACAATGTACAGACATCTCGTGACCTGCCCCTGACTGGTGCTGCCTTTTGTTGTCAGTTCCTAGAATTATTTCGAAAGAAACATTAGTGAATGGAACAGCTGTTGTCATGAATGGCTGAGCCAATATGATTGCATTGATGTAATTTCTTGAGTGTACTGATTAGATTTTGCGTTTTGTTGTAATCCTGTTACAAATATGTCAGATTTGTTCAGCGAGCAAGAAATTTTATATGTTCAGGAGGAAGAAATTGCTCAATAACACTCCTCGAACTTTATTCTTTGGAGGATAATTATACTTTCTGTCATCATTATGTTAAAATTGTAATCTCTCAAAGAATTAAAGTAAATCTGAAAAATAAATCTTGAAGCTTAGCCCTTTTTTTAGTGTGTATTACTTCTGAAGATACATTGATTAAATAAGTGCCAGTAAAAAACAGCATAAGTGACCAATTTTATAGGCCCACTTCTTCTAAGTGGCCCGTCTCCAAAGTGTCAATATTGTATTTGGTAGTAAGTCTGTCTTCATACGTTTGGGACAGTCAAATGAAAACTGAACACTTGCCACAATGGGACCATGGAATGTTTCCGTTCAAAAGTAAACGCCACACACATTAAGACATTTATCCCACTGGGAGACGAGATGATGGATTCCTGTTTCATAGAACACAGTTGGCCACTGATGGATCTACAAGCACAGCCACTCATGCTCTTCCCTGTCCAGCTGAAGCTGATGTTCACCCATGTCTTTCTTCAGGTTACCAAAGATGTGAAAATTACATAGTGAAAGATTCCTGATGTACGGAGGATATTGCCATCCATTATAGGGGCGGGCATTATCGTGCAACAGGGTGAGTCCATATGACAGCATTTGAATAGCCCATAGGCAAATGGCAAAGCCACCAGTGGAAAAATCCGACACCTCCAGCGTGAAAGAGAAAGAAATCCAAAGCTTTTCACACAAGTTCTGGTAAAGTCATGATGACCACCTCCTTTGACTGCAGGAGCCCTCTGGTCATCGAATTCAAGGAGCTTGGAGTCACAATCAGTGTGCAGTGCTATGAAGACACTTTGCAGAAACTGTGATGTGTGATAAAGTCATAATGCCCAGCAATGCTGTTGGCTGGAATCATTCCGTTGCACGACAATGCCCACCCCCCACACTGCCAATCAGAGAAAGGCAGCGTTCAGCAATTTGGTTGGGAAACACTGCAACATCTTTCATACAGCACAGATTTTTCAGCATGTGATTTTTACATCTTTGGTGAACTGAAGAAAGACATGTGGACATCTCTTCCATCAGACAAGGAATTGCAATAGTGGGTACAGTTACGGATCTGTCAGTGGCTGACCCCATTCTGTGAAACAGGAATTGAGCATCTTGTCTCGCAGTGGGGAAAATGTCTTAACACCTGTGGTTATTACTTTTGAATGGAGCCAGGTCCATAGTCCCATTGTGGCTGGTATTCGGTTTTCATTTGACATTTCCTTGTAATACAAGTGTAGATTAGAGGATTACATTCACTGACTCATCTTCTGTGCAGTGCAAGTTGGTGAGCTGCCTATCCATACTTGTTACCTATGAGCTGTCAAGTTGGTTATTTGATTAACATATGGACACTAACCTGCAAAATACTAACGCGAATTCTTTACAGACGAATGGAAAAACTAGTAGAAACCAACCTCGGGGAAGATCAGTTTGGATTCCATAGAAATATTGGAACACGTGAGGCAATACTGACCCTACGACTTACCTTAGAAGCTAGATTAAGGAAAGGCAAACCTACGTTTCTAGCATTTGTAGACTCGGAGAAAGCTTTTGACAATTTTGACTGGAATACTCTCTTTCAAATTCTGAAGGTGGCAGGGGTAAAATACAGGGAATGAAAGGCTATTTACAATTTGTATAGAAACCAGATGGCAGTTATAAGGGTCGAGGGACACGAAAGGGAAGCAATGGTTGGGAAGGGAGTGAGACAGGGTTGTAGACTCTCCCCGATGTTATTCAATCTGTATATTAAGCAAGCAGTGAAGGAAACAAAAGAAAAATTCGGAGTAGGTATTAAAGTCCGTGGAGAAGAAATATAAACTTTGAGGTTCGCCGATGACATTGTAATTCTGTCAGAGACAGCAAAGGACTTGGAAGAGCAGTTGAACGGAATGGATAGTGTCTTGAAAGGAGGATATAAGATGAACATCAACAGAAGCAAAACGAGAATAAGGGAATGTAGTCGAATTAAGTCAGGGGATGCTGAGGGAATTAGATTAGGAAATGAGACACTTAAAGTAGTAAAGGAGACACTTAAAGTAGTAAAAGAGACCCTTAAAGTAGTAAAGGAGTTTTGCTATGTGGGGAGCAAAATAACTCATGATGGTCGAAATAGAGAGGATATAAAATGTAGACTGGCAATGGCAAGGAAAGCGTTTCTGAAGAAGAGAAATTGGGTAACATCGAGTATAGATTTAAGTGTCAGGAAGTTGTTTCTGAAAGTACAGGGCTATTACAAATGATTGAAGCAATTTCATAAATTCACTGTAGCTCCATTCATTGACATATGGTCATGACACACTACAGATACGTAGAAAAACTCATAAAGTTTTGTTCGGCTGAAGCCGCACTTCAGGTTTCTGCCGCCAGAGCGCTCGAGAGCGCAGTGAGACAAAATGGTGACAGGAGCCGAGAAAGCGTATGTCGTGCTTGAAATGCACTCACATCAGTCAGTCATAACAGTGCAACGACACTTCAGGACGAAGTTCAACAAAGATCCACCAACTGCTAACTCCATTCGGCGATGGTATGCACAGTTTAAAGCTTCTGGATGCCTCTGTAAGGGGAAATCAACGGGTCGGCCTGCAGTGAGCAAAGAAACAGTTGAACGCGTGCGGGCAAGTTTCACGCGTAGCCCGGGGAAGTCGACAAATAAAGCAAGCAGGGAGCTAAACGTACCACAGCCGACAGTTTGGAAAATCTTACGGAAAAGGCTAAAGCAGAAGCCTTACCGTTTACAATTGCTACAAGCCCTGACACCCGATGACAAAGTCAAACGCTTTGAATTTTCGGCGTGGTTACAACAGCTCATGGAAGAGGATGCGTTCAGTGCGAAATTTGTTTTCAGTGATGAAGCAACATTTTTTCTTAATGGTGAAGTGAACAGACACAATGTGGGAATCTGGGCGGTAGAGAATCCTCGCATTTGTGCAGCAAATTCGCAATTCACCAAAAGTTTATGTGTTTTGTGCAATCTCACAGTTTAAAGTTGACGGCCCCTTTTTCTTCTGAAAAAAAAAAAAAAAAAAGGTTACAGGACATGTGTATCTGGACATGCTGGGAAATTGGCTCATGCGACAACTGGAGACCGACAGCGCCGACTTCATCTTTCAACAGGATGGTGCTCCACCGCACTTCCATCATGATGTTCGGCATTTCTTAAACAGGAGATGGGAAAACCGATGGATCGGTCGTGGTGGAGATCATGATCAGCAATTAATGTCATGGCCTCCACGCTCTCCAGACTTAACCCCATGCGATTTCTTTCTGTGGGGTTATGTGAAAGATTCAGTGTTTAAACCTCCTCTACCAAGAAACGTGCCAGAACTGTGAGCTCACATCAACGGTGCTTTCGAACTCATTGATGGGGACATGCTGCGCCGAGTGTGGGAGGAACTTGATTATCGGCTTGATGTCTGCCGAATCACTAAAGGGGCACATATCGAACATTTGTGAATGCCTAAAAAAACTTTTTGAGTTTTTGTATGTGTGTGCAAAGCATTGTGAAAATATCTCAAATAATAAAGTTATTGTAGAGCTGTGAAATTGCTTCAATCATTTGTAATAACCCTGTATTTGTATGGAAGAGAAACATGGACGATAAATAGTTTGGACAAGAAGAGAATAGAAGCTTTCGAAATGTGGTGCTACAGAAGGATGCTGAAAATTAGATGGGTAGATCACATAACTAATGAGGAGGTATTGAACAGAATTGGGGAGAAGAGAAATTTGTGGCACAACTTGACTAGAAGGAGGGATCGGTTGGTAGGACATGTTCTGAGGCATCAAGGGATCACCAATTTAGTATTGGAGGGCAGCGTGGAGGGTAAAAATCGTAGAGGGAGACCAAGAGATGAATACACTAATCAGATTGTGAAGGATGTAGGTTGCAGTAGGTACTGGGAGATGAAGAAGCTTGCACAGGATAGAGTAGCTTGAAGAGCTGCATCAAACCAGTCTCAGGACTGAAGACCACAACAACAACAACGGACACTAACAACTGCATGACATGAATGTATGGATGAGACATTGGAATCTACCCTGGTTAGTCCTCTTAATCACTGCTGGTTAAAAAGGGCTCTCCTCTCAGTTTGTAATGGAGTATATGTTACAACCACAGTTGTGATATTGGAATTAGTGTCTCATTTTTGTCATGAAAAGATTTGCTGTAGCAGAGGGGTTACATATTGTCAGTACAACATGTAATCATTTATTTATCTTTCAATTACTCACTCCATGTTTGTGAGCCATACCTTGTATACATATCAGTGTGACACAAAATAAAACAGTTCTCTATAAAGTGAGGGTAGGTTCTTTCCTAGTAATGTCTGAGCTCAGATTCCTCCACTGGTTGCCATTCTTCTGTCGTTTCACATTTCCCTGCTTGAAGTAATTTTAAAATCTTGAACACTGTGCATTTTATTTCATGCATTCCACTCAGTGAAATCACACTGTCCCTATCAGGGCTTTAATTCTTTCAGATAGGGGCTCTTCCTATAAAAGAAATGTTTCTTTTTGAAGAATTGGATAGGTTTGCCAACAAGGAAAAGGTTTTTACTCTCAATCAGAGCTGTGCTTTGCATTCCTTGTTGTCATGCTGATTTAGGTTTTTGGGACTTTACCGAATCATCCAAGATAAATGCCGGAAAGATTCCTCAAACAGGATAATGGCCCAGTTTCCTAGTTCTTGTCCATTGTAATTGAATTCCCTACTTGTAAGATGGTTCTGTGAGTAGTAGTAAATGTGGTATTAAGTGTAATGAAATGCATGTGCTGTTGGTTGTCCATTATGTGTGGAAAGTTTATTTTTTGTTCTTTTGCCATGTCCAAATGTATGCTGTGCCCAGTAATAGATATTTTATATTTCCAAAAACCTTCCCCTTCCCAACCATATTCCTATAAACAAACCATCTTTGTGGTCACCAGAAATCTGTACTGATGCAGTTTCGGACAGTTATTTCAGTCTGTCAGTAAATTAATAAAAATAATCTTCTGAAGGCCTTTCCCATTTAGCTTTTTCCTCAGTGGATGGTTCTTAACAGCAACTTATATATTTACATAAGATATCTCTGAAGAATGAATGTCTCATTAAGCTGAGAATAGCACCTGCAGGAAACGTTTATATTGCTGTGTTCTTGCAAAATGTGCATCTTAAGAAACTGTGCATCTGTCTGTCAGTCTTATTGGGTTTTGCACTTTTTCAAGCATCTGCTTCATTTTTAATGTAAAATGCAAGTTCTAAAAAAGTTGTTACATCAGTTCTTTTAAAGATAGCAAATGCGTAAGTCATTGTTGGGAAATCTATAGTATGTTAAAGGATTCCACTTCACTCACAGTAAGTAATGATATAAGTACTATGACAAAATATTAAACAGGTGAGTTTGTTGTATGCAGTGTGATCATTGTATAAGTAATTGTGAAGTGCTCATGTTCTCTCTGCATGCATTTAAGTGGTAATAAGAAGCGAAGGTAAGAGATTTTCTCCAAAGTTTTGCTTGCAATCAGCCATGTTTGTTAACAAGTGGCGGAATTGTTATGCTGTTTCGAAACTATATGATCTCTTATCAGCAAATATGCTGTTATTTAAAATGTTTTTGTACAGTTGACAGATATAAAGGTATTTGTACACTGGATTTATGGTGTAAAAGGTAATGTCACAGTGAGTGACATAATAAGAGATATTTTCAGTTTGAGTGGCTCTTAATTTCTCTAGAGGATCATTTTGTTGACTGTATGGACATTTCTAATCTTGTAAATGAAAGCAGTAATAGAAGCATGAAGAAATAATGAAAATTGCCAAATTACACTGCTTTATAACTTTAAAAAAAGATTAACAGTTGTTACATTGCTGGAAAATTGGATCAAAGCGGCTTCTTATAATTGTTTGGCAATAAAGATAGATTATGCCTAGCAGGGGAATTATGGATGGTTTCAGGGGAAATAGGTGTATATAATCTCAAAACACAAGTGCAGCAAACTTTGACAACCTCTAATTATTACTGTCACTTTCTTAAACCCTCATTGCCAGTTTTGTAAACCCTCCTTGCCAGTTTTGTAAACCCTCATTGCCAGTTTTGTAAACCCTCATTGCCAGTTTTGTAAACCCTCATTGCCAGTTTTGTAAACCCTCATTGCCAGTTTTGTAAACCCTCATTGCCAGTTTTGTAAACCCTCATTGCCAGTTTTGTAAACCCTCATTGCCAGTTTTGTAAACCCTCATCGCCAGTTTTGTAAAGGCCTCATTGCTACTGCTGTAGAGGCCAAGCTGCCACTGTTGTTACGGTAGGCTGAGTTTCAGAGTTCCTGAATCGGTTTCTGGTGCAGTACACTGCTAAGACAATTTCTTCCTGCCAGTGTTACACAGCTATGCCCCAGGGTCAGGTAACAGTATAGGAGAACGAAGGTTCTACAGTACCCCAACAAATTAGTAACAAAGTCACACAAAAAAAGTTTAATTATCTTCGTGACTTGTCGATTAATGAAGTATGCAACACTGAATGCAATATATAATACAAACAAGGCCCTCAATGGCTAAGTGAAAATAATCATAGGTGCACTTCACAGTACACAGCAAATACAATTTACAACTGTCTGTCCATTTGTAAGAATTCACTAAATGATGTTCCCCGTATAAGTCAGCCCTGGACAATGATCTATAACCAAGCAGGCAAGAGCTGCTCTTCTACCTTGCGAGTAGGCTTATGTCTGTTGTCATCCAGTCATAAGCAAATTGTACTCTAACGGCAATCGGCCGAGGCAAAGCTGATATCTTCATCCTCGGTGATGCCCGGGGTGTTGGTGCAACTCACGCAAGTGGTGAGTCTCTATGGCAGTGCCATCAGCTTGCATCTTTGCACCTGTGGTGCTTTTGCTCTGGCTGTGTCTTGTTCGTACGACACAGCACTCATATTTTGTTATTTTCCTGGAGGCCCCCCCCCCCCTCCTTTTCCCCCTCTTTCTTGGTTTTGTGTGTGTGTGTGTGTGTGTGTGTGTGCGCGTGTGCTGTTGGATCCACATAACACATACTCTTTACCAAGGAGGTGTTAATATGTGTGCAATCGTTTTGTTACAAGAAAATGCAATTCGATGCATTCAAAACAAAGATGTGTTGCCATTCAGCTCACTACCATCTGTATTTGCACTACCATCTGAGACAGGTTTTGGGAGTGAGTGAGCAACAGTGTGGTATTGATTACTTTTGGTGGGTATCTTGTGAGCTGTAACTGTACCTCATTGTGGCACAAACATAGTGGATTTGACAAAATGATCTGTGATACTGATCGTGTAGAGATATCCATTTTGACTTTCATTTTTGTGTGTGAGAGGTTCTGTGCCACATTTTCACTTTGTGAAATATAAGAACTCCTACACAACTCCACTTATTGTTCATTCTGCATGGTTGACTATATATTGGCAATGGCACTAAGCCCAAAATCTCTTAAATGTTTGTAATGTTATGAAGAGGTACACTGTAAGTAAAGGGAAGTCTGGCTATGACATATCAGTATTATGAGTGGTGACTAGGTAAGAATCTGCTGGCATCAACTCTCATAAGTTGACTGTGCTTTGATCTCTCAAGTTTTCTTGGCATGATTGGTTAATGATGTGCTTTCAGGTGTTCAGCTGAGTTGCTGATTCCATTTTCATGCACAGTATTTCGATGACTGAACCTGTAGTCTGTTTAAGGTGCTGTGAGCTGAGGAAGTGAATACACAAAACAACACAGCCCGCAGCATCTGAAGAAGAAGACTGTGTTGATCATCGCAATATAGGGCATAAAAATGGAATCAACAACACACCCGAACATCCAAAAGTGCACCACTTACTGTGTTTGCTGTAAACTAACAGCTGTGCAATGGATTAGAAGAGTTGAAAGTCTCAAAGAATTCTGTTCCTATCATCTTTTGTCCCTGGTAATATCGTGGTGGATTTCTGTGGAAGGACTGCAGGCACCAGTAATTGACTTGCCATGACAGTAGTGTGGACCCATTGCTGTGCGCCTTCTGAGATGGTCTCCAACATAACAAAACAATACCCAGCAGAACATCTGTTCTTACAAAAATTACAGCACTAGTAATGCACCCTTGGATACCTGCATGTTATATTCTGAATTGTAAGGGAAAAGTAGTGCTTGAACTCAAGAAAATAATTCTATCCCATACATTACACACTTTGTAAACTTTTTGTGCTATTTGCAAATTAGTTCATGGGCATAAAGGAAGCAACAGGTTTTGATGGCCATATCCATTTGATTTACATTATATCATAAGTGAAATGAACACATGAGTATAAAGAGCCAGAGGTTTCTTTTGCATGGGAAGTCTCTGATAGGGGTACACTTTGTTTGAAACAGTGTCAGCCTATCAGAGATTTGTTCCAGTGTTATTTCGGGTGAGCATTGGGTTAGTTCCTACTAGAAGGCAACAATCAGCGTCCTTTAAAATATTTGCCATAATGGAATAGTTGTTCAACAAAAGACCAACAAATGTGTGTCATATTGCCTTGTTTGCATCATTGATTATTATGATCTGGTATTCAAGTTTCTGGGGGATCAGTTATCTGATATGGCTGCACATGATCATTGTTGACGTATGACTCCCATTTTAGGTAAAACAATAACAGTAAAACTCTTTATTATTGTCAGACACAAAAATGTAATGTGTCGCTGCTTCTTTGAGATTATAGGAGAAAAAAACTACCAATTTTAGTAGGTGGACTGTAGGGAACAAAGGATGTCACAGCAGACCATAGAATTGAAAATATTGCAGAGCAGGTAGATGTATGAGTTGTGTAACTTATCTTTCTTTTCACTGTAAATAATAAAATAGTTCAATATGATTGCAGCAAAATGATTGGAGAAGCAAACACTTCGCAGTGTATGCTAAAACAGTTCTGTTAATTTGAACAGGAAATCAAAGCTGTCCAGCTGGAAGAAGTGTTGAACGAGCGAGCTGATGAAGAAATGGAAGTCTCAGATGCTGAAGACGATATGACAAGCCATAAAAAAAAGAGCCGTGATGCTGATGATAGATCCACTATCAATGTGTTGAGGGTAAGTTTGTAAAATTATTGAAATTGTCTTTAATTGGCACTAATACAGGGACATTAGTTGCTATAATGTTAGATACTTTTTCGAACTACATTCATAACTTTTACAGGGTAGTTGTATCTTCTGAACTTTTAGTACGTGACTTAGTGGAATTATGCCTTGTCACATCAATTGCTCACTCAGTACACACAATGAACACAGATTTCATTTCTACCAGAGATTGGTTAGTTTATTGAATGTGATGTATTGGGATCTTCAGATGTGCCTGAACAGAGATGGATACTTCTGTCATTAAATAAACATATGAACGTGCTACAGAGAAACAATACAGTCCGATGTCAACTGCAGGTCTGCACGTAGCACTGTCTTGGAAGGGTATCCTATTCAACAAGGCTGGATGGTAGACATAATTAAATCTGGAATGCTTACAAATACCCTTGCTTCATGTGAACACGTAATGGCAGAATTTTGAGAATAGCACAAAAATACGGGATCTTTGTCTTCGTGATTCAGGAAACCATGTCTAGATGAATTTACTCTAATCTTTTTTCTGTTCCATAGTTTGGGATATTCATATACCTAGCTAGTTAAAATCAGTCACATAATCATTTTCATGTCCCTGTTTCTTTGTCTTTCTTTCACAGAAGTAGCAAAACAGAGTATATTTATGAAGCTTATCAATCTTTCATCCCATAACTTACATATTAATATATAATTTTTTGCATTATTAATACATTAAACATCCACCTCTACTTCAAGCGAGGCATATGGGGAAACACAGACAATGGCATGTATGTCACAGCATGTTGCATTACAAATATGGGCCCGTATTTCTCATAGTCCTCAATTTTAAGTAGGTGTGTGTGAGTTATTTTTATTTATGTATTTAACAGAACTCTTCAGTATCTTGGACCATAAATTTTATCAAGAGCAGGCATTGGTTCTAGAGTAAACAGTGACTGTTGAAATAAAGTTTGTAGGACAGCCAACACAAATAAAAATCATTATTTTTTATTGACAAGTTTCACACAATGTAATGAGAGCATTGTCAGAAACTGTGGAATTTACACTGTATAATTTACACAGTGTTTGGAATTTACACTTTGGAATTTACAAACTCTTAAAATACAGTATCTTATATTGATATAAATGAACATATTCGGTTAACAGTGTGACAAATTATTTTCAAGGTAGATCTATCTGTAGTAGTTTGTAAGACAATTAGAATTATCCACGTAAATTAAATTCGTTCATTTAATAAATTTTTTGAGTTCTCTTGTTTTCTATAACAGTTACAAATTTTTCCAATTTGTTTAGCAAAGAGCCTTGGAAGAATTAGAAATTTTTAGTAGAAAAAAAATGAAGCATGCAAATTTATTAAATGGACAAAACAGATCAGCAAAGGCCCTTTGCCAAATGTAATGGGAGAATTAAAAGTTTCATTAGAAATAAATGAAATGTACAGAATTTATTAAATCAATAAAACAAATTTTATTTGCATGGATTCTTCCAATTTTCGACAAAGTACTAGAGATGAGCAGTCAAGACATAACCTTAACTACGTTCCATTTTATTCTTACAGAAATATTCTCAAAAATGTATTATGTTTAGTTTACTTTCAGAGATGTAATTTTTTTTAAAAGGTGTATATGGTGTCAACACGGAAATGCCCTATTTTCAATCTGCTGTCATCACAAAATTAAATGAAGTAGATTATAACCTTCTCGGAAGTAAATTGAAAGCAAAGTTTTAAAAAATTACAGTGTCAAAGTAAAACACCTTCATGTGAGCCAGTGCGATTACATGAAGAATGTTTAGTCTGCACTGGAAACCTCGTGAATCTGCTGAAACGCATCCAAAGGGATGGTACCGATGACTTCAACAATCCAAGTGCAGATATCTTTGAAGGTCCTGCACTGCAGTGGTGAACATCCTGTCCTTCATGTAGCCCCAGAGTTGAAACAGGCTATAATATGAATGTTGATGCTGATTAGATTTTTGATGTACTACATGAACCATCAGTGTTCTGTGATGACCTTACTGATTTTGTATTGACTGATGTTGAGGTGGAAGCTAGTCCAGCTTGGCTTACTATTGCTATTGTTCATCTTAATTGTGCATTACATTCGTTGGCTACTAGCTACAAAAACTTCCCGCCAAGTGATGTAATTGCATACTGAACATTTGTGGTAACACATACTGAAGTTTTTACAAGAATTGATGTTTCAGGAATTTTTTTAAATTTAAAAATCTATATGTGTATGTACTCGTCAAACATATGGAATGAATATAAAATTTATGTTAGTTGGTGATGTGACTCTGTGTAATAGTATTAAAGATCTGTAGCATCAACTGAGAACTGGCATCTATGAATGCCGTTATATAATATATGAGCTCTGCCATAACTTCTATGCAGCATTTTATGTGGATATGACCACTAATAAGCTGTCCATGTGAATGAATTGTCATCAGGAACCAGTGGCTAAGAGCAGAGTCAACCACATAATAGCAGAACACTGATGAGCACCATGCTTGATTGCATCACACCTGCACCAGCTGGATCTCTCTTCTCAATACCAAATTGTTTAATTTATGTTTTTACAATACAACTTTCAGTTCTGTAAACGTCCTGACAATGCACCCATGGTGTAGGTGTAGCATCTTTGATTATCAACAAGAGCAGAAAATAGTATTATGGGAGTAGGATTTGTTACAAATAGGAAGGTAGGGCAGAGACTGAGCTACAGTGAACAGTACAGTGATGAGGTTGTCTTCATCAAAATTGGCTGCAAATCATCACAGACAATAATTGTTCAAGTATATATGCTGACGTGACAGTCAGAAGGTGAAGAGATAGGGAAAGTGTATGGGGATATTAATGCGATTTAGCTGCTTGAGCACTGTGGATTTACATTCCCTCTCCATGCCCACATATGGTACAACTTACAACAAGTTTGGAAAAGATATGTACAGAGTCATTTTATCCATGGAGCTGGCTTGATTGATAGATTCTAAGTTTGTCTTTCAAATGAAGCACACCTGATTCATTTGTATCAAACAAGAAATGAAAATCATTGTCTTTGGAATGGAAACTTAATATTATCAAAGACTTTGATGCAAAAATTACAATTTGTGAACTGGCAAAGGAGGTTGATCTACCTGGATCAGTCACAATAATTATAAGAAAAAATACTCAAAGCTGTGGAAAATGCCCAGTCTTCGAGCTTAAGTATCATTCTTAAATGTTATGGTATTATCATTCAGATGGAAACAATGTTAAATTATGGTGTGATTATGAAGTACATCTACATCTACAACTACTTCTACTTCTACATCCGTACTCCGCAAGCCACCTGACGGTGTGTGGCGGAGGGTACCTTGAGTACCGCTATCGGTTCTCTCTTGTATTCCAGTCTCGTATTGTTCGTGGAAAGAAGGATTGTTGGTATGCCCCTGCGTGGGATCTAATCTCTCTGATTTTACCCTCATGGTCTCTTCGCGAGATATACGTAGGAGGGAGCAATATACTGCTTGACTCCTCGGTGAAGGTATGTCCTCGAAACTTCAACAAAAGCCCGTACCGAGCTACTGAGCGTCTCTCCTGCAAAGTCTTCCACTGGAGTTTATCTATCGTCTCTGTAACGCTTTCATGATTACTAAATCATCCTGTAACGAAGCGTGCTGCTCTCCGTTGGATCTTCTCTATCTCTTCTATCAACCCTATCTGGTACGGATCCCACACCGATGAACAATACTCAAGCAGTGGGCGAACAAGTGTACTGTAACCTACTTCCTTTGTTTTCGGATTGCATTTCCTTAGGATTCTTCCAATGAATCTCAGTCTGGCATCTGCTTTACCGACAATTAACTTTATATGATCATTCCATTTTAAATCACTCCTAATGCATGCTCCCAGACAATTTATGGAATTAACTGCTTCCAGTTGCTGACCTGCTGTATTGTAGCTAAATGATAAGGGATCTTTCTTTCTATGTATTCGCAGCACATTACACTTGTCTACATTGAGATTCAATAGCCATTCCCTACACCATGTGTCAATTCGCTGCAGATCCTCCTGCATTTCAGTACAATTTTTCATTGTTACAACCTCTCGATATACCACAGCATCATCCGCAAAAAGCCTCAGTGAACTTCCGATGTCACCCACAAGGTCATTGATATATATTGTGAATAGCAACGGTCCTACGACACTCCCCTGCGGCACACCTGAAATCACTATTACTTTGGACGAATTCTCTCCATTGAGTATGACATGCTGCATTCTGTTATCTCTTCAATCCAATCACACAATTGGTCTGATGGTCCATATAGTCTTACTTTGTTCATTAAACGATTGCGGGGAACTGTGTCGAATTCCTTGCGGAAGTCAAGAAACACGGCATCTACCTGGGAACCCGTAGCCGGCCGGAGTGGCCGAGCGGTTAAAGGCGCTACAGTCTGGAACCGCACGACCGCTACGGTCGCAGGTTCGAATCCTGCCTCGGGCATGGATGTGTGTGATGTCCTTAGGTTAGTTAGGTTTAAGTAGTTCTAAGTTCTAGGGGACTTATGACCACAGCAGTTGAGTCCCATAGTGCTCAGAGCCATTTGAACCATTTTTTGGGAACCCGTGTTTATGGCCCTCTGCGTCTCGTGGACGAATAGCGCGAGCTGGGTTCCACACGATTTTCTTTTTCGAAACCCATGCTGATTTCTAGTCTCCAGAAAAGTCATTATACTCTACAACTGATCGACGTTAGAGATATAGATCTATAGTTCTGCACATCTGTTCAATGTCCCTTGTTGAAAACGGGGATGACCTGTGCCCTTTTCCAATCCTTTGGAACCCTACGCTCTTCTAGAGACCTACGGTACACCGCTGCAAGAAGGGCGAAGGTTCCTTCACGTACTCTGTGTAAAATCGAACTGGTATCCCATCAGGTCCAGTGGCCTTTCTTCTTTTGAGCGATTTTAATTGTTTCTCTATCCCTCTGTCGTCTATTTCGATATCTACCATTTTGACATCTGTGCGATAATTTAGAGAAGGAACTACCGTGCAGTCTTTCTCTGTGAAACAGCTTTGGAAAAAGACATTTAATATTTCGGCCTTTAGGCTGTCATCCTCTCAGTACCATTTTGGTCACGAGTGTCTGGACATTTTGTTTTGATCTACCTACTGCTTTGACATAAGACCAAAATTTCTTAGGATTTTCTGCCAAGTCAGTACATAGAACTTTACTTTCGAATTCATTGAATGCCTCTCACATAGCCCTCCTCACACTACATTTTGCTTCGCGTAATTTTTGTCTGCAAGGCTCTGGCTATGTTTATGTTTGCTGTGAAGTTCCCTTTGCTTCCGCAGCAGTTTTCTAACTCGGTTGTTGTACCATGGTGGCTCTTTTCCATATCTTATGAACCTGCTTGGCACATACTCATCTAATGCATATTGTATGATGGTTTTGAACTTTGTCCACTGATGCTCAACACTGTCTGTACCAGAGACAAAACTTTCGTGTTGAGCCGTCAGGTACTCTGAAATCTGCTTTTTGTCACTTTTGCTAAACAGAAAAATTTTCCTACCTTTTTTAATATTTCTATTTACAGTTGAAATCATCGATGCAGTAACCGCTTTATGATTGCTGATTCCCTGTTCTGCATTAACTGTTTCAAATAGTTCGGGTCTGTTTGTCACCAGAAGGTCTAATATGTTAGTGCCATGAGTCGGTTCTCTGTTTAACTGCTCAAAGTAGTTTCAGATAATGCACTTTAAAAAAATTCACTGGAGTCTTTGTCCCTGCCACCCATTATAAACGTTTGAGTCTCCCAGTCTATATCCGGCAAATTAAAATCTCCACCTAGAACTATAACATGGTGGGGAAATCTACTCGAAATATTTTCCAAATAGCGCCTCCCCCTTCACTGTCCAGCCTGTCTCTGCGGTATACATTCTAATCTGAGTTTAGAATTTCATTACTGTTTACATCTGGTTTTAGCCAACTTTCTGTCCCTTGCACTATGTGGGCATTGTGACCGTTTATTAATGCGTTTATTAATGAGAGCAGACCTGGGACCTTTCTATAGACGCTCCTGCAGTTTACTATTAGCACATTAATATTGTTATTCCCTGTTGCATTGTGCCTACTCCTACCTTGCCGCATCTCAGGAGGTGTCTTGTTGGGCCTAGGGAGGGAATTCTCTAACCTAAAAAACCCACATGTGCACTCCACACGTACTCCGCTACCCTTGTAGCCACTTCCTGCGTGTAGTGCACGCATGACCTATTCGAGAAATTTGCACCCTAGATCTCCGCAGAATCGTCTGAGCCTCTCTCTTAAGGCTTCCACTCGGCTACAAACCAGACGACTGCGGTCGGTTCTGGGAATGATACTACAAATAGTTAGCTCAGATTCCACCCCTCGAGCGAGGCTTTCCGCCTTCACCATCTCCGCCAACCGCCTGTATGAACTGAGGATGACCTCTGAACCCAGGCGGCAGGAGTCATTGGTGCCGACATGAGCAACAATTTGCAGTCGGGTGCACCCAGTGCTCTCTATCGCCACCGGCAGGGCCTCCACATCTCGGATGAGACCCCCCCCCCCCCCCCCCCGGCAAGCAGACAGAGTGAACACTGGCCTTCTTCCCCAAACTTCCCGCTGTTTTCGTAAGGGGCTCCATCACCCGCCTAACGTTGGAGCTCCCAATCACTAATAAACCCCTCCCCCCATTTGCCTGCTCGGACCTTGCTGAATGGAGTGGTCACATGTCTTCTCACAGGCAGAGTGGGTGATGCCACACGGCCAGCCTCCACATTGACCCTCCGCCTTGTGCACCATGAACGCCACTGAACCCGCCACTCCCCTTGGGGAGAGGGTCGCCCAACCGTGCCTGGTAACCGCGAAGATGTCTTGACAGCAGGGACAGTGGGTGAAGCATGTAACACCTGGGGTGTACCATGCGACGCACCAGACTCCTCACTGCCGCTACATTATGAGGCAGCAGCCTGAAGACGGCTGACCGCGGCCACCAACACGTTCAGCTGTTCACGTACCGTGGCCAGCTCCTCCTGCATCCGTACACAGCAGTCACACATCCTATCCATCCTAAGAAATCAATTTACTGTAGAGAGTTAATAAACTTTTAACTAGACTGCTAATTCACTAAAGGCGGCTGATAGTTGACTAAACTGTGGTTACTAGACACTTCTTGTAGAAAACAATGAAAATAGCACTACCTGTCTCTGGACTGTACTCAAAACAAACACTAGCACTACTGGCAGTATGGCTGATTATAGGGACTGTCTCTGACTGTATTCAAAACAAACCCCAAATCTATGGAACACTATTACTAGCACTCAACAATTAAAGCTTCCTAAAAGCAAAAACACACAGAAGAAGAAGTGACAAGTAAGAAAAATACAGTTAATACTTAAATTAATGTCGCTCGCTGCACAGCAGACGCAAAGCAGATGGCAGTTACGACGAGAGTGAAAATTTCTACTGGTTAGAACACAGTGTGATCTGAAGCTGAACTGATTTTTGAGGGATTGAAAGAAGAAGCTGGGAAGGCGACAAGAGATGAAATGTTTAAAGCTAGTGACAATTGGTTTAGTTGATTAAGAAGTCATCGTAATTGGCGAAGTATCGCAAGAAATGGAGAGGCAGAGGCAGGTAGCACTGATAAAGAGACTGCATCGCTCTATCCAGAAACTAAAAAATGTGACTGTACCAGCCAAACCATACTCAACCTGAAGATTTTAATCCTGCCGAAGGTTAGTGATGGCTGGTGAGAATGCTGCTCGTGATTGTAAATTGAAACCTCTCTTAGTTTATCCGTTCAGTAAATCGAAGAGCTTAAAAAAATACGTCTGAAGTTCGGTTACCCATGACTTGGAAATTGAATGCTACAACTTGGGTGACACCTTCCGTCATGACTTCATACCTGAAGCCAAACATCATTGCCAGTTAAATTTCATTTAAAAGTGATGTTGTTGATTGACTATGCACCAGGTCATCATCATCATCCCCCTCCCCCAACCCCCCTCCCGCATGTAAAAGTTGTACTTTTGCCACTGAACATAACCAACTTGCTTCAACCATTGGACCAGGGAGTCATTAAAACATTTAAAGCTTACTACATGAGACAATCATTTACACATCTACATGAAGCTATGAGACTAAACAGTGAGCTCACTGTTAAAGGCTTGTGGAAGCAATTGAATGTTTTGAATGCTGTGAGAAGTACTGAATGATCTCAGAACGAAATTTCACAAGAAATTTTAAATGGTGTAAGGTAAAAACTGTGTCCCTTTTTTTTTTCACCAGTGAAGCCCACTGGGAACGGGTACCAGATACTGATCAAATTGCTAATGTGATTGAAGAATTGCTTGATCTTGCCAGACAATTAAATTTGGAGGTGGATGGCGGTGACGTTCAAGAACTGCTGCTTTTACACAGTCAGGAACTGACAATTGATTAGCTTATAGAAATGCATGAGCAAAAGCAGAACATTGAACAACCTGATTCATTAGACCCAGTTCAGTCAGAAGATCAGATCAGTTTCAAACTTGACAGGAGGCCTCTGTTCAATTGAGAAAGGGTTACAAATTTTAGAAAAAGTAGACTGCAAGAAAATGTGCATTTATGCTACAAAGTGGAGAATGAAAAATTTTGCTATGAGGAAATTTTGTGTGAGAGGACATAAATTTGACTCATCAGATGACATTGTTATATTATATGAAGCCTTCTGTCTCACAGTAGCTTTGGTTTACCTTGTTGCAATGCATAGTACTGTGATATAATTTTATGTATTGTCAAACATTTTATTAAACATTTTTCTTCTAAATTTTACTGTTTTATTTAGTCTCTGGTCCCAATCGAACATAATTTGTGCGTGTTTGTATATACAAAATTGGATTCTGACTCACGCAAATTTGTCTTAACACCATTATTGCTTGGTCACACCTGTCGCATAAGTCCATGGTATTATTCTACTCAGAAAGGCTGGGAGATATGGGAAGATTTCAGTGATATTATGTCATGGTCAAGCAGAGATTCTGAAACCACATATGAGATTTTAAGGCGTACACAGTAGCAGATACATATAGACTAATATCACAATTGAGTAATGATGATGAGTCGACTGAAGGTTAAGAGAGGATTCAGGATGAATCGGTGTGCAAAGAAGTGGGATGTGGAAATACTAAGGCATGAAGAGATATGCATCAAATTCTGTGAGGCTGTAGAACTGCGATAATTATTAGCTAAGTAGGCAGTAGGCTAATTATTGCAGTATCTATAGCCTCACAGAACTTCAAGCACATCTCTTCATTCCACATCCCACCACTCAATAGGCAGTAGGCAAGATGTACCTGTCGTCCAGTGGTTGTGTCTTTGATAAGCAATCAAAATGTCCTCGGTCCTTGCTTTGAAACCTGCCACTGCTTAAATTTTGATTAATAATCAGCATTGGCAGCCAAAAATTTCCAGCATAAGAAAGTGCCCTCATTCTGCCAACGACCATGTCAGAGAGGGCAGAGGAGTGGACAGAGGTTTGGGACACACTCGTGTTCTAGGAGTGGGGAAACTGCCCCTAAAGGTGGAAAAATCAGCAATATTCAATGGCATGAGGATGCAGAAGGCAATGGAAACTACTGCTTTAAAGATATGTAACATGTATCTAAAGGACATGTGGCCTGTAATTGAAAAAGTGTCATGATGATCTCTCCATTGGCAAAAGATTCCAGAATAGTCACCCATTTGGATCTCTGGGGGGGGACTGCCAAGGGGGAGGTGAGCATGAGAAAAAGATTGACTAATCAACGAAAGGATAACGTTCTATAAGATTGGGGCATGGAATGTCAGAAGCTTGAACATGGTTGGGAAACTAGAAAATCTGAAAAGGAAAATGCAAAGGCTCAGTCTAGATATAGTAGGGGTTAGTGAAGTGAATTAGGAAGAAGACAAGGATTTCTGGTCAGACGACTATATGGTAATATCAACAGCAGCAAAAAATGGTATAGCAGGAGTAGGATTCGTTATGAATAGGAATGTAGTGCAGAGAGAGTGTGTTATTGTGAATGGTTCAGTGATAGGGTTGTTCTTATCAGAATCAACAGCAAACCAGCACTGACAATGATAGTTCAGGTATATATGCTGACGTCGCAAGCTGAAGATTGAGAGATAGAGAAAGTATATGAGGATGTTGAACGGGTAATACAGTATGTGAAAGGAGATGAAAATCTAATAATCATGGGAGACTGGAATGCAGTTGTAAGGGAAGGAGCAGAAGAAAAGGTTACAGGAGAATATGGGCTTGGGACAAGAAATGAGAGAGGAGAAAGAGTAATTGAGTTCTGTAATAAATTTCAGCCAGTAATTGAGTTCTGTAATAAATTTCAGCCAGTAATGGCAAATACTCTGTTCAAGAGTTACAAGAAGAGGAGGTATACTTGGAAAAGACTATGTGGTACGGGAAGGTTTCATTAGATTACATCGTGTCAGACAGAGATTCCAAAATCAGATATTGGATTGTAAGGTGTACCCAGGAGCAGATACAGACTCAGAGGACAATATAGTAATGATGAAGTGTAGGCTGAAGTTGAAGACATTAGTCAGGAAGAATCAGTAGGCAAAGAAGCAGGATACGGAAGTACTAAGGAATGACAAGATACGCTTCAAGTTTTCTAATGCTATAGATACAGCAATAAGGAATAGTTCAGTAGGCAGTACAGTTGAAGAGGAATGGACATCTCTAGAAAGGGCCATTACAGAAGCTGGAAAGACATAGGTCCAAAGAAGGTAACTGCAAAGAAACCATGGGTAGGGGAAGAAATACTTCACTTGATCGATGAAAGGAGGAAGTACAAAAATGTCCCAGGAAACTCAGAAACACAGAAATACTAGTCTCTGAGGAATTAAATAAATAGGAAGTGCAGAGAAGCTAAGACAAAATGACCTGATGAAAAATGTGATGAAATCTAAAACGAAATGATTGTCGGAAGGACAGACTCAGCATACAGGAAAGTCAAAGCAACCTTTGGTGTAATTAGAAGTATGGGCTGTGACATGAAGAGTGCAATGGGAATTCCACTGTTAGATGGAGAGGAGAGAGTGAATAGGTGGAAAGAGTACATTGAAGGCCTCTATGAAGGGAATGACTTCTTGTCTGATGACCTGATAGAAGAAGAAAAAGGAGTCAATATGGAAGACACAAATACAGTGTTTTTATGCGTTCCAGACTCGAAAAACACAACAATTAAGGAAAATGAAGAATCGAGGAAAATGTTAAAATCCCCCATAATATGAGCAAAAACACATGTAATTGGCATATGTGATTAAAAATTGCAATCCTCTCTGATACTTTGTATAAAATCTGACCACATGAAGGAAATTAAATATATAGTATATATAGTATAAAAGTAAATTGATATGTTGGTACAAGGTAATCGAGCTATTTCCCAACGTGCTATGGCCACACATTATAGATTCAAAATATGTGTTTTTGAGAGATCATCCTTTGTGCTTACCCAGAAAAAAAGCAAAAATTGACGAAAATGTTAAATTAAATGAAAAACATCGCAGCAGCTGTGATTGAACCAAAGTGTAAATGCAGACATCTGCTTGATGACTAACTTTGTCACCATTGCTGTTATTGTTTAGTGATTTTTCTGTGAGCCTCACTTCATATGTTCACAACTATTTAAGTGTCATTTTAGGCTTGATGAGAGAAACAGAGACATGAAAAAATGAATTTACTTCTCCAGTTGATGTTACAAGTTCATTAGAATTTCGGTACACTGTACAAAATGTAAATTTGGAACACAGCTCCAGTCCTATATTCTCACTTTGTGCCCTCTGTCACTGCTGCCAATCTTTATGATCTACAATGTGTGGTGTGTGTGGTACAAAGTATATACAGGGTGAGTCACGTAAGACGTAACACCCCCATTATTCCGTTGGCGATTGCACATATCGACAAGCGGTGTTCGGCGAATCATAGCCGACTATGGGGCACATACTTTGGTACATGCACAATAATCACAACGTTTACATTGACCGAGATAATGAGGCAAGTACATGTTTTATAAATGGGCCGCTAAACTTTTTTAGCATCATTCGAACACTCTGGAAAAGACGCGTATGGTGATGTAACGCATGTTGCTATTGTGATTCAAACTTCGCTTAAGACGCTGGGAAATTTTGTACGATTGAAGGTAGAGGCAGTCGGAAGCGGCTGCAGACGGTAAACACGCCTTGCGCGACCCGCAGGCCGAGTTGCCGTGCTCTATGCAGCATGCACGGCCTACGCTACGTAGGTAAATCCTCAGCTGCCCTCTTTTAAGCAAAATTTGAATCACAATAGCAACATGTGTTACATCACTATACGCGTCTTTTCCAGAGTATTCGAATGATGGTAAAAAAAGTATAGCGTCCCATTTAAAAAACATGTACTTACTTCATTATCTCAGTCAATATAATCGTTGTGATTATTGTGCATGTACCGACGTATGTGCCCCATAGTCCACTATGATTCTCCGAAAACCACATGCCGATACGTGCAATCACCTCCGGAATAAAGGGGGTGTTACGTCTTACGCGACTCACCCTGTATATATGAGTAGTGTGTGTAGTTGTTGCAACTGTATCGTGTCAGATTTGAACACAAAACTCTTTAAAAATGCTCTATCATGAAACTCTTGTTCTGTGTGACATCTGTCATAGCACATCATCTTAAAGTATATTTTTAGCACTTCACAAAATGCTTTCAGACCTACCTGCACTTCTGTCTTTGAAGGGCCACTCATACTCTCCACACACCCAGTAGGCGAGCTCATTTTATGTATGTTGGTGTGGTGTGGTGGTTACACTGAGTATTGGGTGACTTAAGAAGTCACTAGCAAAGAAGAGTTCACTAGCCATTTCACTAGACATTTCCTGAATTATGACCAAGCATATTCTTCAAGACTCAGTGTTTGAATTTAAAAGGTTGACAGTTACATTGTTGCTGAGTACAGTACATCAGAAATACATGCAAAAGGATGAGGCTGAGTTAGAAGTGGCACAAGAAAAGGTTGTGGCTGGGCCCCTTTGTCACATATTTGCTTAGTCCGGAACGCTTTAAGTCAAACTGTCTTTGTTTTTCCATCACTGCTGCAACCTAGCAGTAGTTGTATCATAATTACCCGTTGAAGCTAGATGTTGTAAGTTGTGTTGGCAACACCAGTCAAGGATTACTTCAGCATTTCCTCTCTCACATCTCCCCTCTCCACAATGGCCTAAAATATTCCCTTAACTCCACCACTACCTGTAGTGTGAACCATCTGTCTTTTGTGCTACTTATAACTCATTCAGTCACATTAAATGTCAATAGGAAGAAAAAGGGATGAAGTCAAGCAAGACGTTGAGTAAGAACCGAGAACCAAGGTAAACTTTACGAGGAAGTAATTTAAGATTGCGAAATTTTTAGTATTTATCCTGTGGGTTTTCACAGGGGCTACGAATGTATGGTGTAGAATTATGAAAATGGTAAAAACAGAGAATGTAAAATCAAAGAATGTAAAATCAAAGTTCCACTGTAATAATATATCGCAAGTGGTATTTTTTGTGCTCTCTCAGAGGCTTTCGATTGTGTACATCATGATACACTCTTAGAAAAACACAGGTTTTATGAATTTATTGCTTTTCACACAGATGGTTTGAACCATACTTGACAAACAAAATACAAAAGGTTGTACTGAATGATTCAGACAGTATCGAAATGTAAAAAGTTTTAGTAACTGGGATAAAATCACAGGGAGTCCCAGAGGGTTCAAATTTGGGTCAAAAAGCACTTTTCTGAGCTTCTCAAACAATTAAGTTCAGCTACTTTTGCTGGTTGTACAACTGCTAATCTTGGAAACAAACGTATCAGCCTCGTGACATATTTTGGATATTTTTATTCAGTAAAGTCATACAGAGTAGTTTTTTGGGGTAACTCATCACTTAGAAAGAAAGTATTGATTACACAAAAGTTAGCAGTAAGAATAATGTGTGGTGTTCATCTATGGATGTTATGTACATACCTCTTCAAGGAACTAGGCATACATATTTTTGCTAATGAAATTACTCATTAACAATCCATCACAGTTTGAGAAGAACAAAGATGTCCAAACTTACAACACTCAAGGGAAAAATGATCTTTATCAGTTGTTAAAGTTGGCAGTGGCTCAGAGAGGAGTTCAGTATGCAGCAATAAACATTTTTGATCATCTGTCAATAACAGAAAATGTTTGACAGGTAGCAAAGCAAATTTTAAATCAATTTAAAATTATTTCTCCTGGACAACTTCTGTTCCATTGATGAATTTCTACTAAAAACTGGTAGCCATAAAAAAAAGGCAACTAGTTTTTAAATGTAGTTTCATGAGTAGGAATAAAATGATAACATGTTCAGTGATGTTAACACAAGTTGTGTATACATATACTGTAAGCTGACTAATTCCCCATCATAAAAGAATCATTCTGATTTTCTATGGAACATGTAATTAACTAATTAACTAACATAGGGGATCCGGTATAGATTCAGAATTTAAAAGATTTTTTAAAGGCTTAAGATCAAATAAGTAGAATGGATAGATAACATTTCTTTGGAATTTTTGGGGAAAGTGGCAACAGAATGACTATTCAGTGGTGTGTAGAATGTACGAGACTGGCAATAGACCATCAGCCTTTTTGGAAAAGCATCATCCTCACAGTTATGAAGATCGCAAGAGACGACAAGCGGAAGATTCATCTCATAATCTGCTCAACAGCTCTCGCATCCAAGGTGCTGAAAAGAATAATGTACAGAAAAACTGAAAAGTAAATTGAAGATCAGTTAGATGACGATCAGTTTCTCTGTAGGAAAGGTAAATGCAACGGGGAGGGAGCTCTGACGTTGCGGTGGACAGTGAAAACAGGACTGAAGAAAAATCAAGACATGTTCATGGGATTTATTGATCTGAAAAAGTGTTCAACAATGTAAAATGGTGCAAGAAGTTTGAAGTTAGAGAAAAATGTGGGTAAGCTATAGGGAAAGACAGGTGACATACAACATGTACAAGAGCCAAGAGTTAACAATAAAAGTGGGAGAACAAGAATAAAGCGCTCAGATTAAAATGAGTATGTGACAGTTAGCCTTCTTTATTTCTTCGTTTGTTGTCCCCGGTGTCGATGTAATGGCTGAAAAAATAGGGGGTGGAAGTGCAGTATTGTCTACTATAAATGATGTAGCTGACAGATGCACATTTGTGTTTCACAGTTGCTTACTTTCACTTTTCACAACCCCCTGTATACACTTTCAATATGGCCAGTGCACTATTGTTTAACTTTCGATAAGCCTCACTAATAGTTTTCAGGCGAGCATCCACATACTGCTACAATAGTTTACTATTGAAAATCTACGAGCAGTAAAAACCTAACTACAAAGTTCACAGTTCTTGAAGAATAGAAAGGTACGTATGGAGCAGACACTGTCATTGTTTTAACACACGGCCTAATTGTGTAACACTTATTTCACAGTTAAGTTGAAGCATCGTTGTTGTTCTAACCAACACAGGTTTCTCGTCTGAGACTCAGCTGTGGACTGACTGTCTCGGTACCAAAAATTGGGCCCTTATGTATCCTCACAATAATAGGTGGTAAAACTACACATTGTTTGAAGTTAAATTTACAGAAATTACAATTAAAAAACTTAACTCATTAGAATAACTGAATACATTGAAAAATTAGTTCTTTTTAACAGTTTCTTCTACTGCAAGAGTTGGGACAAATTATGTGTTTAAATCATGAAATTGGCAAATATCATTACATGAACAATACTTTTGATAAAACTACAGGGCTATTACAAATGATTGAAGCAATTTCATAAATTCACTGTAGCTCCATTCATTGACATATGGTCACGACACACTACAGATACGTAGAAAAACTCATAAAGTTTTGTTCGGCTGAAGCCGCACTTCAGGTTTCTGCCGCCAGAGCGCTCGAGAGCGCAGTGAGACAAAATGGTGACAGGAGCCGAGAAAGCGTATGTCGTGCTTGAAATGCACTCACATCAGTCAGTCATAACAGTGCAACGACACTTCAGGACGAAGTTCAACAAAGATCCACCAACTGCTAACTCCATTCAGCGATGGTATGCACAATTTAAAGCTTCTGGATGCCTCTGTAAGGGGAAATCAACGGGTCGGCCTGCAGTGAGCGAAGAAACGGTTGAACGCGTGTGGGCAAGTTTCACACGTAGCCCGGGGAAGTCGACAAATAAAGCAAGCAGGGAGCTAAACGTACCACAGCTGACAGTTTGGAAAATCTTACGGAAAAGGCTAAAGCAGAAGCCTTACTGTTTACAACTGCTACAAGCCCTGACACCCGATGACAAAGTCAAAGGCTTTGAATTTTCGGCGTGGTTGCAACAGCTCATGGAAGAGGATGCGTTCAGTGCGAAACTTGTTTTCAGTGATGAAGCAACATTTTTTCTTAATGGTGAAGTGAACAGACACAATGTGCGAATCTGGGCGGTAGAGAATCCTCGCATTTGTGCAGCAAATTCGCAATTCACCAAAAGTTAACGTGTTTTGTGCAATCTCACGGTTTAAAGTTTACGGCCCCTTTTTCTTCTGCAAAAAAAACGTTACAGGACACGTGTATCTGGACATGCTGGAAAATTGGCTCATGCGACAACTGGAGACCGACAGCGCCGACTTCATCTTTCAACAGGATGGTGCTCCACCGCACTTCCATCATGATGTTCGGCATTTCTTAAACAGGAGATTGGAAAACCGATGGATCAGTCGTGGTGGAGATCATGATCAGCAATTAATGTCATGGCCTCCACGCTCTCCCGACTTAACCCCATGCGATTTCTTTCTGTGGGGTTATGTGAAAGATTCAGTGTTTAAACCTCCTCTACTAAGAAACGTGCCAGAACCGTGAGCTCGCATCAACGATGCTTTCGAACTCATTGATGGGGACATGCTGTGCCGAGTGTGGGAGGAACTTGATTATCGGCTTGATGTCTGCCGAATCACTAAAGGGGCACATATCGAACATTTGTGAATGCCTAAAAAAACTTTTTGAGTTTTTGTATGTGTGTGCAAAGCATTGTGAAAATATCTCAAATAATAAAGTTATTGTAGAGCTGTGAAATCGCTTCAATCATTTGTAATAACCCTGTATTAATTGCTTGGGAATTAATTAAGGGCTGGCTTTGCTAATATGTTTTCGAATAGAGCCAAATAGATCCTTTAAAAATACAGTTAGTTGTTCCTCCAAATGTTTACAATTGGTACAGAATTTATATTTGTTTATACGTCAACAATAGAATTTAAGTTACGAGACAATTACTGATTTCACCCCATAACAAAAGGTACTTACTAGGAATAGTCGAAATAAATTAGAAAATCAATTCCATACATAAAACTAAGCACAAAATTAGACCTGGTGTTATATTCTTTAAATCTGTGGGCCAACCTTTCTCTTTTATGAAAATGCGGATTATACTCACGAATGTTAATGGTAATTAGTTAAAAGTGAAAAAATGAATTTTAAGGAGACATATGGCAAAACAAGAGGTGAAGTAAACTTATCCCAGATTGCTTCATCACAAGTGTAAGACAGGGATGTAGTCTTTTGCCCAGACTGTTCAGTGTATGCATCAAAGAAGCAGAAGCAGAAATAAAAGAAAGGTTCAAGAGTGGGATCAAAAGTCAAGGTGAAAGGACATTAGTGATAAGATTCACTTATGACATTGCTATCTGCAGTGAAAGTCGAAAAGAATTCAAGGATCTGTTGAATGGAATGAACAAGCTAATGAGAACAGAATATGGTTTGAGAGTAAATCAAAGAAAGATGAAAGTGATGAGAAGTAGCAGAAATGTGAACAGCGATAAACATAACCTATGATGGATGGAGCAAAGACGACATTAAAATCAGACTGGTGCTGGCAAAAATGGCATTCCTGTTCAAGAGAAATAGACTAGTATCAAATGTAGTCATTAATTTGAGAGATAATCATCTGAGAATGTACATTTGGAGCACAGCATTGTATGGTAGTGAAACATTGAATATGGGAAAACCAGAACAAAAGATAATCAAAGCATTTGAGATGCGGTGTTACAGAAGAATATTGAAAATTAGGTGGACTGATAATGTAGGGGATGAATAGGTTCTCTGCAGAATTGGTGAGAAAAGTAATATATGTAAAACTGAAAAGAGGAGGGGACAGTATGATACAATATCTGTTAACACATCAGGGAATAACTTCAGTAGTAGAGGAAGACAGAGATGTGAGTACATCCAGCAAATAATTGAGGCTGTAGGTTGGAAGTGCTGCTCTGAGATTAGAAGGTTGACACAGAAGAGGAAATTTGTAGTGTGCTGCATCAAACCAGCCAGAAGACTGATAACAAAGCCTCAGTCCCAGACCCACGTCCACCCCCTTTTCCTGACCTCCAATTCACTCATTCCTTCCTTCCTCCTCCCCACAGCCACCACACCTTCTATTTTTCTATCTCTTCCTCCCAGTCCACTCAGAGGGATAAGGGGGGGGGGGGGGGGGAGAGAGAGAGAGAGAGAGAGAGAGAGAGAGAGAGAGAGAGAGAGAGAGAGAGAGAGAGAGATTGAGGGGGGGGGAGGGGGCGGGGAGTATTTGTGAATACAATATTTCTGTAATGTCTGCTTTTGCTTGAAGACAAATAACTGTTCTAGAGAATAAAATGGTTGTATGTTAGAATTTACACAAAGTTTTTTTGGGTGTGGTAGTAGGTAGGTCTGTGACATGTGTAGCCAGGGCATCGACTACCTCTAGGCTAGCATGTAATACTTTTTTTTTCGTATAATGAAGTTCTCTGGCTATTTAGATGATATTATGATTGTATTGTGCTGGTGCTACAGTTTAAATTTGGTTTCATTATTTTAGCGAAGAATATTACTTTCAAATATAAATATATTTGTGATGAGAAAGATACCTGATTTAGGAAACAAGTTACGACATGTCCCCTTGGATTTGCTGTGATAAATAATGCTGACTGATTTTTTCTCCAAGTTAATAACATATTTACATTTTATTGTGTTGTTCCACAACATATTTCTCCTATTAATTCATATTTGATGAGAGCAATGCAGTGTATGTAAGTTTCAATAGATAACACTCTTGTTTCTCTAATCATATTAATGGTAGATTTGCCTTTAGACAATGTACAGGCCAAGGGATCTGTATTCATGTCCCAACTCTTATTGTCCTTGACTGTGACTCCCAAGAACTTTGTCCAATTTTCTTTTTTAACAGTGTCATATCCTGTTTTCCTAGCAAACTCTTATTTATTTCTTGGTGTTGAATTCTGTTGTTGCTGATATTGTTGCACTCATATAAATATTACTTTCACTGAAATACTTACGTACTTCATTAATAAAACTTTTCCCAAACCTCCAGAATGCCATTTGCCTTAGGTTTTCTTACAATGGCTGTATCATGTGCATAATGTACTTCCTTGGAGTTGTGAGATCAGTATTGTATATCATTAATTTAAATCAAGCAGAGGAGAGATCTTCATACAGAACCTCAAGCACTCAGTATTTGACATCAATGGTTTTGGGATTGAATTACTCACTTTTAGTTTTATACAACACAAACTGGACTTTACTAAAATTGGGCGGTTGTGTGATTCAGTTATATAAATGTCAACAACATCACAGGGATATCTGTAGAGAGGGCAGAATAAGACCTTTTTCCTGGAGAGGGGCAGCAGCCCCTGCAGCAGTTGTAGGGGCAACACTCTGGGTGGGTGACTGACTGACTGGCCTTGTAACATTAGCCAGTATGGCATTGCAATGTTGTTACTGTGAACAGCCGAAAGCAAGGTGAAACTACAGTTATTACATTTCCTGAGGACATGCAGTGCTGCTGTAGACTGTATTCACCCAAGTATGGAAGATGACCCTGAATGTAAATGCTGCCCTTTTTTAAGAGACCTCTTGAGAAAAATTTATTTTTTACGTGTTCTGACTAATCAAAATTACAAACTGTTATATTGACATAAAATATCTGCCAAAAGGTTAACATTATACATATTGTAAATTTATACCATTTATTGATTGTTTACATTTTGATAATAATGGGGAAATAAAATCAACAAAAAAAGGTTTACATTAATTTTTGGATTGCTTTCTTTTCTGCCTTTTTTTGCTTACTAAACCTGTAGTTTGTGGTATCACCACTTTTAATTATCATTATCCTAATAGGGCACAAATATCTGGCTGTTCTTTCTGAACAAGTTGCAATTTCTGAGGCTGTTTTAATGGTGGGACGTGAGAACACAACTGTTTCTTTCCAAATAAGTATTGGATTTCACTTCTATACTGACATGAGAATATTAGAATGTCCCTTGCTCTCAAACATATTGCCTGCTCTTTGCTGTAGAACCAGCTGACACACCCCTTTTATTCCCGTGATACACCAAGGCGAGCGTCGACAACATTGCAGAGAGAAACACATAAGTAAGCCACTGCCCCTTCATACTGCAAAAATGAATACTATTGTTTAGTATTCATCCCTTTTTAAAATCGGTAAGATTCCAGCTACAAATGAATTCAGACAAACTGCAGTTTAAACTTCGTACGTGTTTTAGGGGCAACACTCTGGATGGGTGACTGAAAGCCAAAGTACTTGGTGTAGATTCCCATAATTGGCAATAAGATGAGATTTGCTACTCTCTCACTACTCCCCTCACTGCAGTCATGCTAGCTTTCAGGCAAGCTGGTGTCACTGTTCACCTTCCAACCCTTCCATAGTGCTGAGCTTGAGTAACTGTGAAGAACAGACTCAATATTTCTAGTGTGTAGGTTGTATGTAACAACACCAACTAATACATAAACAAAAAAAATCTCAATTTCAGTTCAGTCCCAATCTCGAACTTTTGCTTGTCCCGTGAACTAGTGATGTCTGTTGGTACTATCTTCATGACGCATCTTGCCGGTGTAATTTATTCTCAGGATAACAATTAAAGTCACTTTAATACGATTTACTTCCTTTGTGAGACATTTCATTCTGGATTAATTTTCCTTTTTGTTTCACCTGAATGTCTAAAGCTGATAACATTCTTACGTGGCATTCTAATGTGTGAACAGTGAACGAATGTCTCATTTGCAGTCACTTAGAAAATGATTACAGTCTCTCAGAACCAAGTAAAACACTAGTCTGGGTTCTGAATCTGCTAATGTTTTTTGAAGAGTAACATTTCCATTTTTCAGTGTTACCTTTACTTAAAAATTGGCATTAATGTTTGTATATGGTCTCCATACATGTACAAGAACGATTATTACAAACCTGTTCAAATATAGCAAAAGTTTGTAAAATGATAGAATTTAATGTTATTTCCTTTTGTTTTCCACAAAATTGTCAAATTTTAATCAGAACAGTAGACTGTTGTAATGGCTAGTTCATAGTTTCTCGCATATCTCATGCACTAGCGCCGCGTGAGTCAGTGTCACGTGATTGTTCGAACAACGTCGATACTGTATCAACCGCTTCAGCATATTGGGAACTCTCAAGCTGCCCTTCCGAATTCTGCAAGATAAATCTACATGTGATCTCAACAGCCAAAGCTTTTATCTCTAGATGTAAGATGGCCCCTGTAAATGTAAGACTACCTCTATATACTCTACTAAACAACTTAAAAATGTTGATGCCAGTAGCAGTAGTTTAATCTGCGAATATTACGACACTGTATTGTTTGAATGACAAATTTGAGAAAAAACCTTGTTTTATAATGGGGTAAATATGGTAGTTTAATGATGATAATATCCTCTTGGATAAAATATTCCAGAGGTAAAGCAGTCCCTCATTAGGATCTCTGGGCAGGGGGACTTCTAAGAACGATGTTTTTGTGCAGGAAAACAAGCCTGGCATTCTACAGGCTGGAGCATAGAATGATAGTATTATAGTGTGTTTTGTGTGATAATTTAGTGTTCAAAGTTATTCTTTGATTTATCGATACCGTTTGTGAGAAGAATTATGTGGGCTGTAGTTGTTATGCATTCACAGGTGGAGCCACATCACAGTAGGTGGCTGTGAAAGTAACTAATACACATGATGTAATTAGAGAAGGCACGCAGAAAATTGTATATTTTCAATATTAACAGTTTGATTCAGCGAGCCACCTAGTGTCCGAAGCAATAGGACCAATCATGAAATAAGTAATCCAGAACTCTTTTTGAATCTTATTACGTTATATTTTAAAATATGGCTTACAACACACATTCATGGGAACAACACTACTATTTCTCTTTCTTTAAGCCCAGATAACAGCAGACTGACCAAATCTGGGATGAACTTTTTCTTATTAAAAAAAAATGGTGTCACCTTCAGTTGTTAGCACCAAGGAGTGCCCCTTTTCCATTTTGAGGCATACATCATGATTAAAATTACCAGTGAGATCATACGAAGATAAAAAATATTATGACCTGTTTACTGTAATGAATAATGACTAATAAAATTCTTCAGTGAGTAAAAAAAAGTTATTTCCTATTTGACTGTTGCCTTATTATACTGCAGTGTATATCGATCCTAGCATTCCCACACATTCCTAGACTGCTACGACCATCTATTAAGACAATGAGTTTTTATTTGTATATTGACTTCCACCACACATTGTTGATTCTGCCACACTGCTGGGTACCTGGACTCTACTATTGCTGGCTACCAGTTCAAATAGGGTATCTGAGGGTCTGGCAAGGCTTCTGCTAATCTAGCTTTGCTGAGCCTGGGTCTTCTCCTCATGGTGTTATCATCAGTTTTGTACTGTACACGAGTCTTGACAGGTATGCCATTTGGTGACACACTTGAAACTGAGATACGTGTCATAGAGTTTGAATGTTCTCTTGCACCATGCCATCTCCACACCTACTATGGAACCCAGTGAGTGACTGAAAGTTCGTGCCACAAACATTCCGACTTGTGTATATTTTGTGCCCACACGGGTATTGTACAAGATTGCCTGTCTCCACTGTTAACACGCATGTGCTAACTTTGCGAATTTCATTCTGGATCTTGTTGTTGATATTTCCCATGAGGTACGATGACCGAGCAATTGTTTAATTAGTGCCATAGAATTTACCAAGTGAAATCATCCAAGGACAGTTAATCTGTGAGACTAATTCATGTTACTTTGGTGTAACAATTCTTTTTTAAATAAAAGTGTCATTTTCCAATGACATGTAAAACTGTTCTTTATATAGCACCTAGACTGCACCCTCCGCTACATTGTATTCAGTTTTAGTAAAGTAGGTAGGGAAACAGTTAACACGCTGTTGACCCAATAATAAAATCTGGCAACTCAACTTTCAAATTTGGCATGTCATTGAGCCCATCATTCCTTTAGGTGTGCATTCCCACTCCCGCATATGCACGCACTCCACCATCAGCTTTGTTAACATGGTAGGGTTATGACTACCCTATGCACCACTTTCCCTTGCATGTGTTCTGTGTGTTCGTCCCTTGTGCAGACTAGCAACTATGGCTTCCACCAATGACCCAACTGAGCCACACAACACATGGTCTCTGTTGCATCGCCCTAAAACATCATCGCTGATCAGACTGTGCACCTTGCAGAGCTGGAACACTGCAACACTGAGCTGCATGCACAACTAGTGGTAACATGACCGCTGGCAGCCCAAATCCCAGTGCCACACTCATTGCTGACACCTGCACCACCTTCTGCATCTTCTGCTAACATCACCACCTCCCCTACTGCCGCCATCCCTCCACTCGTTCTGCGGCACACTTGCCGCACTTCAATCCCCAAAACTCCTGCCTGTGGTTTTTCTCTTCAGTCTTCATCTTAGCTGGCTGTGGCATCACCCAGGATACCACGAAGTTAGCTATAGTGATGCGCCAGCTCAAGCCAACATAATAGGCTGGAGGTCCTCAACTTCATCATATCACCTCCAGCCACCGACCGCTATGACACACACCAGTGTCACATTGTGACACATCTTATGTCATCAGGAATGCAGGGCATCTAGGTTCTACTTGTCCTTGAGCAGGACTAGCAACCTTTGCAAATTCTGTGCCGCCTGATGGAATCACACTTGGTCTCTGATGGTTTCCTACACAACACATGGCTGACTCACCTCCTGGCCTTGGTCCAGACAGCTGTGGTGTTGCACTCTCCTTCACTGATGCTGCCAGCCCCATGGACATGGTGCATGATGCTGGCCACCTTGCCTGCTACTGTCGCAGCTGCACTAACCCCACCCCTACATGGTGCAGTCAGCTTACTGTAATGCCCCCCCCCCCACCCCCTCCCCCCACCATAAGCTCAACTCCACCACTCTGCATGCTGCTAATGATGTCACTGGTCACTCCCCTCTGTGGCCACCATCACAGTGCCCAGCAGAAAGGAGTATACAACATGTTCACCCACCTCAGTGCTGACACAGCAATGCTGTAGGCAACCGTAGTCCACCTCAATTCTGAGCGCCACCCTCCACACATCACCAACTGTGGGCATGACAGCTACTGCCACTGCAGCTCTAGCTGGTCTGCTAACATCTGTCGCGACATGGCTGGCCTTTGCTGAAACTACAAGTGTTTGGCCCAGATGTTGTGAAGTGCAGGGAACCCTGTTCTTGGCACACAAACACAAACACCTGCTGGGACTGGCACCCCTGACTGCTCCTCTGTCTCCCAGAGCCTGTTTGTCTTTGACGTTCACTCCGCCAACGCATTCCTATTTGACACTGGCTCAAGTTGTCTATCTTTCTGTGTCTATCTTTCTGCAGCATCTCTTATGGGACCCTGACACGGCCTCAGCCCACCTCCTGACAGCAGTGAATAACTCTGCCATCATGAACTATGGCATACATCATTGTGTACAATGAGAATGGCTTGTCTGTAGTGACAACACAGGTACCATAATTCCTGTCTGCAACTACACCAATCGCGAAAGTATGAAATGATATAATGTCTCTGTCATAATAAGACTCAAGTCCAGCAAGAGGTTTGTCATTACCCCTCACTATGGCTGTGTGCGCCGCCGTCTTGGCGGGTGACCTTGAGCGGGACTTAGCCACAGCACGAGGCGCCGCGTGGGATCCGCAGAATTGCTCCGTTTCCAGTGGTGCCATTGCGCTACTGAGATGGCTAACTTCCTGCCGCGCCCAGATAAGCTTATCGCTATGACGTCAGAGGACTGTATATCTCGCTCGTGAGGCAACAGCATGTTCATTCGACTCGAGGCAGCCGCACGCAGCACACAGCCATGCCTTACAGGAGGAGAAGATATACTCGTCGTTCAAGACTGCCAGTCTATAAGACTGTCAGCAGTTTTGATATGACACCAAACCATGGCCAAACTATGGCCACCTGCAACAATAACACCTCTGTACATTAACCGGCACCGGTGTCCCTAACCCCATTATGTGAGTTGACTTCGTCAGGCATAATCGCCTGCTTCCTGGCCTTGCAGGCTGGCACCTGATTGACAGCAATATGGAGAGATCAAATAAGTGCGCCACTTGTTTTGCTGTTTTCTCCAGTGTGAAGCAGGTGGTGTATTCTGGCCCATGACTGATCTGGTGCAATTGCCTGCACTCACACACCCATTGAACGCACCTCGGGAAGTCCACCATTCAATTGTACACTACATCAACACCAACCCCAGACCGCCTGTCTTTTGCTGTCCATGAACTCTAGCACCACACAAACTCAAGCTCACCACATCCAAGATTAATGATCTGCTTTCCACTGCTGTGCTGTATCTTTTGAAGAGCCCATAGGCATCTATCATTAACCTTTCCAAGAAGAAGGATGGCTCCTGGTGCCCATGTGGCAATTGCCAGAAGCTAAACTTCTGCACCATCCCTTACTGGTACCCAGTACCACTCTGGCACAGCTACAACAATGCGTTGGCTGAGGCTACAGTTTTCAGCACAATTAACTGCGCCGAGGCTTTCACTCAGATTCAGGTCCCACATGAGAACAACCAGAAGACCACCATCATCACACCATTTGCTCTCTACGAGAGCGCCTTCATGAGCTTTGGCCTCCATAATGCTGCCCAAATGTGGTAGTGTTTCTGGGATGGCATCTTAAAGGCTTGCCCCTCTGTTTCACCTACTTGGACAATGTACTCATGTTTTCTACATCAACCAAGGGACACCATGAGCCCCTACGCAATATTTTTGAACACCTCCAGAACGCTGGCATCATCATCAACACAGCAAACTGGATTGTTGGTGCTGGCGAGAGAGTATCCCTTGCATCATTATCTCCACCGCTGGTTCATATCCTCTGCTCGACAAGGTATAAACTATTCTCGAATTCCTGCACCCAGATACATCCAAGAAACTAGCGTTCCCACATGTTCCTCGGTTGCTACAGCTGTCTGCTAAGGCAGTGACTTTTTCTTCATAAACCTATGTCTGCCACAAGCTGTCAGTTCTGTCTTGCGACCAGATACCTGTACACTACAGCTACTAGCTTCTGGTTCAGAGAATGTACCTTGGGGTATGGCAAGGCTCCCAGCAGCCTAGCTTTGCTCATGCACCTTGCCATCAGCGATTGAAAGTTTGTGCTACAAACATTATGACCAGCTTGTGTTTTGTGCTCATGTGCATACCATATGAGTTTGCGCGTTTCCACTGTTAACAAGCATGTAGTTGTTCTTGCCGCCAATATTTCCCATGAGGTATGATTACCATATGCTCCTTTACTTAGTGCCATAGAATTTACCAAGTGACCTCCTCAAAGGACAGGTAATCTGTGAGATTAATTCATATCCCTTGGAGTTACAGTTCAGTTTTAAATAAAAGTGTAACAAGCGTACAACTGTTCTTTATACAACACCTAGCATGTCACCATCTCCTACATTGCATTCAGTTTTAGTAAATTAGGCATCAAAACAATCCCCATGTTCGTCCCTTAATCAGAGAGTGGGATAGGGAATTTAATAAAAAAATTGAAAAATGAAAGGTTATATATTTTGTGAAATGATTTGTCTAAAAGTAAGAAATAAAATAAATCAGAGAAATGTTTGATGACCTGATTTGCTATATATAATTTCAGGAATCATTCAAATGCACACAAAATGTTTCTCTAATTTATTTTATTTCTTGCTTTTAGAAAAATCATTTCACGAAACATTTAACAGTTTTTCATTCTTTTTTTTCTGATGGATAGAACATTATGGCAGGCTGCAACCACTCGCACTATGTCCCCATCAGTGCCTGGCCAAAAAACATATCACGATGCTAAGGCATTTATACGTGACTCATCCTAGTGGTCTACATGTAATAAATTCATAACCTCACACTGAAGGGTTAAAAAGAGAGACTAGTGGTTTGTTGTCTGTGATCAGGAGAAAATTAGACCCCTATAGAAAAACATGAAACTTGTTTAGAGTGTAAACAATGACCAAAGCCTCTTTCTTTGTCTGAGAATAATGCTGTTGTGTTGAATTTACGGATTTAGAAGTGTATGCAGTAGAGTGTTACATCCATCTTTATACTTACAAGCAAGGATGGCACCAAGGCTGAACTGAGATGCATCTGTGGCTCAAACAAGGTACTGACCTGGCTCAAACGTGACCAAACAAGGGACAAACTGCAGCTTAGATTTCAACAACTTGAATTCCTGGTCACAAGCCAGGGACCATGGGAAAGGAACATCTTTATGTAATAATGCATGGAGTGGTTGTGCTGCAATAGCAGAGTCTGATATAAACTTATGGTAGTACGCAATTTTGCATAAAAATCCTGTAGTTCCTTGAGGGATGTGGGTTGTGGCAATGTGGCGTGGCATTACAATCGATGTACTGGCACAATGGTTTTTAGTGTCGTCTCGTTGCCATTGTAGAGTCTTGTACCATGAGAAGCAAGGAGAGGATATTGTTTGGCCGGTATTCTCTTTCTATAAAACAACTGCACGCCTGTGTTAACAGGGTTCTTTATTACTGTAAACAGAGTGCTATGTATCTGAAGCAAGTCCATGTTAGCCTCACTGCTGGTGAAGTACGCATCCTGCTAGACACACAACTTTGGTCGCTATGTGCTGCTTGAGACAGACTGTGATTGCGACTGCGACCATCCGTGACTGATGACTCGACTCTGTCTGCTACTGACTCGGCTGAGTGACTTCCTGCAACTGTGAATGACTGGGCCCTCGGGGTCTTCAGTGGTGCTGTAAATACTGGCGGTCAAGAAGGCATTGGCGGCATGTTGCTTGCGAGTCTGTCTTTGGCCTCTCTCCTGATAGGTGTGCTTGGTCCAGTGCCTATTATCAATCTGCTTTTAACCTCTTTGTCATCCAGTGTGCTGGCGACAGCTTATGCCAACATATTACTCCCCTCCGAAATGCCGCACCAATGCTTTGTAGTGAGGCTGCGAATGACAAATGACAACAGGGAGGGAGGCAGGATGCTGGACATTAAGATGAGACAGGAGCCATAGCTGTGGAGGATGGCATACTCCCGACCATACCCCCTCATCTGGCTTGCGAGGCAACAGAAACATCCAACAGAAAACTGCTGCCAGGGCACACATCCAGGCCTGAGGGCATTTCGTGGGGTGGTGACAGCGACGGCAATGGTGACGGCAATGGCGGGGGCAAGTAGGACAGTGGGGGCAAGGATGCATTGTCCATGTGCTCCTCCTGGGGTGCCCTGGTGGCAACAGCAGGCAGCTGTGAAGGCTCTTTAAGAAAATAGCCAAAAACAAATTGTACTATTGGTGTTTTTGGTAGATAAAATTTTAAAGCTCATTTACTAGTAGTTCATATGCAATCTTGTGTCAGTGTGTAATTACCCAAAAAACATACACTAGTCCATGGAGGAAAATGTACAATCCAGAACTTGCTAAATAGTTGTAAATGCACAGACACACAGTCTCACAGGTAATCTACTTAAGTCCATGCAGAAAACGAATGGTTCCTATCAAAGTGGAACTAACCCATTGAATTATCCTAAGCTCAAAGAGAATGCAAGCCAGTAGCACTGTAAGAAGCGTGAACTATAACATGTTTTCAGATAATAAGTTTCTAAGTGAGATGCCTGTATACCAATTTCTCTTTCATGGGGTGGCACCATGTCGTCTGAGGCTGTGGAGTGTGTTGTGTGGTTTGTCTCTTAGGTGGTTTGTCTCTTAGGCAAGCAGCATCTCTGGAGACTTGGTCAGTATGTTGTCTTCTGAAGTTGAGTAGATTAGAACTACAAAATTCTTAACCAGAATGCTTTATATAATCTCAGTCAAATCATCCCTTACTGTTCTCATCGCCCTTTTCACCTTTCTGTTGTTATAATTTAATAACTAAAGAATTTCTTTATGCTAACATTGGTTATATACAGTACAGTATTTTGAGCCCCCCCCCCCCCCCCCCCCCCCCCCCCTCATGGACCTTGCCGTTGGTGGGGAGGCTTGCGTGCCTCAGCAATACAGATGGCCGTACTGTAGGTACAATCACAGCGGAGGGGTATCTGTTGAGAGGCCAGACAAACGTGTGGTTCCTGAAGAGGGGCAGCAGCCTTTTCAGTAGTTGCAAGGGCAACAGTCTGGATGATTGACTGATCTGGCCTTGTAACAATAACCAAAACGGCCTTGCTGTGCTGGTACTGCGAACGGCTGAAAGCAAGGGGAAACTACGGCCGTAATTTTTCCCGAGGGCATGCAGCTTCACTGTATGATTAAATGATGATGGCGTCCTCTTGGGTAAAATATTCCGGAGGTAAAATAGTCCCCCATTCGGATCTCCGGGCGGGGACTACTCAAGAGGATGTCGTTATCAGGAGAAAGAAAACTGGCGTTCTACGGATCGGAGCGTGGAATGTCAGATCCCTTAATCGGGCAGGTAGGTTAGAAAATTTAAAAAGGGAAATGGATAGGTTAAAGTTAGATATAGTGGGAATTAGTGAAGTTCGGTGGCAGGAGGAACAAGACTTTTGGTCAGGTGACTACAGGGTTATAAACACAAAATCAAATAGGGGTAATGCAGGAGTAGGTTTAATAATGAATAGGAATACGGGTAAGCTACTACAAACAGCATAGTGAACACATTATTGTGGCCAAGATAGATACGAAGCCCACACCTACTACAGTAGTACAAGTTTATATGCCAACTAGCTCTGCAGATGACGAAGAAATTGAAGAAATGTATGATGAAATAAAAGAAATTATTCAGATAGTGAAGGGAGATGAAAATTTAATAGTCATGGGTGACTGGAATTCGAGTGTAGGAAAAGGGAGAGAAGGAAACCTAGTAGGTGAATATGGATTGGGGGAGAGAAATGGTAGAATTTTGCACAGGGCACAACTTAATCATAGCTAACACTTGGTTTAAGAATCATGATAGAAGGTTGTATACATGGAAGAACCCTGGAGGCACTAAAAGGTACCAGATAGATTATATAATGGTAAGACAGAGATTTAGGAACCAGGTTTTAAATTGTAGGACATTTCCAGGGGCAGATGTGGACTCTGACCACAATCTATTGGTTATGAACTGTAGATTAAAACTGAAGAAACTGCAAAAAGGTGGGAATTTAAGGAGATGGGACCTGGATAAACTGAAAGAACCAGAGGTTATACAGAGTTTCAGGGAGAGCATAAGGGAACAATTGTCACAAATGGGGGAAAGAAATACAGTAGAAGAAGAATGGGTAGCTTTGAGGGATGAAGTATTGAAGGCAGCAGAGGATCAAGTAGGTAAAAAGACGAAGGCTAGTAGAAATCGTTGGGTAACAGAGGAAATATTGAATTTAATTGATGAAAGGAGAAAATATAAAAATGCAGTAAATGAAGCAGGCAAAAAGGAATACAAACGTCTCAAAAATGAGATCGACAGGAAGTGCAAAATGGCTAAGCAGGGATGGCTAGAGGACAAATGTAAGGATGTAGAGGCGTATCTCACTAGGGGTAAGATAGATACTGCCTACAGGAAAATAAAAGAGACCTTTAGAGATAAGAGAACCACTTGTATGAACATCAAGAGCTCAGATGGAAACCCAGTTCTCAGCAAAGAAGGGAAAGCAGAAAGGTGGAAGGAGTTAATAGAGGGTCTATACAAGGGCGATGCACTTGAGGACAATATTATGGAAATGGAAGAAAATGTAGATGAAGATGAAATGGGAGATACGATACTGCGTGAAGAGTTTGACAGAGCACTGAAAGGCCTGAGTCGAAACAAGGCCCCCAGAGTAGACAACATTCCATTAGAACTACTGATGGTCTTGGGAGAGCCAGTCCTGACAAAACTCTACCATCTGGTGAGCAAGATGTATGAAACAGGCGAAATACCCTCAGACTTCAAGAAGAATATAACAATTCCAATCCCAAAGAAAGCAGGTGTTGACAGATGTGAAAATTACCGAACAATCAGTTTAATAAGTCACAGCTGCAAAATACTAACACGAATTCCTTACAGACGAATGGAAAAACTAGTAGAAGCCGACCTCGGGGAAGATCAGTTTGGATTCCGTAGAAATACTGGAACTTACGACTTATCTTAGAAGAAAGATTAAGGAAAGGCAAACTTATGTTTCTAGCATTTGTAGACTTAGAGTAAGCTTTTGACAATGTTGACTGGAATACGCTCTTTCAAATTCTAAAGGTGGCAGGGGTAAAATACAGGGAGCGAAAGGCTATTTACTATTTGTACAGAAACCAGATGGCAGTTATAAGAGTCGAGGGACATGAAAGGGAAGCAGTGGTTGGGAAGGGAGTAAGACAGGGTTGTAGCCTCTCCCCGATGTTGTTCAATCTGTATATTGAGCAGGCAGTAAAGGAAACAAAAGAAAAATTCGGAGTAGGTATTAAAATCCATGGAGAAGAAATAAAAACTTTGAGGTTCGCCGATGACATTGTAATTCTGTCAGAGACAGCAAAGGACTTGGAAGAGCAGTTGAACGGAATGGATGGTGTCTTGAAGGGAGGGTATAAGATGAACATCAACAAAAACAAAACGGGGATAATGGAATGTATTCGAATTAAATCGGGTGATGTTGAGGGAATTAGATTAGGAAATGAGACACTTAAAGTAGTAAAGGAGTTTTGCTATTTGGGGAGCAAAATAACTCATGATGGTCGAAGTAGAGGGGATATAAAATGTAGACTGGCAATGGCAAGGAAAGCGTTTCTGAGGAAGAGAAATTTGTTAACATCGAGTATAGATTTAAGTGTCAGGAAGTCATTTCTGAAAGTATTTGTATGGAGTGTAGCATGTATGGAAGTGAAACATGGACAGTAAATAGTTTGGAAAAGAAGAGAACAGAAGCTTTCGAAATGTGGTGCTACAGAAGAATGCTGAAGATTAGATGGGTAGATCACATAACTAATGAGGAAGTATTGAATAGGATTGGGGAGAAGAGAAGTTTGTGGCAGAACTTGACCAGAAGAAGGGATCGGTTGGTAGGACATGTTCTGAGGCATCAAGGGATCACCAATTTAGTATTGGAGGGCAGCGTGGAGGGTAAAAATCGTAGAGGGAGACCAAGAGATGAATACCCCAAGCAGATTCAGAAGGATGTAGGTTGCAGTAGGTACTGGGAGATGAAGAAGCTTGCACAGGATAGAGTAGCATGGAGAGCTGCATCAAACCAGTCTCAGGACTGAAGACCACAACAACAACAACATGTGATAATGGTCAGCTATTCGTAATTTGATGGTGTCACATTCTACTTAATGTCTACACACATTGCCAATTGTCAAGGCATGCTCCCTTCCTAGACAGTTTTTCATTTCAGCAGTAGAAATTCATTGATCTTAACATATTTAGGAAACACATTTTTTTCTCTTATTTTTGGGTTAATATCCCCCATGACAAAAATTTTGTAATGCCTATATTTGGCATTTATTACAATTATGTGTGCTACTAGTATTATTTAGCCAGAAAAAAGCATTTCTAGAAGTGCTTGCCAGCAGAAACTATTCTTGGATTGAAAAACCTGTATGACTACTCTTGGTAGGCAAGCTGCTCAGCACACAGGCCTTCTCTCTACGTGGCATCGGTTAGACCCTCCATGACTCATTCTTCTAGTCTGCTTCACTCTGTGACACATTCCTACAATCTGCTTGATTTTCATGCATTTGGTGAAATATTGTGGAGCCTTTGTCATTAATGCACCACCCCTCCACCAAAATTCTCCTCTCATGTGATATCAGTGTACCGCCATACACCATAATTTTCATCATCATCATCCCCCCACCCCACCCCCCTTGAACTGTATTGCATCTTTTCTGTGTTTACTGACATCTGTGTCAAATTATTAAGCTGTGCCGATACAGTAATGATCAGCATCAGTTTCACCAGTTTGAATATTAGTGTGGAAAAACAGGTTTGTTACTATCTGATGAGATGAAAATAGAAGTGGGTCAGTGGATGTCAAACGTCAGATCCAAAAGTCCAAGGTTTAGGCCTCAGCCGGTCATAGGACCTTTTTTTCTGTCACTTATCGATTTTTCAACTCAGCCAGTGATGTGTGTATGTGAAAAATGCCAAGTTGCGTTGTAGTTAAGGCTCCATATTAAACTATACGTCTATGGCTAAATCATAGACATCTCTGCACTGCATATACTGTAGAGTGAAGAGAGTGAACACTGTTGCTGGTAGTTTGTCAATTGGTTGGAGACTCTGGACTCAGGAGTCCCATCAGTGGCTTCTGGCGGGATTACGAAACACATCAGCATACCTTTCTTTCATTTATATACTCATCAATAACAATATTTTTTTAATATGCCTTCATAACAGTCTTTTTCTAATGCAAGTGGCACCCAAAAAATTTTGTTACAAAGGCAAAGGAAACTGGTAACTCTGCCAAGAACAACACTGTATAATTATGCTGTAGTTGCTTTAAACCACACAACATTGTGTGGAATAAGATAACCCATGAATCTGGCTGCAGAAACATTTTTGTCTAGCTCTGTGTGTGAAGTTTTTGTGGAGATTAGGTAACTTCTTCACATATGGGTGACAGCATATTTAATTTATTGATATTTATAACTTTGTCTGCTGCATATTTGCTCTCCAGTTTGGGCATGTGTTCACAGGAAGAAAATGACAGTCTCAGATGTCAGCTGGAAGCATACAAAAATGAAGTGGATCTGGTTAGGTCTGATCTCAGGACAGAGTTGGAGCAGAAGGACAAACAGCTGAAAGTGTTGCAACAAACCTTGCAGGGAATGCAACAGGTAAAAATAAGTTATTTAAAAATTATTCTTGTGTGCATACGTTTTTACTTTCAGTTTCATTTACATTTCAAATTTCACTGGTTTCCAGCAATTAATAGAATCAAGGCGCCGACAGAATGAAGATGAGGTTAAAGTCAGAGAACTCCAGGCTCGTTTAAAGTCCTCAAATGAAGTACAAGCAAAACTTGAGGCAGCAGCAGCTGAGCAGCAAAGCAATGCAGATACAGCTGTCTCAGAAGGTGGTGACAATTCTGTGGTTGAAGACGTGAAAGTAGATACAACACAGCTAGCTCCACGCATCACAGACCGAGAAGCCAAGTTAATAGGTTGGTTGATCTTCTTCCTTGTTTTAGTCAATTTACTTCAGTGACTTAATTATATGATACTTCACTCTTATTTTTAAAGGTCGTGATCAAGTGGTACTTCAGCCATTTTGATTAAATTGTCTGCTTTATTAAATCCTTCAGTCGAATGCCACAATGACAACCAAGTGATAACCAATTCCATTCTTAGTGTAATGAAGTTACAAACCTTAACTAGTTGACGTGTTTACAGACTGACACTTTGTTTAATGCCTTTAGTGCAAGAAAACCATCTGTTGTTTCTTATTCGACAATGAGTCTTAAGAAAACAATATACTTTCTGAAAGTGCTACGAGCACCATATGCAGACTGTTTGTATATTACTTTCTCTATTTTGCATAGTCAGCAAGTCTCTTTTGAATAGTAACAAAGCCAAGTAACCCCAATTAACCCATTTAGTACATTTGTAATAACATTAGTTCCCACTTTCCAGGCAACTATTGATGTCCCTGTGTCAACATACTTATTCTACTTTCACCTACCTTCTCCTAAAAAACTATAGAAACTGACCCCAAACATTTTTAACTCCTTGAAATGAGTATTTTAAGGTTAGGTAAAATCTCACAACAAGAAGCGATAGAGCAATTAGATGAAAAGAAGCAGAAATTACAGGCATCGGCCAAACGACTTGGAAGATAACAAAAAAAGTGAAAATAGAAGGAAACAAAACCAAACATTCAACACAAACCAAAAGAAATTTTACCAGACAATAGTTAACACACACATTAAAATAGACAATCCACCAAACATAAGAGACATGGAACACTTCTGGAGCAACATATGGTCAAACCTGGTGCAACATAACAGGCATGCACAGTGGATACAAGCAGAAACAGACACATACAAGATGATATCACAAATGCCTGAAGTGATAATATTACAACTTGAAGTCACCCGAGCAATTAATTCTACGCACAATTGGAAAGCCCCTGGAAAAGATAAAATAGCAAATTTCTGGCTAAAGAAGTTCACCTCAACACATTCACATCTAACTAAATTATTTAACAGTTACATTGCAGACCCATACACATTCCCTGATACACTTACACATGGAATAACTTATCTGAAACCTAAACATCAAGCAGACACAGCAAACCCAGCTAAGTATCGCCCCATAACATGCCTACCAACAATATACAAAATATTAACTTCAGTAATTACACAGAAATTAATGACACATACAACACAGAACAAAATTATAAATGAAGAACAAAAAGGCTGTTGCAAAGGAGCACGAGGATGTAAAGAGCAACTGATAATAGATGCAGAGGTGACATATCACACTAAAACTAAACAAAGGTCGCTACACTACGCATACATTGATTACCGAAAAGCTTTTGATAGTGTACCCCACTCATGGTTACTACAAATATTGGAAATATACAAAGTAGATCCTAAATTGATACAGTTCCTAAACATAGTAATGAAAAATTGGAAAACCACACTCAATATCCAAACAAATTCAAATAATATCACATCACAGCCAATACAGATTAAGCGTGGAATATACCAAGGAGACTCGTTAAGTCCTTTCTGGTTCTGCCTTACTCTGAACCCACTATCCAACATGCTAAATAATACAAATTATGGATACAATATTACTGGAACATACCCACACAAAATCACACATTTGCTATACATGGATGATCTAAAACTACTGGCTGCAACAAATCAACTACTCAACCAATTACTAAAGATAACAGAAGTATTCAGCAATGATATAAATGTGGCTTTTGGAACAGACAAATGTAAGAAAAATAGCATAGTCAAGGGAAAACACACTGAACAAGAAGATTACATATTGGATAACCACAGCAACTGCATAGAAGCGATGGAAAAAACAGATGCCTACAAATATCTAGAATACAGACAAAAATAGGAATAGATAATACAAATATTAAAGAAGAACTAAAAGAAAAATATAGACAAAGACAAACAAAAATACTGAAAACAGAATTGACAGCAAGAAACAAGACAAAAGCTGTAAATACCTATGCTATATCAATATTGACCTACTCATTTGGAATAGTGAAATGGAGTAACACAGACCTAGAAGCACTCAATACACTTACACGATCACAATGCCACAAATATAGAACACATCACATACTTTCAGCAACAGAAAGATTCACATTAAGCAGAAAGGAAGGAGGAAGAGGATTTATTGACATAAAAAACCTACATTATGAACAGGTAGACAATTTAAGAAAATTCTTTCTAGGACGAGCAGAAACTAGCAAAATACACAAAGCAATCACTCATATAAATACATCGGCTACACCATTGCAATTTCATAACCACTTCTACAACCCTTTAGATCACATAACATCAACAGATACGAAGAAAGTGAATTGGAAAAAGAAAACACTACATGGCAAGCACCCATATCATCTAACACAGCCACACATCGATCAAGACGCATCCAACACATGGCTAAGAAAAGGCTATATATACAGTGAGATGGAAGGATTCATGATTGCAATACAGGATCAAACAATAAACACGAGATATTACAGCAAGCATATTATTAAAGATCCCAATACCACAACAGATAAATGCAGACTTTGCGAACAACAAATAGAAACAGTAGATCACATCACAAGCGGATGCACAATACTAGCAAATACAGAATACCCCAGAAGACATGACCATGTAGCAAAAATATACATCAGCAACTTGCCATACAACATGAACTAATAAAACAACACGTTCCCACATACAAGTATGCACCACAGAATGTACTGGAGAATGATGAATACAAATTATACTGGAACAGAACCATTATAACAGATAAAACAACACCACATAACAAACCTGACATCATACTCACCAATAAAAAGAAGAAATTAACACAACTAATCGAAATATCCATATCTAATACAACAAATATACAGAAGAAAACAGGAGAAAAAATTGAAAAATACATTCAACTGGCTGAGGAAGTCAAGGACATGTGGCATCAGGATAAAGTTGACATTATACCGATTATACTATCAACTACAGGAGTCATACCACACAATATCCACCAGTACATCAACACAATACAGCTACATCCAAACTTATATATACAACTACAGAAATCTGTAATTATTGATACTTGTTCAATTACCCGAAAGTTCCTAAATGCAATGTAACATATACTGTACAGTTAAAAGGAAGTCACGCTTGATGAAGGTCTGCGTCACTTTCCATTTTTGACCAGACATAACGTCTGAGAAAAGAAAGAACAATAACAATAATAATAGTAATAATAATAATAATAATAATAATAGTAGTAGTGTTTTAGATTTTCATCATTTGCCATATCATTTCATACAAAAAGTTAGGATCACCATCAGGAACTTGGTAACATAATAACAAACATAGCATTTATAGTGAATGGTTGGTATGATACCATTAATCTTATGCTCTCTCCAAACTACAAGACCCAGGATTGTCTGTAGGAATACCCTTCTTACTGAAACTTCCTGGCAATTATACAATTTGGAAGGTAGGAGACGAGGTACTGGCAGAAGTAAAGCTGTGAGTACCAGGCGTGAGTCGTGCTTCGGTAGCTCAGATGGTAGAGCACTTGCCCGCGAAAGGCAAAGGTCCCGAGTTCGAGTCTCGGTCGGGCACACAGTTTTAATAACTCACAGTCTGGCCCATACTCACAGTATGGGCCAGACCGAGTTGGTACTCCCATAATTATTTTCAGATTCACCTTCTACTCTCATATTTTGTGGGCTTATACCCAAAATGTCCTCACTAAGTTTCCCCAGTGCTTGTAGTGCTTTAATAACTGCGTGCCCGACCGTGACTCGAACTCGGGACCTTTGCCTTTCGCGGGCAAGTGCTCTACCATCTGAGCTACCGAAGCACGACTCACGCCCGGTACTCACAGCTTTACTTCTGCCAATACCTCGTCTCCTACCTTCCAAACTTTACAGAAGCTCTCCTGCGAACCTGCAGAACTAGCACTCCTGAAAGAAAGGATATTGCGGAGACATGGCTTAGCCACAGCCTGGGGGATGTTTCCAGAATGAGATTTTCACTCTGCAGCGGAGTGTGCGCTGATATGAAACTTCCTGGCAGATTAAATCTGTGTGCCCGACCGAGACTCGAACTCGGGACCTTTGCCTTTCGCGGGCAAGTGCTAAATGAGGAGGGGAGACATCCATCCTCACTTGATTAACAATCATACTCGTCACTGAACTCACAGTATGGACCAGACCGAGTTGGTACTCTCATAATTATTTTCAGATTCACCTTCTACTCTCATATTTTGTGGGCTTATACCCAAAATGTCCTCACTAAGTTTCCCCAGTGCTTGTAGTATCTTATCATGCAGCTCTACCACAGCTTCACTAATATGAAACTTTTAACTCACTCTGCCACCTGATACCCCTCAGCTCAGGCTCACAGATCTCTAGATTCAAAATCTAGTACCCTAACACCTTATCCATCATCATCCAGTACGAAAGCTTCTGAAATCCCACTTCCATCAGCCAAACATCCAAAGTCTTCTACTTGCATACATGTTTATATATTTTCATTATAAATTAGGCTTCATAAATCATGCATTTGAGGCTTCTCGGGAGCTGTGCTACGTCGTGCAGCACTGTGTTACACAAGCACAGTCAAGCTGCATGTGGCTGTTGAAATTGCTTGAGGTCATTGTGACTGTCCCAGAGCAGCCCAAAGAGCTAAAACACCAAGAAGAATCACTTCTTGGCTTTTGGCGGATCAGTGTTTTTAATTTTAAATTCTTTAATCATAGGATTGAAGGTCATCTTTATTGATACTAATAAACAGCACAATCACCAGTTACGCTTACATCCTCCTCTTGATCCCTGGACCGTTTTTGATGTCCTTTTGCTCTTCCCTTTACTTTAAATTTTGATAATGTGAATTTGTTGTTGCTGTTGTGGTCTTCCGTCCTGAGACTGGTTTGATGCAGCTCTCCACGCTACTCTATACTGTGCAAGCTTCTTCATCTACCAGTACCTACTGCAACCTACATCCTTCTGAATCTACTTAGTGTATTCATCTCTTGGTTTCCCTCCACGATTTTTACCCTCCATGCTGCCCTCCAATACTAAACTGGTGATCCCTTGATGCCTCAGAACATGTCCTACCAACCAATCCCTTCTTCTAGTCAAGTTGTGCCACAAACTTCTCCTCTCCCCAATCCTATTCAATACTTCCTCATTAGTTATGTGATCTACCCATCTAATCTTCAGCATTCTTCTGTAGCACCACATTTCGAAAGCTTCTATTCTCTTCTTGTCCAAACTATTTATCGTCCATGTTTCACTTCCATACATGGCTACACTCCGTACAAATACTTTCAGAAACGACTTCCTGACACTTAAATCAATACTCGATGGTAACAAATTACTCTTCTTCAGAAATACTTTCCTTGCCATTGCCATTCTACATTTTATATCCTCTCTACTTCGACGATCATCAGTTATTTTGCTCCCCAAATAGCAAAACTCCTTTACTACTTTAAGTCTCTCATTTCCTAATCTAATTCCCTCAGCATCACCTGACTTAATTCGACTACATTCCATTATCCTTGAATTTATGAGGGCTGATTTCTGGCAGAAGGCTGTAAGTGTTGTTTTCTATACTGGGCTTTCTCCCTTTCTGTTGCCAGGTCAGCTAATACTTCCATTTTTGAATGAGGCTATCTAGTAATCCCAAAAGTTCTTTCATATATTACTTATTAGTTTATCATTTTTCACATTTCTCTTGTGATTCTTAACCCATACAAAATCACTAACCTTATATGATACTGGAACTCCCTTTTCCCATCTCTTTCTTCTCCTCCTCTCTCCTTCCTTAATCTGTGCTTTTCTAGTATTTACTCCCAGCTAGGACACATCATCCTTACCCCGTGTTGACCATTCATTCTGTTCAAATATGGATTCCCCTTCAATTTACTTCCCTATCAGTTCTTTTGGTGAAATCTCCATTACAGTGTGTGACAATTCATTCATCACCTGCTCAAAGTCTTTTACCAAATCTAACTGCTTAGAATGTTTGTTGGCACAAGTGGTCTACATAATCTATCAATACGTAGTGCACACTTTCCCGAGGCATAAATTCCTGAAACTGCTTAACATTAAACTGAGTGCCATTGCCTGGTAATAAATTCTTGGGCTTACCTATGTTATCATCTCTTAGTTTGGAAATTATACTAAGTGTTGTTGCTTGTTTCAAAGGATACATTGTCAGTACCGTAGACAAACATTTTAAGGCGAGAAAGATGTACACCAAACCTTCCCTTCCTCTAGGCAGGGGACCAAAAACGTCCATGACCACCAAATCCCATAAAGCATCATGAATAATGGACTACAGTAAGATGTTCATCGTTGTTGTCTGTATTTTTACCTTTTGGCAAACTTCACAAGATTTTCTTAGCATACCATGACAAATTTCTAAAATAGTAGTACTTACTCATATGTAGGATTAATTTCTTTGGTCCAAAAGGCTTGTAACCCAGATGTAAATACCAAGTTGATAACGTAATATATTCATTTGAAATGCACAGTAACCATCTATTTGTTTTGTTATTCTTGTGAAATGGTAAGCTCTTGTATACTTCCCAGTTTACATTATCTTCATTTGGGTTTTGCTTAATATTTCATGTGCATCTGTTTAACATACAATTCTGATGTGCTAAGCCTAAATGAAGACAAAGGGATTTAATGTCCTTTTCATACTTGTTTACCTTCCAGAATAAATTCCAAAAATATCCTTGTTGTATATTCTGATTGGATAGCAATCCTCATGGTAGTTGGGTTAAAGCACCTGGTACCAGATTGTCTATGCCTTGGACATTCTGCAATGTGAAATCAAATTCTTGAAGGAACAAGCCCTACCTTGTAAGCCTGTTATGTAAGAGTCTAATTTTACATACTATTGTTTTATGTCTAGCTGAAGGGTAATGAAATTTAGAGATAGACCACACCACAGATAATGCTTCCTTTTTGGTGATACCATAATTCCTCTCGTGTTTGGTTAAAATTCTACTTGCAAAAGCTATTAGGTAATGCTAAATGCCTAAATCCGTGTATTTCTCTTGATAAATAAGGCATCCTAGGCCATAATCTATTGCTTCCATTGCTAACTAGGATGGTAAATTAAAATCTGGAGGGGCTGGAAGTGGTGTTCATGCTAAACTCTCCTTTATTAAATTGAATTCTGATTTACAGTCCTGTGTACATTTCCAAGGTGTGTAATGTTTGAGTAATGCCATCAGGTATGGTGCATTTAGTACATAATTGCATATAAATTTTCTATAAAACCCAAACAAAGCTAAATATTATGTAAGTTTTCTCTTATTTGATGGTTCTGGATACTGGCTAATTGCATCTAATCTGCTTGGGTTTGTTTAATCTCTGCTGTATTTATAATGTGCCCAAGAAATTTTACCTCACCTGTACCAAACCGTGACCTTGATAGCTTGCTTATTAGGGAATTTAATATTGAAAATAGCTCTTCTAGGATCTGAGGATGTTCTGATCAATTTTAGACACTGTTCCCATATAATCTACATAGATTATGATCTTGTCCCTCAAGACGCCTTCTATAGCATTATCCAATGCTCCAATAAAAACAGAAGGTAAAACTTTGAATTGGTAAGATCTACCATCAAAATGAAAAGCAATGTATTTTCACGACTCCACATATAGCAGTATTTGCCAGTAACTACCCTTACGTTTATAGTAATTATGTATTTCATTCCCATAAATCTAGTTAATAATTCCTCATTGACAGAGTGTCTGTCTCATTCAGCTTCAGTTACTCTGTTCACTGTTCTTATGTCAAGTACAAGTCATACTGATACATCAGATTTCATAACTACAACTAAAGGGTTATTGTAAACTATCAGAGGGTTCAGTAACATTCCATATTAATATTTTGTTAATCGTTCTGTTAATCTCATGACATACTGAGCTTTTTGCTGCCACTGGAATTGAGTATGGTTTTATAAAAGATGGTGTATGAGGCAATATCTTTAACAAAGAAAACAATCCTTCTGAAAAAATAGTAAACAGGCAGTCAGTTGCAGATTGGAAGGTTTATTAAACCACTTTATCATGGTTTCTACATTTATAAAAATATCTTCATCAGAAGGAAATACTGACAACTGGATTACATGTTGTGGCAGAGGTACATTATAATATAGCCAAAAGGCTTCAGTCAAACATAAAATTTCACCTCTATAGCAAATTAAAACATACACAACATGGGTACTATGGAGGGGAAATTTTATATATGATTGTCGACTTTCAACTATATTTTAACGCATCCTTGCCACAACATGTAATCCAGTTGTCAATACTTCCTTTTAAAGAAGAATTTTATAAATGTTGAAACCATGGTATACTGGTTTTAATAGACCTCCAATTTGCAACTGATTGACTGTTTACTATTTCTACTAGAAGATATCATTCTACAGTTGTTGCTCCAGCCATGAACAAAATTTCAAACAGTATCTATAAGAACTCCTGGCTCAGCAAAACAATGCTTATGTGCTTTCTTAGGCTGGTATTACACTATCAAATTTCTTTGACAAAGATCTTTTACGTAGCACTAAAAAGGGGTATTACACTGTCATCATATTTTTTCATCGGAGTTCAAGATGGTAGACAACAACAACATCATGTTATGAGCTGCAGCTGCTTGTACCACAATTGTATTTGAAAGAGAAGTGGCGGAGAAAAAGGTGAACATACTTGGCTGAAGCCATGGGTTTTACGTTGAGATAGTAAAAGCATTCAGCAAAATTTGTTACGAGAGCAGCAAATGGTGGATATCAATTATATATAAATTACTTACTAATGGATGAGAGCGCATTTCAGTGCTTGCTCAATAAAGTAGCTTCTCGTATTACAAAGCAGAATACTCACTTGAGGAAAAGCTATATTTGCAGAAGACAGGCTCACCATAATACTGCCATTTTTTACTACAGGAGAGAGACAGAGAGAGAGAGAGAGAGAGAGAGAGAGAGAGAGAGAGAGAGAGAGAGCTACTCTAGCTAACAATACAGCACAATACAGCACTTGAATACAAGTGTGTATTAACCAAAATAATCCCTTGAAGCAATTTATAAAGCACTGAAGGAGAAATATCGGAATGTAAACAGGTGTTTAGCATACTATATGGGCATTAAGAAGTATTTTTATTTTTTAATAATTTAATTAATAAAATTGGTATTCCAACATTTACAAAATTTCTAAAATGTACTAAACAGATGAAGCACTTTCTTACTTGTGGCATCCAGAATTCAAAATCAGACAACGCAGAATTGAGAGCTAAGATTTTTGTTTTATTTTAGAGTGTGCCCTTCTCCTCTATTCTGCCTTGCTGAAAAGCTGAATGTTTCTAGATTTAGAGGTGAATAGCTGTAGCTGTGATTGTGGATTTGAAGTCACCTGCAGCATATCCCACCACCCTCTCAGCACATGATTAATAGCATGCACTGTGCCCTTGCTCACCCTCACCCCAGTCGAAGCAATGTTACTAAAAAGAGTCAAAGGAACACAACAACCAAACTTTCCAGCCATGATACAAACACACTACAGACTTCGAATAGCTGTACGATGCCAGTGTTCCAAGCATTTACATTTCACATTGCACTGAACAGAAGACGAACGACTTTTATGATCAGATCTATGGTGAGGCCCTGGATTGGATCTTATTTCTTTGACGAAAAGGTGAGATTCGATACACTATCAAATTTCATTTACATAAATATTTGACATATCAACCTTGAAAAGCAAATATGGGCCATAGCAGAGATGACAAATCTTTCTTTTCCTGTGATGTTAATCCTGAAGATTTACAAATATAATTGTTAGTAAACTGCCAGAGATGCTGGTAGGCACAGATGTGTGCCCCCTATGCAGGACTGCTTGATGTTGTGAAATACTGATCTGATTGGCTCTGTGATTTGTGTATTAAAATTGTCATTTTAGAATGTGGAAAATAAATGTCATTCCAGGAAGACCTACAGAAGTCATTTTCAAATTTTACTTCATGTGAAGGAATGGAAAGAAAACATTTGTAACAAAACAGTTTATCAGTTAAATTCTTCAATTTAGTGATATCAGAAGAACAGAGAAAAACTCTCTGTTTATCAGAAAGAAATTGTTTATTGTGCTATCATTACCATTTAAAAGTCATCAGTGAAGAACCAGAACATATTTGCTAAAGAGAATACTTGCAGGAAAGTGCTAGTAAATAGCTCTTTACACAAACAAAATAATTTCAGAAGGGGGGAAATGGCGCAGTGCAGGCAGCACATAAAGACTCGTGGGATAAATTTGTAGCTAATTGTAGAGGTTGTGCAAGTGGAGGATGGTGGCTCAGGTTGGGTCAGAAGCTGCTCAGTGGTAGCAGAAACCCTTTATTAATTTATTACAAGCTCAAACCCACATCTGCTGCTGGCTAAAAGATGGGTCTCAAGCCATGGGACACATGGCAGCACAGTGTTGTGCAAGTGCAGCAGAACAAATAGTATGACGTGACTCACATAGTACAGCATGCTGTTGCATCTGTGTGAAATAAGTATGCTCGTGCTGCATTGAGGAAGGACTGTCAACTGTAATTATGGCCTTGTGGAACTCGGAGCATCAAGCATTCGCCTTTGAGGTGTATTTAAAAAAATACACCCATCTCTCTTCAGAGAGTCTTTCATCATCATTTCAAATTGAAATGATATGATAAATTCCTGTATCATTGGACAATTGTACAATGAGTGGAACACTGCACCTTGTGCAAAGAAGAAAAGACCAAGGTGACAAAGGACAGTGGATCGCAGAACGAGTGGAGAAGATGCAGCAAAGACTCATCCCAAGTCCTCACTAGTCTGCTGTCAGATGTGCCTTGGCACTAACAATGTCAGATCATTCCGTGGGGTGCATAATCTCAGTTTCAACCCATACAAATTGCAGATCGTATAGAAAATAAACAAACAAGATAATGTTGCCAACAAACTATTAGGTGCACTTCCTGAAACTTTTAGCAGCTTATCATCAGATGTGAAAAAATATACTGATGGCGTCACTTAGATGGTGGTGTAAACAAACAGAATTACTGGTAATGGGCAACACTTAACCAAGATAACCCTTGTCAACTGCATGAGAAACAACTGCAGAAGCTTTTGTTCACCACCTGGAGGATTGCATATAAGGTGATGGTGTTGTGTTTAAAAATAAGTAAAGGGAGTATATAGTATGTAATGGCATATACCTTGTTTGTTTTCAATGTGTGTTTCAATAAATTCATCGGTTTGTTTCAAAGTTCTGTTCTTTCTGAATTCTTCTATTCATTCTGATGGACCCTGAAGTAGGACATGGGCCATAGCCCATTCTTGCACTATAGACAGTCACAGCCAGTGACCAAGCTGCATCATGGCTGATGCAGCATGGTGACACAGCCTGCTGAGTGTGAGACAGCTAAGAACCACTCAGCCATGGCATGTGGACGGCGTAGATATCCAAGCAGCATACCCTGAACAAATGGCTTCTGGTGGTTACTGGCACCTGAGAGTACCCCAGTTGCTCTGTGATTAAGTGGGCCTCAGTTTGACCCTCAGTTTGTCAGGTAGCGGCCAGACCCACTCCCAGCTGCAGCTGGAAGTGAGGCGCGCCCCCACACACACGCACCAAGTAATTCAATCAGGATGATGACAGAGCACTGGCTACCTCTCAGCACAGGCGGACTGTATGTCGGTTGAAGACTCGATGGTTCACCGCTTTGATTGATGTCCAGCCTGCCAGGATGGCTAGTATTTTTACAGACAAAAGCAGGTTTGTTATGATGTGGCCATGACAGATGTCAGGTAATCTGCATGATAAAATGTTTGTTGTTTCAGTAATCAGTAGGGCGTTAGCTGGCCAGTGGATGCAGACACCCAGTGAGTGACTTGCTGCAATGCTGTGCCAGCATAATGCCGCAAGTGGTCCATGTGGCATCAAACTCCCTTACCTAGGCCTCTTTCATTACAATCCACCCTTCTTCAAAGAATTTGGTCACCCCAAATTCTCTCTGCTGCTCTAGGTGGAACTAGCTAATCAATATTGTTTGTTTTTAATATAAAACTGCAGGTAGAAAGTTGGTAGGGGTTGGATGTTCTCGACTCTACACCTGAGATAGTATTGGACAGTGCTTATCACTAGTAAAATCATGAGTATGACTGATGGTGCTTGATATGATGCTGTTGTATGTCCCCAAACAGTTGCTTCATCGAAATTCAACCATTCTGCGTGGGTGCTAAATGGTCCATGGAGGGGAGAAAGGTTGAGTCCAGGGAAGTGTTCAGGTTGGCTGGGTTTTCTCTAGGTAGAATTTCAAATGGAAGATCATCATCATCAGCAGCAGCAGCAGTGTTCTGCCCTAGGGCAGGTCTTCACATTTAGCTCTCCATGCAGTCCTGTCATTTGCCACCTTCTTCATTTTCTCATAAAGGTTTCCTATCCTTATACTACCCACCATCTGATATTTTTTGTGTTCTCTTCTTCTGCCATTCATCATCCCTTCCATAGCACCCATCAGTAAACAATCACTTCTGATCCAGTGTCCAAGCCAGTTGTGTTTCCTCATCCTGATTACCTTTAAAGTTTCTCTCTCTTTCCCCACTCTTCTCAACACCTTCTCATTTCTCACTTTGTTTATCCATTTTATCCATTCCATTCTCCTCCAAATCCACATATCAAATGCTTCTATTCATCTTTCTTCCTCTTTCCTCTCTATTCATCTTTCTTCCTCTTTCCTCTCTATTCATCTTTCTTCCTCTTTCCTCTCCATTCATCTTTCTTCCTCTTTCCTCATTGTCCATGTGTCAGCTCCGAATAATACCATGCTCCATATAAAGCAGTTCGCCAGTCTCTTCCTCCGGTCCCTGCCCATGCACCCACAGAGATGCCTCCTTTTATTATTATAAAATGCCTCCTTGGCAATTGCTATACATGTTTCCACCTCCTTACTACATCTCATGTCGTCCTGAATTATGCTTCTGATATTTGAAAGCACTAACTTGTCTTGTCCTAACTTTATAACTGTTCTTATTTTTGGAAGGCTAGGTAGACAGAATAAAGAATAAAAAATAATAATCTACATTGATACTCTGCAGTCCACCGTAAGGCAAGTGGCGGAGGATACCCCATACCACTACTAGTCATTTACGTTCCTGTTCCACTTGCAGATAAAATGAGGGAGAAATACTGTCTGTATGAGCCCTAATTTTTCGTATCTTAACTTCGTGGTCCTTATGTGCAATGTATGTTGGAGGTAACAATCATTGTACAGTCAGCTTCAAATGTCAGTTTCCTAAATTTTCTCAGTAGTGTGCCTCAGAAAGAACATTGCCTTCCATCCAGGGCTTCCCATTTGAATTCCCGGAGCATCTTCCATTAATCCGTCCTAGTCCAGATCCCAAACACTCACGCACTACTCAAGAATAGGTTGCACTAGCATCCTATGTGCTGCATCCTTCACAGATGAAGCACACTTTCCTAGAACTGTCCCAATGAGCCAAAGTCGACTATTCACTTTTCCTACCACAATCCTCATGTGCTTGTCCCATTTCATATCACTTTGCAACATTACGTCCAGATATTTAAATGACCTGACTGTGTCAAGCAAGACACTAATAATGTTGTATCCAAACATTATGGGTTTATTTTTCCTACTCATCCACATTAACTTACAATTTTCTACATTTAGAGCTAGTTGCTGTTCATCACACCAACTAGAAATTTTGTCTAAGTCATCTTGCATCCTTCTATAGTCACTCAACATCGACACCTTACTATACACCACAGCATCATAAGCAGACAACTGCAAATTGTTGCTCATCCTGTCTGCCAAATAATTTATGTATGTGGAGACTTCTTTAACAGCCTATAATGGCGCAACATGTCAAATGCTTTCCAGAAATCTAGAAATATGGATTCTGCCTGTTGCCTTTCATCCATAGCTCACAGTATATCATGTGACAAAAGGGCAAGCTGAGTTTTGCATGAGCAATGCAGCAATGCTTTCTAAAACCATGCTGATTTGTGGACATAATGTTCTCAGTCTCAATAAAATGTATTATAATCAAACTGCGAGTGTGTTCAAGGATTCTGCAGCAAACTGATGTTAGGGATATTGGTCTGTAATTTTAAGGGTCCGTTCTTTTGTCCTTCTTATGCACAGGAGTCACCTGTGCTTTTTCCTGGTCACCTTCGACTTTGCGCTGGGTGAAAGATTCGCAATAAATGCGAGCTAAGTAAGGGGCCAGTGATGTAGAGTCCTCTTTGAAAAACTGAATTGGGATTCCACCTAAGGACATCACACACATCCATGCCTGAGGCAGGATTCGAACCTGCGACCGTAGCAGTCGCACGGTTCCAGGCTGTAACGCCTAGAACCGCTTGGCCACCCCGGCCGGCTGTATAATTCTCCTGTACAATTTCTTGAATGTGAAATTTAAAACATCAGCTTTTGTTTTACTATCTTCAACTGTCACACCAGACTGGTCAACAAGTAACTGGATGGAAACCTTAGACCCACTCAGCGATTTTACATAGGACGAGAATTTTCTCAGGTTCTCTTCCAGATCTTTGGCTAAGGTATGATGGTGGTAGTAGTTGTATCTTTTCGCAGATGCACGAATCTCTATGAACCTTTGCTTGTCATCATTTGCACATTCTCTTTTGAATCAAGAATGCAATGGCCTCTGCTTCCTCAGCATTTTCCAAATCTCATAAGCCATGGTAGTCTTTACTGTCCTTAATCCCCTTGTTGTTAGGCACATAATTCTACAGGTTAAGATTTCCAGTCTGCTTAAACTTTGCCCATAATTCCTCTACATCCTTCTTACTGGAACTAAGTGATGTCAGTTCACTGTCTAAGTGAGATGCTACCAACTGCTTGTCTGCTCTTTCTAGCAGAAACACTCTCCTAGCCTTCTGAACTGATTTATTAACTTTCATAACCATAGTTGCTACATGACATCATGGTCACTTATCCCCATTTCTATACTACCGTTGTCGATAAGGTCTGGCCTATTTGTAGCTACGAGGTTCAAAAAGTACTTCGTTTGACTGTCTGTCTGTACCCCTGCAATGAATCCGTAGACACCACTGTCCACGCTCAGTAGGTTAATGTCAGCTCCAACTAGTAATGCATGATTTGTGTATTCACGTGCTACTGACCATTCTTTGAATGACTCTAGAACTGTCACAGCAGAACCAGGTGGCCTGTAAAAACATGCAACACACAATTGACAGTACCTTTTCTGCTTCTGCTGACAAAGCGTTTGGTTTTTGTGAATACCCAGTGTTATCTACGAAATGCCACATTCCCATACTACTTAAGTATGACAAAAGACATCAAGTAAACATACACCTTTTCGAAGTCCAAAGTGAGCAATGTCTTGTGAATTCATGCCGATATAAGGATACTCGTGTCAGAGGTACTTTATATTTTATTAAAATAGACTTTCATTGGAAGGTTATCGTCTTAAACTGTATTTCATTTGTATTAGTACACTTCATATTTTAATAGCATTTTCCATCAGTTTATTGGACTCAACAGTAAACATCAGAGAGGAATCAATCGTCAACAAAATATTCTTGTACTGTCTGACAATGCTCAGATAGTTTACCAATTCCATGCCTGTGGAAGCTTACTGGTTCTGAGTTTAAAGTGGTGTCAAACCAGATCTGGACTGCAGTTTCATCGAGAAATGAATTTTCATGGCAGCAGTTTTCTTGGTCATTTTTCTTACACTGTGGCTGAAAGGTGTCTCAATTGTTGGCAAGAAAGACCAGTTAAGATGGACACATCCCTTGGGAGGAGTTCATAGTACATAATAGTCTTTTTGAGCCATATGCAAAATATTATTTTCACGCTGCCCATTGGTCAAGTATATGTCTTTAGTTAGAGTTCAACCACTAATTTCTTCTACAGAAGTTAACATAAACAATCATAACTCTTAACTAGTAACATTATTGCATAGGACTGCTCAGTGAGCAAACTGATGACTTTCAAACAAATATGCTGTAATATTTACCCCTTTAGCTATCGTTGCTGTGGATTAGAGCCTGCAGTACTCCTACACCCAGTATTTGAACCTTCCCTGTTGAATGCAAATGTCATGCGACAGTTAAATAGTCACACTTCATCACATGTCAGTTCTTGATATTTCCTGAATGTAGAAAATCACTCATGTTAGAACAGTGTTCTTCAAACTAGAATATCCTTTTCTGATGTGTTTAGACAAGAAGTTGTCACCTTACACACAATACAAAGATTTTGAGCTGCTACTGCTGCTTTCACATCTGTATTAAACAAAAAAAAACGAACAGTTTGTCACAGAAGTTAGACCTTTTTCTACTTGTGACTACTTCACAACACTTAAACATTGATAAGTTCAGAGTATGCAAAATCCAATACTGAAGTGCAAGATAAATATTTAAACTTTAAACAAGAAAATGACAGTAATAAGTACACTAATAGTGCTGCACTGTGGACGACTGGTTGGATGGTAGCCAATTCTGTGTGAATTGGGCCCTAGGCCGCCTGTCTGCAGAGCCTTCGGCATTGCCATGTGTTTTCCCAGTTCAGTGTACTACTTCAAAATTAAACTCACTAAGCAGTAAAACCCATTGTGTTAAAGCAACTAGTTAGGTATGTAAGGTTCATCAGCCACTTTAATGGTGCATGGCCTGTTGTGACTTTGAAATGCTTACCATACAGGTAGCAACAGAAATATATACCATAAACCAGGTTGGGTATCCCCTTCCCTGTAGCTGAATAATTCTTTTCTGCTTTATTTAACATAGGCTATCATGTGCTCAGCCCCATTTATCTCCTTGCTTAGCACTCGCCCTAAAGCATGGTTTTGGCAGCACAATGTAGTGTGAACTGTTTTTGATAATCCAGAAGAGTGACTACAGAATCGGATATTAGTACGTCCTTTAAATGCTCAAAGACATGCTTGGAATATGGAGTCCCTCCTACTCATGTGCATTAATTTACATTTTCATACATTTAAGCATGCTGCCATTTGTCGCACCAACTATAAATTAAGTCAGAGTCATCTTGTATTCTCCTACAGTCATTTAATGATGACACATTCCCATACACAACAGTGTCATCGACAGACAGCTCTAGATTGCTACTCACCCTGTCTGTCATATCATTTATGTATATAGAGTGTAATAGTAGTCCTATTACACTTACCTGGGACACTCCCTGTGTTTGATTAACACTCATTTTCAAGGACACTATAATGGGTTCTATTACTTAAGAAATCTTCGAGCATCTCAAATCTCTGGGAACTTAATCTGCATACTTGAACCTTCGTTAACTGTCTGCAGAGAAAAGGGCAGGCTGAGTTTCGCACAAGTGATGCTTTCTAAATCTGTGCTGATTTGTGGGCAGAAGATTTTCTGTCTTGAGGAAATTTATTACATTTGAACTCAGAATAAGTTCAAGAATACTTTAGCTAACCAATTAGGTCTGTAATTTTGCAGGTTCATTCTTTTACCCTTCTTATACACGAGTCACCTGCACATTTTTACAGTTGCTGGGCAAGAAATTTATGATAAATGCAACCTAAGTAAGGAGCCAATGCCATAAAGCTGTCGAGTACTTTCTTTAAAATCGAATTTCGGATTCCATCCAGGCCTGATGACGTCTTCTTCTTCTTCTTCTTCTTCTTCTTCTTCTTCTTTTCAGTTGCTTCTCTATGCCACGGCTACCTTTTAATGTGTCCTCCATATGAGAGTTTGTGTGACGGTCAAACAATGGTATGTTTCTACATTCCTCTTGCATGAATGATTCCTTAAACATGACATTTAAAACTTCTGCTGTCCTCTATTGCCACACCGTACCGATCGATAAGTGACTGGGTTAATCGTCTTCAGTCCACTTAGTGATTTCACAAAGGACCAGAATTATCTCAGGTTCTCGGCAAGATCTTTCGTCAAGGTGTGATCGCTAAGGTATGACGGGGGAAGTTGTATGCTGTGTGCATAGATCTTCTTACAGACACACGAATTTTTACTAATTTTTGCCTGTTGACATCTGAAAGTTCTTTTTTGAACTGAGAGTGAGCAATGTCTGCTTTCTTAGCATTTTCTGAATTTTATTATTTAATCATTGGTAGGTCTTTTCCATCCATAACCCATTTACTATGCACTTACTTATGGATGGCATGATTTACAATCGCTTTAAATTTTGCCAATAATATTTATAATATAATATAATATAAAATAATATTTCACCTAGGCCTGCTGCTTTCCTGAAGGGCACTAAATTCGGAAATGTTGTTTTTATTACTTTGACAGATCACTGTCAACGTTTTTACAGACAAACTGTCTTTATTTTATACATGGTCTGAGTTCACTCTTTGCTTATCGATTGGAGAACATTCATCAGAGAACAACCACAGTTGTAAAATTATGACATTGCCCCAGGGTATCCAAAGTTTCTGTTATGTTTGGCATGGTTATGCATCTTATGCTGATTCAAATATTGATAGTCACAATGGCACCCATAAGTATCTGAAATTTTTTTACAGTAACTACTGAATTGCCCCAATCACTACTACTCTCTTCCTATACATTGGTGGTTCATTCCCAGTGGAAATCCTACACTGTAATATTGGCATAGTTAGCAGTTGTCTGAGACCCAGTTTTTCCATTGCCTCCTTATCCTTCTCTTGCAAATATACACTTTGTCCCACAGTGCAGCTAAATTGGCAGACTGTCATGGCTTAGAACACTTTACACTGAAATCTCTGCTAAGTCTAGTCCTCTGCCACTTACAGGTTGATACTGTGATAGTTCCACTTCCTGTGATCCAAAATTATGTAGGCTGATGGACACTACCCAACTGCCATTTGCACAAAAGCTAAACTGTGGCGTACCAAGAACTGTGCTTTGTCTATGAGGGTGGTTTGAAAAGTTCTCGGAATCACCACGAGAGGTCAGCGCTAGCGCAACGAGTTGTTCGTGTGATATTCATTGGACTGTTGCCTGTAAACACGTGCCATGTCAGTGCTCTTGTAAGAGAGCTGTGGCAGTGACATGGCTCTGTTGTTGTTCCCGCGTAGTGCTTTGCAAAGATGGAGCAGTGATTAAGTACTTCATAAAGGAAGGTATGAAAGCATAGGACATTCATGCCAATTTCCAGAATACACAGGGGGACTCCGCTCCTTCATGTTCAGCTGTTGCCAAGTGGACAAATGAATTTAAATTGGGTTGGGAGAGCTTAGATGATGATCCACGCAGTGGTCGGCCAAGATGTCACTACTCGAGAAATCATTGCAAAACTGCACAAAATGGTCATGGAGGTTCGCCGACTGAAAGTGCGTGAAATTACTCACGCTTGCCAGATGTCATCTGAAAGGGTATATCACTTTTAACTGTAGTATTAGAAATTAAAAAATTATCTGCAAGATGGGTGCCGCAACTCTTGACGTTGGATCAAAAATGCATGAGAATGGGCGTATCGGAACAATGTTTGGCCATTTTAGGCGAAATGAACAAGAGTTTCTGCACCAGTTTGTGACCACAGATGAAACTTGGGCGCACTACTAGACCTCAGAGACAAAACAATAGTTAAAGCAGTGGAAACATGATGATTCTCCACCACCAAAGAAGGCAAAGGCAATTCCTTTGGCGGGAAAGATCATGACATCAGTATTCTCGAATGCGAAGGGGATTCTGTTTGTAGATTATGTCCCCACTGGGCAAACATTTTCTGGAAAATACTATGCTAACCTCCTGGACAAATTGCAACAAAGATATGTGAAAAAAGGCCAGGTTTAGCAAGGAAGAAAGTCGCCTTCCATCAAGTCATTGCTCACTCGCACACAAGTGCTGTCGCCATGGCAAAATTACACAAACTAAGGTATGATTTGTTGCCACATCTGCCTTATTCATCTGATATGGCTCCGTCAGACTTCCATCTCTTCCCAAAACTGAAAATTTTTCTTGGTGGATGAAGATTCACTTCAAATGAAGAATTGATAGCCAGGGTTGACTACTGTTTTGTAGGCCTGGAGGAAACTCATTTTCAAAATGGCATCAAGGCACAGGAGCATTGTTGGACCAAGTGCATTAATCTACAAGGAGACTACATTGAAAAATTAGGAAGTTTCAGTGATGTAAGTACTTTTTTTTCTATTCCGTTCCGAGAACTTTTCAAACCACCCTCGTAGCTCCTTGTTTTCTACCAGGGTCCAACAATACACAATATATTAAATGGCCCGGCCGGAGTGGCCGAGCAGTTCTAGGCGCTTCAGTCTGGAACCGCGCAACCGCTACGGTCGCAGGTTCGAATCCTGCCTCGGGCATGGATGTGTGTGATGTCCTTAGGTTAGTTAGGTTTAAGTAGTTCTAAGTTCTAGGGGACTGATGACCTCAGAAGTTGAGTCCCATAGTGCTCAGAGCCACTTGAACCATTTTTATTAAATGGCAAGTCTGCTTCTACATCCATTCAGACTAGTTTCCTTGAACCATTTGGTATTTCACCATGTGCAGTTTAGTTGGCTTTCCTGATGTCTGAGACATACCTTCTGGATTTATGATTTTTCTGTTAGTAAAACCTAAACAGAATGGATCTCCTGTGTAGCTGTACTATTTGCTGTTCCAAATCAATGTTGGTGTGATGGTTCCTCACAAAGTCCAGTCCAAGTACAGAATTGCAGCTTATGTCAATCCAGTAAAGTACTTCTGATGCAAGCCTGGAAGTCTTTCTCTCCCATTTGAAAGTTCATCCAAGCAGATCTCAGTGAGTGGATAATACCTCCATCAGAGTCACTTAACGTGCAGTGAAGGAGGTCCAACTCGTTTATACTAGGTATGCTGGGACTTACTATGGATACCTGTGAGACTGCTATTTCACATAAAAAGATGGTTAAACAGTAGTTTCCCATTGATTCAGCACATGGACATCCTGTGCTCACATTAACTGGGAACGCAGCACGATGGTGACATTGTTCCCCTTTTGTTTTAATGTTGGAGGGTCAGCTCTACCTGCCAACAATCTTTCTTGTGCCTGCAAACCCTGTGTGGACACTCCCATTCAGACTGTCCAACTTTCTTACAACTCTCACACTGAGGTTCCCAACAACTCTGCCAAATGTGACCAGGTTGTCCACAATTACAGCACAGGTTCCCCCATCCTGGTCACTGCATCTATATCTTGTAATGTCATCGCTGTTATTACAGCTGTGTTGAAGGTTTTTGGGTATTCCACTCACAAACCTCAAAAAATGCATATAGCACCCTTTGTTTTGCTTACTGCAGAATTGTGCATTTGTCATTGTCATCATCCATTAACTCATAATTTGATCAGAAAAAATTTTTTCTACAGAATCTCCCTGTCTTGTGCCATACCATTTAGAGCTCGTGATAAAACATAGGGGGTTTTCTCCTTCTGTACTGATCCACCAGTCCCTCCTCGAGGTCCTGAGAAGAGCTTTATGTAACTTCTGTAAGAATTAAAAAACAAATAACTTAAGTTGGATCAATCAGATACATAATTTTGTGGGGGAGGCAAACCAAAAACTTATATTTTGTTGGCAGAACACTTAGAAGATGCAGCAGGCCTATTAAAGAGGCTGCCTACACTAGTCTTGTTTGTTCTCTGCTAGAGTATTGCTGTGCTATATGGGATCCTTACCAGATAGCACTGATGGAGGGCATTGAAAATGTTAAAAGAATGCCAGCTTGTTTATTGCAAAATGGGTGAGAGACTGTCACGGACATGATAAGCAAGTTGGGATGGCAGTCATTAAGACAAAGACATTTTTCATTGCAGTGAGATCTTTTCACAAAATTTCAATCACAAACTTTCCCCTCTGTGTGTGAAAATATTTTATTGTCACTAACTTACATAGGGGAATCGATTATTATAATAAAATAAGAACAGCAAGAGCTCGCACAGAAATATTTAGGTATTCATTTTTCCCATGCTGTTGGAGAGTGAAATGATTGAGAACCCCCTGCCAGGCACTTAAGTGTGAACTGTGGTGTAGTTATGTAGATGTAGATACATTTACACACACACTTGCATCCCCTGTGAATTTTAACTGAAACATACTTAGTAACTGATCATCATTCTGTTCCCCCAGTTTGCTGCAGTAAATTATATATAATGGTAAAAATATCTTCCCATGATCTGCTAGAAACAAGCCACCAGTGAACTGGTACTGGTATCTAGGACAGATAAGCACGCATTATGAGAGAACTGTTCCTCTCTCGTCTCCTGCAAACTATCAAGATCCTTACGTAGTTCTAAATTATCAGCTTCCATTTGAGCACCCTGGCCCAGCACATGTTGAATTATTTCCTGAGCTGAAACCTTTTCATCAGATGCCATTTTGAAGTTGGCATTTATGTATTTTTGTCCTGGTTTTGCTGCCTTTTGTTGCTGTGAATGTTGAACCACCATTACAGTCTCCACCAATACTTCTGACACCACTTGTAGGGAGTTAGCATGTGCTCTGGTGAAGGATGGCGGTTCAGGATGTATCGGAAGCCGTTCAGAGGAAGCAGAATGTCTTTATTAATTTATTAAAGGTTCAAGCCCTCATCTGGTGGCAGCTGGAAGGTGGACCTCAACTCACAGAACCCATGCCAGCGGAACACTGTAGTAGCACACAGGGCATAGTGATCATGAGCCCTAGACAATCCCAGCTGGCAGCCGAGGTGCCTCAGAGCTCATGCGGCTGGCTGACATGGCCCACTAAATAATTACATTGTGGTTTCATCGTACTCGTCTTTTCATTGTAATAGTGATTCCTGCTCTGATACTGAAGGGGAGGGGGGGGAATGTCTTCAAAGAGAATTGAGACCTTGCCATCATATTGTTTATTTCTGTTTCTACTATAGTCACTTTTGTAAAAGAATAACCATGCAAAAATTGTGACATTAACAAGAAAAAGCTCAAGATGGGAATGAAATATCAAACTTACCTTGTAGAGAAACTTGCAAGTAGCAAATGATAATTCAAAGGCACATTATCCAGGACTGCTTTAAGATCTAGCATAATAGTACATTTGGAAAAATGTACATGTTGAAGTGTGTGTTTAATTAATGAACAATAGAACTTAATTTTTTCTCTTGAAGCAAAGCTGAGGATCAATAGTCAGACTGCAGTGCATAATGTGATAGTTGGAGCTCAGGAAATGGGAGGACATTAATACACATAAAAAGTGAAAATTATCTCATGCGTGGAGGACAATGTGGCAGGGTTGTTACCAATGGAGTAAAGCTTTGGAAATGTCCATGAACAAAAAAGCAATTTCGGATTCATGCACAATGTTAGCAAAACATTTTGCTACAGGTCCGGATTTTTATTTAATTTCATTTATATTGCGCACATCTCATTAGGGAAACAAATACCAAAGTCAGTGTATTAAAAACATTTATTGTGTTCAGCTGGGAAAAATATCAACATACCAATGCTTTTGTTTGGTAAGTTACAGCATCTTTGTTTTTAGACACATTTATTATGTTCTACGGCTTAAATGTTATTAAAAAGTAAATAAACAGTACACCTGACAAATGGAATTGTTTCTCGAAATTCAAATGTGTATAAGATAAATTCAAAAAATCATGACTGAAAAAATCATTTTATAATGTATAAAACAAAATTATAGACTAACAAGTGTCCATACTCCTGCAATCATTTATCAGTCTATGTTTTCTGAAGGTTTGATTGTAATTCTGCCATAATCTACAATGATTATCCAGTTCAGTGAAGTCCCTTGGTGGTACATTTATATTTTTTGAATGTGTCCTAAACAGCATCTGCCAAAACAATTTTCAAGTCATTTTGTCGATTTGCACACAATCTTGATGGCACTGAAGCAGATGAAGATACTCATCTGGCCCAACCTTCATTATGCTTGTCAGTCTATTTGACAAATTTAACTTACAGGTAAACAACTCCATAATATATGGGACTTCTTTCTTCACCTACAAAGACAGGGGAATGGCATGTCTTCCTATTATAGCGTATCAAGACACACAGGAGTTGGGGGGGGGGGGGGATAAATTAGCAGATAACACTGTTATAGACAAGTGTGATGTGGATATTGTTACGTGATATGTCATCACACTGCAGTTAGTGACATCAGTGTTGTGGCAGTGTGAGAAAGAATTATGGGAGTGCGGTATTGCAAGCTGAGGTCAGTGTAATCCATCTACTGGTCCACATTTACCCTCTTCCAGCCTCTGAGAGGGTATGAAATTATAATACTACGGCTTTGAACTGGATCTTGCCTGATGACACCTGTATACAATTGAAGGATGATACAATTCCTCTCTTAAAGTCCACACAACATGCCCAGTTAAACTGAAATTTGTGATGTTAGTTTTAGGACGAAAAGACCTGCTTATCAAGCACAACTTTTTGGAATGAATACCGACAACTCGCTAAATTGGAATGAATAGAAACAAACTTTCAGTTCTTGTGGCTCTTGGTCTGGAGTTCACAAATGGTTTCCATGTTTTGTACATTTAATCCCCAAATGATGGTTCCATACTAAAAAATTGAGTGTATTTAGGAAAATAGTGTTATTACATAAAGGCATGACTTGTTGCTTACTGAGGACAGGCTTTGGTTCTTAAGCTTACTGGTGACACAAAAACTGAAAGTTTATTTCTATTCATTCCAATTTAGCTAGTTTTGGTATTCATTCCAAAAATGTGCTTGATAAGCAGGTTTTTTCCTCCTAAAACTAACATCACAAAATTCAGTTTGATTTTACATTATCATATTGTATTTAATCAATATTGGACTTCCCTTATTGTTTTGTTCACCTTCCCTCAGGACTTAGGAGGTTTTATCAGCGACTAGTAACATACTGGACTCAGATTCATCAAGATTTGGGGGGGGGGGGGGGGGGGGTAGGCCAATCAGACGGGAGTTTTCTGTTGATTCCCTGAGTCAGCTGAAGAGAATACAATGATGGTTCCTTTGAAAGAGACACAATTAATATCCTTTCTCCATCCTTGTCCTGTTTGAGCTTGTGTTCTGTCGTAATGACCTCATCATTAGTAGAATGATAGACCATAATCTTACATGCCTTCAGTGATTAATACATTGCTTTCAGGTGCAATTTTTTGTATGTTTTAATGCTGTGTGGCATACCACTCATGTATATTAAGAACAGTATTTGTCTTTAAAGTGTGTTGGTGGCTAAGTTGGTAAATGTCGTACTACAAATCTAAAGGCCTCTGGGATTCAAGTTTGACTGGGGAGTTGTTCTGTCAATTCATAACTTCTTTCATCTCAGGCAATAAGTTTCAGATGTGAAAAGTATGCCAAGCTGCACTGTAAGTTGGAATCCACATTAAATTGTAGATTGTTTCATAAGTGTCTGTGTAAGTCAGTTCTAAGATCAAAACAATGACATACAATGTCCAGTGAAGTCATGCCTAGTAAAGCATTATAGTATTCAAACAGGTGTCCTGAGAAAATCCTATGTTATACATTTTTCATTTCTTGCCCCACTAATGTAATTTAATTGGAAGTCTTGTATTTACATCCTTCAGATACTACTTTCCAAATCTGAAAATAGTTACTTCTCTCACAGCTGTCTTACTTAATACTGGTATTATTTTATTGTCAGAGGTCCTTAATGCATTGTTTCAGGTACTTCTTTTGTGAATTGTAGTGTAGCAGGTTGTGTACTCTTAAAACTTACAAAGACAGTGCTACTCTGTGGAACTCCTTAACCTTCAGTCATCTTTATCTCTCATTGCTTCAGAGGCTCCAGTGAGATGAGTCTTTGCTGGTTTTGACTCTCTGGTTTTCTGCCAACGAGATATATTATTTATATTTGTGTGCATTCTTTTGACTGTGTGCTATGTGTTAGGCAACAACAGCATTGTAACTGCTGCATGAATTTTTTTAGATATATGTAATATCTGATCTTGAAAAAAGCATTATAATTTTATTTCACTATGGAATTTGCCTCTTGTGGTCTCTAGTCCATAATTTCTTATCAAAAGAACATCATTTGATGTATTCAGTCAACATACCTTTATGGAACTGTAGATTGCACAGGAGACATGTATGTCATTCAGATTTCTTGCCAGTCATTGAGATCTTTCGTTGCCACCACCACCACTACCACCACAGTCATTATCAATCAGCCATTTGGCATCTACCATCAAACTTTTCTATTGGGTCATTGTCCTGATATTTATTGTCTCTTGGAGTTCAGTAATGATCTTCCTGGGTCAGTCTAACATTCATTCACCAGGGTACATGATGCACCCCCTTCTATTTCATTTTTGTTATGCTCATAACCATGTCTTGCATTCCAGTCAATTTCCTGATTGATTTGTTTTCTCATCTCTCCATGAAATTCCCAAATGCATATCTCTGTTTGCATTAAATGTCCATGTCTCATTACCATAAGTAAAAATTGGAAATATGCATTAATTGTGAACTTCTAGTATCACACACATCGAAAACTTTGTTTTGAAAAATCCTCCAGGCCATCTTTACTCTTTTGTTTATTTCATTGTCTGTCTGTCTGGTCATTGTCTTGGTCTGGCTTAAAACACGCCTGGTTCAGTGCCTTACTTGTTCATTTGTTTTTTTTCCTTTTGATATGTTGGTTATATGTTATTTTTGTCTTATTGTAGTTTATGTTTAGGCATAGTTTCAAACTATTAAGTTCTTCCATTTGTTGGTGTTTACCTTTACTGGAGAAAAACAGCAAAAAATACAGGTAGGCAGTTCAGTTGTTTCCAGTTTAGAACTATGAAGACTTCCTTTAGGGATGCTGTGAACTGTTTCATTGTTACAGCATTTCTTTGCCCAAGTCTTTCAGTTTTGAATTTTCCGCCATCCCAATGAAGGCTAAGGGAAACTGCACCAGTGACATATCTACTCTTCATTATACGAGGGCTATCTACAAAGTACATTACGTTTTGGAGTTAATAATAAATAAAGTATTGGAAATTTTTTTTATTATATACAGATGAAAGCCACACTTAAATACTACTTTTCTACATAGTTGCCATTTAAATTAAGGCATTTATCGTAGCGATGGACGAGCTTGGAAATTCCTTCATCGTAAAATTCGGCCGCGTGCGCCTTCAACCACGTGGTGACTGTCTTTTGGGACAGTAAAGGTGTGATTTTTGTGGATTTCCTGGAATGAGGTACTACAATAAACTCTCAAAGGTATTGCCAAACTCTGCACAACTTCAGAAGAGCAATACAAAACAAGCGCAGGGAAAAGTTGGGCTCAAAGATCTTGCTGATTCACAACGCCCGGGCCCACACGGCAAATGCCACTCGTGAAGTTCTCGGATCTTTTAAGTGGGAGTTGTTTCCTCATCCGCCGTACAGTCCCGACCTGGCACCGAGCTACTTCCACTTATTCCCAGCAATGAAGAAGTGGTTGGCTATGCAGTGTTTTGATGACGATGCACAGCTTCAAGAAGAGGTAACCACGTGGTTGAAGTCGCAGGCGGCCAAATTTTACGACGAAGGAATTTCCAAGCTCGTCCATCGCTACGATAAGTGCCTTAATTTAAATGGCAACTATGTAGAAAAGTAGTATTTAAGTGTGGCTTTCATCTGTATATACACTCCTGGAAATGGAAAAAAGAACACATTGACACCGGTGTGTCAGACCCACCATACTTGCTCCGGACACTGCGAGAGGGCTGTACAAGCAATGATCACACGCACGGCACAGCGGACACACCAGGAACCGCGGTGTTGGCCGTCGAATGGCGCTAGCTGCGCAGCATTTGTGCACCGCCGCCGTCAGTGTCAGCCAGTTTGCCGTGGCATACGGAGCTCCATCGCAGTCTTTAACACTGGTAGCATGCCGCGACAGCGTGGACGTGAACCGTATGTGCAGTTGACGGACTTTGAGCGAGGGCGTATAGTGGGCATGCGGGAGGCCGGGTGGACGTACCGCCGAATTGCTCAACACGTGGGGCGTGAGGTCTCCACAGTACATCGATGTTGTCGCCAGTGGTCGGCGGGAGGTGCACGTGCCCGTCGACCTGGGGCCGGATCGCAGCGACGCACGGATGCACGCCAAGACCGTAGGATCCTACGCAGTCCCGTAGGGGACCGCACCGCCACTTCCCAGCAAATTAGGGACACTGTTGCTCCTGGGGTATCGGCGAGGACCATTCGCAACCGTCTCCATGAAGCTGGGCTACGGTCCCGCACACCGTTAGGCCGTCTTCCGCTCACGCCCCAACATCGTGCAGCCCGCCTCCAGTGGTGTCGCGACAGGCGTGAATGGAGGGACGAATGGAGACGTGTCGTCTTCAGCGATGAGAGCCGCTTCTGCCTTGGTGCCAATGATGGTCGTATGCGTGTTTGGCGCCGTGCAGGTGAGCGCCACAATCAGGACTGCATACGACCGAGGCACACAGGGCCAACACCCGGCATCATGGTGTGGGGAGCGATCTCCTACACTGGCCGTACACCACTGGTGATCGTCGAGGGGACACTGAATAGTGCACGGTACATCCAAACCGTCATCGAACCCATCGTTCTACCATTCTTAGACCGGCAAGGGGACTTGCTGTTCCAACAGGACAATGCACGTCCGCATGTATCCCGTGCCACTCAACGTGCTCTAGAAGGTGTAAGTCAACTACCCTGGCCAGCAAGATCTCCGGATCTGTCCCCCATTGAGCATGTTTGGGACTGGATGAAGCGTCGTCTCACGTGGTCTGCACGTCCAGCACGAACGCTGGTCCAACTGAGGCGCCAGGTGGAAATGGCATGGCAAGCCGTTCCACAGGACTACATCCAGCATCTCTACGATCGTCTCCATGGGAGAATAGCAGCCTGCATTGCTGCGAAAGGTGGATATACACTGTACTAGTGCCGACATTGTGCATGCTCTGTTGCCTGTGTCTATGTGCCTGTGGTTCTGTCAGTGTGATCATGTGATGTATCTGACCCCAGGAATGTGTCAATAAAGTTTCCCCTTCCTGGGACAATGAATTCACGGTGTTCTTATTTCAATTTCCAGGAGTGTAATAAAAAAAATTCCCAATACTTTATTTATTTTTAATTCCAAAACGTATCTAGCCTGTTCCTTTACCTAATAAAAATTTAATGTTATTCCTATGCAGTCAGTGATAATTTCAGTGAAAATCTTGTACATTACAGAAAGAAGGCTTGATGGTTCTGTAGTTTATACTTTTACGTCTCCAATCTACTGAAGAAGAATAATTACACCATTGTTCCAGTTTTGGAGGATTATGTTCTTTTGCATGTGCAAACGTTATGTAAACTGTCTTGTACGTTCTCCCTTTGGAACTTTTTCTCTCCTGCTGTAGAAGCATCATCTTTCATTGCTTTCCCTTTCTTCATACCTCAAAGTCCAGAAAGTCACTATTTTCATGATTTTTATCAGGATTGAAAGCTTGAATACCTATCAGTTGATGAGAATAGAAATGAGAAAGTGTTGTATATGCACATGTTGTTATTGCTAGAAAAGCTTTACTGCTTAGGTGAAGTAAGCATTTAGAATAAATTGTATTTTGGAAGCTGGAGGGTTTGATATTCAAAATGATTGCACCAGTCTGTGTCTTAGAGCTAGAATTGATTCAGAATGTTAATCTATGATGGCAGCAGATGGAGTACTGAGTAGACTGTCCTAGCAATGGGAAAGATTGTATCTTACCTTTAAAAGTGAATTGCAAAAAAACTATTGTTCTAAGACTGTATGTATTTAATGGAAAAATGTTATTTGTCCATCAGTGCGAGAAATGTTTGTTCTGAAAATGTGTGTGTATTTTTGGGACAGCAAATTATTTGTGGATGAGTGTAAGAAAGTAGTGCAGTTGTAAAACTTGCATTCGGAATCAAGGACAGCTGGTAGTGCAACTTGGTTACCTTACTGAAAGGAGCGATTGTATTCAAATATGTAGGTTTTTGCAGTCTGGGAATGACAATGTAAAGTAAATTTTAGAAAAAGAGAAGATATATTTCTGTGACAGATGTAAACTAAGTGCATGGGGTCCATGTGTATGGGACCAATTGCATAATACAATAACATTGCAATTACAGAAATAGAATGCCATTGATATTGGGGGGGTGGGGGGGGGGGGGGAATTGGGTAAACAAGAGACAAGACGTATTTTTCTTGACAGATGACCTGCTTATACAGTGAAAATGCACTAGCTAGCAAGGTGGGGAAATGAGGTAAGCAAGAGAAAAGATACATATTTCTTGACAGATGTGAAATGAGTGCATAGGTGTCCATGTGCAGGACCTGCTGCATAATAAAATAACATGGCAGTTACAGAAATAGGATCCATTGATCTGGGGGAAGTTTTGAGGTACGGCCCAAGTCCAAAGACAAGTGATACTTTAATAGAATTGTTAGACTGTTTCACCTGAACTACCTATATAGTGAAGCACATTAACTAGCAAGGTGGGGAGATGAGCCAGACATGAATTGAATTCTCAAATCATATTAATGACTATAGGCTGGGCCACCAGCTTTGTAAGTGGTTTTCTATGCTCATTTAGGCAAATGCTAGGCTCATCTCCAAATTTTGCTTAATAGATCCTGGATAGTCCATTGTTTGATAATAAACAAACAGATAGAACACAATCACACGAAGTCAGATGGTGCACACAACTTCCCTCCTTTAGGTTACCTAGACTGTGGCATCAAGAAGAGCATCCAGCTACAAATTTAAATAATTGAAATAAAATATGCCATATTGCGAAAAAATGGACCTTGTACTAAATGGGATAAAATGTATGGAAAAGGAGGAGGAAGTGAAACTGATTCACCTCAAGAGTTTCTATTGGTTGTATCTCAGAATTTTCTTTCCCTTACTTCCAAGATTTTAAACAAGCAGATCTCATATTCCCTAAAGTCACCAGGCTTTTTACTGTCTCATGTTTAGTGAGTTAAAGTGCTTATTCATTTTCCCCTCATTTAGTCATGTGCTCTTATTCATTAGCTATGGTTCATTTTGTCCTATTCCATTTCCGTAGTCTGTAGACTGGTTTGTTAATATTTTTCATGTATTTTTGTGTATTGTTCAACTCGGCTGCTTTTCCTTTCCTGTGACATTCAGATTTAATTTCAGATTCAGGATATCTCATTAGCATCTTTTGGCATTTATGTTGTAACTGCAAGATAGGTAGCAAAAATCAAACAATGGAGAATCCAGAATGGAATGTAACAATATTATGAAGAGGAAAGTTCCTACTGCCATATAGTGGAGATGCTGAGTCACAGATAGGTACAGTAAAAAGACTGCCACAAGTAAAGCTTTTGGCCAGTAAGGCCTTCGTCAGTAACTAACACACACACACACACACACACACACACACACACACACAAACAAACAACTGCAGTCTCAGGTTACTGAAACCACACTGGGAGCAGCAGCACCAGTACTTGATGGGAGTGGCGACTAGGTGGGGGTGAGGAGGAGGCTGGGGTGGGGAGGGAAGGGGAGGGATAGTACGGTAGGGGTGGTGGACAATGAAGTGCTGCAGATTAGACAGACGAAGGGACTGGATGTGTGAGGACAGTGACTAACGAAGGTTGAGGCCAGAAGGGTTATTTATGGGAACACAGGATGTATTGTAGGGGAAGTTCCCACCTGTGCAATTCAGAAAAGCTGGTGTTGGTGGGGAGGATCCATATGGCACAGGCTGTGAAGCAGTCATTGAAATGAAGGGTGTCATGTTCGCAGCATGCTCAGAAACAGGGTGGTCCACTTGTCTCTTGGCCACAGTTTGTTGGTGGCCATTCATGCGGACAGATAGCAGGATCTCCAGCCACTACTTAAATCCTTAGGCTCATCCCAGAAACTCTTCCCAGAATCCATCTCTCTACTCACCCTTACCACTCCCCACACTCCTTCCCTCTGCATGTTTCCTGAAGTCCATAAACCTAATCATCCAGGACGCCACATTTTGGCCAGTTACTGTGCACCCACTGAGAGAATCTCTGCTCTTGTAGACCAACACTTTCAACCTATTATCCAGAACCTATCCTCCTGTAGACCAACACTTTCAACCTATTACCAGAAACTACCCTCTTATACAAAAGATACCAACAATTTTCTCCACCAACTCTCCACGTGATGTACTCATCACTATTGAAGCACCTGGCTTTACGCAATTGAACACTACCTTTCCCAACACTCGATGGATTCCAAACCAACAACCTCCTGCCTAGTCGCCATAACCAACTATATCCACACCCACAATTGCTTCTCCTTTGAAAGCATTCCCTTAAAACAAATCCGGATTACGGCTATGGGCACCCGCATGGCACCACCCTATGCCAACCTATTCATAAGCCATCTAGAGGAAACCTCCCTAAAAACCCGTAACCCCAAACCCTTCACCTGGTTCAAATTCATTGATGACATCTTTGCGATCTGGATCAAGGGTGAGGACACCCTATCCACATTCCTTCAGAACCTCCACAACGTCTCCCCCATTTGCTTCACCTGGTCCTACTAAACCCAACAAGCCACTTTCCTAGATGTTGACCTTCACCTCAAAGATGGCTGCATCAGTACCTCAAACTCACTAACCTCCAACAGTACCTCCACTTCGACAGCTGCCACCCGTTCCATACCAAGATGTCCCTTCCAGACAGCCTATCCACCTGTGGTCGTCGCACCTGCAGTGACGAGTGGTCCCTCTTGAAATATGCTGAGGGTGAAGCCTTCCCAGACCATAATTATCCTCCCAGCCTTGTACAAAAACAAATCTCCTGTGCCTTCTTTCCAGTCTCCCACCACCTCTGAAAGTCTCACCATCTGTCCACAGAGGAGCATTCCCCTTGTAGCTCAGAACTACCCAGGACTGGAGCAACTGAATTACTTTCTGTGCCAGGGTTTCGACTACCTCTTGTCATGCCATGAAATTAGGAATGCCCAAGCCCGCCCACTGTACTTACCACCCCTCCCACAGTGGTATTCCGCTGTCCACCGAACCTACACAATATACTCATCCATCCTTAGCCAACCCCTTACCTCATGGCTCACACTTTGTAGTAGACCTAGATGCAAGACCTGTCCCATACATTCTCCCAGCACCATCTACTCCAGTCCAATCACAGGACTACCTGTGAAGCCAGTCATGTGATTTACAAGCTAAGCTGCAACTACTGTGCTGCATTCTATCTGGGCATTGCAACCAACAAACTGTCTTTCCACATGAATGGCCACTGACAGTCTGTGGCCAAGAAACAGTTGGACCACACTGTTGCTGAGCACATTGCCAAACATGACATCCTTCATTTCAATGACTGCTTAACAGCCTGTGCCATATGAATCCTTGCTATCAACACCAACTTTTCTGAATTGCACAGGTGGGAACTTTCCCTGCAATACATTCTACATTTCCATAACCCTCCTGGCCTCAACCTTTGTTAGTCACTGCCCTCACCCATCCGGCCCCTTCCCTGTTCCCATTCTATCACTACACAACTGTCATTCCACAATCAATCTCGAGTCTTTTTACTTCTCTCCTTTCCCGCTACTCCCCTCTCTCTTGCCCTCCATCTAATCTGCAGCACTTCACTGTTCTCCACCCCTACTATATTATCCCTATCCCTCCCCACCCCAGCCCCCTCCTTACCCCCACCCACTCCCATCTGGTGCTGCTGCTCGCAATGTGGTTTCAGTTGTCTCTGAGACTGCATTCCTGTGTGTGTGTGTGTGTGTGTGTGTGTGTGTGTGTGTGTGTGTGTGTTGTCTGTTATTGATGAAGTCCTTATTGGCCGAAAGCTTTATTTGTGACAGTCGTTTTATTGTGCCTATCTGTGACTCAGCTTCTCCGCTACATGGTGAGTAGCAACTTTCCTTTTCATAACATTGGGTAGGTAGGAAAGTCATATAAACATACAAGGAGAATCTCCAAATTTTAACTGTGCTTTACAGATCTTGTATGCCATGTGTCATGATCAGTGTTTGTGATTAAATTCGTGATGCACGTGAAGATCTTTTAAGTGGTCGCCTGTCCATGGCCATGAAGTTGTTGAATGTGCTGATGAGTTTTCACCTGTTGTGACCAATCAGGCCAACTGCCATGAATTTATATAATTCAAACATTCATTTGGCCAACGAAAGGCTTCAGCCACAAATGAGAAAAAAATGTCATTCACTGAGTACTAACAGCCAAGTATTCAGGTAACGTTATGGATTTTGTATTTGTAGACTTTTGATAAATTTTTGAGTTACTTCAGCATCCACAACAGTAGATATAATGGGAAAAGAAACCAGTTTTGTAACTGAATGAAGAATGTTTTGTCTGGCAGGATGAAGTTAAATGTTTTGGTTGCAGAGGTGTCCCACAATAGAAGAGATTTCAGATGAGACCTGGGAAAGTATATTGTTAATTATTGTACACTTTCGCTCTTTTCCAGATTGGTTCATGTCTGCACACAGCTTTTGCACGGGCTTTGTTACTTTATCTTGATGAAAAATACTCATTTATTACACCCATATTTAACATTGTTACTGTTTTTTCCCCTCTTCTAGTTTCTTTCCCCCACATAACAACCTCTTCCCTCAGACTGAGAGCCATAATTTGTATCAATTCCTTTGGTAATTACTTTGAATCTTCATCTATGCATAAAACATAGCAAATCAGTCTGCTGTGATTGCTTCACCTTTGGTCTGGTATTCACCTCTGTCAATAGGATTCCAACTCCTTTGAATGTTGGTATTACAAAATGCTTTACCTACAGCCACATTCACTAGCTGGGAGATATCAAACAATGTGTTCTGCATTATGAGAGACCTACAGATTTAATACCACTAATATAATAATGTTTGTGTAGTATATTAAAGATGTAGCAGATAGTTTTAATCGTAATATTTGTCATATTGAAAGTGTAAGGTTGTCTATGAGTAAGCATTATTGTATTATTTTGCTGCCAAATGGTGACAAAATATCTGTGTGGTACAAACATAGCCAACTAGATTCAACAACAAACCTGTATACTTCATCAAAATGTAGTAGCTTCTAAAACATTATTAACACAATGACTACTGCAAGGTCACCAGCGGACATGGCAGAGACCCATACCTAATGCTGTGTGCACGTCGTCGGCCACAGACTCCATTGTATTTAGTGCAGTATACCTTCTGACAGTGTGTAAAGTTGCAGAAAGCAAAGTTCAAAACATAGAACATAATATTGTACCAGATTTCCTGTATACTGGCGTAAATTCAATCAAGTAATACAAATTAACACAGTACTTCACTATACATTGCACTAAACATAGTGTAGTGTATGGCCATGAGGGCTGGCATGCAAGTGTGATCCTCTGCTATGTCTGCCGGCAGACTCGCAGCAGGCAGTGTGTTGCAGGAGAAACAGGGTACAAAATTTTGCGTCACAAATTCCGGAAAGCTCCTCAAACGTTTGGCGTTGCTGTAAGGCTAAGCACAAGTTGAGACGCGTATAGCACGTGTGAGGTGATGCGACTCTACAGCACGATGCCATGTTCCGCACATGTAGCACTGGTCCAACTCGTATTGCTATGCATATACATACTTTGCATGTGCCGCTTGGCGATGCTCTGTGCTGACAGAACCAAAGTGCGCACACCATGTTACCTTTCTCAAACAATTTTACAGAAAGTATTCACTGAAAATATTTGATTTTTGCCTTATTTGTCGTGTTATATGTAAGCTTCGGGGCGAAGTACCCATCATCTCGCTAATGGTCATGCTTATTGTGATATACACATTTTAGTAAGACACTACACAAAACTCAAAAAGTTTGCAATGAAAAACAGTGGTCACTATGATGCATTTGGTGTGTATTACACTATATGTTGCTGTGTATGAAATTTAGCCAACATATTGAATTTTTATTTAGACTTGGGAAGAAGTCTCTATCTATTCCGATCTCGAGAAAATGAATACTATGTAGCGCATTCACTCCTGATCTTACCCCCACGGGAATGAAATATTCTTACATTCCTTGTATCTCCTAAACCACTCGAGACATCGAAACGAAATTTTGACGAATGATGGCACACAAGGAGGAGAGTACTTTGCCATGTCGTCAACAGATTGAACTTTTATCTATGATGATATACCAGAAGTTGTACTTTCTGTTTTATTTTTTTCATTCCAGTGACTGTAATTCTTTAAGAGTTATCAACAGCGAGTAAGACATGAAATTTCTTCTCTTAACGTTACCACAAACCAACACAACGAGGTTTTTCGTAAGTTATTGAGCTCTCTGGTCACCAATTACTGTTTAATGAGACACTCTGTTTCAGAATTCTGTCACAATACCTGCTGCAAAAATGAGTTTGTGCAAATTATATTGTGTTTTGGCAAAAGAAGTACTCTCAAATCTGTCAACAAGCGAAATGTGGTCATCACTCATAAATGGTGATGCTTCTTCGAATAAGAAAAGGTTAACAATTCTCACAAAAATATATCACCAATTCTGTTGGAATTTTGGTTGAATCTCAAACCCGTCATATTTTTAACAATGAGCAACTGGAATAGAAACTTACCAAAGGATTTTTCCTATTCTTCATCTGAGCAGTATCAAAGTAATGACGAGCATACCCTTCAAGTGGAATGACACACTAGTGCCTGATGCTGGTTACTCGCCTGCCTTGCCAAACTGACAATGCATGATTTGCGATATTAAAATAGTTATTATTGATAAAAGTAAACAATTTATTTGTGGCACAATGCCAGCTGAGAATAATGCACGTGACAAGAATGCGGAAGCTAGCCAAGTGTGCTTTGTGAGAATAAGAGTTCACATCATTAGAAAAACATTGTCGTGAAAGTAGATCTGCCTTTGTCAGCAATACATTTCAACAAAATAAATATATCAAACCACCACACTTTTTCAGGATACTCACACTTTTGGAATAATACTGACCACTGCTTCATTTGTGTAGCCTGTTATGTAATTAGTTTAGTAATGCTGATAGCGTGTATGCAACCTCTGAAATGCTTTTTCTCATCACTACAAGCTGATTAAAACATCGTTATTTGTGAGGGCTTCTCGATTGTTTCTAACTTATTGTGGAAATTTCATGTCCACATGTACGAAGTATAATGCTAGTGAAATCTATGTACTTCATATTTCAGATGCTTTTTACCACGAGCACAAAGGGGTCATACCTGTGGAAATTACGCCTTTTGAAATTACGCCTTTTCGACTTTTTGTAACAGATTGTAGAGATATGTCAACATAATAGGCAGCAAGTAGATAACCTTGTTTTACTTTCCTGCCTTGCTTCTAGATAATATGATTTTATAATATTCCTTACTTCCTTATTCACTACCCCCACTATGAATCATCTGTCCCTTGTCACGATCTGAAAACATTTTGTAGCCACTTCCCATGGCTAATGGCTCACCAGTTAGTGAACAGTGCATTTTTCTAGACAAAAGAATAAACAAAACAAAAAAGTATACAGATATGTGTAACTGAAAACTATTATGAACTAATGAAAAGATATGGAGTGCTTAAATGTCGAAAAATGAAACACTACCCGGTGACAATAAAACTCAGTATACTGTAAGGCTGATTTTTCGGCTGGGCAATACTTCCACTGCCCATATGCGCCATGCTGAAGTGAGCATATGGCAGGACTACATCCCGTTCCCCGCCTCACTCCTCCCGCGGTGCTTGCGCGCCGTGAGAAACTGTGCCGCAACCATAATGCAGCGCGACCTGGTGCAGGCGTGTGTTGCGTCCCAGTCGCGTAGCGCTGCAATTTCCACAATTTTTAGGAATTAATCTTTGAATACCTTTCAGTTCCCTATATGTAAGGGGATCATGACACCAAAATTTGTGAATGACATGGCAGTGGTGCACATGAGCAGTATGAGGAGTCATTATTCCCGAGCTCCATCACTGTGAATGGAACAAGAGGAAATGTTAATTTTGTTATAATAAACTTTACTCTAAGCTACAGAGTGGTTTGCAGAGCATATATGTTGAGGTGCAAATGCTAAAAAGCAGTTGGGGTAAGGAACCATGAACACTTTCAGAATAATCTTGACTTCCTTTGACACTTTTTTACACTGTTATTATTCTTAGCACAGGAAATGGTGATCAGACAGGTCTGCAGGTGTCATTTCACGAACTTAATGTAGATTAGTGCTTCATACTTCATACTTTGATATATACTCTATCATGGGATTTGTTATTGTCAGTGACTCATTCATTTAGAGAACACTAGATGATAAAAATGAACTGCATTCAGATAACAAGCATCTCATTTTCAGTGTGCTTCCAGCACAACTGAGTGAGAAAAAGTGATAAACCTCATGTCTTGATATCTAGGTTGAAAGGTTCCCTAGTTACACACTCCTATTTTGGACACGAGTTCCTCACAACAATTAAGAAATTTTCTCCGTATGTTGCTGTTGTTGTGGTCTTCAGTCCAAAGAATGGTTTGATGCAGCTCTCAATTATACTCTGTCCTGTGCAAGCCTCTTCATCAAGCCTCTTTGTCTCCAAGTAACTACTGCAGCCTACATCCCTCTGAATCTGCTTGCTGTATTCACCTCTTGATCTCCCTCTATAATCCCCCCCCCCCACACACACACACACACACACACACACACACACACACACACACACACACTTCCCTCCAGTACTAAATTGGTGATCTCTTGATGCCTGAGAAAGTGTCCCACTAATCGATCCCTTCTTTTAGTCAGGTTGTACCACAAATTTCTCTTCTCCCCAATTCCATTCGGTACTTTCTCATTTGTTACATGATCTACTCATCTAATCTTCAGCATTCTTCTGTAGCACCACATTTCAGAAGCGTCTATTCTCTTCTTGTCTAAACTGTGTATTATCCATGTTTCACTTCCATACTGGGGGATAGGCTACAACCCTGTCTCCCTCCCTTCTCAACCACTGCTTCCCTTTCATGCTCATCAACTTTTATAACAGCCATATGGTATCTGTACAAATTGTAAATAGCCTTTCATTCCCTGTATTTTACCCCTCCCACCTGTAGAATTTGAAAGACAGTATTCTAGTCAAACTTGTCAAAAGCTTTCTCTAAGTCTACAAATGCTATAAATGTAGGTTTGCCTTTCCTTAACCTATCTTCTGTGAGAATTCATATGGTGAATATTGCCTCGCGTGTTCCTACATTTCTCTGGAATCCAAACTGATCTTCTCCGAGGCTGGCTTCTACCAGTTTTTCCATTCTTCTGTAAAGGATTCGTGTAAGTATTTTGCAGCCGCAACTTATTAAACTGATATTCCAGTAATTTTCACACCTGTTGGCACCTACTTTCTTTGGAATTGGGATTATTATATTCTTTTGAAGTCTTAGAGTATTTCACCTGTCTCGTACATCTTGCTCCCCAGAGCTACCAGTAGCTCTAAAGGAATGTTGTCTACTCCTGGGGCCTTGTATTGACTTAAATCTTTCAGTGCTTTGTCAAATTCTTCATTGAGTGTCATATCTCCCTTCTCATCTTCCTCTACATCCTCTTGCATTTCCATAATATTGCCCTCAAGTACATCTCTCTTGTATAGACCCTCTGTATACTCCTTCCATTGTTCTGATTTCCCTTCTTTGCTTAGGACTGGTTTTCCATCTGAGTTCTTCATATTCATACAGGTGGTTCCCTTTTCGCCAAAGGTCTCTTTAATTTTTCTGTAGTGATATATGCTTCTACACTCTTAAATTTGTCCTCTGCCCATTCCTGCTTAGCCATTTTGCACTTTCTGTCGATCTCATTTTTTAGACCTTTTGTATTCCCTTTCACCTGCTTCATTTATTGCATTTTTATATTTTGACCTTTCATCGACTAACTTCAGTATCTCTCTGTGTTACACAAGGATTTCTACTAGCTCTCGTCTTTTTACCTACTTGACCCTCTGCTGCCTTCACATTTTATCTCCCAGAGCTACCCATTCTTCTTCTATTGTATATCTTTCCCCTGTTGTTGTCAATCATTCCCTAATGCTCCCTCTAAAACCCACTACAACTTCTGGTTCTTTCAGTTTATCCAGGTCCTATCTCCTTACATTCCTTCCTTTTTGCACCTTCTTCAGTTTTAATAAAGTGTCAGTAGAAGCCTTCCTAAGAGACAATCTCCATTCCTTCCGAACTGACGGTGCAAATGTAGACGAGATGTGGCTGAAATTCAAAGATATAGTAGCAACAGCAATTGAGAGATTCATACCTCATATATTGGTAAGAGATGGAACTGATCCCCCATGGTACACAAAACAGGTCTGAACGCTGTTGCAGAGGCAACGGAAAAAGCATGCGAAGTTCAGAAGAACGCGTAATCCCGAAGATTGGCTAAACTTTACAGTCGCGCGAAATTTGGCACGGACTTCAATGCGAGATGCCTTTAATAGGTTCCACAACAAAACATTGTCTTGAAATTTGGTAGAAAATCTGAAGAAATTCTGGTTGTATGTAAAGTACACAAGTGGCAAGACGCAGTCAATACCTTCGCTGTGCAGTGCCGATGGTACTGTTACCGACGACTGAGCCACTAAAGCGGAGTTATTGAACGCAGTTTTCCGAAATTCCTTCACCAGGGAAGACGAATGGAATATTCCATATTTGAAACACGAACAGCTGCTAGCATGAGTTTCTTAGAAGTAGATACCTTAGGGGTTGCGAGGCAACTCAAATCGCTTGATACGGGCAAGTCTTCAGGTCCAGATTGTATACCGATTGGGTTCCTTTCAGATTACGCTGATACAATAGCTCCCTACTTAGCAATCACATACAACCGCTCGCTCACCGATACATCTGTACCTACAGATTGGAAAATTGCGCAGGTCGCACCAGTGTTTAAGAAGGGTAGTAGGAGTAATCCATCTAACTACAGACCTATATCATTGACGTCGGTTTGCAGTAGGGTTTTGGAGCATATACTGTATTCAAACATTATGAATCACCTCGAAGGGAACGATCTATTGATACGCAATCAGCATGGTTTCAGAAAACGTTGTTCTTGTGCAACGCAGCTAGCTCTTTATTTGCACAAAGTAATTGTCGCTATTGACAGGGGATCACAAGTTGATTCCGTATTTCTAGGTTTCCGGAAAGCTTTTGACACCGTTCCTCACAAGCGACTTCTAATCAAGCTGCGGGCCTATGGGGTATTGTCTCAGTTGTGCGACTGGATTTGTGATTTCCTGTCAGGAAGGTCACAGTTCGTAGTAATAGACGGCAAATCATCAAGTGAAACTGAAGTGATATCAGGTGTTCCCCAGGGAAGCGTTCTGGGACATCTGCTGTTCCTGATCTATATAAATGAATTGGGTGACAGTCTGAGCAGTTGTCTTAGGTTGTTCGCAGATGATGCTGTAATTTACCGTCTAGTAAGGTCATCCGAAGACCAGTATCAGTTTCAAAGCGATTTAGAAAAGATTGCTGTATGGTGTGGCAGGTGGCAGTTGACACTAAATAACGAAAAGTGTGAGGTGATCCACATGAGTTCCAAAAGAAATCCGTTGGAATTCGATTACTCGATGAATAGTAAAATGCTCAAGGCTGTTAATTCAACTAAGTACCTTGGTGTTAAAATTACGAACAACTTCAGTTGGAAAGACCACATAGATAATATTGTGGGGAAGGCGAGCCAAAGGTTGCGTTTCATTGGCAGGACACTTAGAAGATGCAACAAGTCCACTAAAGAGACAGCTTACACTACACTCGTTCGGCCTCTGTTAGAATATTGCTGCGTGGTGTGGGATCCTTACCAGGTGGTGGGATTGACGGAGGACATCGAAAGGGTGCAAAAAAGGGCAGCTCATTTTGTATTATCACATAGTAGGGGAGAGAGTATGGCAGATATGATACGCGAGTTGGGATGGAAGTCATTAAAGCAAAGACGTTTTTCGTCGCGGCGAGATCTATTTACAAAATTTCAGTCACCAACTTTCTCTTCCGAATGTGAAAATATTTTGTTGAGCCCAACCTACATAGGTAGGAATGATCATCAAAATAAAATAAGAGAAATCAGAGCTCGAACAGAAAGGTTTAGGTGTTCGTTTTTCCGCGCGCTGTTCGGGAGTGGAATGGTAGTGAGATAGTATGATTGTGGTTCGATGAACCCTCTGCCAAGCACTTAAATGTGAATTGCAGAGTAATCATGTAGATGTAGATCTAGATCTAGATGTTCACAACCAGTAAATTGTGGTCAGAATCCGCATCTGCCTCTGGAAATGTCTTATTATTTAAAATCTGGCTCCTAAATCTCTGTCTAACCATTATATAATCAATCTGAAACCTTCCGGTGTCTCCAGGTCTTTTCCATGTATGCAACCTTTCCTCATGGTTCTTAAACCAAGTGTTAACTATGATTAAACTACACTTTGTGCAAAATTCTACCAGGTGGCTTCCTCTTTCATTCTTTTCCCCCAGTCCATATTCACCTACTACTTTTCTTTCTCTCTCCTTTCCTCCTATTGAATTCCAGTCCCCCATGACTATTAAGTTTTCAGCTCCCTTAACTACCTCAAGAATTTCTTTTATCTCATCATACATGTCCTCAATCTCCTCCTCATCTGCGGCAATCTCCTCCTCATCTGCGGTGCTATTTGGCATGTAAACTTGTACTACTGTGGTGGGTGTGGGCTTCATGTCTATCTTGATCTTATTAAACCTACTCCTGCATTATCCCTTTTGATTTTGTATTTATAACCCGTTATTCACCTGGCCAGAAGTCCTGTTCCTCCTCCCACCAAACTTCACTAATTCCCACCATATCTAACTTTAACCTAGCCATTTCCCTTTTTAAATTTTCTAACCCACCTGTTCGATTAAGGGATCTGACAATCCGCACTCCTATCCGTAGAATGCCAGTTTTGTTTCTCCTGATGATGACGTCCTCCTGAGTAGTCCCTGCCCAGAGATCCAAATGGGGGACTATTTTAACTCCAGAATGTTTTATCTAAGTGGATGCCATCATCATTTAACCAGCGGTAGAGCTGCATGACCTTGGGAAAAACTATGGCTGCAGTTTCCTCTCGCTTTCAGCCGTGTGCAGTACCAGCACAGCAAGGCCGTTTTGGTTAATGTTACATGAGCAGATAGTCTGTCATCCAGACTGTTTCCCCTGCAGCTACTGAAAAGTCTGTCTGGCTTCTCAACAGATACCCCTCCATTGTGGTTGTACCAGTGGTACTGCTATCTGTGTTGCTGAGGCATGCAAGCCTCCCCACCAGTGGCAGGGTCCTTGGTTCATGGGTGGCAGTTTCTCTTGTGCCATTTATTTGTATTTCTTTCACAATTTTGTTTCATGTTTATTAATTCGTTAGTTCTTTTGTTTATGAATTTTCTATTAGTACTCTAAATTATGTAGTGACTTGTTCTATGACCAATTGGATTTAGTTTCCATGCTCCCCATAAAACTTGATAAATAAATAAAGGTAAAATTTGAAACCTACTTTGAAATAAATTTAACTCATGATTACTGCAGAAATAGTTAAGAGTGTGTCACCACCATGCCAGGCTAGGACACAGCGCCATGCGTACCTTGAGACAGACGAAATCATATGTCGATTCATGTTACTGAACAATGGAATTAATTACTATGATAGATAGTATGGCTGCTTCTGTAACTTGTGTTTTTCCAAAGTTGCAATATCGTAGCAAAACCTTTAAAGTCTCAAAACTATTTTCAGAGCAAATCATAATCTATTTCAGTTCTTGCGAAGGAATTGTTTTTGCAAGCTATGATACTATGTATTCTGTGTATGTGTCCGCTTTTGTCATGAACATCTCACTGACATGTGGACTTCCCTTCATCCCAAAGTTTCATGCATTAGATTCTAGTTTTCGTCTTGATTTATATTTGGCAACAGTTTCCCTAACTTCAGAATTTATTTGTAAGATGTACACAATATCACTGAAAATTTTATACTGTTTGCAGGTCTTATATCAACATTTCTGCATGTGCATCCATTTGGAGCTGGAGTTGACTATGTGTGGTCCTACTTGCAAAAACTGGAACCCACTCTCCGACCAGGGGAAGTTGAGACACTTATGAGCCGATTCCCAACTGTTTTTCGTCAAGAATTATCTGGCATTGGTGCAAATATGGAAAGACGATGGCTATTTGCTGGATTTGAATCTAAACCTTCTCTGTGACTGAAATATGATATATTTTTAGATAATTTAATTTATGAATTCACAGTAAACTGTTTAATTGTGCGATTATTATCTGTTAGTCACCACCTTTTCTGTGCTTTCCATTCAATACTTTTTTCTTTTATAAAATATCAGATGTGTTCAGTAGTTATAATCTTCAGTTTCATAGTTTACAGTGTATTCATCATTGTTAAAGGTTTCAATGAGATAAAGTCAGTAAATAAATTTATATATTTTGCTTCATACTGTATATTCTGGGACATTATGAATCAAAAATATTTCCAGGCATAACATCTTAAATTTTTGATGTTTTCTCCAAAAGACTTGATTTGAAACAAATAATTTATCCAGTAAAAAATAGCTGACAAAAACAGATTACACTGCTGGAATGATGTGAAACTGTGCGTTAAAAATAACATATACAAAATGTTTTAGTAAAAAAGTAAGTTTTTTATTGTTCACTCCTAAAAATACGGCCTCTCACTGTGCATTACAATGGCACAATGAGCAACTGTAGGTGTTTTCTGTAGTTTCAAGTTAAGTGTGAAAATTAAGGACTTTGTCTGATTTCCTTTCCATGCAATTAATTTCTATCTGAGCAGTTTCTTTTCCTTCTTATTTGAAGATACAAAGTTCAAATCATTGAAATACCACATCAGCCATTAGCTGTCTTTTCCTTTATTTGGTAAGGCACCTAGGTTGCGTCATAGATATAGTATTATGTGAAGATTTTCAGTATGCATAACAATTTTTCATGAACTTCTTCAGTGCAGTATAAAATTACTGACATAACACATCTGCAGTTGTTCACACACGCTTACAGAATTTTTGATGGTAATTCCAGAAATGAGTCATTGTGTGTAGAATACACATTACATCACACTTAATCAGTTCCGCAGGGTAAGTGAGGCAAGTGCGTGTGACACTCCACTGGCAGAACTGTTGAGAAACAAACAATATTAATTAGTCAAAAATACAGCATGGCAAGGGGGGGGGGGGAGGGAGAGAGAGAGAGAGAGAAATGGGAGGTGGAGGGGATAGCTATAATATTCACATAAAAACCAAGATTATAGTCAATGCTCTGCCTACCAGTACCAGTTTCTTTTCTCCCCCTTCAATCGCCTTGCCAAATAGCGTATGTGACCAGAAGGATAACAGCATATTGTAGTATATATGTGGTGTCTGTCCTTTCAGCATGTCCAAAAGAAGGAACACAATTTTGATCTTGCAGCCACTGTGAATCATGACGCAAAGGAATGTAGTATATATGTGGTGTCTGTCATTTCAGACATGTCCAAAAGAAGGGACACCACTTTGATCAAGACACAAAGGAATTAATGACATTAAGGAATTAATGACATTTAGTTGCTTGTGGGAATTTATTTACTTAAATGGAGAAGTTGAAAATCTGTGCCGGACCAGGATTTGATCTTGGGTTTCCTTCTCATTAGGCTGATGCTCCGAGTACTAAGTCATCCGGATACAGTGGTCATCGCAACTGCAGACTCATTACCCTCATTATTAGTAGCATGTCACCAATTCCCATAAGAGTTCAAGCGGGGTGTGTATCTGCACTGAAGGAATCATTGGCCAGCCTCACCTTAATTATAATTTGTGTCATACAACAATATTTAACTTGACCTGGTTTCAACACTAACTATGGGTGTCTTCATCAGAAAATCCAAAACAATTACCTAAGAAGATTACAAAACCATTAACATAGAGGAAAACCAAGAATAGATGGTTATTATACTGAACATATTTATGAGGTGACTGCACTCAGATGTAGTGATAGATGAACAGATTTGTAAGCAAAATGCTCTCGCCATATAAAATAACTTCTTAAAATCATATTTCAAAACCATATAAAAATTACAGGTATTCAAACTAACACAACAATGGGACTTGCCAGTAAAAATTATAGGTACATAATGTAGCACACTGTACACCACTTATGACTGTAAGATGAGACAGGCACTGGAGGTGGCATCAGACTAAGATTTCATATCCACAACGTGGATGTGAAACAAATTGCACCATCTATTAACAGTCGAAGAAATCAGCTGCTTCTAATAACAAAAATATTTTAAATAGCATATAAGTGTTCATCTTGCAAGTCAACAGCCAGTATTATACTAAATAAAAATTTATACAGGAGACTTGAGAAAATCTGAAATGAAATATATTAAATTATTCGTAGGGGCCGCATAGCATGTGGAACCTCAAAGAAAGTTTAGTGTCCTAACAGGTCGCATGTCCTGAAAATGAGCTAAAAGAAAATTACTAATTATTTTTTAGTGCGGTGCCCAACAATGGTCAATGTTCCATTAAGGATATATAAAATACTCGGGATACTAAAGGCTTAGCTTTACAAATCAGTACACAAATTTTTATGAACAACTATATTTTTGTTTTGTTTACAACTTACGTGCCATTATTAGGCCTTCTGTGAATAATCGAAATGTTATCTTCGTATGTGGAGTATGAAAGAACGCATAGATCAGATGTTTTGAATGCTTGAGAGACTGCATGAACATTCTGGCCAGAGCAACAGTCAAACACCCTCTGTACTGAGGTAAGTCAGAACAGCACAGGTATGCAGTCTTGTGTTATCTTGTTGAAAGATGCAGCATTTTTACCTGTTGTCATGCCAAGAGAAGCCCCAATGACAGTTGTAGTGCTGACAGTCTGCAGTGCTCCAAAGATCATGAGACTGTCAGTGTAGATACTTTTCTTGCTTCTAAGAAGTCCCATTTCCTGGCATATGAAAAGTGACATGCCTATACAATCCTGCATGACAAGCAAACAATGTGTTTCCTCTCTCTGGCACTAGTTGCACGGGACCACTGGGATCCAACATGGCATTGCCCTGCTGAACCAACTGTTTTCGTATTTGCTTGACTGTCATTAGATCTGAACTAAGTAAATGTATTTAAGAACTGTTTGATCTGTTTCTTATCAGCAATTTTACTGGTTTCCAGTCCTCTCAAGGTGGATGCATTCAGAGATACATTTCTGTATCTGTGTGAACAAGGGCCTATACACAGCATAGCTTTTGTTGAATAGATGAAGGCATCTGCCACATCTGGTAAGATATGAGGTCCAAGTTTTTACCCAAAACTTTATGCTAAATATTCATCGAAACATATACATACAACAATGGCACAAATATAATCTGCACATTTAATTTTGAGCTGGAGAGGGATGTATATAAAGTTCAGAATAGTGTCACTCTTAATCACATTGTTTAATGTTGTAATAAAAGATAAATTTCATGGAAAGACATGTGTTCAAATTACCGTCTTCAGTGAGGTCACTATTAATTTCATGTCCAGTATTTGTTTCATAACTGTCTGTTTTTTCATCACTCTCCTCCAAAAGTAAGTTCTCCTCACAACCATCCAAGGCATTGGACATGTAGCACATCTTGAACCTTTGGCTGGCAGAACCTGGTGATGCTGTGCACCATCAAGAGGGAATTCTACGAGGGCGGTTCAGAAAGTAACCTCCGATTGGTCACAGTGCGGGTTGTGGGGGGAGTAGCGACGCCATCTGTGCGTTCACGCACTCAACAGGTCAGTCGGCATCAAGCCGTGGTCGAGTGAACGTCGTACCTGCACTAGTTTAGTTTTAGTGGCAGTTTGAAATGTGTGCTGCAAAACCCCGCCAAATGTGAAGTGCGTGCTGTCATAAGGTTTTTTACAGCCAAAGGATATTCTGCAGCAGCTATTCATCGTGAGCTTTGTGCCGTGTACGGACCAAGAGTTATGAGTGAAGGAGTTGTCCGTGAATGGGTACGTTTATTTAAAAGTGGACGAGAAAACGTTCATGATGAAGAGAGGAGTGGTAGACCATCATTGGTGACTGACGAACTCGTTCAGACAGTTGATGCAAAAGTTCGTGAAAATCGACGTTTCTCAATGTCAGAGTTGTCTACTGGTTTACCACAGATTTCTAAGACTCTCTTGTACGAGATAGTGACAGCAAGATTGGGTTACCGTAAGTTCTGTGCACGATGGGTGCCCAAAATTCTTACCGACCACCACAAAACTCAAAGAATGGCCTCTGCATTAGACTTTCTGTCACGTTATGAGGACGAAGGAGAACCATTGTTAAACAGAATCGTGACCGGTGACGAAACCTGGATTAAGTACGTGAACCCAGAGACAAAAGAACAATCAAAGATATGGGCACATTCAAATTCGCCTACCAAACCAAGAAAAGCCTCGCAAGATTTTTCTGCCAGAAAACTGATGGCAACGGTGTTTTGGGATGCCAAAGGGGTGTTGTTGGTTGAATTCATGGAACGTGGTACGACCATTAATCAAGACGTGTACTGTGAAACAATAAAAAAGTTACGACGGGCTATACAGAACAAACGCCGTGGTATGCTGACTTCCGGTATCGTTTTTTTGCACGATAACGCCCGTCCTCACTCTGCTCGCAGAACAACGGCCCTTCTTGAGTCCTTCAAGTGGGACGTTATCAACCATCCACCTTACAGCCCAGACCTGGCGCCAAGTGATTATCACCTCTTCATGCATTTGAAGAAATGGCTCGGGTCACAGCGGTTTGATGACGACGAAGAGCTCAAAGATGCGGTCACAGGCTGGCTCCAGGCACAAGCGGGTGATTTTTATGCAGAAGGAATTTCAAAGCTTGTGAAGAGATACGATAAGTGCCTCAATCGCTATGGAGACTATGAAGAAAAATAGTGCAAAGATGTAGTTGTAAGATGTATATATTAAAATATTTTTATTTAACTTGGTGTATTTTTTTAAATCAACCGGAGGTTACTTTCTGAACGGCCCTCGTATATATATAAGGCTGACAGATGTCAATTTAATCTTCCCAGATGAAGTGAGAGCTTGATTCATTTCTAAAAGCCATTCAAAATAGTGTTTTTGAAGACAATCTTTAATTAACTTGTTTACAACATCAAGCACTTGTATTTTTGATGTCATTCCTTCCAGATGTATCAACTAGGTCTGCCTCCCAGCAACTTTTTTTTTACTTGAGATATGATAAGATTTTTAAAAGCATATGACACTACCACACATCTCTTATTGAGTGGCACACCAGATCTGCAATTCCAAATAGTAGCTATACAGTCCATCATTAATTCTGTTTTCGTCCAAGTTTTTTCTTGGGAATGAATCACTAAGCTCCTAGGGATATTTTCATTGGCAAAGAAATTGGATACCTGTTTACTCGCCTTCTACGATTTTTATCTTTCACCCTCTGCAATGTCTGTTAATGTGAAAAATGATGAGTTACATTATGGTTTGTTCAACTGTATGTCACCCTGTAACTGATGCGAAAGGCAATGGCAGAAAACTTTGCTATTCAAACCAACCTTAGGAGTGATGACAGCTTTTCGTATTCCAGTATTACTTTGCTTGGCATGTCCCTAGAGGTGTACATCTTGTCGGCAATACTAATATGGTGTAAAAGGTAACACTGATGCTGTTGCACTTTGATTACATGTGCCTGACACTTTACAAGTTCCCATAGTAGTGGAAATCAATATAATGGTAGGTTTTACACAAAAGTGATATACAATGTCTGAAGCATACATGTATATATTATTTTAGTAGTAAAAACATATGAGACAAAAAAAAGTCACAACAGAATTACATAGTTTCTTTCACAAAACAAGTACTATGTAGACAGTATATCGAGGAAACAAATGAGAACCCCGACTGTCTGAGAGGAGAGGAGCAGTGCAGGGAAATGACCTGCTTCACTCTCGAAAGACTGCCATCTTACGTCTGCGTTCTGTGCTTTCACGAAAGCAGAACTGACAAAACCGTTATAGGGATCACTGATTCCTTTCCTTTGATGAGAGTTGCATTCAAATCCCTTTATGCACCAGGAATAGTCTCTTCACTTATTTCAAAATAACAAAAAACAAGCAATCAACAATGCAAAGCAAATTGGAGTACACAATGAATTTGGTAGTGGCTACTGTGCAATTGTTTGCTGCAGTTGGCAGTGGTAGTTTAGGACCCACCTCTGCCGATGTCTTACACAACCCTAGTTCAAAACACTTCACATCTAAAACTACCATGATATAGTGTCCACATAGCAACAAAATAAGGTGTTCACATTTCCTGTGTGGAAATTGGTATAATGGCACTCACTGTTCAGCTGTGTTACTGCAATGTTAGTACTTTGTCCAAACTTCGTTCTTCCTAATTAGCTCAAACTTTCTCTTCAGCATTAATTTTGTTAGGATTTGTAGCTCTTGCAATGAAATTGTCACCCACTTGTCTCATATCACTCTTTTCAGCTTATATGAGGTCACAAATTGCCTTCCATTGTGATAAACACACTCTGCAAGTATTCCCCAAAGGTTTTCCATGGGTTTCAAATCAAGGCTACATGCAGACCAGGGCAAGACACCAATCAATATCTATCTTCAAACCACTTTTTTGTTGTAACAGAAACATGCATATATGCATTATCTTATTGAAACATTACTTTCATCCCCTAGGGCCTCATAAATTCTAATCCATTCTGTCTCTAGCATCTCAGTGTACATATTAAGAGTTCATTCTAGTGTTCACCCAAGCCGTGTGATTTACTTTTACTGCAGAAGGCTGCCCATACCATAACACTTCCACCACCAAACTTGCTGCTCATTCTTACATGCTACTCTATTCTCAGATTATGCCAATCTTATTGAAATCCATCCAGACCATCTAAATTAAACTTTTTCTCATCACTGAACATCACTTTATTCCATTCTCAAGTCCATGACATATGTCTTTCAGCAAATTACAATCTAACCTCTTTATATTTGGGTGTTGAAGCAGGTTTCTGCAGTCGTTTCTTGAATGTGAGATGTTTGTCATTTGACGAAGTTTGTCATACATGAATGCCAGTTACTACCATCTGTAAATCAGCAACAAGTTGAGAAGAGTAATGGTTTGTGGGCCTTGCCTTGTGCAAAAGTAACCATTTTGATGCCTCAGATAATTTTCTACTTTGCCCATAGTTCCTGTTCTGTCCACATTGTGCATCCTGTCTAATGAAATTATAGATCACTGTACTTGAACCATTCAAATTCTTGCTATTTGATGATTAAAGTGTTACATTTTCTTCTACAAATTGATTTTTGCTTTTACATCATATAATAACTGTTTTCCATGTCGCAGTGCCACAATCGTGGTTTATGTACGTAATGCACACTATCACTAATGATGTCTCTTTCCTATCTGTAGGAATGACACGTATGCACACACTAGCACCACACAGAGCCGACTGCCTTTAAACTGAGTTCCACCCTCTACCAACTGAATCGTTATGTCTTGTTATATACTGTACTACTGACATCAAATGTGATACCATTCGCGTTGCATTTGTCAGTATACTGGATCTCGCATATATTCTATGTGCAATTATTTCAACTGGCATTGTTAATTTTCCTGCAATTTTTCATGCCTTTATACTGATTTCCACTACTCTAGGTAAAATCTTCTGGCAATCTCTGTGCTAGGAAGCACTTGAAGAAGCCACTTCTACACATAAACCTGGAGAACCAACAGTTGCTGGCTGCCACAGAATTCTGTCAGTGGTACATTTAAGATCTTGATAATTTTCAAGATCTTTAACTAAACTGCTTGTTATGAAAAAGGTATCCCATCTTTTTTTATCTCTAGACAAAGTAAAGAACCCTAGATTCCAATTCAGTACTTTTTCAATCTTAAGGTCCTCTGAAATATTTCCTTGGTGAAAGAGCTATTTTCAACTTATTCTCTAATGCAATTCAATGCTACAAATTATATTAGTCCAAAACATACTTTTAGCCAGCTTCTCTATTAGTTACCAGAATGAGATTTTCACTCTGCAGCACAGTGTGCACTGATATGAAACTTCCTGACAGATTAAAACTGTGTGCCAGACCGAGACTCGAACTTGGGACCTTTGCCTTTCTCGGGAAAGTGCTCTGCCAACTGAACTACCCAAGGACGACTCACGACCCGTCCTCACAGCTTCAATTCTACCAGTACCTCCTACCTCCCAAACTTCACAGAAGCTCTTCTGCGAACCTTGCAGAACTAGCACTCCTGGAAGAAAGGATATTGTGGAGACATGGCTTAGCCACAGCCTAGGGGATGTTTCCAGAATGAGATTTTCACTCTGCAGCAGAGTGTGCGCTGATATGAAACTTCCTGACAGATTAAAACTGTGTGCCGGACCGAAACTCGAACTCGGGAACTTTGCCTTTCACAGGCAACTGCTCTACCAACTGAGCTACCCAAGCATGACTCACAGTGTAATGGCATAGCACAATGGATAGCATATAAATCTGACGTGTGGGAGGTTGTAGGTTCAAATCCTGTCACATCTAGTGATTTTTTATTTTTTTATTTTTGTAAATCCAATGAAAAAACTTTTGATTATTGATTTTATTCAATTAATTTGTTTAAATTAGTTTTCTTTATTTCTAATACCTTGTCATGTCATTTTCATCATATTATTTTTTTTATTTGCTCCTTTTTTTCTTCCTATCATTCTTTTTTCATTTGGAATCTGCTTGTATTGCCTATAAACTGCAACCAAGTGCCAACCAGGACTGCTATATGGTTGGTAATGCAGCAGCCTGTGTAGCCAGTGTGAGGATACTTTCAGTCAACCAGTGACAGCGAGAAATTACAGTTTGCTTTTACTGCTGAAAGTGATATTTTTCTGTCTTCAGTTTACTTATAGAGGTTAGCCTTAAATGGCATGAAGAAAGCAATCATGATTTTAGTTCTACCACAAATTGCTAATCGAATTTTTCTTGGATATATTACACACCATGAAGTTGTGGTTGGTTAGGACATAAGTTTAAATTCAGAGCTACGAAACACTGTCTGCTGCAGTTCATTCCGGGTTCACTTAAAATCAGCTGTGTCTCATTTGCATCATATCTTGTGGCAACTAATTCCAACACTGCTCCAAGTTACACTAACAGATCTGTGAAGTGACCCACTGTGTTCGTGTGTCACCTACAACCGAGTACTTGCCGGCAGTGGATGTGGCAACACTTGAGTGGCAAGTGACATATCAGCTATCAAGTAATTTTAATCAGATTCATTTTTGTTGATATCCATCTTATTACCTCTTTTCCAGACAATCCATTCTATTCAATTGATCTTCCAAGTCCTTGCCACCCCAGATAGAATTATGATGTCTTTGGCAAACATGAAAAACTTTTATTTCCTCTCCCTTTCCAGATTTCTGCTTGATTTTGAATTACATCAAATACAAACTTTTGTTGATGATTTTATTTTAGCATTACCACTCACTGTGAAAAACTAAATTTTATTATTTGGCTTGAGAAAAACTGCGCCTGTAATATAGTGTAAAAGAACAGAACTGTCAAGCATGGTTGTGGTCACTAGTTCAATGACATATGGACAATCAAAGACCGTTACATTTTTATCTCATATGCACTGATAAAGTTCTAAAAACTAACAACTTTGTTCCTCGAATTCTAACTGTAGAATGAGCACTGCATTTGAAGTTCCCAAAGCTGTGAAAATATACCAGTATTTGTAGGTTTGTGGAGATAAACTAAACCATAATCTTTCATGGATGCATTCTGAAGAAAATGGGTTATTTATATTCTAACTAGTGTTGTAATAGTTCTGTGCATTTGTGGAATGAGGATTACTTTTAACACGACATAGAAGTTCTCTGTGCTAAATCACCATCACATGAAAAAACTGCTTTATCAGCCGCTAGTTTCATAAAAGCAAAACTGACACAATCTGCCCAAATTTATATACTTCTGACAGTCTACCACCATGTTTCTGAAGTGTTTGACAGAGGCTCTTCCAGTTGTTCAGCTTCATACACATTTTAGTTTTCTGCCCATTATTGTCAATAGCTGACAGCACTAACACTTCCTTTTGCTGCTACAAAAATTTTCAGTGTTCAAGTGACTGCTCTGTCATTTGGACACACTGCACCTCTTCTAATTTCTTTTCAGTAATATTGTTTATCTACTTCTCATGGTAGATAACACTACAGTAGTTTAGCACTATGTTGTGTTCATTATCTGTGGTATTATTTTATCAAACTGTCACATTGTATCTACAGCTGTTAGTTTGGAGTCCTTTCATACATTAGGTGAGATTTAATTGATTATGAAAGGCAGCAGAAAGACATAATGGCAATCATAATTGACATGTCGTGGTGATCTGTTGCGGAACTCCTTGTTCAACAATGTACGATGAACAGTGTGTTCCAGAACACTTGTGTGTACGCCAACACTGTGCTCTTCTGAAGAGATGCCACAGATCACCATCTATCCAACTTTACAGAGCAGACAAGCCTATGAATTACACATTGTGTGAAGAATCTTCAACATACGATGATTTAGCGCCTAGTGGTAGTTCCACTGTCCTACGTCTTTCCATACATGCTCATGGCACTAGCCTGTAAATACTGTAGCAGCTTCGCCATTTTCTAAGTACTTGTTCACAGGATCTATCCTTTGTCAAAGTCGCCATGGATTTCCCCATTTTCAGCCCATGATTTGCCAGGATGATTCTCCATCTGTGTCTGCTCCATTTACATACTCTTGTTACTATGCCACATGCCTGCAATGCCACCATGCACTATCCAGTGTCACGGTGAGCAGTAGTCAGTGGTCATAACGTTTTCACTTATCAATGTAACTTAAGCTATTGTCAATGGAAGGGTGATTATATATGTGGTGTCTGTCCTTTCGGACATGTCTGAGTATGAGGATAATGGGCAGGGGTACTACGTCAGTAGTGTGTGAATAAGTTGAGAATTTGGGTCTGACGGGAGGCAAACTGTGGTAGTCCATGCAGCTGCGATGACCACTGTGTCTCGATGATTTAGTGGTCAGAGCCTCTACCTATAGAGCAGGAGACCGATGTTAGGATTCCCGACTGGCACTAATTTACAACTTTCCCCACTGATGTGAATCAGTCCCCACTAGCAGCTAAAAGTCATTAAGTCCTCTGTGTCTTGAGTGGGATCAATTCATAAGTAATTTTGGTAACATTACAAGCGGTATTAGAAAAGCGAAATTCCTGAAAACACACTATCGCATTTAGTTCAGTCTAATCTCGTGGTTTATTTCATCAAGAATTATTGTACGAGTGTAGTATTTCAAGTCCATAGTGCTCTAGACTACTAAATATAACTTCCATATAGAGTTAAACATGTTTTGAATGGTAACATGTGGCAGCTCCTTAATTGGATTGCATGTTCCCTTCTCTGCTTTGTGGAGTGAAAGGCTCTGCCTCCCTTAAAGGCTTGTTTATAGCACAAGATGATGTTGGATTTGGGAACTTGCTATTTATAGACATCTCAATACAAGTGACCAGTCATGACGTGGGGCGATATTGCTGGATTCACACATATATCATGTACATTAAGAGTGTGTACATGTAGTCATTGCTAGATAATGGCTATGAGATTCCTGTGCAACCTTGTTTGCTGTGCTTGTCCCATTGTCTTCCTACACCACCACACTCTTGATACAGAATGTTTAAAACTCAGTTATACAAAAGTAACTTTTAATTGTGAAAAGGGTAAACAACTTATGGATATGTTTGATACAGCACTGAATGCAGTATGTCTTCAAGTTTTATTCTCACCTAACAGCGATAGTTCCCGACGTTCCCACTAGGTGGCATGTGTGAATGAGTTGTCCAACAGTCATATAATGGTGCATCCCATACACAGTGTTGTTTATTGTTTCACAAATCATAATCTGCTGTTACAGTTCAGGGACAATTCACGACTAAATATTGTGAGACACCACCTCAAAGATAAACTGTTATTAATTGGTACAATCGTTTCATCCAAACTGGCTGTGAATCACACAGGATGCCGGGCCAGTGTCAGCCAGCAGTCTCTGACGCAGCAGTTGAACAAGTTCAGTAGTCTTACATACATAGTATGGGTAAATCAATGAGACATGGCAGTTTAAAATTTAACATGCCTAGTGTTACAGCATGGAAGGTATTACGGAAATCAAACCCTGCAAACTGGAGGTTTGCAAGCTTTAATGGAAAGTGACAAAGAAATGAGCCGAGTATTGTGTAGGAATGCAGACTGAAGGTGGTTTTCTTAATAAAGCTGTTTTCAGTGATGAAGCTTGGGTTCCATACCTGCATTAAAGTGAATTTAGATTAGATTAGATTTACTTTCATTCCAATTGATCCGTAGTGAGGTGGTCCTCCAGGATGTGGAACATGTCAGAAAAACAACAATACATGACAAATATTTACAACTAAAACAAATAAGATAATGTACCATTCCACAGGTCCCAGGTGGAATGACTGTCATTTTTTAATGAACACTATATGAAAGAGTCATTTTACAAATACTAATGCACTGAATTTAAAATAAAAGTTTATTTATTTATTTGTAAGGAGTTGGCCACCAATAAATCCTTTAGGCTTCTCTTAAACTGAATATCATTGCTTGTTAAGCTTTTTATGGCTGCTGGCAAGTTATTGAAAATGTGTGTTCCTAAATAATGCACACCTTTTTGTACGAGACTAAGTGACTTTAAATCCTTGTGAAGATTATTCTTATTTCTAGCTGAGCTGTTGGTTTGAAAAAGTGATATATTTTTAATGACAAATTTCATTAAGGAATAAATATATTGGGAAGCAGTAGTTAGTATCCCTAGTTCCCTGAACAGGTTTCTGCAGGATGTTCTTGAGTTCACACCACGTGTAACTCTTACTGCATGTTTTTGTGCCCGGAAAACTTTAGCTTGGCTTGATGAATTACCCCAAAAAATAATCCCATATGACATTATGGGATGAAAGTAAGCATAGTATGCCAGCTTTTTCATTTTATATCCCCTATGTCTGACAAAATTCGCATTGCAAACATAGATTTGTTAAGACGCTTCAGTAGTTATGTGGTGTGCTCCTCCCAGTTGAATTTATTATCAAGCTGTAACCCCAAGAATTTAACACTGTCCACTTCTTCTATCTTCTTGCCATCATATGTTAAACATATACTCGTGGGACACCCCTTACAAGTTCTGAACTGCATGTAATGTGTTTTTTCAAAGTTTAGTGACAAAGAATTGGCTAGGAACCAGTGATTAATGTCCACAAATATTTTATTAGCTGATCTTTCTAAGACTACACTTGATTTGCTATTTATGGCAATGTTTGTATCATCGGCAAACAAAACGAACTTGGCATCTGGTAATGTTACTGATGAAAGGTCATTGATATACACAAGAAAAAGTAAGGGCCCCAAAATGGAAACTTGTGGGACCCCACATGTAATTAGTTCCCAGTTGGATGATGCCTGATAGCTTGATACATGTCTCTTTCCTAATAACACCCTTTGTTTCCTGCCAGAGATATAAGATTTGAACCATTTTGCAGCATTTCCTGTTACACTATAATATTCTAATTTACTTAAAAGGATATTGTGATTTACACAGTCAAATGCCTTTGGCAGATCACAAAATATACCAGTTGCCTGCAATTTTTTGTCTAATGAATTAAGCACATTTTCACTGTAAGTGTAGATAGCCTTCTCAATATCAGAACCCTTTAGAAATCCAAACTGTGACTTTGACAGTATGTTATTTGAGATAAGATGGTTATAAAGACGACTGTACATTACTTTTTCTAAAAGTTTTTAGAATGCTGGCAACAGTGAAATTGGACAGAAATTTGATGCTGTTTCTTTATCTCCCTTCTTAAACAGTGGCTTAACTTCAGCATATTTCAACCATTCAGGAAATATTCCACTGATAAATGACTGGTTGCACAGATAGCTTAATATGTTACTTAGCTCAGAGTCACATTCTTTAATTAACTTTGTTGATATTTCATCATACCCACTAGATGTTTCTGATTTTATGATGGACATTATTTCTGTTGGGGTAGTGAGGGTCAAATTCATATTATGGAAGTTACTTGAAATGTCTGGTCTGAGGTATTCCATAGCAGCATCTACTGAACCTGACAACCCCATCTTTTCAGTAACAGTTATAAAATGTTTGTTAAAAAGTTCTGCAACACTATACACATCTGTCACTAATGTATCATTTATTCTTAATGCTATTTGTTCCTCTTCATGTCTGGTTCTACCGGTCTCCTCCTTCACTATATCCCATATTGTCTTTATTTTGTTATCTGATATGACTATTTTTTCCTAGTAATATATTTGCTTTGAGATCCGTATTACAGTCTTTAATATTTTGCAGTATTTCTTGTAATGTGCTATAGCATCAACATCGGAACTGTTTCGGATTGACAGATACAGTTTTCTTTTTGTTTTACAAGATACCCCTATTCCTTGAATGATCCATGGCTTCTTTGTAGACTTTGCTCTAACCTTGGTAAGTTTTGGGGGAAAACAGTGTTCGAATAAGGTAAGCACTTTATTAGCAAAAGTGTTATATTTTTCATTCATGCCACGAGCACTGTAAACATCAGTCCAGTGTATGTCTCTGAGGAGTGTCCTAAAATAATCAATTTTTGGCTTATTGATTACCCTCTTGAGCTCAGATTTAACAGATTTTATATCCTGTTCAGTATTAACATTTAACGGAAGCAACTGCATGTCATGGTCTGAGAGGCCATTGACTATTGGTTTTGTAATATAATTTTGTTCACTGGACTTTTCTATAAAGATATTACCAATGGCTGTTTGTGAGCAAGTTGCTACCCTAGTAGGGAACTTAACAGTGGGAATTAAGTTGAATGATAAGTGTTACTAACTCAAATAAGTTATTATTGGGAGAGTCTTTAAGGAAATCTACATTGAAATTACTAGCAACCACTATTTCTTTGTTTTTGGTTGTTAAATGGGCCAGTACAGCTTCAAGGTGGTTTACAAACAGATTAAAGTTACCTGCAGGTGCTCGATATATACTTAATATTATAAAGGATTTTTTGTGAAATTCTAATTCTGTTGCACATGCTTCCAGATGCTATTCTAGCCAAAATTTATGACTGTCCATGTTCTTAAATTTATGACAGTTCCTGATGAATGTGGCAACTCCTCCTTTCTCTATTTCTGATCTACAAAAGTGAGATGCTAACCTAAACCCCGTAAGACTTTAAAAGTTCTATACCAGTGGTCACATGATGTTCAGAGAGCAGATAATGTCAACTGGGTTTGAAGACTCTAATTCATCCATGCAGATAGTTAATTCATTAATTTTATTTCTCAGTCCTCGAATATTTTGATGCAATAAAGATAGCTGACATTTCACATCGACTGAGTTAAAATTGGGTAGAGTTAAAATAGCTGCTGTCTGTTGAAAATTCTTAACCAATAGCTGTTTATGCTGATGTAATAAGCTGGAATTGTGTTTTTTGATTTGTTTCTCAAACTGAAGGTTTGTCTCAGATGTAACCTCTCTTAAAATTTGCTTTCTTTCTGTCCTCCCTATCCTAAAAAAGGGTATTTTCTGAACCCTATAACCACTGGTGTTTTACCACTCATGACAGTGCCTCCCCCCTTTAACTTTGCTGCTATTTCCCCAGCCAATTTACCCTTCCCCTTCCTGTTGAGGTGAAGGCCATGCCTAGTATAATCCCACCTACTGAGAGAATCAAAAGAAACCACACCAATGTGTGACCCTGCACCCGACATAAGCAGCTGTTCCAGCTCCAAATTGACTCTCTTGACAGAAGAGTTCAAATGAGGTCGGTCATGGTGCCCAAGAACAGATACAAACTCAACACTAGTATGCTTCGATGCTGATGCAATCTTTGCCAGGTCACACTCTATACTGTACCCAGGATCTCTTGTCAATACTGTTACCTGCCCCACTCACTATAACCACAGTGTCTTCCTTAGTGAAATCTTTGCAAAGTGATCCTAAATCCTCTGTCACCTGCTCCAGACCAGCACTAGGCTTAAAAAAAATTGGTGACCTGGTATTCTGATCCTAGTTCATTCTGCAAAAGTTGACCAACACCTCTTCTATGGGAACTACCTAACAACAACACTTTCTTTCTCTTTACTGACTTCCCTACATTCTTAATTTTCAATTTGCTGCTGAAAGTTTGTTGTGCCCTGTCTACACCTGCAACTGCCTGAGGCTCACCAGCTTCTAACTGAGGCAACAGGTCAAATCTATTTTCCACATTCACCATGAAGCTGTCAGACAAAGTTCTGGGCCTGTTCCTCCTGTTGCCTATTGCTACTTCCCACCTCTCTTTACAGAAAACACGAAAATATGGTTGCAAAAATTTGGCCTATACGCAACTGTGTGTAAACAAAAACAACTGTGCAAATTTTCTGAAACAACAACTTAAACTTTACGCTACTTTCCAGAAATGCTAGTTAAATAATGAAGAGGTACACTAAATTAAATTGCTGGAGAGAGCAAGGTACAACTAAACGAAATTCTATAGTTTTGCTGCAGCAAAACGTAAACAGAAAATACCACTGTGTAATCTTTTCGCATTTTCTGCTATATTACATAAAGAAAAATGAAACCTTTAATGGTACACTTAAAAGGCACACTAATACACCTATTTACCATGTAATCAGTACTAATCTATATGTTTTATAATCTAAACTGACTTATCTTTACGAGAACACCAAAACTCGTGCTAGTCGCCTGGCTGCAGCATAATGTTCGGATATGGGATGAGTAGAAACCACATCATGTAACTGAATGTGTATGGGACTCACCAAAGATAAATGTTTTTTGCACTGCAGTCTGTAGCAACAACATTTGTCGTGTTAAAAAAAGGTAGCCACATTGAACATATGTTAATAAAATCTGTAAGTTGTTTACCTTTTTGACAATTAATGGTTAGTTTCGTATATAAAATGTATAAATGCACTATGTGTTGTGTGTGAGGAAAGCTGAGTATTTTAAGGGGCAACCACTGCCTGGAAATGAGCATAAAAAATTTAAGAATGATTTCGGGTCCCATAATTTTGCTGGTTTCCTGGGCTGGCGATGCAGGACAATACTTGGCAGCTATGGCCTAATTTGTATAGAATGTGTGACATTGTTTGTGGTGTGGTACTCTTGCTGGATCGTGTGCAGTTCATGATGTGTGGTGTATCCTGGTACAAAATAATGCTTTTTATGATCTTGTGAATTATTCACATCATTTTCTGAATAAAATGAACATGAACACGTAGTGTTGTGCTGTTTCTAAGTTCAGTAACCCTGGAAGTAGATGGCTCTGAGCACTATGCGACTTTACTTCTGAGGTCATCAGTCGCCTAGAACTTAGAACTAATTAAACATAACTAACCTAAGGACATCACACACATCCATGCCCGAGGCAGGATTCGAACCTGCGACCGTAGCGGTCGCTCGGCTCCAGACTGTAGCGCCTAGAACCACACGGCCACTCCGGCCGGCTGGAAATAGAACTGAAGGTATTATTTACCACTAAATTCCAAAATACGTAGAACTACACATGGAATTGTTATCTAATAGTATATGAGATGACAACAGCAGTATCAAAAATACGATGATATATTCCAAATATTTTCGTCCACTGGATTGCAAATGAGACTAAAAGAAAGTCGTGATGTCAGATGCAATTACATACCAGAAAATATACAGGTAGCATGGAAGCAGTTCTTGCACTAGAGGTTCTGACAATGCAGAAGTGATAAAAGAGAATGTAACAATAACAGAGCAGCAAGGAAAATGACTCAACATATTGGACATTTTGTGTCTCAAGTAAAACCAAAATAAACAAGTCAGTTAATACAGAAATTCTTCCTGACCTGGTTGTTATAAGCAAAGAGCAAGAAATTAAGGAAATGAAAAAAGAATTGCCTACTTCGAAGAGTATAAACTCTGTACTGGAGAATTGCAGCCATGAAAGAAAAATAAAGTAACTTTTTCTGTTGCCAGTTAAGAATTTCTTTTTATCTATCTTTCACACAATACATGTTGGGAAACAATTCCGGTTTTCAAATGATTTTTGTGCTGTGCGCAGAAAATTGTGTGTAATGTTTCTGCATAAGTGAACTACAAGAAAATGCAACAGAACAGTGCTGCACCTCACACACCCAATACAGCATGAATAAATGTTGTAATACATGTAACATGCACTCAAAAATAAGAATCATTTCCTGAAATGTGTTGTACATATGATAAATAAAATGACACACACATTAATTTTATAAATGAATCCGTTAGACTACGCCATCTCAGCACTTCATCCAAGGATACATTTGGTGTTTGTTGAAGAAAAATATTTACAATGGAATTAGAGATAACTGAAAACACCATTATTTTGGCTCTGTCTTCAAACCTGTATAATTATCTGAGGGGTAGCTTGGCATTAAATGCTCAAAAAAGAAAAACCCATCTTAAGTATCAACCAAGCAGTTTAAAATATGTACTAGGTTTTATTAAAAGCAAGCTGTTAGTGGTTACATAATTTGAGGCAATGGCTGTCCTAAGCTTTGATGAAATGAATATCGATGGTCACGTGATGTAAGATTCATCTAATGATGTAATAGTTGAGGACAAGAATGTTCAAGTAACCATGATACAACATTTATTTTTAAAGTAGAAGCAGAACAATAATATAAGTTCAATGTCACAATGATTGAGCAATTTGTTGCAGACAATCATAACAGAACTTGATGATATTAGGGTTCATGATTTAGTTGTTACATGTTGGCAAAAAAATTAGAAAGTGTGGAAACAACTTGTTGTATCGTCAACTAAGACAAATTTTCCTTTTATTTCTGACACTGTCCAAAAAATACAAGTGAACTGTGCATTACAGTAACTGGGTGGTCATTTTATGGTACTTTGGATGTTGTTGGTTCAGAGAGTTCCAGTGAAGAAGTTACTCATAATGCCTTAAAACACCTAGTAGAAAACATTACATTCAAAGAGCTAAAACGGTTCAGTAAGAAGTGCAACAAGAAAACACCTTATCAATTACTCGATAAATAGTAAAATTCTCAAGGCTGTCAATTGAACTAAGTACCTGGGTGTTAAAATTACGAACAACTTCAGTTGTAAAGACCACATAGATAATATTGTGGGGAAGGTGAGCCAAAGGTTGCGTTTCATTGGCAGGACACTTAGAAGATGCAACAAGTCCACTAAAGAGACAGCTTACACTCCACTCGTTTGTCCTCTGTTAGAATATTGCTGCGCGGTGTGGGATCCTTACCAGGTGGGATTGACGGAGGACATCGAAAGGGTGCAAAAAAGGGCAGCTCGTTTTGTATTATCACGTAATAGGGGAGAGAGTGTAGCAGATATGATACGCGAGTTGGGATGGAAGTCATTAAAGCAAAGACGTTTTTCGTCACGGCGAGATCTATTTACGAAATTTCAATCACCAACTTTATCTTCCAAATGCGAAAATATTTTGTTGAGCCCAACCTACATAGGTAGGAATGATCATCAAAATAAAATAAGAGAAATCAGAGCTCGAACAGAAAGGTTTAGGTGTTCATTTTTCCAGCGCGCTGTTCGGGAGTGGAATGGTAGAGGGATAGTATTATTGTGGTTCGATGAACCCTCTGCCAAGCACTTAAATGTGAATTGCAGAGTAGTCATGTAGATGTAGATGTACTGTTGTGCAAACTGTACTCATGAATAACCCTCCACTACTACTGCCAGGACTTTCTGCAGATGATAAGGCTGTAGCTCTTGTTAACACACAACTCTCCATGCATTAGCACGAGATACATCCTTGCTGCTATTTGGTGAGTGCTTGTGTATGGTTCCTCACTGAATAGTTGCATAACACTCTCACCAGTGACCACTGTTTGAACTGAATGTGGACACCTAACACCAGTCAGAAATGCAGAATAACTGATACAGTATTCAGAAGGCTTATCACAATTACGGGAAATGTCCCAATACCACTACTGCCCCTGCAGGAAAATTTAACAATTTCATAAAATGCACTTTGCTGTTTGCCATACTACAATTTTGGGAAAATACCACACAAAAAATTTGGTAATTATTTATAAAAAAATTTTTGGTCTCTCAGAGTCATCTCTCAATTGCTGAAAATGCTGAATGATGTGAAGTCTTTCAGTTAGGCAACCTTTCTGCATACAACTGTAAAACACCGCATACAACTGTAAAACACCTCTCTCATTTCCCTCAATTTTGCTGTATACAGGTACCATATCTGGGTCTGGTGCATGTCATAATGCTGTCAACAACACTGATTACTGCACTGGTACAAAACTACCCAATTACTATTAGAACAATGGACTATGGGAAGAGACAGCACATGCACAGCAATGCTATTCTGCATGGTCTGTGAATCTACCACACACTGATGGTTAGTAGGTTGCATAACTAATTATACTACCAAATACAATCCAAAAACATATTTGGCTCTGGGATTATCAAACTTCAATGTTCCATAGCACCCAAACTATAAGTTTCCAGACAGGGTTCACTCTTGAAAAATAGCCTGTTTGCCTTTCCGAACAATAAACTAAGTATTGTGGATGTTTTTGCATACAGACTTTAGAAGGGGTGGCTCACATTACTTCATTACTTTCAGTCAAAACAGCACAGGTCCCCCATTTACAAAGTAGTTCAATTGTTTTTTTTATTTACTTTTATGACAAACTTCATGTACATTATACAACCAAAACACTAATTTATATTCCTCCAGTTTTTAAATTATGGGATTCAGAAACCTAACAACAGAGTGAAAATTTTGCAGAACATTAGGAAGTGCTTCCTATTTAATGTTTGAGTGATCAGTGTTGATGTGTGTACAAAATAGTACATAACTTCTTAATTTTGTTTGTTTTATTTGCATAAATAATGCACATTTCTTCAGTTATGCTTCATATGTCATACCAAGCCTCTGTGACAGCGAAAGTTATATGTGCTTAAGCACTTTGTGCAAATAGAATTGAAACTGTCTTGTGCATGGACATGTTTAGTAATAGGACACATCAATACAATATACACAATAGTTTTCAAAATGAGATGAAATTAGAAAAAAAAGCCCCAAAGTAACATGATTTATAAAACACCAAATGCTTGATTTTAACATTTATTAAAGTTTTCAAATTACATGTAGCATTACAAAATAAGGACAAGACATTTTTCTTGATATTAATAAACCACATAGGTTACTGAATTGGACATTTATTATCTGCATGTCTAATTTACATATGTATGAGAAGTATTTTGCTATTTTTTTCAATATCCACTTTACTATGCTAAATTACACAGCCACCTTTGTTATACTTGTACACTATCAACAATTATCATCTGTTATTAACCTAGATTTTTACATCACAAAATAAGGTGGGTACAGAGTGTGTGTGTGGGTGCAGCAATTGGCGTTAAGAAATAAACGAACAGTGTAACTTTAGGTTTGTACATTATGAAATAACTTGTTTTGAAGAATGTTTAAGCAAAGTAGGGGTAATCTGAATGAAGTCTTACTGTTTTAAACAGACTGGCCTTGCATTCTGGAATACTGAGGCTCTAATCCTCATCTGGCCACCTGGATTTAGGTTTCCCTTGGTTTCCTTAAATTACTTCATCTGCATATACATCTATATTCTGTAAACCACTGAAGTACCTGGCAAAGATACTTCCCATTGTGCCACTTTTGTTGGGATGGTTCCTATAGCCAACTAGCTGTCCTCATCATACTAGACATGTATATTATATGGTTCAAATGGCTCTACGCACCATGAGACTTAACATCTGAGGTCATCAGTCCCCTAGACTTAGAACTACTTAAACCTAACTAACCTAAGGACATCACACACATCCATGCCTGAGGCAGGATTCGAAACTGCGACCGTAGCAGCAGGGCGGTTCTGGACTGAAGCGCCTAGAACCGCTCGCCCACAACGACCGGCCGTGTATGTTAGTGAGTATGTATATTATTTAAGACTGTTGTTCTTAAACTATAGTACAACCATATTTATAATATCCATGGATGAATAGAAAACAATAATGGTAACAACCACCACCACCACCACCACCACCACCACCACTACTACTACTACTACTATTACTACTGCAACCTTTAATTTTTGAGTATTAACAACAACTACTACACTTTTATTGTTTTTTGATGGCAATGTAACTACATTGTTTTATACATACTGTTGGTTTCAGCTTTCTTCTGTAGCAAGCTTATCACATGATGGATGATCACCATTACTTTATCATTACTGAAATAGCTGCAGGTGAAAATTTTGCCTTATGCAAAGATGGATGCAGCTGCAGGCACAGCATATTCCACCACTAAGTGGAAAAACCTTAAGTTTTCATAATTTTCATCTATGGTTGCAGCCAAGGGGTATATTAGGTGGAAGTACAACTATCTGATCAAAAATATCCAGACATCTCTACATAATGTAAAATTAACCACTACACATCACGAGAGGCAGAACTGCCAGTATAAAAGGCGGCAGGAGGTGGTGTGTTGTCAGTAGAGGCGCAGGAACAGCAAATGTGTGCATGAGGATAGCTCAGTGTTTTTGAAAGTGAACTAATCAGTGGATGTCATGTGAATAACATCAGGGATGTTTCAACCTTTCTGAAGCTGCACAAGTCGACCATTGGTGATGAACAACCACAGCTAAACAGACCAGGCAGACCTTCTGTACTCATGGGCAGGAACATTCAAGCACTGTGGAGGGTGCTTGTAAAACATCAGATGAAATAAGCACAAGGAATAACATGAATTCTAAAGCGCTACTAGCAGTACAGCTAGCACAATGACTGTGTGCAAGGAGTTAGAAAGAATGGAGAGCAGTGGTCAAGAACCTTCTCAAACCCCACGCATTTCTTCAGATAATGCTAAGCAACACTTGAGGTGGCATAAAGATTGATGCCACTGGACAGTGGATGATTGGAAACAAGTTATTTGAAACGGTGAAGCATTATATCCTGTGGCAGTCCGATGGAAGTGTTTGGGTTTGATGAATGCCTGGAGAATATTACCTGCCCTCCCTCATGTGTTGTGCCAAGAGTGAAACACAGAGTAGGTTGTGTTACAGTACGGAGGTTTTTTTCATGGTTCAGTTATGGTCACCTTACTGCACTTAAGACATGCTGAAAGATATTAACTTAATTTACAGAACTGAGTACTGTGCACAGCAGCATGACAAAGCACCCTGTCATAAACCAGTATATGTGAGGCAATAATTTGTAGACAATAACATTCCTGAAATGCACTAGCCTACCCAGATTCCTGACCTGAAACCCAGCATCCAGTGTCACCACACTCTTTGGTTTCAACTCTTGAGGAAGAATGAGCTGCCATTCCTCCACAGACCTACAGGCACCTCATCAAAAGTGTCCCCAGCATAGTTCAAGATGTTATAAGTTGAAGGGTGGGCACACTCCATATTAATGTCCACTAACAATTTTGCCAGCACGTTGAGAGAGAGAGGGAGAGAGGGGGAGAGAGAGAGAGAGAGAGAGAGAGAGAGAGAGAGAGAGAGAGATTACTGTAGCTCAAAATAATTGTTACTGGCATGCAATTGCATACAGTCATTTTCAGTGGAGTATGGGCTCAACTGAAAATAAAGGAATAGATGGATGAATGTTTATTAATGATGCTATAAATGCCAGCTGAGTGAGGGCAAGGTGAGATGTTTTCAACATTATATGCAGCTGATTGTGGTCCAGTGGCATGACTTGTTTTCTGTGATACAACTCCATTCCAGTTACACACATTTCAAAAATGTACAACCTCGGAAGTTTTGTTACAGTTAGTCATATTCCACATATGGCTGTCAAGATCAGTTATAAGGTGCAATCAATAAGTTTCTCTTTGAAGATCTTACAGTCCATAATTGGTATGCCAATCAGGCAAAATCACTGTGAGCACTGAGGTAATCACCCCCCCAATGCTCCAGGTTGAAGATACCAGTTTGGTAAAACACTGTGTTCTGCTGCATGGAGAAGTCCATAGCTGCATGCTGCACATCCTCATTCAACAGGGATCCATCAACCCTTCATAGTCTTTTTTAAGGGACTGAAAGTGTGATAACCATATGGGGAGAGATCAGAGTAATAGGGCAGTTACTCATGTGTTTCCCACTGTAGTTGGCGTAACTTCTGCTGGCCTCCCAGATCAAGCAGTGTCTTGCGTTGAATCGAGACCAGCACAGAACTTAGCACACCACTTTACATTCCACATTCACAAAATGAAAAAAAAACATAGTATCCTATGACTATAATATCAATGAGTCACTGATGTAATCAGCCAACTGATATAAACACTTTGTAGGGGTATGAAATGGAATGATCACATAGGTTCAGCCATCAGTACAGCAGGCGGTAGACTTCGGTTTATTGGTGGAATACAGGGGAAGTGCAATCAATCTACAAAGGAGATTGCTTATAAATCACTCATGTAACCGATTCTAGAAGACTGCTGAAGTATGTGGGACCCGTACCAGATAGGACCAACAAAGCATATTGAATGTATACAGAGATGGGCAGCACGAATGGCCATGGGGTTGTTTGATCTGTGCGAGAGTGTCACAGTGATTCTGAAGGAACTGAACTGGAAGACTCTTGAAGACAGATGTAAACTCTTCCGAGAAAGTCTATTAACAAATTTTCAAGAACTGGCTTTTCATGATGAGTCTACAAATATACTACAGCCCCCTATGTATTGATCAAAAGGGATTGTGAGGATAAGATTGGAATAACTACTGCATGTACAGAGGCATTCAAACAATAATTCTTCCCACGCTCCATACATGAATGGGACAGGAAGAAACCCTAATAACTGATACAATGGGACATACCTTCACAGCTTGTGCCATGCACCTCACAGTGGTTTTTAGAGTATAGATGAAGATATAGATGTTTTTTGACAGACATGCCACCCCATACACATTCTTCATTCTTCAATGGATGTCAAAAGGTGTTTGTCTTTTGGCAGCCAAGAAGAGAATAGCAGCACAGTGGTCCTGTTTAGATGCATTTGGTAATATGTCACTATAGTTCATGTTTCCGCATTTACTGCATGCATGTTGGAAAGACATGAATACCACACTAATCCCTTGCCTTCGTGCCGATGCTTACCCACATCAGAATACCACTGTTTTGCATATATGCTGCAGCAATTCCCTCAAACAGAAACTCTGTGATCAGCCCTTACACTACACTGCACTGCACTGCACACACTGCGGGCGCAGCATTATTTTTATAATGTTGAGACTACCTTGAATGCAAGTTTATGCCTAGTCAACCACAAGAACCATCAGAGTTAAGAAATTACCCCAGTCAATCACTTCCACTATCACTATCACTATCCTCTGTGTCTGATTCCTCAGTTTCATCATCACTAGTTTCGTGTTCGCCAATGCTTATAATGACGTCATCAATGGCCTTTTCCATTACACCATCATGTTTCCAGCATTCCTTCTCGAGCTTATGAACATTTCTGCAATACTCTTCCCAGTCTTCAGTAGTAACTTGCTGAATGGAATCAACAGCAAGCTTCAGCAAACACTGATCTGACATTTCCTCTATGATTTTGTACTCACTGACAAGAATCTTAATTTTAGCCCATGCTAATTCCAATGCATTTAGGTTGCAGTTGTGTGGTGGCAAGCGGACTACAACGTGACCTCTTCCTGCAGCCATTATATCAACTACATATTGTTTCTTCAGGGGTTTATTTGCTCTAACTAAGGAGTACAGAGTCTCCTTCCTCAAGCTGTCATTGCTGGAGAGACCTCTTCTTTGTAACCACTCAATCATCTTCACCTTAGTATCATACTTTGATGGTGTTTTGTCAACCTGTCTATTATGACATGGAGCATTGTCCATGACAATTACTGAATGGGGAGGCAGATTTGGCAGCACGGTTTCCTCAAACCACTTCTCGAAAGTAGCAGATTTCATTTTCTCATGATAACTACCCTTGTTAGATGTTGCCCACAACTGGAGCCGGGCTTCACTTACGAATCCATTCTTTGATCCGACACTTCCAATTATCAGTCTGCTTGAGGAACTCCCCATTGCCTTAATACCTAGTTTGCCACATCTTAGGTTACTGTCTATCCAATATTCACCAATGTAGAAGATTTGTGAGGCAGACTGTCTAATGTGCTTCATCTGTAAAATAAAACGTGACCGCCAGTCCACAATAGCAGCATGCTCTAGTAACAAAGTTCGCTTGTTCTCAACTTTTCTCCAAGTGAACCCCATTGACTGCAATTTTTTTCTCAGGACATTGCTATTATGTTTGAAGTTTTTCTTTTGCTGCAAAACTGACAGAAGATTTTGCAAACTGGGCACTGTCTTCTGGATTGTGTAGAACTGTTCAATTGTGTCCCTTATGATCTGCTCATTAAAGTCATCCAATTCGATTGTGTCTCTTAAGAGAAGCTCATTAGAGTCATCCATTACGATTTTGTCCTGTATGGCATGCTTATTATCTTCACCGTCATCCAATTCAACTTTCCTACAAGGTTTTGTCCTAAGTGAGAGAAGAAAAAACAGGTTACAAAGTTTGATTGCATTGTTCAGTGGACTGACCTTTTGAATTAACAAGAAGCAAGAAAGATAATTTGGCCAAACATGGGAAATAATGTGGAGACGGAGGTCAATGAAGATTAATGCTTGGAGGATTTAAGAACTGAAGAATGTATTGTAAGGACAGATCCAATCTAAGAAATTATGAGAAGCTGGTATTTCAGGGCAAGATTCTGTACAAGTTGTGTAGCAGCCACTGAAGTCTCACATATTGCTGCACTCAGCAGGATATCATGCCACAGGGGAGGGTGTTGGGGCAACTGTGATCTTGACCACTGTTTCGTGGTTGTAATTTATTCACGCGTATGATCATATCCACATAAAAAACACATGAAATTTATAGCAGAAATGATACATGATATGATTGATTCCACAGGCAGCCCTGTCTTTGAAAGGTTAGGATATGCCTGTGAAGGTACTTGTATAGTTTGTGCCGGGAAAGTGCATATGATACGTCTTGCACTTCGATCTTTCATAGGGATGTGATCCACATGGTAAGAGATTGAGAGTAGGTGTGGAAAAGATGTTACTCGATCCTGGTCATAATGGTAGGAAGTGGAAACACTGGTGAAAGATACGGTCAAATTATTCTGGTGTAGAGTGGCAGTGGGTAAAGAGGGAGACGTCCTTTGCTGCTGATTTATTAGGGAAGGTAGAAACAGAAAATTCTGGATATGTCTTGATATGGCACAGTAGATCTGCTTGCTGACTAGATCTGGTGGTTAATGCCTGTCATGAAGGACTCAATAAGACTTCAGAATACAGGGCAAAGCATTTTTCATCATTTTAGGCGCACATTCCATGGGGAAGAAGCTTGTGTGGAAAAGCAGCTATCAAAATGTAAGAATAATGAATGGGCTTGATATGTACAAAGGCTTTTATAGAGCCATTGGAGAGGGGAGGAGGTGGAGGGGGAAGTGACATAGCAAGGTGGATTCTTCCCACTTGTTATGTTTCTTCTAATCTCAAAAAGAACCATCATATTTTCAATGTATTTATCTGTTGATCTGTAACACTTATAAAAAATCTCGAGATCTTATTTAGACATAATTTCACTTGAATTTATTGTTCAGGTTATCATTTTTGTTGGCCTGTTTATATTGATGTAATTAGTTTTCATTAGGGCAGTAATAATTTAAAAATATGATTAACTGATGTATTAACATGGTTCATAACATGAAAAAACCTGTGAGGTAATCATTATGTTTGGGAAAGGGTGACCCACACTAACAGAAAACCTTACAGTCTCATTTTCCTGTGAAGTACTTTTAATCATCTGAAATAAATTAACATATGCAATAATTAACATCAAAGCTCAAGGCTATTACTATTTTCCATTTCAGATAATGATGTAACTTTTATTAGTTCTGAACTTTGAATACATACTTTTGGTTACTTTAAATTTTCTTTAAAAATTTACACACAGCATTAATGAACTCATTTATTATTAATTTCATGTTATTTACCCTAATTTGTAATATGGCACTCATACACATTTACAAGGGGATCCATATCGCAAAAGAAAAATAGTGTCCATGTATTTTTCCAAATTGTTAATCAGTAACAGTTTCTATTATCTAAAATCACTTTAGTTCTAGTAGTTCACCCAAAACAATAAAATCAAGCATAGCTGATTTGCAGAGCATAAATTAGTTTATGAAATAGCATTTTATTCTTACATCCATCTAAGTAGTCTGATGTCACACAAAACTGGCAGTTCATGTTTGAAAGCCTGAGATTTATTGAGAATTAGATCTGTGTCAAGTGGACTCCCACTATTATACTACTATACACTTACTGTATGTGAAAATATGTGCACATACAAAAAGCTAAGTAACATTAATGTTTAATGCCTTTTAAGTGGTTTCTGTATATCATATGAATGAACATATTAACTGAACTGTGTTGTAATCAGCAACAAGCTATAGTAGGACATGGTGAGTCTCATTATGGACTGACTGACTAGCACAGAGTACTTTCCATGATAAATTACTGCAGGATTGTGCTAAGTGTGAACTGTGACTTTTTTGTGTAAATGTGAACTATGTTTTGAGACCAAAATAAAATAATGAACTTTGCCACTGAACTTTTGGTAGGTAAATGTAGGTACCAATCTGGTTTTATGCACTGATATTTTTACACTGGATAAACTGGTCACTGTCACTAATAACTGAACTTATCAAGGAATAAATGTGTGTGTGTGTGTGTGTGTTAGTGCCGTTACAATTACGATGTCATGCATATTATTGAGCAAACAGTGTCCTACACTTTTTTAGACTTTCAGCTTCAAAGTGCCCAGAAGTTTGTAGTAGCAAGTAGGGAATATAAAAATCAGATCAGTAATGCTACAAGGTCAATGTCCAGAAAGGTGGCATGCTGGGCAGATGATGATCAGGAGAAGAGGGTAGGTGAGTAAGAGGTGCAGCTGTTGAGGAAAGATGACAGATTGTCTTTACTTTGGGTCCATACGATACACGTGTCTTCAATGAGGCTGAACCAGAAAAGGTTATTAGGATCTTGAGTGACCAGGAAAGTTTTCTCTAGATGGCCAATTTACAGGTTAGCTTGAGAATGCACTGTGGGTGCCCACGTTGCTGCACCACAGATTTGTTTGTATACCTTCCCCTCAAAGGTAAAGATATGATAGTTAAGAGTACAGTTGGTTAGGATTATAAGGAATAAGGGGATGGGTTTTTAGTTGGTAAGATGCGAGGAGAGGCAATGTTCAATGATAGCAAGGCTATGGGCATGGCGATGTTGGCATCATCAACAGTGGCAAGCAGGAATCCAGTTGGTACTGTTGTGCTGATCATTGATAGGTGATGAAGAAAATGATTAATGTCTTTGATGTGGAAAGATTGGGTGTGGTCAATGGATTGTAAGTGTTAGTCAACAAGAGCTGAAATACTTAACCAGACCAGCTACAATGGGGCACAACTAGTGTGGTTAGGCTTGTAGATTTTGGGAATAATCTAGAAGGTTGGTGTTCAGAAAATGGTTGTGGTAAGGAAGGTCTGAGGCTGTTAGATGGACCTAGGGATTGGGGGTAATGCTGGGCTTCCAGAATGGGATCACTACAGCTGGGCTTGTAGATGGAATCATCAGACAGCTAGGAGACACATACTGTCACGTAATCACTGTGATTCAATATGACACAAATAGAGACTTTGTCTGCCAGGATGATGATGAAATCAGAGTTGTTTCAAAAACTGTGGATGGCTGCTCTTTCCTATGACAAGATGTCACACTCTTGGAAAGGAACACAGAAAAAGTGAGAGTGACTGCATTGTAAGACTTCTTTGGATCTGTGCTTCATGTTGTAATATCAATATGTGTGCACAATGAAGTAGTCATGCTTTGATTTATATCAGTTTCAAAAAGAAACTATTATTATTGTTATTATTAATGGACAATTTAATTTGTTGCTACAGAATGCTAATTTTGTGTTCAATAAATGTTTGTTGGCCTTTAAGTGACGGATGCCACAATTATCGTGATTAATAGGTTTGAGGAACATGACATACCCTTCAATAAACTGGCAGTGCAAGTCACTGCAGTTTTAGTGAGATAGCTCATTCCAGAGGTCCGCCCACTGCCAATGGCCGTTGTTTTACCCACTGCTGCTACCAAATTTTAAAGTCTATTCATCCTATTAATAGATCATATTTAGCATTTGTTTGTATGTCCAAATAATGTCATTCATTTTGCAAGTGACAATGTAAACAGGCATCTTTGTAATGATACTGATGAAAACGTTGTGTAGCAGAGGTGGAAGGAGACATTCAGGTGGATGAGACATAAGGATCAGGCATAGTTTACCTGCAATACAATGAGAATGATGCCGTACCTGTTACCGTTGCTTGGTTTAAAATACTTCAGCAAGTAGTCAGGTTTATCCAAATTTCTTTCAATATCTGCAATCATCCTCTGCAGAAATCCTCCCATGCACTTTTTTTGTTCATCTTTTAATTGTGAAAACAGATTACATTCACTGACCCAGTAAAATGGAAGGGCTTTTTTAACCAGTAAATACTCTTTCAGCTCTCCCAGCATCTATAAACAATAAAAAAGAAACACTTGAGTTAAATAGCAAATAGTAAAATCCAATGCAATTTCTGTTCCATTTATTAGACTTCACCAGCTGTGGCACAAAACACAAGTATTCTTTTCAACATTACCAAAAGCAGTTTGTGTGTTAAGATGCTCATATCAATATAATTAGGTACACAAGGATTAGGTGATATAGTTTATTCTGAAAAGACCTGCAATATTTGAAGAGTGAGGTCAGGTCCGTACGGTCAGTTGTTGCAACCAGTTCTCTGGCTGTAATTATGAACTGAAATTGTACCTACAAAATGAGTGATTCATGGGTTATGAAGATGTTGCGAAACATACAAAATAACATATATTGTATAGTAACTTTATCAATGGAAACTGTATGCTGTTATTTATCCAACAGAGAAAGGAGTGAGGGGGAATACCAGAAGAAAGTGAAAGTAATTTTAAAAAATGTTATAGAAAAGAAAGGTCAAGCATTATGGGAGAATAGACATGCAGCAGAGTACAGCCACAACATGGAAAAAAAATCCAGTGCGAAAGACATTGTAGTAAAACACGACTTCTAATTCCAGATGAGCTATATTGTTTTACATTCTACCATCGCAAACTGACTAAATGCAATTGTGATTAAACATTAATCTAAATGCGCTCACCAATGTCCATTATAGTTTACTGGATGTTACCTGGAGGAAACCTAACTTTTCATTTCAATTGGCAGTTCTTTCTTATCAGTCAACTTCACTGATGGCACCTGATATGGAGCCACAGTTCAGTGTCTACAACAATACGTCTTTCACCTTTTACTGGACTGAGTGTAAAGTAATGTTACATGAGCAAGCTGTCTATTTTGCAGAACAATGAGTGGGTTTCTGATGAGATTAGCGATGATAGTTGCTTGTCTTTCTTTCATCAGAAACATTCGCACATGTTACCTGTATTTTAATCTTAATAAGGTACAAATCTTACGATAAAACACACACCTCTCCACACTGAATATTTAAATGTAGCTTGCACAGTGAGCACAACTGTCAACATTGCAATAGCAACCAAGAAGGGTGAATGATTAGTCCACTTGATACCAGTAACTACTTTATTGAGACACCCAAAATATTTGAGTATAAAGTTCAGTCGACAGTGAGGTCATTAGTAACAGAGCACAAGGACCTATTTCAGCATTTGTCTCAAGCGATTTACAGAAAAATGAAAGCCCAAATCTGAATGGCAATGGGTTTGAACTGGCACCCCCTCGAACACGTGTCTAATCTCTTACCAAAACACACACCTTGTTCAGTATGAGTGACTTCATAAGTCATTTCTTGGTTGCTCCAGGAGCTATATGTTAAATGCAACAAGTGCACAACTTAATCCATACCCACTGGAGTATACAAGGATGTTTTCACTATTGAAGTATGCGAAGGGATCTTTCAGCAGCTATTGCTGATAATATACACCCTGTACAATTACTGCTTCAGGAATTATTCTATAAAGAAGTATCCACATCTCAAAAAATTCATTAACATTCATTAAACATAAATGATACATTACTTGCTTCTGTACTAAACCAGCTGCTCACATTATCAGTTTGCCTTTCTTACAGCTTGACATGAAGGCCATTAGAGTTTAAAAAAACCAACTTGTTCCAGCTTATAAATTAAAACAGTCTTGTATTTATTTTTCAGTGCATTGTCTAAGGCTTATTATAATGTAATTCCTGTTACGTAAGACACTTTAAAACTATAGTCTTAGACTAAGGGAAATAAATTCACCAATTTAGGAGTGTAGCCCCCAAACTATTTCTGGAACAAGCTTCCCAACCACAATTTTTCTTCTTCCCCCCAGTCACCTCACATATATTTTTCCACCTTTCTTCATTATTCCACATCCCCTGTACATTGCCCCAATAATGCCCCTTCCCATATTCTTTTCTATGATATTATCATTTGTGTCATAGTGTTTTGTATGTGTACAAGCACATAGCTGGCGAAATAAAGTGTGTGGTTTTCATATCTGTGCATTACTGAACAATACGGTACAAAACCTAACAACTGGTAAAGACCACCTTGATGTATACACCTCTGTGTTTAAATTTTCACTGAAATAGTGTATGTGGAGAAAATTATCAGAATTAACTGTCAGCTGCACCATATTGGACATCGATGGTGCACATGAGGGCAGCCAGTAAATTTAAGTGTCTGGATAATCTCAGTGCCATCACAATGCCCAATTCACTAAACTACAGTGGGGTGTGTATATCTCTATTATGAAAAATAAGTTCATTGTGCACAAAATTCCAGATAACCTGCAAATGAAATACCTACTGAGTCTTGTTGGATTTCAGTATGCAGCTCTTATCACTGACCTAGCATATCCTCAGAAGCCAGAGGATATCACTTTCGACGAAACAGCGAAGCAATGAAAGACCATATAGAGCATGCACCTTCAGTGATTTGAGAGTACTACAAGTTTCACACCAATTTTCAGAAGAATCTATTCCACAGTACATATCCTAGTTGAACTCTTCAACACAGCACTGTGCGTTTAAAGATAATTTGCAAGAAGTGCTACGAGACAGATTAATGTGTGGTTTAAGAAGTGAAACAACTGGGGGGGGGGGGGGGGGGGGAAACTGTTTGAAGAATGCAAGTAATTGCAGTGACTATGGAGACTGCTGCAGCTGATGCTTCAATGGTAGGCCATGGATACAATCAGGCTTCTTCAAGTAGAGTGCATTAAGTGAGCTTTCTGTCTGAAAATTGTGACATTACAGCCTTTATCACTGCGATTTTTAACATGTAAAAGTTTTTTTTTCTGTATTTGCGTCAGTATGTGCGAACTTCTAACATATACCAATGAATGTTGTAACCAGATATCTTTGCCGCGCTCCTGAAAAGCGCAGAATATCACGATAGCTATAAACTGTTATACGCTGCTATCGATCAGTAAAAAAAAAAAAAAACCCGATGCACCTATGTTTCAAAATAACAATTGCCAGTTTTTACTTCTGCAGGGAGCCGCGTCGCTGTCTAGCTCTTCTGTGAATGTGTTGCGAGTCGGACGCAAAAGTATTGTGCTCCATCTGATATAATCATTTTTATTGTAAAGTTAAGAGTTTAAGTGATTAAAAATATATGCAGCCACAAACAAGCGAGAATGTATATCGTGAAAAATTCGCTCCACCGCCACAATGGGTGGCCATGTTAATGTAAGTTTCCGTTTCATATTATAATACTTGAAGCCTTGAAGTTTATTTAATTTCAAAGAAAATCTCTCAACCTTATTTTCATTAATTATACTTATGATAATCCTTCCTGTTTAAAAGATTTATGCAGCTTATGATCCAGCGTGTGTTCTGTCGGAACAGGAGGCTGTCGTGGCGACATCGCTATAGTATTTATTCCAAGTTCTTTCAGTTCCGTTTATATGTTCGTACAAATCCAATCAGTTGGTCCCTTAGGTTTCTTTCATGTAACTTCCGTCTGTTTTCTCCGCGCGATCTTCCTCCGAAAAAAAATTTCTGTTCATTTTCTTTAGTAATTTTCGATATCGCGAAGGAGAAAAGACAGCCGCCTCCTGCTCCGAACGGAACACTACGACTTTTCTAACGTCGGAGAGTACCGCACGAATTTTCCGCTAAAAGGTAATAGAGTTTCTTAAAGCTGGATCAATTACACATGTTGCTGCTGTTCTCCGACAAATCTGGTGTGATTAATAGTAATTTATTCTGTCACGACAAAAAGAACCAATTTTATTTTTACCAAAGCAACAAAGCTTTCAATTAAATTACTAAGAAAAGAAAAAAAAAAAAAAATCATACCAGATCTGGCGCCCGAACAGGGACTTGACTAAAATATTGAATGTGTCACGGTACTAATATATGATTGTCTTATTTCATGTATCGCTCTTTGGAACCCACTGCTGCATAAAATTACGGATGAGCAATAAATATACGCAATCTTGAAGGACGCGGTATTTACACAAATATCTTGGGATTTAATAAGACGCAGATTTGCAGTTTTGAAGACAACGCCGAGTGAGTACCAAATTTTCGTTTGCCATAGTTCTGTCTAAAGAGTAGCTCATTGACCTTCAAATTCGACCTCACCCTATCCTTTCTGTAGCTTAACGTAAAAAACCATTTTTTTTTCTACGTAAATATTTGAACATTTTCTGTAACCTTTTGCTTGGCCTATTTGTTTTATACTGTAGTTAGTATTCTCGTGTAAGTTCAAGATGGATGCCATTTCAGTCTTTTCTGTGTAACAGCGTTGGCAATCAATTGTTTCAACGGCGTTGACTCCATCTTGTCTTTTTGCTACAGACGTGTGTCAGTTATTACCCACGTAACATTAGACATTTGACGAACGCGCCGCGACTTTAACTTGCGCGGCAAGAATAATTGACAATCAGAATTTCAGTTGGCAGTACCCATTTTAAGTTGGCAATAGTTGAATTTCATTATGGCGGACGGACAATCGAGCGCGAACTCTGCAGACGAAAGCGACGGCACTGTTAACAAACATTACCGACTCCGCTCACGCGGAACGACGGCCAGGACAGACGACAGACAAGAGGTAGCTAACGTGGACGACACTCAGCAGGAAACACCCACCTCCCCGATAACGGTATCAGTTGACATTGTCAAAATGTTACAGGAATTGATATTAGACAGACAGGAGAGGGAACAGCGCGAACGTGATCGCGAACAACGTGAGAAAGACAGAGACAAGTTTTTATCAGAGCTGAAAACGGATATGACAACACAGATAGAGTCGGTTAAGGGTGACGTCACGGCACAGATAGATTCGGTTAAGGGTGACGTCAGGGCACAGATAGAGTCGGTTAAGGGTGACGTCGCGGCACAGATACAGTCGGTTAAGGGTGACGTCACGGCACAGATAGATTCGGTTAAGGGTGACGTCACGGCACAGATAGATTCGGTTAAGGGTGACGTCACCGAGCAAGTAACCACTTTGACAACCCAGATAAGCACTCTGAATAACAAAATTGAGAACATCGGTCAGAATCTCACAACTCAAATCGAAGCGTGTCGCAAAGAAACCGATTCGGTAAAACTTGCGTATAAAACAGTTGCACGACAGGTAGACGAGTTAGCGACAGCGGTAGCCACTGTAGAATCAAAAGTAAGTGCAATGGCGAATGACATTTCGGACCGAACTATTGACGAAAGAGTTAACAGTAGTGTTGCTTCGCACACTAAAGCACTTACCGAACATTACAAAGAATGGATTGATGTACAAGAGAAGCTAGTTGAGGAGAAGGTTACACGTGACTTGAAAGATGTTGTTAAATCCGCAACCTTAGACATATTATCTGCACCCGGCAGTTCAGGAGACACTGTTTGTACTGAACTAGGCCAAATTAGACGAGTGTTTACCCGGGATTTGCCGGAATGGCGGAAGCAAGTAACAGATGAGATATCCGACCTGAAACAGCAAATTCAAACACTACAGTATGATAACCAGAGTGACGGGAAACACTCACTACCTTCTGAGCCAGATGAACATCAATACCAGACAACACAACAACACAACACACCACAGTACATTCCGCGACTGAAAAATGAATTTAACGATTCACACAACAACAACACTGAACAATTGACACTCACAACCCTCATGAAAGAGGAGAGTGTATTGAAACACAGAGTTTTTCAACCATTCCAACCGGAAAAGCGAAATATTCATCCAGTCGTTTTCCTAAAGAACTTTTCAGGAGTCTTTCCAGCTGCCTGGAATGACAAACAGAGAATACAATTCATTACCGGATACATACAAGGAGAAAGTGCTATATGGGGAACCGAGATGGTTGATAAGTGCAAAACATTTAGCGAGTTTGAGAAAAACTTTTTAAGCAAATTTTGGAGCGCAGGTGTTCAGCAACGCCTACGCAAAGAGGTCTATAACGCCGAACCTTTCCATTCGAACAGTGGCGGACTTCGCCGGTACTTTGAGAAGTACTTGAGAAAGATACAATATTGGGACACTCCCATAACAACAAAAGATGTTATTATGATCCTTAAGTCAAAACTACCCATTTCCATACGCGAGAAATTAGTGAACGTGTCAGAGGAAGATCAGGACGCATTTTTATCCGTCCTTGATTCGCTCGATCTTATACACGAAGACGCGCGTGCGAATGCTAACCGTAAGAACAACAACGCAGGCACGTATTCGAATGGAAACGGTAGTAATGGAAATGGTTCACACGAAACACAATACGGAAACAAACAGTACAATAACCGCAATAGAGGCCGAAACAATGGTTACCGTAATGGTAAACACAAAAACAAGCATTACGGCAACCAACGGTACAATCCAATATACAACACACAACAACAGTATTACGGGAATGCCCCATACCAATCAAACAATAACGGTAGTAACTTCTACGAGAATGGGAACAAATACAAGGGTAAACGTTGCAACAATCAAAATTGCGGAGGTCAGCTACCTCCACCACAACCCTATGGGCAGCCACAACACCAGCAACAACAGCAATACACGCCTCAGCAACAACCATTCATGCGACAACAACAGTACACGGCACCACAACAGGACTTTAGATACAATAACAATAAACCAAGAAAACAATACAATCCACCGGTATATTTTACGCAGGCAAGTAATGTACCGATTTTTCAGCCTGGTAATCAAGTGCATTACCAACAAGGGTTTGATACAAATCAACAAACACAATGGGTAAAAAACCAGCGAGAATGGTCAAGTGATGTGACAGAAGAATCAAATCAGTCGCATCACAAGAAAGCGGAAAACTAAAGGCAGCACCTTTTCGCCTCCTTGGGGATGCTGCGGGACATAATGGGGGCAAACTCGACCTTGAACGACTTAACGTAATACGTTATGATCGCGACACTGACTTGAGAGACGATTTGTTGCAGGAAAATATTGAGACAGACTTGAATGACGTATGGGAAGACGAAGTACAAGCAATGACTAAAATTTACATAGCCAATACACCAATAGATGCTATTATTGATACTGGTGCAAATGTAAATGCTTTATCACTATGTATGTTTAAGAAAGTTTCTGCAGGGATGAAAATTTTAACGTTACCAGTACAAGGTTGTTCAGTAACAGGAGCGGTAGGATCTTTATCACAGCGAGTCAATTTGCAAGCTCAGGTACCGATAAGGATTAATTCTACTTCTTTCATGTGTGTATTTCTAGTAGTTAAGAATTTGTCAGTGTCATGCTTATTAGGAATGGAGTTCCTGAGGAAGAATAAGGCAGTGATTGATATAGAAAAGGGTATCTGTACAATCCGAGTAGGTGAACAGGAGGTAACGCTGCAATTGTTGCGCGGCAAGGTCAAAAGAGTCAACACTGAGCACAAAGTTAAGGTACGGAGACTGGTACAGCGAATGTTTTTGAACCAAGCACACATGACAAGACAGGGTAACAGTTGGACGGATTTTGATACTGATGACGGACTTCCGACTAGAGAAGAGATTTTGAATAAAGTAAGCGAATCAAGTGAACTTGATTACATACAAAGGCAAGATTTACTGCACTTACTTATGAGGTATCTTCATGTCTTTTCTTCGAAACCTGGAGTAATACGTGACTACGAATATGACATGAAGGTCGCTCCCCATTCTACTTTTTGCAAGACAACGTACTCTGTCCCGTATGCAAGGCGCGAGGCTGTGAAAAATGAAATACGTAAAATGCTTAAGTGGGAGATCATTGAACCGTCAGACTCACCTTACAGTAGTCCGTTATTGCCAGTTTTGAAGCAGGATGGTAGTGTACGTATAGTTTTGGATGCAAGAAACATAAATAAAATAATTATTCCAGTAAGAACTCGACCTGAGGCTATGGATGAACAATTACAAAGGTTTCATGGAGTAAAATTCCTCACATCCGTAGACTTGAGATCGAGCTACTGGCAGGTCAAGATGACATCACAGTCTCGAAAATATACAGCGTTTATATTTGCAGGTAGATCATACCAATTCAAAGTAGTTCCATTTGGTTTGAATGTGAGTTCAGGCGTATTCATAGCTGCACTTGATCATGTATTAGGACCTGAACTGTTGGATCGAGTAACAGTGTATGTTGATGACTTACTGATTGCTACGAAATCTTGGGAAGAACATTTAGACATAATAAGCAAAGTTTTCCAGAGGTTTGTTGACTATGGAGTCACAGCTAATCTACATAAGTCTAAATTTGGTAAAAGCGAGATTAAATTTTTAGGACATCTTGTATCATCACAGGGAATTACCCCAGATCCAGACAAACTAGCAGCTATTAAAAACTTTCCTGTGCCCTCTTCTAAACGCCAGTTGAAAGGCTTCCTCGGAATGACTTCCTTTTTCAGAAAGTTTATTTCGGACCAGTCGATGAACAGTCAAGCATTGCATGATCTTCTAAAGAAAAACACTCACTGGCATTGGACGCCAGAGTGTCAGACAGATTTTGATCGCATTAAACAAGCACTTCTTAACAGCAATATTTTGTTCCATCCAGACATGGATAAAGAATTCTGTATTTCGTCAGATGCTTCATTTCAGGGGCTTGGTTCTTGTTTGTTTCAAATAGAAGTAATTGATGGAAAAGAAGAGATAAGAGTTATCAGCTTTGCAAGTAGGGTTCTCACAGAATGTGAGAGGTCATACTCGGTGACAGAGTTGGAGGCTCTGGCCGTTGTATGGTCCTTTAAAAGGTTCAATTACTACATCCATGGTCGGAAAATTAAGGTCTTTTCTGATCACCAAGCTCTTAGTTTCTTGCTCTCGTGTAAACTTCTTCATCCTCGTCTTACACGATGGAGTCTCTTCTTGCAAGAGTATGATTTCGAAATAGTATACATCAAGGGTAAAAACAACATTATCGCGGATGCTTTGTCACGCATGCCGCAAGGACTTCCCGAGTCCAGTGAACTTATCGAGCAGATGTCTAACTACCGAATTCTTCTAATGAAAGACCCACTACATAGAAAGTATTTCCTTCAGCTCTGCAAGCAGATGCGCATACTCCAAGAAACAGATCCCAAATGGCGTAAGATCAAACAACTTCTTCTAACAAAACCCGATCACCACTTGTCCAAATTTTATAAACTACACAACGATGTTTTATTCCATCGAACTTCTCTCCTCTCTGGTAGATGGTGTGTGTGTATACCACACGCATACGTTGAACACCTTATCTGGTACACACATCTTTCCTGGGGTCATTATGGACCTGAAAAATGCAAACGAAAGATTTCTGCCTATTGCTATGTACCAAACTTGCACCATCGAATCCATAAGTTGTTAAGTACATGTCTTATCTGCCAGAAGGCAAAACCCTTCAACCATTCGAACCTAATTCCTCTGAATCCAATTATTACTGAGAGACCAAATCAAGTTCTGGCCCTTGATCTCGCCGGCCCCATGCCGCAAGGGAGGGGAGGGGTGAAATACCTAGTCGCATTGTTGGATCTTTTCACAAAACATGTGAGACTTTATGCAGTGAAATCATCCAGTGCACTTCCGATCATCCGTCGAATCGAACAAGACTATTTTCCTCGATTTGGCAAGCCGGAGGCCATTCTATCAGATAATGCGTCGAATTTCACTGGCAGACAATGGCGCAATTTTCTTGCCAAACATGGCATCAAACAAATACTTATATCTCGTTTCAGACCGCAATCTAATCCCACCGAACGTATCTTCAAAGAGTTCAATAGATTCATTCGAACCTACATACCTAATAGACAAACCCGTTGGATTGACTTTGTATCTTCATTCGAGCAGATTGTCAACAATCTTCCACACTTCTCAACTGGATTTACACCTGCGGAACTAATGACGAGTCATCGGGAAAGAAATGAATGGTTAGATCCCATACCTAAAATTGTAGAACCAGAATTAGATTTAGATGCAAAACTTAGGCAAGCATTGGTATCCTTAGCTGTACAGGCGAATCTACGCAAGAAGTCTTATGACAAGAAAGTATCTAAGGCCCTTACATATGATATTAATGAAAAGGTGCTTTTACGGACACATTTTAAGCCATCGAAGTTGTTGAAAAGAAATCGGAAATGGAGGCTATTGTACGACGGACCATTTGTAGTAATTAGAAAACCACATACAGGATGTTATCTAATGGCGGATCCAGCATCTGGCAGAATTAAAGGATTGTATCACCACCAGGATCTCAAGAAGTATAACGAGGCAAAGTAACGAGCAAAGGAACATTAGCCTAAGGTTTAACCTGCGAAACACTTCGGTATTCAAACACACCAATACGAGTACTCACACTTTGGCGAACAACTATGGAGGTAATTGAAGATTTGATTTATTATGGCGTACGAAAAAGAAAGCACATTCCATTTGAGAGGATAGATTCTCAGTTAGTTTTAAGTTAGTCATAGGTGTAAGCAGTCCAAGTTGGCTGTTGGCATTGAGGAATGCCGTTATTGGTGAAAGGAGATACGGAAGGAAGTAGCAGATTGCCACCTTCCAACTCCAATGAATATATATATATATATGAAATATTAGGTTAAGCAATTTCTTTTTCAGCCCTCAAGATGGAATGTTAGTCTTTAAGTGTACAGAGTACAGCCTATTGCGTGTAAACTGTGCGTTATTGTAACACCGCCATGAACTATACCTTTTGTTAGCGCGATCTTTAGAATTAAACAGATTTGTGTAGCCAAGTGTTTGAACTGTCAAAAGCAGTAAATAACAGATAGAATATCACGTAGTATTTGATAGTTTTCAGGAGATTCAATCTCAGATTCAAAATATCATCTACGAACAGTAAGCCTCATAAAGATTTAATAGCTAAGCAACAAAGCATTTCCTTTATTGTGTTTTACAACAGCTGTTAGGTCATGTAGTCGAGAGTGCCACTACATCGAAACATATACGTCGTACTGACAAGCCTCGAGTATTCCTGATGGTAAATGTTTCTTCTTTAAACATGTAAGATGCACTAAAGTAATTAGCTATTTCACAGCCAAGCCCGACAATCGCCCAGAAGGAAGCGTGATAAACTAGAAAGCTGTCACCAGATATGACTCACATTATAATAATAAAACTAAGATCTGATATTAGATTAAAGAATAGCCACTTGAAGGCACACGTGACGCATGTCATGCATCTAAGGTAAAAAAAAAAAAAATATCCTAGTGTAGTTGTGCTAGAATTTGTATATGTATATAGTATATTTATGTTCATATTTGATCCTCTCCTCTTCCACTTCCCCATCCTATCCCATTAAAAAAAAATTGAGGATTAGAATTTGACAGGCTCATCTGAGTGCTCTTTAGACGGTTGAAGTGGAAACGAAATTTGTGGGAGAGATCCGTTAGCGAAAATTTTGTTCTAATCGCGTATCGCGAGTAGCAATGTTGATAGATTATAATACATCCCGCGAGTAGCACTTGCAGCCAGTAACTTTATGAAGCATGAATCTTCCGGAGAGAAATGCATGAGTATGCTCGACCAGTAGAGATAGAATTTGTTCAATCTGTGCTCTACATAAACAGTGACACTAAATTTTGAAGAGAAACGAAATAACAAGCTGCTTAAAAGATTTGTTTTAAGAACAATTTTACCTTTGTAAAAGGGAGAGAGAATAACCGAAATAATCGTGCCTTGATGCACAAGTAGTGGTATTCAATACGCTAATCCGGCGTGGCGTGACTGAAAAGGTTAACAGAATTTTGTGACTGTAAGCAAACTTAAGAAATGTATGTATGTATGTATGTAATTTATGGACATTGTTTAATCTTGTAATGTATTTACCTGTGAGTAACTTGAACTGTGAACTTTGAAATCACGATGTGAGATGGGAGATGTGAATTTGCAGACACTAAGACGTTCTAAACAAAATGCGAGTGATAAAGTGTACAAAATACGTGTGCAGTGACATGTGTACACGCAAGTGCAGGTAGTGACAGCGATCACAGCAAAGCATTTTGCAAACTATATGTAAAACGTTGGCTTCACTGACCTGTGTGTAAGCAGCATGGCAGGTCGCAGGGACTGTCGTGTGAAATTCTCGATACAGACGATGGTATTTTCTACCCAAGTTTTCGATACGCCGATCGACGATGGAGGAAGGACACTAGACGTGTGTTTTCCGCGTGTTCTCATTTTAGCAGAGCGCGAGTGACACACGTTAAACTTCATACGAGCATACACGAGCGCGTGTTGCACTGGACTAGTAACCGGCAACAGCGCGGAGCTGCTTGCAATTGGACCCAACAATTAACATTTGAAACACAACCGACGCGCGCGCTGTGGAGGCGTGTCATTGACCTTAGAATGTTTTCCGTCTCACAACTACGCAAGAGACATTGCTAAAGCTATCACAGTGAAACTTAATTATGAACTTTATTTATTCTGTAAAAAGAGAAGTCTTAGCTTCAAATTAATTTCCATTTATTCAGTCACGTCGGATATTTTGCAATAGATAGTTAAATAAAGACAAGGCATTACTGAGCACTGAAACGTTAACTGGAGGGGAAGGTTATCAATCCTGTCCAGAATCCTATAAAACCTTTACCTGTAAGTCTACATTATAGCATGAACCTAACACAGGTTTCTTTCTGTTTATTTGCATGTAAACGACATGACGCTTGATGCGAGACACTAGAGAGGCAACACGAGCGAACACAAAAAAAAAAAAGGACGCTACCCAGGGTCGTGACCTCTCGGACGACGCCGCTCACCGAACGAGAATAGACGTTGCAGACTCCGGTTAAGTGAGCGCGTGACAAATAAAAGTGTACAGTGTAGTGTCAAGTGAAACGTCCTGATTAACAACGACATTCTAAAAGAATCTAATGAAACGGATAAAAAAAACATTACGAGACCAAACAGGTCACAGACAATTTTAGAGGACTGTTTAAGTAATTATTTCAATGTATCTGTGTATGTTTGTCTACTGACATGTTTTGTTTTCTATATAGAGTATTATTCATTTATCTTTGTGTGTGTTAGACTTAAGATTGTTTTTTTTTCATATTTTGTTTCACCGTAACAGCAATTAAGATGACAGTGCAAGGACACCTTACAATGAACTGAGAGAAGTGCCGAAGTGCACAAAAGACACTGAAAGACTATTTGTTTTCATAACTGTACTGGAAGCATAAAATAACTAGATGACAAACTCATTCCAATTTTATGTTAGAACGAAAGTAAACAGATGATAAAACACAGTAATGTCTTGAAACTACATGTGAGTCCTGATGATCCTTCCGGAATCATCATGCCTCACATGGGAGGCATTGTGACATTACAGCCTTTATCACTGCGATTTTTAACATGTAAAAGTTTTTTTTTTCTGTATTTGCGTCAGTATGTGCGAACTTCTAACATATACCAATGAATGTTGTAACCAGATATCTTTGCCGCGCTCCTGAAAAGCGCAGAATATCACGATAGCTATAAACTGTTATACGCTGCTATCGATCAGTAAAAAAAAAAAAAAAAACCCGATGCACCTATGTTTCAAAATAACAATTGCCAGTTTTTACTTCTGCAGGGAGCCGCGTCGCTGTCTAGCTCTTCTGTGAATGTGTTGCGAGTCGGACGCAAAAGTATTGTGCTCCATCTGATATAATCATTTTTATTGTAAAGTTAAGAGTTTAAGTGATTAAAAATATATGTAGCCACAAACAAGCGAGAATGTATATCGTGAAAAATTCGCTCCACCGCCACAATGGGTGGCCATGTTAATGTAAGTTTCCGTTTCATATTATAATACTTGAAGCCTTGAAGTTTATTTAATTTCAAAGAAAATCTCTCAACCTTATTTTCATTAATTATACTTATGATAATCCTTCCTGTTTAAAAGATTTATGCAGCTTATGATCCAGCGTGTGTTCTGTCGGAACAGGAGGCTGTCGTGACGACATCGCTATAGTATTTATTCCAAGTTCTTTCAGTTCCGTTTATATGTTCGTACAAATCCAATCAGTTGGTCCCTTAGGTTTCTTTCATGTAACTTCCGTCTGTTTTCTCCGCGCGATCTTCCTCCGAAAAAAAATTTCTGTTCATTTTCTTTAGTAATTTTCGATATCGCGAAGGAGAAAAGACAGCCGCCTCCTGCTCCGAACGGAACACTACGACTTTTCTAACGTCGGAGAGTACCGCACGAATTTTCCGCTAAAAGGTAATAGAGTTTCTTAAAGCTGGATCAATTACACATGTTGCTGCTGTTCTCCGACAAATCTGGTGTGATTAATAGTAATTTATTCTGTCACGACAAAAAGAACCAATTTTATTTTTACCAAAGCAACAAAGCTTTCAATTAAATTACTAAGAAAAGAAAGAAAAAAAAAAATCATACCAGATCTGGCGCCCGAACAGGGACTTGACTAAAATATTGAATGTGTCACGGTACTAATATATGATTGTCTTATTTCATGTATCGCTCTTTGGAACCCACTGCTGCATAAAATTACGGATGAGCAATAAATATACGCAATCTTGAAGGACGCGGTATTTACACAAATATCTTGGGATTTAATAAGACGCAGATTTGCAGTTTTGAAGACAACGCCGAGTGAGTACCAAATTTTCGTTTGCCATAGTTCTGTCTAAAGAGTAGCTCATTGACCTTCAAATTCGACCTCACCCTATCCTTTCTGTAGCTTAACGTAAAAAACCATTTTTTTTTTCTACGTAAATATTTGAACATTTTCTGTAACCTTTTGCTTGGCCTATTTGTTTTATACTGTAGTTAGTATTCTCGTGTAAGTTCAAGATGGATGCCATTTCAGTCTTTTCTGTGTAACAGCGTTGGCAATCAATTGTTTCAACGGCGTTGACTCCATCTTGTCTTTTTGCTACAGACGTGTGTCAGTTATTACCCACGTAACATTAGACATTTGACGAACGCGCCGCGACTTTAACTTGCGCGGCAAGAATAATTGACAATCAGAATTTCAGTTGGCAGTACCCATTTTAAGTTGGCAATAGTTGAATTTCATTATGGCGGACGGACAATCGAGCGCGAACTCTGCAGACGAAAGCGACGGCACTGTTAACAAACATTACCGACTCCGCTCACGCGGAACGACGGCCAGGACAGACGACAGACAAGAGGTAGCTAACGTGGACGACACTCAGCAGGAAACACCCACCTCCCCGATAACGGTATCAGTTGACATTGTCAAAATGTTACAGGAATTGATATTAGACAGACAGGAGAGGGAACAGCGCGAACGTGATCGCGAACAACGTGAGAAAGACAGAGACAAGTTTTTATCAGAGCTGAAAACGGATATGACAACACAGATAGAGTCGGTTAAGGGTGACGTCACGGCACAGATAGATTCGGTTAAGGGTGACGTCAGGGCACAGATAGAGTCGGTTAAGGGTGACGTCGCGGCACAGATACAGTCGGTTAAGGGTGACGTCACGGCACAGATAGATTCGGTTAAGGGTGACGTCACGGCACAGATAGATTCGGTTAAGGGTGACGTCACCGAGCAAGTAACCACTTTGACAACCCAGATAAGCACTCTGAATAACAAAATTGAGAACATCGGTCAGAATCTCACAACTCAAATCGAAGCGTGTCGCAAAGAAACCGATTCGGTAAAACTTGCGTATAAAACAGTTGCACGACAGGTAGACGAGTTAGCGACAGCGGTAGCCACTGTAGAATCAAAAGTAAGTGCAATGGCGAATGACATTTCGGACCGAACTATTGACGAAAGAGTTAACAGTAGTGTTGCTTCGCACACTAAAGCACTTACCGAACATTACAAAGAATGGATTGATGTACAAGAGAAGCTAGTTGAGGAGAAGGTTACACGTGACTTGAAAGATGTTGTTAAATCCGCAACCTTAGACATATTATCTGCACCCGGCAGTTCAGGAGACACTGTTTGTACTGAACTAGGCCAAATTAGACGAGTGTTTACCCGGGATTTGCCGGAATGGCGGAAGCAAGTAACAGATGAGATATCCGACCTGAAACAGCAAATTCAAACACTACAGTATGATAACCAGAGTGACGGGAAACACTCACTACCTTCTGAGCCAGATGAACATCAATACCAGACAACACAACAACACAACACACCACAGTACATTCCGCGACTGAAAAATGAATTTAACGATTCACACAACAACAACACTGAACAATTGACACTCACAACCCTCATGAAAGAGGAGAGTGTATTGAAACACAGAGTTTTTCAACCATTCCAACCGGAAAAGCGAAATATTCATCCAGTCGTTTTCCTAAAGAACTTTTCAGGAGTCTTTCCAGCTGCCTGGAATGACAAACAGAGAATACAATTCATTACCGGATACATACAAGGAGAAAGTGCTATATGGGGAACCGAGATGGTTGATAAGTGCAAAACATTTAGCGAGTTTGAGAAAAACTTTTTAAGCAAATTTTGGAGCGCAGGTGTTCAGCAACGCCTACGCAAAGAGGTCTATAACGCCGAACCTTTCCATTCGAACAGTGGCGGACTTCGCCGGTACTTTGAGAAGTACTTGAGAAAGATACAATATTGGGACACTCCCATAACAACAAAAGATGTTATTATGATCCTTAAGTCAAAACTACCCATTTCCATACGCGAGAAATTAGTGAACGTGTCAGAGGAAGATCAGGACGCATTTTTATCCGTCCTTGATTCGCTCGATCTTATACACGAAGACGCGCGTGCGAATGCTAACCGTAAGAACAACAACGCAGGCACGTATTCGAATGGAAACGGTAGTAATGGAAATGGTTCACACGAAACACAATACGGAAACAAACAGTACAATAACCGCAATAGAGGCCGAAACAATGGTTACCGTAATGGTAAACACAAAAACAAGCATTACGGCAACCAACGGTACAATCCAATATACAACACGCAACAACAGTATTACGGGAATGCCCCATACCAATCAAACAATAACGGTAGTAACTTCTACGAGAATGGGAACAAATACAAGGGTAAACGTTGCAACAATCAAAATTGCGGAGGTCAGCTACCTCCACCACAACCCTATGGGCAGCCACAACACCAGCAACAACAGCAATACACGCCTCAGCAACAACCATTCATGCGACAACAACAGTACACGGCACCACAACAGGACTTTAGATACAATAACAATAAACCAAGAAAACAATACAATCCACCGGTATATTTTACGCAGGCAAGTAATGTACCGATTTTTCAGCCTGGTAATCAAGTGCATTACCAACAAGGGTTTGATACAAATCAACAAACACAATGGGTAAAAAACCAGCGAGAATGGTCAAGTGATGTGACAGAAGAATCAAATCAGTCGCATCACAAGAAAGCGGAAAACTAAAGGCAGCACCTTTTCGCCTCCTTGGGGATGCTGCGGGACATAATGGGGGCAAACTCGACCTTGAACGACTTAACGTAATACGTTATGATCGCGACACTGACTTGAGAGACGATTTGTTGCAGGAAAATATTGAGACAGACTTGAATGACGTATGGGAAGACGAAGTACAAGCAATGACTAAAATTTACATAGCCAATACACCAATAGATGCTATTATTGATACTGGTGCAAATGTAAATGCTTTATCACTATGTATGTTTAAGAAAGTTTCTGCAGGGATGAAAATTTTAACGTTACCAGTACAAGGTTGTTCAGTAACAGGAGCGGTAGGATCTTTATCACAGCGAGTCAATTTGCAAGCTCAGGTACCGATAAGGATTAATTCTACTTCTTTCATGTGTGTATTTCTAGTAGTTAAGAATTTGTCAGTGTCATGCTTATTAGGAATGGAGTTCCTGAGGAAGAATAAGGCAGTGATTGATATAGAAAAGGGTATCTGTACAATCCGAGTAGGTGAACAGGAGGTAACGCTGCAATTGTTGCGCGGCAAGGTCAAAAGAGTCAACACTGAGCACAAAGTTAAGGTACGGAGACTGGTACAGCGAATGTTTTTGAACCAAGCACACATGACAAGACAGGGTAACAGTTGGACGGATTTTGATACTGATGACGGACTTCCGACTAGAGAAGAGATTTTGAATAAAGTAAGCGAATCAAGTGAACTTGATTACATACAAAGGCAAGATTTACTGCACTTACTTATGAGGTATCTTCATGTCTTTTCTTCGAAACCTGGAGTAATACGTGACTACGAATATGACATGAAGGTCGCTCCCCATTCTACTTTTTGCAAGACAACGTACTCTGTCCCGTATGCAAGGCGCGAGGCTGTGAAAAATGAAATACGTAAAATGCTTAAGTGGGAGATCATTGAACCGTCAGACTCACCTTACAGTAGTCCGTTATTGCCAGTTTTGAAGCAGGATGGTAGTGTACGTATAGTTTTGGATGCAAGAAACATAAATAAAATAATTATTCCAGTAAGAACTCGACCTGAGGCTATGGATGAACAATTACAAAGGTTTCATGGAGTAAAATTCCTCACATCCGTAGACTTGAGATCGAGCTACTGGCAGGTCAAGATGACATCACAGTCTCGAAAATATACAGCGTTTATATTTGCAGGTAGATCATACCAATTCAAAGTAGTTCCATTTGGTTTGAATGTGAGTTCAGGCGTATTCATAGCTGCACTTGATCATGTATTAGGACCTGAACTGTTGGATCGAGTAACAGTGTATGTTGATGACTTACTGATTGCTACGAAATCTTGGGAAGAACATTTAGACATAATAAGCAAAGTTTTCCAGAGGTTTGTTGACTATGGAGTCACAGCTAATCTACATAAGTCTAAATTTGGTAAAAGCGAGATTAAATTTTTAGGACATCTTGTATCATCACAGGGAATTACCCCAGATCCAGACAAACTAGCAGCTATTAAAAACTTTCCTGTGCCCTCTTCTAAACGCCAGTTGAAAGGCTTCCTCGGAATGACTTCCTTTTTCAGAAAGTTTATTTCGGACCAGTCGATGAACAGTCAAGCATTGCATGATCTTCTAAAGAAAAACACTCACTGGCATTGGACGCCAGAGTGTCAGACAGATTTTGATCGCATTAAACAAGCACTTCTTAACAGCAATATTTTGTTCCATCCAGACATGGATAAAGAATTCTGTATTTCGTCAGATGCTTCATTTCAGGGGCTTGGTTCTTGTTTGTTTCAAATAGAAGTAATTGATGGAAAAGAAGAGATAAGAGTTATCAGCTTTGCAAGTAGGGTTCTCACAGAATGTGAGAGGTCATACTCGGTGACAGAGTTGGAGGCTCTGGCCGTTGTATGGTCCTTTAAAAGGTTCAATTACTACATCCATGGTCGGAAAATTAAGGTCTTTTCTGATCACCAAGCTCTTAGTTTCTTGCTCTCGTGTAAACTTCTTCATCCTCGTCTTACACGATGGAGTCTCTTCTTGCAAGAGTATGATTTCGAAATAGTATACATCAAGGGTAAAAACAACATTATCGCGGATGCTTTGTCACGCATGCCGCAAGGACTTCCCGAGTCCAGTGAACTTATCGAGCAGATGTCTAACTACCGAATTCTTCTAATGAAAGACCCACTACATAGAAAGTATTTCCTTCAGCTCTGCAAGCAGATGCGCATACTCCAAGAAACAGATCCCAAATGGCGTAAGATCAAACAACTTCTTCTAACAAAACCCGATCACCACTTGTCCAAATTTTATAAACTACACAACGATGTTTTATTCCATCGAACTTCTCTCCTCTCTGGTAGATGGTGTGTGTGTATACCACACGCATACGTTGAACACCTTATCTGGTACACACATCTTTCCTGGGGTCATTATGGACCTGAAAAATGCAAACGAAAGATTTCTGCCTATTGCTATGTACCAAACTTGCACCATCGAATCCATAAGTTGTTAAGTACATGTCTTATCTGCCAGAAGGCAAAACCCTTCAACCATTCGAACCTAATTCCTCTGAATCCAATTATTACTGAGAGACCAAATCAAGTTCTGGCCCTTGATCTCGCCGGCCCCATGCCGCAAGGGAGGGGAGGGGTGAAATACCTAGTCGCATTGTTGGATCTTTTCACAAAACATGTGAGACTTTATGCAGTGAAATCATCCAGTGCACTTCCGATCATCCGTCGAATCGAACAAGACTATTTTCCTCGATTTGGCAAGCCGGAGGCCATTCTATCAGATAATGCGTCGAATTTCACTGGCAGACAATGGCGCAATTTTCTTGCCAAACATGGCATCAAACAAATACTTATATCTCGTTTCAGACCGCAATCTAATCCCACCGAACGTATCTTCAAAGAGTTCAATAGATTCATTCGAACCTACATACCTAATAGACAAACCCGTTGGATTGACTTTGTATCTTCATTCGAGCAGATTGTCAACAATCTTCCACACTTCTCAACTGGATTTACACCTGCGGAACTAATGACGAGTCATCGGGAAAGAAATGAATGGTTAGATCCCATACCTAAAATTGTAGAACCAGAATTAGATTTAGATGCAAAACTTAGGCAAGCATTGGTATCCTTAGCTGTACAGGCGAATCTACGCAAGAAGTCTTATGACAAGAAAGTATCTAAGGCCCTTACATATGATATTAATGAAAAGGTGCTTTTACGGACACATTTTAAGCCATCGAAGTTGTTGAAAAGAAATCGGAAATGGAGGCTATTGTACGACGGACCATTTGTAGTAATTAGAAAACCACATACAGGATGTTATCTAATGGCGGATCCAGCATCTGGCAGAATTAAAGGATTGTATCACCACCAGGATCTCAAGAAGTATAACGAGGCAAAGTAACGAGCAAAGGAACATTAGCCTAAGGTTTAACCTGCGAAACACTTCGGTATTCAAACACACCAATACGAGTACTCACACTTTGGCGAACAACTATGGAGGTAATTGAAGATTTGATTTATTATGGCGTACGAAAAAGAAAGCACATTCCATTTGAGAGGATAGATTCTCAGTTAGTTTTAAGTTAGTCATAGGTGTAAGCAGTCCAAGTTGGCTGTTGGCATTGAGGAATGCCGTTATTGGTGAAAGGAGATACGGAAGGAAGTAGCAGATTGCCACCTTCCAACTCCAATGAATATATATATATATATGAAATATTAGGTTAAGCAATTTCTTTTTCAGCCCTCAAGATGGAATGTTAGTCTTTAAGTGTACAGAGTACAGCCTATTGCGTGTAAACTGTGCGTTATTGTAACACCGCCATGAACTATACCTTTTGTTAGCGCGATCTTTAGAATTAAACAGATTTGTGTAGCCAAGTGTTTGAACTGTCAAAAGCAGTAAATAACAGATAGAATATCACGTAGTATTTGATAGTTTTCAGGAGATTCAATCTCAGATTCAAAATATCATCTACGAACAGTAAGCCTCATAAAGATTTAATAGCTAAGCAACAAAGCATTTCCTTTATTGTGTTTTACAACAGCTGTTAGGTCATGTAGTCGAGAGTGCCACTACATCGAAACATATACGTCGTACTGACAAGCCTCGAGTATTCCTGATGGTAAATGTTTCTTCTTTAAACATGTAAGATGCACTAAAGTAATTAGCTATTTCACAGCCAAGCCCGACAATCGCCCAGAAGGAAGCGTGATAAACTAGAAAGCTGTCACCAGATATGACTCACATTATAATAATAAAACTAAGATCTGATATTAGATTAAAGAATAGCCACTTGAAGGCACACGTGACGCATGTCATGCATCTAAGGTAAAAAAAAAAAAAATATCCTAGTGTAGTTGTGCTAGAATTTGTATATGTATATAGTATATTTATGTTCATATTTGATCCTCTCCTCTTCCACTTCCCCATCCTATCCCATTAAAAAAAAATTGAGGATTAGAATTTGACAGGCTCATCTGAGTGCTCTTTAGACGGTTGAAGTGGAAACGAAATTTGTGGGAGAGATCCGTTAGCGAAAATTTTGTTCTAATCGCGTATCGCGAGTAGCAATGTTGATAGATTATAATACATCCCGCGAGTAGCACTTGCAGCCAGTAACTTTATGAAGCATGAATCTTCCGGAGAGAAATGCATGAGTATGCTCGACCAGTAGAGATAGAATTTGTTCAATCTGTGCTCTACATAAACAGTGACACTAAATTTTGAAGAGAAACGAAATAACAAGCTGCTTAAAAGATTTGTTTTAAGAACAATTTTACCTTTGTAAAAGGGAGAGAGAATAACCGAAATAATCGTGCCTTGATGCACAAGTAGTGGTATTCAATACGCTAATCCGGCGTGGCGTGACTGAAAAGGTTAACAGAATTTTGTGACTGTAAGCAAACTTAAGAAATGTATGTATGTATGTATGTAATTTATGGACATTGTTTAATCTTGTAATGTATTTACCTGTGAGTAACTTGAACTGTGAACTTTGAAATCACGATGTGAGATGGGAGATGTGAATTTGCAGACACTAAGACGTTCTAAACAAAATGCGAGTGATAAAGTGTACAAAATACGTGTGCAGTGACATGTGTACACGCAAGTGCAGGTAGTGACAGCGATCACAGCAAAGCATTTTGCAAACTATATGTAAAACGTTGGCTTCACTGACCTGTGTGTAAGCAGCATGGCAGGTCGCAGGGACTGTCGTGTGAAATTCTCGATACAGACGATGGTATTTTCTACCCAAGTTTTCGATACGCCGATCGACGATGGAGGAAGGACACTAGACGTGTGTTTTCCGCGTGTTCTCATTTTAGCAGAGCGCGAGTGACACACGTTAAACTTCATACGAGCATACACGAGCGCGTGTTGCACTGGACTAGTAACCGGCAACAGCGCGGAGCTGCTTGCAATTGGACCCAACAATTAACATTTGAAACACAACCGACGCGCGCGCTGTGGAGGCGTGTCATTGACCTTAGAATGTTTTCCGTCTCACAACTACGCAAGAGACATTGCTAAAGCTATCACAGTGAAACTTAATTATGAACTTTATTTATTCTGTAAAAAGAGAAGTCTTAGCTTCAAATTAATTTCCATTTATTCAGTCACGTCGGATATTTTGCAATAGATAGTTAAATAAAGACAAGGCATTACTGAGCACTGAAACGTTAACTGGAGGGGAAGGTTATCAATCCTGTCCAGAATCCTATAAAACCTTTACCTGTAAGTCTACATTATAGCATGAACCTAACACAGGTTTCTTTCTGTTTATTTGCATGTAAACGACATGACGCTTGATGCGAGACACTAGAGAGGCAACACGAGCGAACACAAAAAAAAAAAAGGACGCTACCCAGGGTCGTGACCTCTCGGACGACGCCGCTCACCGAACGAGAATAGACGTTGCAGACTCCGGTTAAGTGAGCGCGTGACAAATAAAAGTGTACAGTGTAGTGTCAAGTGAAACGTCCTGATTAACAACGACATTCTAAAAGAATCTAATGAAACGGATAAAAAAAACATTACGAGACCAAACAGGTCACAGACAATTTTAGAGGACTGTTTAAGTAATTATTTCAATGTATCTGTGTATGTTTGTCTACTGACATGTTTTGTTTTCTATATAGAGTATTATTCATTTATCTTTGTGTGTGTTAGACTTAAGATTGTTTTTTTTTTCATATTTTGTTTCACCGTAACAGCAATTAAGATGACAGTGCAAGGACACCTTACAATGAACTGAGAGAAGTGCCGAAGTGCACAAAAGACACTGAAAGACTATTTGTTTTCATAACTGTACTGGAAGCATAAAATAACTAGATGACAAACTCATTCCAATTTTATGTTAGAACGAAAGTAAACAGATGATAAAACACAGTAATGTCTTGAAACTACATGTGAGTCCTGATGATCCTTCCGGAATCATCATGCCTCACATGGGAGGCATTGTGACATTACAGCCTTTATCACTGCGATTTTTAACATGTAAAAGTTTTTTTTTTCTGTATTTGCGTCAGTATGTGCGAACTTCTAACATATACCAATGAATGTTGTAACCAGATATCTTTGCCGCGCTCCTGAAAAGCGCAGAATATCACGATAGCTATAAACTGTTATACGCTGCTATCGATCAGAAAAAAAAAAAAAAAAACCCGATGCACCTATGTTTCAAAATAACAATTGCCAGTTTTTACTTCTGCAGGGAGCCGCGTCGCTGTCTAGCTCTTCTGTGAATGTGTTGCGAGTCGGACGCAAAAGTATTGTGCTCCATCTGATATAATCATTTTTATTGTAAAGTTAAGAGTTTAAGTGATTAAAAATATATGTAGCCACAAACAAGCGAGAATGTATATCGTGAAAAATTCGCTCCACCGCCACAATGGGTGGCCATGTTAATGTAAGTTTCCGTTTCATATTATAATACTTGAAGCCTTGAAGTTTATTTAATTTCAAAGAAAATCTCTCAACCTTATTTTCATTAATTATACTTATGATAATCCTTCCTGTTTAAAAGATTTATGCAGCTTATGATCCAGCGTGTGTTCTGTCGGAACAGGAGGCTGTCGTGACGACATCGCTATAGTATTTATTCCAAGTTCTTTCAGTTCCGTTTATATGTTCGTACAAATCCAATCAGTTGGTCCCTTAGGTTTCTTTCATGTAACTTCCGTCTGTTTTCTCCGCGCGATCTTCCTCCGAAAAAAAATTTCTGTTCATTTTCTTTAGTAATTTTCGATATCGCGAAGGAGAAAAGACAGCCGCCTCCTGCTCCGAACGGAACACTACGACTTTTCTAACGTCGGAGAGTACCGCACGAATTTTCCGCTAAAAGGTAATAGAGTTTCTTAAAGCTGGATCAATTACACATGTTGCTGCTGTTCTCCGACAAATCTGGTGTGATTAATAGTAATTTATTCTGTCACGACAAAAAGAACCAATTTTATTTTTACCAAAGCAACAAAGCTTTCAATTAAATTACTAAGAAAAAAAAAAAAAAAAGAAATCATACCAGAAAATGCACAATGTTGTTGTTGTGGCAAACAAGGCACATGAAGCTGCAGTGCTCACAAAAAGATTTCACTTGCAAAATTTGTGGTATCAAAGGGAATGTTCCAAAAATGTGTTGCAGAAAAGCCAAGCAGCCAAGTGAGGGCTCAAAGGAAATTAGTAGGAGAAGAAGAAAGATGACAAGCCAGAGAACAAGAAGAAACCCAGAAAGATGTACAAGCTTGTGTTGGAGGATTCTGAGACTGATTCAAACGAATCAAACAATGGGGCAGAAGAGGAACAAGTAGAGTTAAAAAATACCATGCTTAGGAAATTGTGCATCGAAACAAATCTGTACCAGAAAGTTATCTCAATGAAGAAAATTTGAGTTTGTGCAAGGGAAGTTAACAGTATTGACATGTGTTCCACAATGGCAGAGCAAGTCCCATTGTGTAAAATTGGTATTATTAAACAAGTGGATATTGATTCTTGGACTGTAGAGCTAGTTGTGGATGAAAAAAAAATATTTTGAGCTGGATACAGGTGCACATACCACTTGTATGACATTAAGAATGGTGACAATATTTCCATAAAGGTAAGTTGTGCAAATGAATACAAAAATTATTCAGTGTGATAACACACATGTGAAGGGCTCTGTATATTTAATGTTGCTGTTGAAGTTAACAAAGGAAGCTATTCATTGCCTGTATATGTTGTAAAGTCATCAGCCAGCTCCACTGTATTGGGGAGAAAGTGGTTATGATCCATTCCACTTCACACTGTCAAAATACATCAAGTTAAATGACTAGAAGTTTTCCACCCAGAAATAGATTCTTTAGAAAAACTTGAAGGCATATTCTGATGTTTTCACAAAAAATGTACCCTTGGGCTAAAAAAGGGGCCCAACCTATTGCCCTCTATACTAGCCAATTCGCCTAGCTCCATTCCCCAAGCTCACCAACTTCTTGTAAAAAATAAAATACAAACGTGGTTGAGGAAAAAAACACTTTGTGGGGTTTTGAGTAACTGTGTATCCAAACCTTTGTCATTCCTCAATACCCCTTACCAAAGATAGATGAGATTTTTGCTATGCTAGGAGGAGGTGAGGAATTCACCAACTTTAATTACATAGTGGAATTTACAATTAGAAATAGATGAGTCATCTCAAGATCTGCAAACCATTATTACTGCTTGGGAGTCGTATAAGTTACTAGAAAGATAAAATATTGCCTATTGTGTTGAAATGTGTCAAAAATGCCCAGTGGATAAATAAGGTACCATGAATTCTTCAGGAGTATTCAAGGCATTTCAATGAGTACTCTGTTGAGCATAGCTGTGTTGTTAGAGAGGGACAGTTGTAATCCCAAGTAGTCTACGACCTCAGATTTGAAAAGAAATACACTTGGGCTATTTGGGAATCACAAAAATGATGTCTGTAGCTTGAGGCTTTGTATGGTGGCCTGCACTTAATAAATAAGTAGAACAAATCACAGCCGTTTTCAGTGGATGTTCTAGAGTCGGTACGGCTCCAGCCAAGGCCCCTTATCACCCATGGGAATGGCCTATAGAGCCATGGGAGAGGTTTCATGTCAATTTTGCAGAATTTTGTTAGACTATGTATCTAATCATAGTGGATGCCCACTGCAAGTGGTCTGAAGCAATCAAGATGCCATCTACCAACAAGTCTGCTCTACTGGATGCATTAATCCCTTTATTTACTCAGTTCAGCCTGCCTAAAGTGATTGTGTCATGCAATGGGCCCCAGTAAGTTAGTAAAGACTTAACATCATTTTGTGTAAAAAATGGAATTAGTCATTTGACTATTGCACCCTACTGTCCAAATTCTAAGCTGACTGAGTTTTAAGCATGTACTGAAAGCCAGTATGTTTGATGAACCATCAAATGTTGATAAATTGTACTCATATATATGGTTACCTGCACATCGGAATGCAGAACATTTATTTACAGGTCAAAGCCCAGACATACTTATGTTTGGAAGGTACCTAAGAACTCGATTAAAGCACTCTGTCTTCAGGCCACTCTACTGGGACCATCTGACTGACGTGTCATCCTCAGTGGAGGATGCAGATAGGAGGGGCATGGGCTCCGCACACCGCTCTCCCTTGATGGTATTCTTGACTGAAGCCGCTACTATTCAGTCGAATAGCTCCTCAATTGGCATCATGAGGCTGAGTGCACCCCGAAAAATGGCAACAGCGCATGGCAGCCTGGATGGTCACCCATCCAAGTGCCGACCACGCCCAACAGCGCTTAACTTCGGTGATCGCACGAGAACCGGTGTAGCCACTGCGGCAAGTACACATGAGAAACAGTATTAACTCTGATGCATGGGAAAAGAGTGTGAATTTGAAAAGATAAGGAAATGTTATGTACACTGTAAAACATCTTGGCGGTAATATTCATAGGAAGCATGTGGACCAACTCTTGTCATCCATCTCTAGTGGTAAGAGTCCCATATCTGAAAGTACTGTGATGCCAACAATTGATGATGAAGTAGCTGATTTCAGTACCAATTCTGAAACCAACAACATTCCTGGAAGTGAATCATTATCAACCTCTGTTGTAGCTGAACCACCTGTAGTCATGCAGAATAATGAACATGCTGTAACACCAGCTGCCCGTCAAGAAGTCCAGAAAGTTACAATGTTGTGCCATAGCTCCCAGATTATTAAAAAACAAGACAGACTTTCTTAACTTGTCCTTGTCTTAGATGGGGGAGTTGTTGTATTTGCTAGTTAAGTTGGCAATGGTACCTTGGTGTAAGCTGCCTTCCCATGTTATTTGCTGTGATATTACCACTGTGTTGTAGTCTTTTGTGTGTGTTTGTGTGTGTGGTGTGTGTGTGTGTGTGTGTGTGTATACGAACATGTAATTGGTGAAATAAAGTGTATGTTTCTTAAATCTGTATTATACTGAACAATCCAGTACAAAACGTAACATTAACTCTGCTACTTTATTCTTTACAGACAAGTACAAACTTTTTTTTCTGCTGTTGCTATTACTGTTTTTACTTTTCTGTATTTTCCATTTCCGCCTGTTTGATTTAATGCTGAATATAAGACCTTCTGCAACACTAACATAATAATTAATGTAACAATAAAATATTAAGAACACATGGTAACTTGTAGAAGATGACATAATGAGCCTTGTCTTCCCAATTTACGCAGGTGTAATGTGTTAATACTTGCAGTTCTCATGCTTCATTCCTTTGCTGTCCACTTGAATTTCACACTGCAAAATTATGCTCTTCTAACTGAAATTTTCATTTTTTTGAAATTACCAGATTGGATAAGTAAAACTGAAAAAAGGCCACACTATCTAGACCAGTTCTGGATTATAAATGACCAGAGGCAGCTTGTAGATGTGGACATCAATCCTCCTGCTCCCTGGTCAATTGTAATAAAAATACAAAGATTTAAACATAAGTAATCACATCTGCAGGCAGTCACCTTCAATACTGACCACTATATGATGGTTTAGATGTCACAGTCTGACATTAACTAGGCAAGTCACTGCCACAAACCACATGGTGAGTGGAGGTAAAGAGCAGTTCTCAAAGTCAAAGAATGGAAAATCCAGGATGGAATATAACAATAATAATTCTCACAGTCAGTACTTGAAAATGCAGTAGAGGCTCAACATTATGATGCAAGTAATGTGAGCCAAAATCAGGAATGATGAACACCAAAAGCCAAAATTTTCCTACATGGCAACACACAATTCAGTAAGTGAGCTAACAAACTTATCTGAGTCTGTGTAACAAAACCTTCAATAATAAAATACGAACTGCTAGTTCCTCCTGCTATATTAGATATCTACATACAATGGAAAGCCAAAGACCATCCGCATGTGACGTGTTTGATACCCCCACCTGGCTTGTGGGTGCTGAAGTTGGATCTATGAGCTATATAAGTGATATTGCCACTACTGTCTGAGTCCATCTCCATATTGTCGGAATGATGGAGTGTTAGAATGGTTTTGAACAAATTGCATCATATGTATAGGTTTAAATATCAAAGCATTTCACTGTAGCACAGACTGCAATTTCTACTAAACAATACATCACTGGAACTTACTACTGAAAGTGCATCAGGAAAGCACTTATTTCAAAAGATCTCAATGAGACACAAAATGAATTACATCAGTGTATGCTTCAAGTTGGCAGAAAAGGCATTTTGCAAGAAATGAACATTGGCTCTGTTTGTGTTTTATGACTGACAAAACTACTGATTTGGTTTCAATTTGTTTTACTGAACATTTACAGCTAATTAGGAGGATATTCTATCGAAAGATATTAGAGAATTTTTAATCCTAATGCTCAAAATGTGAACATTATTACTTAGTGTATATAATATCTGAGCTTGATAAAATTTTAAAAAACAGAAGTAAACTTCTTCAAAAAATTAAGAATGTAGAAAAAGACAGATTGCTATTAACTGTAAAGAAGACACATCAAGTTGCAGACAAGCACAATTAAAAGACACTTACAAATAGCTTTTGGCCACAGCCTTCATCAGTAAGAGTGAGATATACACCATTCACACACACAATCAAGCAACTCTAGCATTGCGGGATGGAATGCAACATCATGTGGGAAGCAAACAACAATCCGGAGGGGCTGGGGAACGGGAAGGGATGGTGTATTGGTGGGGAGAGAGATGAATGCTGTCTGGTGGAGTGTGCTGAGACTAGAATCCCAACAGGCGCAGCATCATGAGGTTGTGGGGCAGAGAGGTGGGGAGAAAAGGAGCAAAAAAGGACAATAGTGGGGAAAGGCAGTAGGATGCATTGGTAGAAGGCTGCAAATAAACAGGGTGGAAGATGAGAATAGGGAGGAGATGATAGGATAAAAGGGGTGGAAACTGTTGGGTGGAGGGTGGAGGGTGTGGGGACAGTATGTTACCATATGTTCAGGCCAGTATATGGTAGTTACAGGGGATAAGAATGTACTGTAAGGATAACTCCCATCTGTGCAGTTGAGAAAATTGGTGGTGGAGGGAAGGACCGAGATGGCTCAGGTAGTGAGGAAGCCATTGAAATCAATTGTGTTGTGTTCAGCTGCATGTTGTGCCACAGGTGGTGTACATTCCTCTTTGTCACAGTTTGGTGGTGGCCGTCAGAACTGGTAAATGACATTGCTGCTTTCGCAAGTGGCCCAGCCCCTGATGGAGTAGGATAAACCTGCGATAGGACTGGATATGATCCTTGTTGCAAGGGGTAGGGGTTGGGAGTGGTATAGTGATGGACTAGGATGTTGTGGAGGGTGGGTGTGTGACAGAATACCACTTTAGGAGGGGTTGGGAAGTACCTCGGATAAGATGTCCCTCATTTCAGGGCATGACGATAGGTAATCAAAGCCTTGGCAAAGGATATGGTTCAGTTGTTCCAGTCTGGGGAGGTACTAGGTGATGAAGGGGACACTCCTTTGTGACTGGTTCCTGCAGGGTGGTGGGAGGACTGGGGGTGTGAGGGGAAATGGTGCAGGGTATCTGTTTATGGACTATGTCTGTGGGTAGTGCCTGTCTGTGAAGGCCTTCAGCATACTGAGTGAGTTAGTTTTTGTCACTGTAGAATTGCCTTTCCCAAGTGGCCAGGCTCCATGGGAGGTATTTTTTTGATGTGAAAGGGATGAAAGTTGTCAAAATGCAGGTACTGTTGGTGGTTGGTGGGTTTAATGTGGACAGAGGTGTGAATGGAGCCATCAGAGAGGAGGTCAACATCTGGGAAAGTGGCACACTGGGTTGAGGAGGACCACCTGAAACAGATGGGAGATAAGGTGTTGAGGTTGTGATGGAACAAAGATAGGGTGACTTGGCCCTGCATCCAGATCATGAAGATATTGTAAGTGAACCTCAACCAGACTAGGGGTTTGGTGTTTTGGGAGCCTAGATAGATCCCTAGATGGCCCGTAAAAAGATTGGCATAGGAAGGTGCCACACAGGTGCCCATGGCTGTGCCATGGATTTGTTTATATACCTTCCCTTCAAATGTGAAGTAGTTGTTGGTTAGGATAAAGTTAGTAAGGTGTATGAGGAATGAAGTAGTGGGTTTGGAGTCTGAAGGACGTTGGGACAAGTAGTACTCCATAACCATAAGACCATGGGAAAATGTTTATTTGCAGCCATTTGGCAATGCATCCACCCATCTTTTCCTGCTCCTCTCTTTTTTGCTTCTTATTTCCCCAGCTCCCTGCCCCACAACCTCCTGACGCTGTGCCTTTCAGCATTCTACTCCCTGCACACTCCACCAGACAATGCTCGTCTCTCCAGTAGCGAACAGTCAACTGCCAGCCAGGGAGCCTCGTTAGCAGGAATACTCTCTCTTCCATGCGCTGTAGTCGACTGACGTGTGTTTTGATGTTTTTTTAGGTGTAGCGTCCTCATACTACGGTGCAGTTACCTCGCATCGGACGGACAGATAATAATTGTCTGAAAATAAAAAATGAAAAATTTCGCTCGAGGGAGACTTGAACCAAAGACGTTTCGTTCCGCAGCTGCTCACGCTAACTACGGGACCACGGCTCTACTGAGCTCAGACTCTCCTTGATGTTGCCTATCTTGCCCATGAACTACTCAGTTAGTATATTTTGCTTATTTTTTTCATAGTTCCACACAACTTCTTCCTGTTTTCTTGACTGATCTGTGTTCACTTTTTCAAGGCCTATCCACTGTGCCAACTTATAACTACATCTGAGGGGGGTGCGATGGGAAGGTTCCCTTGTTAGAAGTGTTAAGCACCCATCTTTGCCTACACTTGATAGCCATAGCCTGTCCCCATGTCGTACTAAGTTTGTACCCTGTTCTCCGTTGAAGTTCGTCCTGTTTATTTTAATCTCCACTATCTTCTTTATAAGTGAACCCAAATACTTGTATGATGACACATAACCCAATACTCTCATCTTTTCAAATTGTATTTTATGTCCATTTCCCAGGCAGTGCTTAGTTATAGCCGATTTCTCATGCTCCCTTTGTTTGACATGTCACTTGCACTCAGAACAATGCTCCACAACAAACTGAATTGTGTGACCTATATAGGTGCTGCCACATACGCAAGGGACACCAGTCACACAGGGAATTCTAAGAGCTATGTCACCTTTAACAGGACTAACAGGTCTATCATCTCAACGGCAGGCAAAAACACTGGTCTCAGTCCATGCCTCTGCAGAACATGTCCCAACTTGGTACTTGTTGCTCCACAACATAGCAACAATGCAGCCACCTTGACGTCTTCTGCTAATTCACTAGTTGTACTTCATCGGTGGCACCCAAAATCTTTTGCAGTATCTCTCTTGGTGTAACCATTCTACCTGGACACATATTTTAAATGCTGCAATTCAGGCTGCAGGTGGCTGTCATTGTCAGTCACCTTTCTCTGCATACTGACATGTTCAACACCACCTTCTTTTGTGCAGGCTAGTGAAACTATTGGCGTACAAGTATCTGTCATTTTGAGTTGGTTTCCCATATGCTGAAGCTGACCTAACTTCCACTCAACTAAAACATTCAAGTGTGGTAGCTTGCATTCTTCCCCATCTTGAAAGTAAATTTAATTTTGGTGTGGGTGCAATTCATGGGATCAACAAATTGCTGCAGTGCATTTTCATCATGAGGCCTTATCAGGAAGTTTTCATCAATATAACTTAGGAAACAAAGTGGACACAATCTCACAAAATCCAGAGCCTGCTCCTCAACACCAGGGAAACAGATTTCAATAGATAAAGAAGAACTGAGTAGCCATACCACTAAGGTTAGAGATGAAATGAGAGATTCGAGCTTCAAATGTAAATTTAAACATTGACAAATTAGATGTGAAAGTCATCAGCACACAGTTCAAATTTCAAATTGTTGATCAAATAGTTACTCATGCAGAAGCTGGATCAAAGAGTAAGTAACTCATACAGAAACTGGATTTTTTCGAGTCATCAGTTTGGAATGCCTTCCCGTATAGTTTTTACCCTCTACAATTTCCTCTAGTGTCATGGAAGTTATTTCCTGGTGTTTTAATCCAAGTCCTATCACCCTGTCACTTGCTCTTGTTCCCCCCCTCTCAACAAAGGTCATGAAGCTGCTGAGTTGACAGAGTGAGCTGTGAGCACATTAGCTCACTTGGTTTGTTGTGGCAGTGCAAGTCAGTTCTTGACAGAGCCTGCCAGGATGGGAAGCAATACTGTCTCTCAACATCACAAGGTGGGTTGCTGGCACGCTTCACAGGTGAGTGGCAGCATCGCTCTCAACAATGTGTCTGGCTGCTGCACAACTGAGTGGCCCACAGCTGTAGTCTACACAAAGCGGGTGCCCGTCGGCAGTGCTCCCACCCCAGTCGGCAGCTGATCTACACAGTGGCTGCACTACAATGTCTTACTGGGTATTAAAAAAATGTTTTTGATACTTTCATTCTGTAATAACTTCTAGACAAGATGGGGAAGCATCCAAGTATGATGACTGTTATGCAAAAAATGTGTGAAGCATGTTGTTCAGAAATGAGAGCTATGCATAAAGAATTAATTGCAAGTCTTAAAAGCACACTATAAGGAGATGTGAACTAATAATAGTGAATAAAAATCTAAGTTAGTAAACTAATGATATCAATATAATAGAGGGAAACATTCCACGCGGGAAAAATATATTTAAAAACAAAGATGATGTGACTTACCATACGAAAGCGCTGGCAGGTCGATAGAAACACAAACAGACACATACATACACACAAAATTCAAACTTTCGCAACAAACTGTTGCCTCATCAGGAAAGAGGGAAGGAGAAGGAAAGACGAAAGGAAGTGGGTTTTAAGGGAGAGGGTAAGGAGTCATTCCAATCCCAGGAGCAGAAAGACTTACCTTCGGGGGAAAAAAGGATGGGTATACACTCGCGCACACACACACATATCCATCCACACATATACAGACACAAGCAGACATATTTAAAGACCATGTCTGCTTGTGTCTGTATATGTGTGGATGGATGTGTGTGTGAGCGAGTGTATACCCGTCCTTTTTTCCCCCTAAGGTAAGTCTTTCCGCTCCTGGGATTGGAATGACTCCTTACCCTCTCCCTTAAAACCCACTTCCTTTCGTCTTTCCCTCTCCTTCCCTCTTTCCTGATGAGGCAACAGTTTGTTGCGAAAGTTTGAATTTTGTGTGTATGTATGTGTCTGTTTGTGTTTCTATCGACCTGCCAGCGCTTTCGTATGGTAAGTCACATAATCTTTGTTTTTAAATATAAGTTAGTAAACTGTGTGACAAAGCAGACTCATTATGTAGTGAATTAAGAGCTGATATAAAAAAAATGAATTTGGTAACTGTAAAGAACAACTGAAAACAAACTACTAAATTGATAAAGAATATTCATCATGCTAGACAGTGGGAGGTAGAAAAGTGTCAAAGGTTTACGGGTTTATTCACAAAAGAAATATTTGATAAATTAAGATTCAAATAAATATCTCATAAATTGAGGTTAGGAGAAATAATTTTGAAATTGGAAAAATATCAATTTGTGGTTGTGAATTACAATTTTTGGCACTTACATTACAGAGAAGAGTACCAGTATATTGGCACACTGACAAAATTAAATCCGTTGCTGAATTTTCAGTGCCTAGAAATGAAAAGAAACTAAAATCCTTTTATGTCACAATTGTGTTCTATGGAAAGTATATTAGTGTCAGAGTATGAATGCACCATGTTTGTGTAATCTGCTAAAGCAGAAGATTTGTTTGGGTATGGGATCAAAATTGCCAGCAAGACTTTAATTCTCTAACAAATATTCTATGTAATTGCAACATTTTGTATAGATTACATATATCCTTAGCATTTTGGTTATATAGTGAGTGCAATGATTATGGATTCTATTGACATTTATTTCCAATAAAAAAACTGTGACTGGGGAAAGTAACCACCAGTCAGTTGCATCCACTCATAATTGCAGAAACATGAAAGAACTTACACTGCAACTCAGAAAGAACTGTTAGCCATGCACTGAGCTTTTAACAGATTTAAAAAGTAGTTTTCAGGACACAGATGAATTGTTACTCAGGTAACAAAGCCTTAAGGTACTTGCAAGAATGTAGGTTGGATCGGAGCAGGTTGACTAAGTGGGTCATGTTCTTAGAACACTTTGACTATGAAGATAAATCTTTTAAGGGGTCAAAAACTTAGTTGCAGATGGACTGTCTTATCTACCTTCAGAGGAAGAAGAAAGATGAAGAAACCAAAATCATGTATTTGAAATGCATTGGAGGTGAAAAAATAATTAGAACAATTTGTAATGACATATGTAGAAACCACAACTATGATCATAACTGGAGGTTTGCAAGAAGTTATTTAGGTAAAAAGGGTTGTGAGAAAGTAAATACATTTTACAAGGTACACAGAGGGATCTTATTTAGAAAAACATATTCAGACTCTGATAATTAGAATTTGTGTTGGCCTGAACAGTTACAAAAATACTTGAACAAATTACAAGGAAATTTATACTTCTAGAGTATGACAAAAAGAGACAGAAACCACATCTCAACCTATGACAAATGTCAACGAGTGAAGTAACAGCACCAGACAAAATATCCATCTGAATGTTTTTGTCTCATTCTTCAAACCATTGAAGCTACTGGACATAGCTAGACTGGAGAAATCAGACTTGTAATGTCTACTGAAAGGCTTGACTGTAATTCAGTCTTCTAGTCTAGAGTTAACATTACTATTGCAACATGTGAAAATGCTAGCTCTTCTGGGCCTACTGCCAAATCAGCTCAAAGTTTCAAGACAAGCTCTTCTTTTTAATGTTTTATGCCTGCCCCTCACTTTAAATCTGCGTTTCCACCAATGTATCAGGGTAAATCGTAATCCAGTTATAATTAACCTATTTGAAATCAGACTGAAATTTTCTTTTAATATTGTGAGGGTACAGAATTTTTGTGGACTTAAATTTGGGGTTTTACTCTTAAGAGTCAGAGGTGTGGAGTTTTCTGTACACTCATCCTTTGTAAATGAGTAAACCTGTTGTTAATTAATTTTATACATAATTCTGATTTTGGTAGCATCCGTAACTGATGTTTGTGTTAACTGAATTAAAAATTCACTGCAGTTGTAAATAATGTATCATTTTGTAGCACTACTAGTTGTGGTAGCTTATAGCTCCAACTTCTGGTGCCACTGAGTAATTTATTTATTCATGGATGTGAGGTGGGTGGGCCAGTCAGTCATAAAAGATCAAACACATGTCTGTATGACATAAGGGAGCATTGATACAGTGAGCTGGGCATCTGCTTTGTCTGTCAAAAAGGAACAATTATAAATAGTTATCAAACAGAATTCAATAAAATTTGTATGTGAAAAGTAAACAAAGATTATTGAAAGCATGCTGAATTTGTGACAACATTAGTTCAGGAAGGCAACAACAGAGTGCACAGTATTGGCTAAGCAGTGCAGTTGGCAGTCATCATGCAGCAACTACACCATGAGCTATTAGTCAGCAACCAGGCGGGAAAAAGCAACAGCAGCCAGCGGTGACAGACAACTGCAGAAAATGAGCAAATGCACTATGCACATTGCATAAGACAGCTCAGTGGGGTCTGCTGTATCAAAAGCCACTGGATTCTTAATACAATATACTGTTGAGTGAATTCTTAATTGCAACTGATCTTGTCACTTGGCAGAATGTAACTAGATATCTACCTAACTAGTTCAAAGCTAATTTGTCAAACAATCAATTCTGAAAGAAAATTTATTCAAGAAATTTAGTTTATTACTGAAATATACAGACGAGGGAATAAAATCTGCATTTCTTCAGTTTGCTTACAATACCAATTTTACATTAATGTCTATTACGAGATAGACAATATGGCTCTCACAGAGGAAAATGTCACCTTAGAAACAATTATGCAGATGATTGCACAACACTCAATAAAAATAATGTTGGTAATTTTAAATAAAACAATATAAATAAAAGCAGTAATGAAAAAATTATTCAACTAGATGACAAATTTTCTCAAATGGATCTCATATCCTCTCTGATGGATAAAATGTTTGAAATATGTTTTCAGTTCAATGAAAGAATAGACAAACTAGAACAAACAATACATTCAGGGGGGAAAAACCAAGTGGAAGGCTTAGATTTGGTAGAAGAAAAGACAGAAAACTGAAGAGGCAGTGAGGGCTGTTCCATCAAACGAAGATCAAAAATTAGAAACAGAGTTATTGTTAACATCAGGTAATTTAGGATAAGCTACAATTAAGAATACAGAAAGATTTGCAGTATTTACAAATGGAGTCGAACCTCCACTGGAGAAAGTAGAAACTAGTGTGGAGTTGTCTGATAGTGAACTGGCTACACATAATACAGGTTTGTTAGGTGATAAGCCACTTTCTTCTGTTAATGCCAGTTACTGCTGACAGATTAATATCTTCAGTTACAAGGTGTACAACTTTGCTTCTACCATTTTCCCCCAACATTTGAGGCTTTAATTAAACAAATTGGTTACACATGTCTTGTTCAAAGCATTTTCCATCGCTGGCCACTACTTCCTCCCATCTTTTGGGCATTGTATGAATCCTGCATCAAAAAAAAAAATTGTTAATTTTTTGAAGCGATCCATGAATTGATCCAATTTGTGACTTCTTCATAAGATTGGAAATGTTGGTCAGCCAGGCCATGTGCCATTGATCTAAAAACGATACCCAAGGCACTTTGGGATTTTGTGGATGTGGAACAATGTGGTCCACTGTCTCACGATTGGGAGGAATGACAAGCATTACAAATGGGCATGCATTCCTGTGTTGTACACACAGGTAGTGACGAAGTATCTCAGTGGTCTTAGTACCATCAGTCCTCGGTGCACAGAAGAACTCTTTCTTTCCTTGTAACAGATAGTACCAGCTGATTGTAATTATCATGGTCTTCATACCCTGTGCAGGAAAACAGTATTTTTCCCTGCTACAGAGAACTATTGCTTTTATGGTTGGGATTTCTCAGATATGAGAATCCACCAGAAATTGTTATGCTAATAGTAGTTAAAATACTCTAGGAAACAGAACATCCTCTAATAGTCCTCCACAATGAGAGACAAGCTATAATTTATTGATGTCAATCCACTAACAAGTTCTAGATAAGATTATTATTCTAAATTAATAACTGTGCCAATCCAGTGGCAGGTTATGGGTGACAAGATGACTTTTTTATGGAGTATAATTTAGTATATTTTACAACAGGTTTTGTAGATTTCATTTATTAAACATCAAAATCTAGTGAGGATCTGTATGATTTCCTACTGTGTGGTAATGGTGATAATGATAACAATAATAATAATTGCTATTGGTTTTGTACAAGAGATTTTGTAGTACTTTGAATTTACTGAATATTACAGTTGGGTTACATAATTTTATGTTAGTTAATCTTAATATAAATGGTCAAACTCATCTCTTACTTTAACCTAAGGATTTAGGATAAGGGTAGTGTAGTGCCTTGAGAATTTTGGGGTAAATTCTAGAGACCCTCGTATTTCCGCCGTCTCAAACACATGTTATTTTAGAGATGAGTGTGGTAAAGTAAAACTGTGTCTACTGCACCACAATTATGCGTGTGCAGGACGGACATGTATTGGATGTATGATCGGCATGGCAGATGGTCGCTGAGCCCACCTAAGAAGCCGAGCCCACCTAAGAAGTTACATGTCCAGCACAAGGACTAACCGAGATGGTGCGACATCATACATTATTGTGTGAACATTTGAATGTTGTTGAAAGAAGAGAAGAGATAATTACTTATTCATTCTTTCTCTTACTCTCTAGAGTTACGGAGAGTTGTCATGTTAAACTTCGAGATATTTCTGAATGCATTTATTGTAAAAGTAATTAATTGTTTCTGAGATTAAGAAGATGTGCGGGAACTTAATAAATGTCAATATTCATCTGTCAAAGGATAGAGAGAATTTCAGTGTGTATAGTTGCTTTGTCCACTTCTGGATTATGCAGCACTAAAAAGGAACTTTGCAATTTTATGAATTTATTTTGAAATGAATAATTAATGGAATGATATAAGGTGGACAATGCCAATATATTATATTGAAAGGTCAACAGATTACGTTGTTATGGTAAGAAAAAGATTGAAATAGATTAGATGTGATAGGTACCTCAAAGTATTTTTATTCTTCAGTGATGAAACAAAGATTATAAATGAATATGTATAAAGATAATGTATTAAAGGAGATGATTCCAAGATGTAGAAATATTATCATATCAACAGAACTGATCCAATCAACGGTATTGTTTATATTAAGCATATATGGTTATTTGAATTTAATATAATAATAATAAAAACAATGAGAATAACAATAAATGATAACAAAACTGTATATGTTTACCTGATGTAATGAACTAGGAGCTTTCTGGAAGCAAAACAAATTTATATGTGTGCTTTTAGTAGAAAGATCAGCGCCTGATTTGTAAAAAAAGAGGTCGTGGTATTGTGACTCTGAGGAAGTGTCTTTTATTTAAAAATTAGACACCTTAAAACCCTATTTTAGTGCTGTTTTTTCATCAGAGATACCGATATGGCATGCTGACACATACTGTCACAAATCAAGCACAGAGAGAGATTATAGTTGCTTTGTCCACTTCTGGATTATGCAGCACTAAAATGAACTAAGATGAAAAAGAAAGATGAATATCAATTATGTTCAATGTATGGCATACATTAAAGAAAAAAATAATTTTTATTATAATGTTTAATGTTTGAATTAGATTATTTAAGAAATAATAACACACTTACTCATTTACACTGGGTGGCATGTGTGAGGGTACAGAATTTTTGTGAAATTAAATTAGGGTTTTTTCCTTCAAGAGCCTGATATGCAAAGTCTTCCATATCCTCATCATCTACAAGTGAGTAAACATATTGTTAACTGATTTTAAGTCAAAGGTTACATGTGTACGGTCTGTACTGCACATTTCTACACATTTGATGTAATGCAGAAGTGTAGGTACATGTTTTGCACTGTATTATTTGTTTGGGGGTACACCTAGAGTGGCACACAATGTTGTGGTTCACCAGAAGGACATTTACATCACAGCAAGTACGATATAGATTTTCCAGCTCCACACAGACTGATTTCAAGGGGCCCTCGGAGTAGGTGAAGTTGAGAACTACCAATGAATAATATACTCAAGAATATATCAGTCTAAACTTACACTGTAAAGCTCATAGTTTCTTTCATTATTAATGATGCCTTCATCTGAAAGCATACCTGACCATGTTCATCAAATAAATGTTCATGGTCATTTAAACCAGTTAATCACTTCAAAACTTTAGAAGAATGGTCAACAAAGAATGCTTTGAAATTAAATCTATATCAAAACTATTTTTACAAATGTGTCACACAGAAACATCTCAATGTTTCACCAACTGTATCATCTGAGCTGAAAGCTCAATAGAAGAAATTGATTATTATTCCTTTCCATTACCGAGTATATCTTTTACCAATACTAAGAGCAACTTCACTACAGAACATTTCACTTCTAACAATAAAGAACTTCACAGACTTGGTAAACATTTGGGTTAAACTTGTCTCTACCATTAAACTTCTTTCACAAACTATAATGATATCAGCTTTGGTGTTTTCTGTGAGGTCTTGGAGCTTTCGCATCTTCCCCAACATAGCTATGACTGTTAATGATGACAATATGCTCTCTTCGCCCGGCCTTGTCTTGTGTAAAAAAGTTTCAGTCCACTCAAAATAGCTTCTATTACCCATGCAGTTGTCTCCTGTACATAGTGGACCACTGTCCCTAATTAATCCTGGCATAAGTTAAAGAATTAAAATAAAATTCCCTCCATTTTCAAAATTACAAGAGATATATTATGAGAATTCTTCATTGCTTGCATCAAGCACTGCTATCAGTTATGGGAACAATGAAATACTCTCAACTTCAACCATGCACAGTTAAACACTCAGACTGGGAAGAAAGCTGAGCACTCTCATGAGTCTTGTTAAAATATTCACCAATTTCTGACTTGTCAAGGTTTGGCATATTCGCTTCTATAGAAATCCCCAAGCTGTGTCAGTTACCCATTGTGATACATTTGCTTTAACGTCTTCATGCTACCCTACCTTGTGCAAGTCTCTTTATCAACTTCTGCAACTACATCCTACTGAATATGCTTCCTTTGCACATTCTTGGTCTCCCTCTACAATTTTTACGCTGTACACATCCCTCCAATACTTAACTGGTGATTCCTTGATGTCGCAAAATGTGGCCGATCAACTGAATGAACCCTTCTTTAAGTCAAATTATACCAAAAAAATCCTTTTCTCCTCGATTTTGTTCAGTATCTCCTCACTGGTTACATGATCTAATCATCAGCATTCTTCTGTAGCATGACATTTCAAAAGCTTCTATTATCTTCTTGTCTGAACTGTTTATTGTTCACGTTTTACTTCCATACAAGGCTGCTCTCCTACCCAAACACCTTCAGAAAATATTTTCTAACACTTCAGTCTATATTTGATGTCAACAAATTTCTCTTCTTGAGAAATATTTTTCCTCCATTGCTGTTCTACATTTTATATCCTCGCTACTTCAGCCATCGTCAGTTATTTTATAGCTTGGAATAGCAAAACTCATCTATTACATTTAGTGTCTCATTTCCTAAATCTAATTCCCTCAGGAGCAGGAGGAGGAGGAGGAGGAGGAGGAGGAGGAGGAGAAGAAGAAGAAGAAGATTAATGTTTAACATCCTGCTGACAACGAGGTCTTCAGATATGGGGTACAAGCTCAGATTAGGGAAGGATGGATCAGAAAAGCAGCCATGCCATTTTGAAGAAGTCATCCTGGCTTCTGCCTTAAGCTATTTAGGAAAATCACAGAAAACCTAAATCACAATGGCCAGAAGTGGGTTTGAAGCTTCGTCCTAATGAATGCCAATCCAGTGTGCTAACCACTGCATTATCCTGCTTAGTAACACCCCCAGCATCACCTGATTTAATTCCGCTACATTCCATTACCATTTGATTTTTGTTGATGTTCCCTTATATCCTCATTTCAAGACACTATCCATTCTGTTCAATTTGTGTTCCAAGTGCTTTGCTGCCTCTGCCAGAATTACAATGTCATCGTCAAACTTCAAAGTTTTTTATTTCTTCTACTTGAACTTAAATTCCTTTTCCAAATTTTTCTTTGGTCTCCTTTACTGCTTGCTCAATGTACAGACTGAATAACATTGACAATAGACTACAGCCCTGTCTCATCACTACATTCTCAACCAAGTAATCTTTTCCTCCCTGTATTTTACCCCTGCTACCTTTAGAATTTCAAGCAGTGTATTCCGGCCAACATTGTCAAAAACTTTCTCCAAGCTTGCTTTTTGAGTCATCAATCTTCTGACTGGTTTGATGCAACCCACCTTGAATTCCTCTCCTGTGCCAACCTTTTCATCTCAGAGTAGCACTTACAACCAACATCCTCAATTATTTGTTGTATGTATTTCAGTCTCCATCTTCCTCTACAGTTTTTACCCTCTACAGCTCCCTCTAGTACCATGGATGTTATTCCCTGATGTCTCAACACATGCCCTATCATCCTGTCCCTCCTTCTTGTCAGTGTTTTCCATATACTCCTTACCTCTACAATTCTGTGCAGAACCTTTTAGTCTTTACCTTATCAGTCCACCTAATTTTCAACATTTGTCTGTAGCACCACATCTCAAATGCTTCTCCTGTTCCAGTTTTCCCACAGTCCACGGTCCATTACTGTACAATGTTGTGCTCCAAACATACATTCTCAGAAATTTATTCCTCAAATTAAGGGCTATGTTTGATACTAGTAGACTTCCCTTGGTCAGCAGTGCCCTTTTTGCAATTGCTAGTATGCTTTTGATGTCCTTGCTCCATCCCTCATTACGTATTTTGCTGCCTAGGCAGCTTAATTTCTTAACTTCAACTACTTTGTGACCATCAATCCTGGTGTTAAATTTATTGCTGTTCTCATTTCTGCTACTTCTCGATACTCTCACCTTTCTTCAATTTACTCTCAATTCATATTCTGTACTGATTAGACTGTTCATTCCATTCAGCAGATCCTGTAATTCTTCTCCACTATCATCGAAGATAGCAGTGTCATCAGCAAACCTTACCATTGGTATCCTTTCACCTTGAATTTTAATTTCAACCTGGAACCTTTCCTTTATTTCCATCATTGCTTCTTCGATGTGCAGATTGAACAGTAGGGATGAAAAACTACATTCCTGCCTTACATCCTTTTTAATCTGAGAACTTTGTTCTTGGTCTCACAACATTTTTGTTCCCTCTTGACTCTTGTATGTGTTGTACGAGGGCCGTTCAGAAAGTAACCTCCGGTTGATTTTAAAAAATACACCAAGTTAAATAAAAATATTTTAATATATACATCTTACAACTACATCTTTGCACTATTTTTCTACATAGTCTCCATAGCGATTGAGGCACTTATCGTATCTCTTCACAAGCTTTGAAATTCCTTCTGCATAAAAATCACCCGCTTGTGCTTGGAGCCAGCCTGTGACCGCATCTTTGAGCTCTTCGTCGTCATCAAACCTCTGTGACCCGAGCCATTTCTTCAAATGCATGAAGAGGTGATAATCACTTGGCGCCAGGTCTGGGCTGTAAGGTGGATGGTTGATAACGTCCCACTTGAAGGACTCAAGAAGGGCCGTTGTTCTGCGAGCAGAGTGAGGACGGACGTTATCGTGCAAAAAAACGATACCGGAAGTCAGCATACCACGGCGTTTGTTCTGTATAGCCCATCGTAACTTTTTTATTGTTTCACAGTACACGTCTTGATTAATGGTCGTACCACGTTCCATGAATTCAACCAACAACACCCCTTTGGCATCCCAAAACACCATTGCCATCAGTTTTCTGGCAGAAAAATCTTGCGAGGCTTTTCTTGGTTTGGTAGGCGAATTTGAATGTGCCCACATCTTTGATTGTTCTTTTGTCTCTGGGTTCATGTACTTAATCCAGGTTTCGTCACCGGTCACGATTCTGTTTAACAATGGTTCTCCTTCGTCCTCATAACGTGACAGAAAGTCTAATGCAGAGGCCATTCTTTGAGTTTTGTGGTGGTCGGTAAGAATTTTGGGCACCCATCGTGCACAGAACTTACGGTAACCCAATCTTGCTGTCACTATCTCGTACAAGAGAGTCTTAGAAATCTGTGGAAAACCAGTAGACAACTCCGACATTGAGAAACGTCGATTTTCACGAACTTTTGCATCAACTGTCTGAACGAGTTCGTCAGCCACCAATGATGGTCTACCACTCCTCTCTTCATCATGAACGTTTTCTCGTCCACTTTTAAATAAACGTACCCTTTCACGGACAACTCCTTCACTCATAACTCTCGGTCCGTACACGGCACAAAGCTCACGATGAATAGCTGCTGCAGAATATCCTTTGGCTGTAAAAAACCTTATGACAGCACGCACTTCACATTTGGCGGGGTTTTCTATTGCAGCACACATTTCAAACTGCCACAAAAACTAAACTAGCGCAGGTACGACGTTCACTCGACCACGGCTTGATGCCGACTGACCTGTTGAGTGCGTGAACGCACAGATGGCGTCGCTACTCCCCCCACAACCCGCATTGTGACCAATCGGAGGTTACTTTCTGAACCGCCCTCGTAGATTACCTTTTCTCTGCCATTAGCTTACCCCTATTTTCCTCACAATTTTGAACTCTTGCACCATTTGACACTGTCAAAGGCTTTTTCCAGATCGACTGATTCCATGAATGTGTCTTGATTCTTCTTTAGTCTTGCTTCCATTATCAACCACAACATCAGAATTACCTTACCTTTTCCATTCTTCTAGACATTATTCCTGTCTGCAACTTGGATGCATCAGCTGTTAAGCTGATTGTGTGATAATTCTCGCACTTGTTAGCTCTTGCAGTCTTCAGAACTACGTGGATGATATTTCTGCGACAGTCATGTGGTATATAATCTGACTCTTACAGTCTACATACCAATGTGAATAGTTCTTTTGTTGCCACTTCCCCCAGTGATTTTAGAAATTCTGATGGAGTGCCATCTATCCCCTCTGCCTTTTTTGATTTTAAGTCTTCTAAAGATCTTTTAAATTCTGATTCTAATACTGGATCCCTTTCTCTTCCTTATCACTCCCACTTCTTTTTCTATCACCTATTGACTCCTGTTTCTTTTTCTGTCACATCAGTCAAGGCTTCCCCCTCGTGGAGGTCAAAATGTACTCTTTACACCTATCTGCTCTCTCCTCTGCATTTAACAGTGGAATTCCCATTGCAATCTTAATGTTACTGCCCTTGTTTTGACTTTTGTCTAAGCTGAGCCAGTCCTTCTGACAATCACTTCTTTTTCAATTTTTTTCACATTTTTTGTGCAGCAAGTTTTCCTTAGCTTTCCTGCACATCCTATTTACTTCATTCCTAAGCGACTTGTATTTTTGTATTCATGAATTTCTCTGGACAATTTTGTACTTCCTTCTTTCATTGATCAACTGGAATATTTCTTCTGTTATCTATGGTTCCTTCACATTTACCTTCTTTGTACCTACATTTTTCTTTCCAGCTTCTGTGATTGCCCTTTTTAAATATGTCCATTCCAATTCAACTGAACTGCCTACTGAGCTATTCCTTATTGCAGTATCTATACACTTAAGAGACCTTCAAGCATATCTCTTCATTTCTTAGTACTTATATACCACACTTCTTTGTGTATTGATTCTTCCTGAATAGTCTCTTGAACTTCAGCCTTTTTTCATCCCAACTAAATTGTGATCTGAGTCTGTACCTGCTCCTGTGTAAGCCTTACACTCCAGTTACAAGACATATAAACAAAGGTTTGCCTTATCCTTAACCAATCTTCTAATAAGAGTTGTAGGTTCAGTATTACCTAGTGTGTTTCTACATTTCTCCAGAATTCAAACTGATCTTCCCTGAGGTTGGCTTCTACAAATTTTTCTATTCCCTGGTAAATAATTCATGTCAGTATTTTGCTACTGTGGCTTATTAAGCTGATAAATCAGTATTATTCATGTCTGTCAGCACCTGCTTTCTTTGGAACTGGGATTACTACATCCTTCTTTAAGTCTGAAAGTGCACCCACCTGCAGGTGGTCGCTCATGTCGGCACCAATGATGTGTGTCGCTATGGATCGGAGGAAATCCTCTCTGGCTTCCGGCGGCTATCTGATTTGGTGAAGACTGCCAGTCTCGCTAGTGGGATGAAAGCAGAGCTCACCATCTGCAGCATCGTCGACAGGACTGACTGCGGACCTTTGGTACAGAGCCGAGTGTAGGGTCTGAATCAGAGGCTGAGACGGTTCTGCGACCGTGTGGGCTGCAGATTCCTCGACTTGCGCCATAGGGTGGTGGGGTTTCGGGTTCCGCTGGATAGGTCAGGAGTCCACTACACGCAATATGCGGCTACACGGGTAGCAGGGGTTGTGTGGCGTGGGCTGGGCGGTTTTTTAGGTTAGATGGCCTTGGGCAAGTACAGAAAGGGCAACAGCCTCAACGGGTGCGGAGCAAAGTCAGGACATGCGGGGAACAAGCAGCAAACGGTATTGTAATTATCAACTGTCGAAGCTGCGTTGGTAAAGTACCGGAACTTCAAGCGCTGATAGAAAGCACCTAAGCTGAAATCGTTATAGGTACAGAAAGCTGGCTTAAGTCAGCGATAAATTCTGCCGAAATTTTTACAAAGGTACAGACGGTGTTTAGAAAGGATAGATTGCATGCGACCGGTGGTGGAGTGTTCGTCGCTGTTAGTAGTAGTTTATCCTGTAGTGAAGTAGAAGTGGATAGTTCCTGTGAATTATTATGGGTGGAGGTTACACTAAACAACCGAACTAGGTTAATAATTGGCTCCTTTTACCGACCTCCCGACTCAGCAGCATTAGTGGCAGAACAACTGAGAGAAAATTTGGAATACATATCACATAAATTTTCTCAGCATGTTATAGTCTTAGGTGGAGATTTCAATTTACCAGATATAGACTGGGATACTCAGATGTTTAGGACGGGTGGTAGGGACAGAGCATCGAGTGACATTATACTGAGTGCACTATCCGAAAATTACCTCGAGCAATTAAACAGAGAACCGACTCGTGGAGATAACATTTTGGACCTACTGATAACAAACAGACCCGAACTTTTCGACTCTGTATGTACAGAACAGGGAATCAGTGATCATAAGGCCGTTGCAGCATCCCTGAATATGGAAGTTAATAGGAATATAAAAAAAGGGAGGAAGGTTTATCTGTTTAGCAAGAGTAATAGAAGGCAGATTTCAGACTACCTAACAGATCAAAACGAAAATTTCTGTTCCGACACTGACAATGTTGAGTGTTTATGGAAAAAGTTCAAGGCAATCGTAAAATGCGTTTCAGACAGGTACGTGCCGAGTAAAACTGTGAGGGACGGGAAAAACCCACCGTGGTACAACAACAAAGTTAGGAAACTACTGCGAAAGCAAAGAGAGCTCCACTCCAAGTTTAAACGCAGCCAAAACCTCTCAGACAAACAGAAGCTAAACGATGTCAAAGTTAGCGTAAGGAGGGCTATGCGTGAAGCGTTCATTGAATTCGAAAGTGAAATTCTATGTACCGACTTGACAGAAAATCCTAGGAAGTTCTGGTCTTACGTTAAATCAGTAAGTGGCTCGAAACAGCATATCCAGACACTACGGGATGATGATGGCATTGAAACAGAGGATGACACGCGTAAAGCTGAAATACTAAACACCTTTTTCCAAAGCTGTTTCACAGAGGAAGACCGCACTGCAGTTCCTTCTCTAAATCCTCGCACAAACGAAAAAATGGCTGACATTGAAATAAGTGTCCAAGGAATAGAAAAGCAACTGGAATCACTCAATAGAGGAAAGTCCACTGGACCTGACGGGATACCAATTCGATTCTACACAGAGTACGCGAAAGAACTTGCCCCCCTTCAAACAGCCATGTACCGCAAGTCTCTAGAGGAACGGAGGGTTCCAAATGATTGGAAAAGAGCACAGATAGTCCCAGTCTTCAAGAAGGGTCGTCGAGCAGATGCGCAAAACTATAGACCTATATCTCTTATGTCGATCTCTTGTAGAATTTTAGAACATGTTTCTTGCTCGCGTATCATGTCATTTCTGGAAACCCAGAATCTACTATGTAGGAATCAACATGGATTCCGGAAACAGCAATCGTGTGACACCCAACTCGCCTTATTTGTTCATGAGACCCAGAAAATATTAGATACAGGCTCCCAGGTAGATGCTATTTTTCTTGACTTCCGGAAGGCGTTCAATACAGTTCTGCACTGTCGCCTGATAAACAAAGTAAGAGCCTACGGAATATCAGACCAGCTGTGTGGCTGGATTGAAGAGTTTTTAGCAAACAGAACACAGCATGTTGTTATCAATGGAGAGACGTCTATAGACGTTAAAGTAACCTCTGGCGTGCCACAGGGGAGTGTTATGGGACCATTGCTTGTCACAATATATATAAATGACTTAGTAGATAGTGTCGGAAGTTCCATGCGGCTTTTCGCGGATGATGCTGTAGTATACAGAGAAGTTGCAGCATTAGAAAATTGTAGCGAAATGCAGGAAGATCTGCAGCGGATAGGCACTTGGTGCAGGGAGTGGCAACTGACCCTTAACATAGACAAATGTAATGTATTGCGAATACATAGAAAGAAGGATCCTTTATTGTATGATTATATGATAGCGGAACAAACACTGGTAGCAGTTACTTCTGTAAAATATCTGGGAGTATGCGTGCGGAACGATTTGAAGTGGAATGATCATATAAAATTAATTGTTGGTAAGGCGGGTACCAGGTTGAGATTCATTGGGAGAGTGCTTAGAAAATGTAGTCCATCAACAAAGGAGGTGGCTTACAAAACACTCGTTCGACCTATACTTGAGTATTACTCATCAGTGTGGGATCCGTACCAGGTCGGTCTGACGGAGGAGATAGAGAAGATCCAAAGAAGAGCGGCGCGTTTCGTCACAGGGCTATTTGGTAACCGTGATAGCGTTACGGAGATGTTTAATAAACTCAAGTGGCAGACTCTGCAAGAGAGGCGCTCTGCATCGCGGTGTAGCTTGCTCTCCAGGTTTCGAGAGGGTGCGTTTCTGGATGAGGTATCGAATACATTGCTTCCCCCTACTTATACCTCCCGAGGAGATCACGAATGTAAAATTAGAGAGATTAGAGCGCGCACGGAGGCTTTCAGACAGTCGTTCTTCCCGCGAACCATACGCGACGGGAACAGGAAAGGGAGGTAATGACAGTGGCACGTAAAGTGCCCTCCACCACACACCGTTGGGTGGCTTGCGGAGTATCAATGTAGATGAAGATGTAGATGTATTTAACCTGTCTCATAGATCCTGCACATCACGCAGAATAGTGTTGTTACGGCTGGATTTCCCAAGGATATTCCTAGTTCTCAGGGAATCTCGTCTACTATGGGGGCCTTGTTTCAACTAAGATCTTTCAAGACCATTCTTCACACAGTATGGTATCTCGTATCTTATCTTCACCTATGCTCTGTTATATTTTTGTAACACTGCCTTCATGTTTACTTCTGTTGTATAGCCCTTATATATAATCCTTCACCTTTTCACTTTCCCTTCTTTACTTAATATTGGTTTTCCCTCTAAACTTTTGATATTCATACAGTTTCTTTTCTTTTCTCCAAAAATTTCCTTAATTTAGCTATAGGCAGGATCTATCTTTCTCCTAGTTGTATGTGCTTCTATATTCTCTTTTGTCCTCTATCCATTTCTGATCAGCCATTTAGCATTTCCTGTCAATCTCATTTTCTAGACATCCACATTTCCTTTTGCTTGTGTCATTTGGTGCATTTCTCTATTTTCTCCATTCATCAGTTAAATTCATTATCTCCTGTGACATCCAAAGCCCTCATCGTCTTGCATTTTTTATCCTCTGCCGCCTTCACTATTTCATCTCTCACAGCTAACTACTCTTCTTCTAGTGTATTCCTTTCGCACATTTCCGTCAACTGTTGCCTAATGGTCCCTCTGAAACTCCTCAGAAAGTCTGGTTGTTTCAAATTATCCAGGTCCCATCTCCTTAATTTCCTGCTTTCTTGCAATTTCCTCAGTTTTGATCTGCAGTCCATAAGCAATAAATTGTGATCAGTCCACACCTGCCCCTGGAAATGACTTACACTTTAAAATCTCCTTCCTTAAAATAATATAGTTTTTCAATTAAACTATAATCAGCCCCTCTTTGTTTTTATCCCTCAGAAAATTTCATTTCACTTATCAGGTCTATTTTACAACTTGGCAGAGAAACCTAAGAAGTTTTAGTCTTATATTAAATCAGGATTTAAGGTCTCTGTCTAGACACTGAGACCATAATGGCATCAAAATTGAGGCCAACATAGAGAAGCCAGAAATACTAAGCATCTTTTTTCAAAACTCTTTCACCGAGGAAAATGTAGTTCCTCCTTTGAATCACTGCACAAATGTCAAAACATATGACCATGGGCTAGAAAAACAACTGAAATCACTCCACAGAGGAAAAGCCACTAGAATAGGATACAATACGTTTCTACATAGAGAATGCAAAAGAAGGCTCCTCTTCTAGCAGCAGTGCACTAGAAGCTGCTGGAGGATTGATACACATTACTCATGATAGAAAAAGTGCACAGGTCGTTTTTATTTAAAAGAAGAGTCATCGAACAGACACGCTGCTTTTACTCTGTTTAAGAATATTTTAAATTTATGAAGTGTGCTATATAAATACTTAATGCATAAAGTATTTTATTGTAACCTTAAATAACTTTGCCTAGAAACTGTACTTAAAAGGATGCTTTTTTAGGCAACCAGAACAATAAATACAATACAAAAACACAATACTGTTGCCCTATATCTCTGATGTCACTCTGTTATAGAATTTTGGAACCTGTATTATGCTCTCATATTATGGCATGTATGGGGACTGAAAATCTCCTCTGTAGGAATGGGTTCCAGAAGCAACAATCATGTGAAACCTAGCTCACTTGTTTTTTTCATGAAATCCAGGCAGTAGTATACACCAGGATCCAGGCTGATACCGAGTTCCTTGACTTCCGGAAGGCATTAAATACTGTCCCACACTGCCACCTAATGAACACAATAAGAGCACACTTATATCAGATCAGATGTGTGACTGGATTCAAGAGTTTCTAGCAAACAGGGCATAGCATGTCATTCCCAATGGATAGAGGTCTTCTGACATCAAAGTAACTTTCGGCATATCCCAAATGAATATTGTTAGACTTTTAACAATGTACATAAATTACCTATTGGATAACAAAAGAAGTTCCACGAGCCTTGTTGTGGATTATGCTGTTGTATAAACAGAAGGCTCAAACCAGAAAATTGTGTCAAAATTCAGGAACTCCAGCATTGGATTTGCGCTTGGTGCAGGGACTGGTAATTGACCCTCAACATAAACAAATGTAATGCATTGCACAAAAATAGGCAGAAAGATCCATTACTGTTAACATTAAACAATTATAGAACAATCACTGGGAGCAGTCATGAACCCATTTCACATCTGGGATGACTCTCCTTGTGACACACACAGAGTGAATGCTGGATTATTCAATGGCAGCCAAGCTGTTAAGTGGCTCAAGATATGCCTTATATTGGAGTTCTGAACCAGCAATAATCTTACCTCTGTGTATACCCATAACTTTATGGTCAAGAAATAATTTCCTAAACAGAACAGATAGTTATTTTAACTAACTTCCCAAAAAGTCTTCTGCCAATGCTTCAGTCATCTTCCAAACCTCAAACTTGACCTTAGGTGAAGGGTCACATTGAATGTTGGCAGTATTTGGGCAGACCACAGCACTGAACCAATCAGAGGATGCTTGAGATGCACCACACAGTACCACCACTGAAAGCCTTAAGCTACATGGTTCCACTGCCAGCATGACCTGAAGCTGTGAGCAGAGAGAAACCAACTCAACTTGAGTCTGAATACACCATTCTCACAAGGATCCCCTTGGGCATGAGATAATAAGCTCAATATTTAATAAGGTTCAATTGAAAGTGCTGTGTTAACAATTATGACAGGAAAAATATTAGCTGCTAATGACTCACCATGTGCATTACGAAGGTGACAGAAAATGAGTCTCTGGAAGGAGCAAAGATCAACCTTCTATGGAACATATGTATTACACTTCACAAAATGGACATTGTCGACAATAAAAAAATGTTCAAAACAAATAATTAACTTGTACCATGAACCATGTATGAAAAATGACATGCCATTGTGATCCCAAACGTTCGCACCATCAAGACTGAAGGTGAACTCCTTGGGAGTTACAAATTGTGTGGGACATTCAGCCAGATATCCACTCTTACAGAATGTATATAGGATCATATTGGTATAAGGTGGTGATGAGAACTGATGGAATGTGATGGCACAATGCGAAACAGTTTGTTGTAGAGCTTTACGTGAAACTGGCTATCGTTTAAGGCATAATTGCAGATAGTGTGATAATATGTTTTATAGGCATGGAAAAAACCAATGTCCACAGATTCAATTTGTCCAGTGGTTCCAGGTGGTATGAACTGCAATGTCACACACTTTTCAGGACGGACAGTTTGCTCTAAAGGAGTATAATGTTTATTCACATACCAGGAATCAAGCAAGTTACTGTGACCAGCTATTGGGCAAAAGCAGTGCCCGTACCATAGTTGTGGTTCTCTTACACCCATTTTCCAACTCTTGCTTGCTGTGACGTAAATATTCCCTCCTGCCCTTGCATGATCATGCACATGAGAAAGAACGGGAGGGGGCAGAGCACGTCCAACTCCTCACAGCACAATAAATAACCTTCCAGTCAATTTAGCTTACAGGTTAACAGTCAGCATAATTGTATACAAATATGTTAAGGCATTGATGGTAACTCATTTAATACAACTCTCTTAGTACATCTAATTTCCAGGATTCCTATCTTATGTATTCCCTATTCATATTCCAATTTGTCAGGGATGAAAACAAGTTTCTTGCTGAATGATGGGGTAAGTTTGTTTATCTCATCTATAAATTTTTAGGCAAATTCTGCAGTTTGCCGTGGATCACCAAGTTGACACTTTGTTTTGAAGTTATCTTACATCTTCGAATTCTCTAGTACTGTTTGAAGTAATGCAACCATCCACTGCTTCTCCTGAAATCACTTTAATCTATGTTGTGTGCTATTTGATGTGCATAATGCAGTAGGTCACTATCATGCACATACTATAAACTGTATCAAGCATTCTTGAAATGGGCAAACACTAGTTTTTGTAAAAAGTGCACCTTACCCTCCCTTGAATATCCATAGTTTTTCTTATGCAGTATAAGGTTGTAATAACACATTCCACATCATTACAAACTGTTGTATTCATGATCTATGGAACAAGTACTAATCTAATCTAATCTAATTCCTATGGACTTACCTAAAATTTGTTCATAACTGTTTTATTACTATGCTGTGTATGATCTTCCATGTACGTAATTATATTTAGTACCCACTCTATAGAAGACAATTTTTCTTCACTATGTTTCACTGGAAACAGGATCTGTCACCATGGACGATGAACTACATGACTCGACACCTGTTGCACTTTCACTTGTAAAGTATGTATACTCATCATTGTATTCCTCATATACACTGACCACACAATTGAGCGAATATCACACAACATATTCCACTGACTCATTTTGCGAAAATGCTAATATTTCATCTGCCACTTTTTGCTCACTCTGCAAAACTCCTTGGATTCCTTTCTGATGAAATGTCAACTTTGGCAACTGTTGCTGTAAATATAATGCAATGTTTGCTTTGTTTATCTTTGCAACTGCTCTGCTTTGTATCAGCACCACTAGAACTGTAGTACTGTTGTGACTTGCTTGTCGACTCAGCTAGGCTATGTAGCCTCATCCTGTGCTCACCATTGGATCTACATCTACATCTACATCTACATTTATACTCCACAAGCCACCCAACGGTGTGTGGCGGAGGGCACTTTACGTGCCACTGTCATTACCTCCCTTTCCTGTTCCAGTCGCATATGGTTCGCGGGAAGAACGAGTGCTGGAAAGCCTCCATGCGCACTCGAATCTCTCTAATTTTACATTCGTGATCTCCTCGGGAGGTATAAGTAGGGGGAAGCAATATATTCGATACCTCATCCAGAAACGAACCCTCTCGAAACCTGGACAGCAAGTTACACCGCGATCAGAGCGCCTCTCTTGCAGAGTCTACCACTTGGGTTTGCTAAACATCTCTGTAATGCTATCACGAACCCTGTGACGAAACGCGCCACTCTTCTTTGGATCTTCTCTATCTCCTCTGTCAACCCAACCTGGTACGGATCCCACACTGATGAGCAACACTCAAGTATAGGCCGAACGAGTGTTTTGTAAGCCACCTCCTTTGTTGATGGACTACATTCTCTAAGGACTCTCCCAATGAATCTCAACCTGGCACCTGCCTTACCAACATTTATGATCATTCCACTTCAAATCGTTCCGTACATATACTCCCAGATATTTTACAGAAGTAACTGCTACCAGTGTTTGTTCTGCTATCATAATAATCATACAATAAAGGATCCTTCTTTCTATGTATTCGCAATACATTACATTTGTCTATGTTAAGGGTCAGTTGCCACTCCCTGCACCAAGTACCTATCCGCTGCAGATCTTCCTGCATTTCGCTGCAACTTTCTAATGCTGCAACTTCCCTGTATACTACAGCATCATCCGCGACAAGCCGCATGGAACTTCCGACACTATCTACTAGGTCATTTATACATATTGTGAAAAGCAATGGTCCCATAACACTACCCTGTGGCATGCCAGAGGTTACTTTAATGTCTGTAGACGTCTCTCCATTGAGAACAACATGCTGTGTTCTGTTTGCTAAACACTCTTCAATACAGCCACACAGCTGGTCTGATATGCCGTAGGCTCTTACTTTGTTTATCAGGCGACAGTGTGGAACTGTATCAAACGCCTTCTCGAAGTCAAGGAAAATGGCATCTACCTGGGAGCCTGTATCTAATATTTTCTGGGTCTCAAGAACAAATAAAGCGAGTTGGGTCTCACACGATCGCTGTTTCCAGAATCCATGTTGATTCCAACAGAGTAGATTCTGGGTTTTCAGAAATGATATGATACGCGAACAAAAAACATGCTCTAAAATTCTACAACAGATCGATGTCAGAGATATAGGCCTATAGTTTTGCGCATCTGCTCGACGACCCTTCTTGAAAACTGGGGCTACCTGTGCTCCTTTCCAATCATTTGGAACCTTCTGTTCCTCTAGAGATTTGCAGTCCACGGCTGTTAGAAGGGAGCAAGTTCTTTTGCGTACTCTATGTAGAATTGAATTGGTATCCCATCAGGTCCTGTGGACTTTCCTCTGTTGAGTGATTTCAGTTGCTTTTCTATTCCTTGGACACTTATTATGATGTCAGCCGTTTTCTCGTTCATGCAAGGATTTAGAGAAGGAACTGCAGCACGATCTTCCTCTGTGAAACAGCTTTGGAAAAAGGTATTTAGTATTTCAGCTTTACGCGTGTCATCCTGTTTCAATGCCATCATCATCCCAGAGTGTCTGGATATGCCGTTTTGGTCCACTTACTGATTTAACGTAAGACCAGAACTTCCTAGGAGTTTCTGTCAAGTCGGTACATAGAATTTTACTTTCAAATTCAATGAAGGCTTCACGCATAGCCATCCTTATGCTAACTTTGACATCGTTTAGCTTCTGTTTCTCTGAGAGGTTTTGGCTGTGTTTAAACTTGCAGTGAAGCTCTCTTTGCTTTCGCAGTAGTTTCCTAACTTTGTTGTTGAACCACGGTGGGTTTTTCCCATTCCTCACAGTTTTACTCAGCATGTACCTGTCTAAAATGCATTTTACGATTGCCTTGAACTTTTTCCGTAAACACTCAACATTGTCAGTGTTGGAACAGAAATTTTCGTTTTGATATGTTAGGTAGTCTGAAATCTGCCTCCTATTACTCTTGCTAAACAGATAAACCTTCCTCCCTTTTTTTATATTCCTTTTTACTTCCATATTCAGGGATGCTGCAATGGCCTTATGATCACTGATTCCCTGTTCTGCGCGAAAAGTTCGGGCTGCTGAGTCGGGAGGTCGGTAAAAGGAGCCAATTATTAACCTAGCTCGGTTGTTGAGTGTAACCTCCACATATAATAATTCACAGGAATTATTCACTTCTACTTCACAACAGGATAAACTACTACTAACAGCGACAAACACGCCACCACCGGTTGCATGCAATCTATCCTTTCTAAACACCGTCTGCACCTTTGTAAAAATTTTGGCAGAATTTATCTCTGGCTTCAGCCAGCTTTCCGTATCTATAACGATTTCAGCTTCGGTGCTTTCTATCAGCACTTGAAGTTCCGGTACTTTACCAATGCAGCTTCGACAGTTTACAATTACAATACCGATTGCTGCTTTGTCTCCGCATGTCCTGACTTTACCCCGCACCCTTTGAGGCTGTTGCCCTTTCTGTGCTTGCCTGAGGCCATCTAACCTAAAAATAACCAGTCCACTCCACACAACCCCTGCTCCCCGTGTAGCCGACTGCTGGGTGTAGTGGACTCCTGACCTATCCAGCGGAACCCGAAACCCCACAACCCTATGGCGCAAGTCGAGGAATCTGCAGGCCACACGGTCGCAGAACTGTCTCAGCCTGTGATTCAGACCCTCCACTCGGCTCTGTACCAAAGGTCCGCAGTCAGTCCTGTCGATGATGCTGCAGATGGTGAGCTCTGCTTTCATCCCGCTAGTGAGACTGGCAGTCTTCACCAAATCAGATAGCCATCAGAAGCCAGAGAGGATTTCCTCCGATCCATAGCGACACACATCATTGGTGCCGACATGAGTGACCACCTGCAGATGGATGCACCCAGGACCCTTTCCACATCTGGAATGACACTCCCCCCGGTATGCACAAAGAGTGCACATTGGTTTTCTTCCCCTGCCTTGCAGCCATATCCCTAAGGGGCCCCATTACACGCCTGATGTTGGAGCTCCCAACTACCAGTAAGCCCACCCTCTGCGACCGCCCGGATCTTGCAGACTGAGGGGCAACCTCTGGAACAGGACAAGCAGCCATGTCTGGCCGAAGATCAGTATCAGCCGGAGACAGAGCCTGAAACCTGTTCGTCAGACGAACTGGAGAGGCCTTCCGTTCAGCCCTCCGGAATGTCTTTTGCCCCCTACCACACCTCGAGATGACCTCCCACTCTACCATGGGTGAGGGGTCTGCCTCAATGTGGGCAGTATCCCGGTTAACCACAGCCGTAGCCCGATCGGGGAATGAGTAGGATGAGCTGGCCGTCCCCGACAAACCCATGTCTGGACCCCCACAGGCAACAGCCTCAAGCTGTGTGACGGAAGCAAACATTGCCTGAAGCTGGGAGCGAAGGGATGGCAACTCAGCCCCCATCCGAACACAGCAGTCGCAGTCCCTATCCATGTTAAATACTGTTTTGCAAAGAACGTCTGAACTGATCTACAGAGAGCACAAACAATTCAACACAAAATTTAAACAGTTATTAAAATAAAAGGTTGCCTAGTAAATGCAGTAATGCTGCTACTTGCGCACTGCTGACACACTGCTCGGCGGCAGAAGGAGACAATGTGATTCTACACTATTCAGGTACTAAAATGCGATGCTACAACTTTCAAATACTACAATATGCCCAAAATTTGTGAATTAAACTATGCAAGTACCCAAAAACACGCAAAGAAATTAAGACTTAAACTATGTAACAAATAAGTGAGCTATGAGTGTAGGACTTGCTGCTCAAGTCCCACACCCCATTGCATGGTAGACAATATATGGAGTGTCAAATGCTCTAAACATCATTGGCCTTTAGCAACCCCACACTCCAGCAGTTCCTTGTCAGTCTCTATCCATATTACAACTTTCCATTGGAACTTCTTATGAACTAAAGCAGCTCAGTTCATTGCTGCCACTAAACAAGTTCACATTTAAAAAAATGATTCTAAGTAATTTTTCAGGTGATAACACTTACCTCAATAAAAAGCTCACCCATACTTTTGGACCAATTATAATCAGTGTCATTTTTCCATAAAAAGAGTGTCTTTAAGTAGTAGCTTGCAATTCCTTTCCAATTTTGGACATCTCTTAGTTTCTAGAAAATGGAAAGAAAAGTCCATCAGCTTATTTCTCCATTACCAGATATGATAAATAAGTTAAACAAAAAATGAAGCACTGTATAAGAGAAAAAATGTTTTTAAAATAATCTAAAAATTGAATTATAAAATAAGATTTTGCAGTATGATAGATTATCAGTACTCCATCACTTACTTGCTGTGACTAGACAGTGAACTGTACATGACACTTTTTTTGCATTTTTTCATATATTTACCTCACAAAAAACACTAAATTTTAGTAATACCAAGATACGATTTTTTGCAAATTGCTTACAGTCATTCATCAGCAAACAGACATTTGGAAGTTAACACAGACTAAACTGAGAACACTAAACATTCAAGGACTGGTTGGAGGACAAGCGAGTGAATTGGGAAAGAAACTTGCAGTAGACATCTTTCCTCTATATACTTCCAAAAACTGATTTGAAATCTTCATTTCTACTTACTGTAAGTATCCGTATTAATACAAGTGTGTGTTTCTTACTAGGATAATTGGCAAATGATGTCAGATTGTTAATAAAGAGTTACTTCTCAACTGTGTAAATGATACTTAAATGTAAGAAAGACTGAAAGTATTACATGAATCACACTCCACTCGTAGTGGTCACATTAGCACATGTAATGATGAAAATCCAAGGTGTCCAGTTGCTGAAAATCCAAGGTGTCCAGTTGAGTTGATAACTTAAGCTACAGACAATAGTAGGTATGAGGTTGCTGAGCACATAAATGCAATGTAATGAAAATTTCAACTATCTAACATATGCAAAAACATTTGAATATGAGAAAGGTTCTGGCAAGATGACTATAGACAAACAGGCCAAAGTAAACTGTGACCACATGCCAAAGAATTTACTTATGTTCAAGGGGATTCCAACTGATTTTTGAAGTACTTTCAGTATGAGAGCAAGGGACAATCAAAGCCCTTGATTTACCTCATAAAATACTCTAAAGAAAGCCATGTTGATTATATTAGCTGGAAAGTCACAGCTAATTATTATGGTAGTCAAACTGCAGAAGTGTTCAATACCTTTCTCCTGCAGTGTGTGAAGCGAGTTGGAATTCTTTTCAGAGACAGTTTTAAGCTACCAAAATTTCAAAACATTACACACACTGCTGCAGAGTGAAATATTCATTCCAGATAACAGTGCTACATAGTGATTTTTTATTTGATGCATTTCAGAGTAAGCCTACATTTGCAGAGAACATTTTTTTGTCCCTTCAAGCTAAAACTGTCGAAATTCCTACTTCATCTACCTGTTCTCTACATTTTGTCTATTCTTATCCTTAAAAAAACTTATTTTGCCCCATTTTAGAGATTACACAATGTGCTATTGTACTATCAGTTATGGAAGGTGTAGGAAATATCAAAACAAGCAGCAAAAACTTTTTCCATGTGATCATGTTTGCCACATAACCACTGTGAAAATCAACACAAATCATCCTCAAATATTTGAAAAAGTAGTTCAATAGGGAGAAAATGTCATAATGTGAAAGATCACTGCCAAAATGAATTTCTACTTAGGAGAACCCAAGAAATCTCAGAGGACAAGTAGAAAGTTTGTCATCCTGCCACATAGATCACAATATCAATGAAATTTGCTTTCTGTTATGTGAAAGCATGTTGCACAATAATCCATCACAAATAGCAACTTGATCTGTGGAATAGACATCTACATCTACATCTACATATTTAGTCCTCTAGCCACCAAGCAGTGTGCAGCGGAGGGCACAATTCGCGTCAACGTCAGATTTCCCCCCCTCTTTTCCACTCGCGGATCGCGTGAGGGAAAAATGACTGTCTGAACACCTCAGTACGAGCTCTTATTTCCCTTATCTTTGAATGGTACATCATTGCATGATTTGAAAGTTGGTGGTAATAATATATGCTCTACATCCTCGGTGAATGTTGGATTTCAGAATTTAGTGAGCAGCCCCTTCTGTTTAGTGCCCCATCTATCTGCAAGTGTGTCCCACTTCAAACTTTCTATGAGATTTGTAATGCTCTCGTGATAGCTAAATGTTAAAGTCATGAATCTTGCCACTCTTCTTTGGACCTTCTCAATCTCTTGAATCAGTCCCAACTGGTAAGCTTCCCGTACTTATTCAGACTTTCAGAAGCAGTCGTGTATGTTTCTTTCATGTAGTATAAGTGGAATACTACATTTCCATAAAATTCTTTTCTTTGGACAGTCTATCATCACCGGAAATTCATTCAAAGTTTGTGAATATTTGTAATGAGACTTCAGCTCTATTCAACAATTTAAAAAATTGGCTGTTTGATGCAAACTATAACTACACACAAAATCAACATATTGTGCACTACAGGATTGAATGTAGAGGCTGAAAGCTAATGACACTGCTCCATAAAGGGTGAAGTTAAATTTATCTTCCTCCTACGTATATCTCGCGAAGAGACCATGAGGATAAAATCAGAGAGATTAGAGCCCACACAGAAGCATACTGACAATCCTTGTTTCCACGAACAATAGGAGACTGGAATAGAAGGGAGATACCGATAGAGGTACTCAGGGTACCCTCCGCCACACACTGTCAGGTGGCTTGCGGAGTATGGATGTAGATGTAGAAGAGGCTAAAGTCAGTGTTTTCTATTATGTAACAGGCGAAACAGCACTGCAAATACAATTCAAGTTTTCTGGATGAACAGTCTAATGAAGAGGTTATGGGAATACTGGATGAGCATTTTCCAGGTCATTCAGAATCTTCTCATGGAAAAATGTTGGACAAAATAAGTTGGCTAAGACAGGCATTGCATTGTAAAGAAATGCATTTTTTACATAAAAATGCAATAACCAACTATCAGAAAGAGAAGTTTTTGCCTTGCCCTCATAAGTATGTTATAAATGAGTTAATGACCCAAAAGAAGACTATATCAAGAAATAAACAGAATTATATTAATAAAACAATACTTTAGAAAATCCAGAATGGAATAATGACAATACTCTGAAAAGGATAGATTGTTATTCACCATATAGTGTAGACACTGAGTTGTGGACAGGCACAAGAGACTACTAAACAAGTAAGCTTTCGCCAAAAGGCGTTCTTCTGAAATAGAGACACACACACACACACACACACATACACACACACACACACACACACACACACACACACACACAGATATATCACATTCACACAAAAACAACTCTCTCTCTCTCTCTCTCTCTCTCTCTCTCTCTCTCTCTCACACACACACACACACACACACACAGTGTTTCTGGCTGCCGAGACCAGACTGCAAGCAACTGCGCATGGTGGCAGAAGCAATCTATGCGGTGGGGGTAAGGATGAGGCTGGTGGGAGAGGGGGAGAGATAGCAGAGCAGGTGTCAGGGATGGTAAAGTGCTGCTTGCAGGAGCATACAGGGACATCGAGGAGAGTGAGTAGGGCAGCTATGTGCTGGTGGGACGTTAGACAGGGGGGGTGGGGGGGAGGTGGAGGGGGGGGGGGGGAGGGCGTTGAAGTAGAAAGCCTATGTGTGCATTGGTGGAATAGTAGGCTTGGAGTGGGAACAGGGAAGGAGATACCTCTTCTCCATCTACAAAATTCTCCTGCTCTGCAATCCCAAATTCCTGTATCCCTTTCTCACATTGAATGAGAGCAACATGCTCAATGCCACTTCAAAAAACTCTTCAACCTGTGCATCTCCTACTCCCATCTTGGAACATGACTATCCACCACCTCTGCAATAGCCTCCAAACCTTCCCCACATCCCCTAACAGTTGACAAATCTGCCTCACAGACTTATTACATTTACCACACCATCAAAAACTTCCTCCCAACACTATGGAAAATCCATAATCTAAACACATCTGAAATACAATCATGAACCTTTTCTCCAACAATTTTAAGTCCGACAGGTGTATCAGTCCCTTCCAAAGGCCTTACCTTTCACTCCACTCCCAAATTTAATGATGCTTGACTTGTTAAAGACCTTCACTCCTTCTCATGGTCCCTAAGATGGAAACACTTTGTTTACTGCTCCATCCAGCCACAATACCACCCCCCCCCCCCCCCCCACCTCCCTGTGCTTTCCAGAATTTTTTAACTTTGAACCTTGCCTCACCATCATTCCCCAAATCCATCAGCATGCAAGCTAAACTTAAAACCACAAAAATAATTGCAATCCACTACCAAAAAACTGATCTTGACTTTATAATCCCACCTGCTGACAAAGGCTCCCCACTGTTGTTTTGAACAAAGAGGATTACTCAGTGCAAGGACCCTGCCATCTATCAGATTCATCCACCTACAAACTCTATCACAGTGACCTTGTCCAGAAATCCAAAAGACCTCCAATCTCTTCTCAAATCCTTAGGCCAATCCTAGAACCTCAGCTCTCAGGGCACTCCATTGTGGCCAGTTTTGTGCTCCCATTGAAAGAATCTCTGCTCTCATAGACCAACACCTTCAGCCTATTACCCGCAATCTATCCTCCTACATAAAAGACTCCAATCATTTCCTCCACCAACTCATCTCTGTTCCTGTTGCTGTACAACATGGTGCCCTGCTCATCACTACTGATGCCAACTCCCTTTACACTAACATCCCTAATGTCCATGGCCTTACTACAACTGAAGACTACATTTCCCAAAGAACAACAGATTCCAAATCTACAACCTCCTTTCTGGTCAACATGACCAATTATATCCTCACCCACAAGTCCTTCATCTCTGAAGGCATTACCTATAAACAAATGTGTGGTACGGCAATGTGCTCTTATATGGCACCATCTTCTGCCAAGCTACTTGTGGGGCTTCTAGCGGAATACTTACTAACCACCCAGAAGCCCAAACCCCTCACCTGGTTCAGATTCACTGGTGACATCTTTTTGATCTTGACTAAGGATGACTACACCTTATCCACATTCATCCAGAACCTCAATGCCTTCTCCCCCAGTCACTTCACCTGGTCCTCCTTTTTCAATGTTGACTTCCATTTCAAAGATTGCTACACCAGTACCTCAGTGTGTATCAGACCTAAAAACCACAAGCAATACCTCCACTTCGACAACTGCCACTCATCCCACACCAAGAAGACCCTTCCATACAGCCCAACCACCCATGGCCGCTGCATCTGCAGTGACAAGCAGTCCCTCTTGAAACATACCAAGGGCCTCACCGACGTCTTCACAGACTGAAAATAAGCCTCCCAACCTCATACAGAAACATATCTCCCTGCCTGATCTCGCCAGTAATCCACTACCTCCCAAAGTCCCCCACCATCTGGCCACAAAGGAGCATTTCCCTCACGACTCGGTACCATCCAGGACTGGAGCAACTGGATCACATTCTCTCCAGTGGTTTTGACTACTTCTTTTCATGCCCTGAAATGTGGAATTTTCTACCCAATATCCTTCCCACTCCTCTGACAGTACTATTCCACCACCCACCAAACATACACAATATCTACATCCATCCCTAATCCACCTCTGCTCCCAGTCGCTTATCTCACAGCTCACATCCCTGTAATAGACCTAGATGTGAGACCTGTCCCAGACATCACCCCAACACCACCTATTCCAGTCTGGTCACAAGCATCACCTATCCCACCAAAGACAAGGCTACCTATGAAAGTAGTCATGTGATGTACAAGCTAAGATGCAAATACTGCGCTGCACTCTACAACAGAAACACAACCATCAAGCTATATGTTCACATGAACGGCCACTGACTAACTGTGGCCAAGAAACAGCTGAAACACACAGTTGCTGAGCATGCTGCGTTAGTCACTCTCCTTCACTGCCCATCCCCTCCCTGGTCCCACACCAGCACTGCACACCCTTCTTGTCCATTAATGCACCCACAATCTCTTTACTTCTCTTCTTTTCTGTTCCCTCCCCCATGACTTAAGTCCTGCCTGAACTTAGCTGCCCTACCCTCTCTCTGTATGCTCCCACACGCAGCACTTTACTATCCCCCACCCCTATCCTGCTATCCCTCCCAAAACCATCCACCTCTTCCTTATTCCCACCACTCAGATTGATTCTTCCCATCATGCGCAGTTGCTCGCAGTCTGCCCTTGGTGGCCAGACAGTGGTCATGCGTGTGTGAGTTGTGTTTGCATGAATGTGTGTGTGTGTGTGTGTGTGTGTGTGTGTGTGTTTTGCTTATTTCAGAAGAAGGCCTTTGAGCCAAAAGCTTACTTGTTTTAAACATATTTTTGTTGTGCTTGTCTGCGACTCGACACCTCAACCCTACGGTGAGAAGTAACTTATCCTTTTCACAATATTCTCATAAAAAAAAAAAAAAAACTTTAAAATTCACGCCGGCCAGATTGGCTGAGCAGTTCTAGGCACTACAGTCTGGAACCGTGTGACTGCTACGGCTGCAGGTTTGAATCCTGCCTCGTGCATGGATGTGTGTGACACCATTAGGTTAGTTAGGTTTAAGTAGTTCTAACTTCTAGGGGACTGATGACCTCAGAAGTAAAGTCCCATAGTGCTCAAAGCCATTCGATTTTTTAAAATTCACAGGCTTTCTAAACAACTCTCATATGTTGTTCTTACTGTGGTGGTGTTGATTCAAAGACTGTTCTGATGAATCTCCACTATGCTAGTCTATTCTGTGCAAACATCTTCATCTCTGCTTAACCATGGCAACTTACATCCATTTGAACCTGCCTGCGGTATCTGAGCTTGGGTCACCATAAACAACTTTAAACCCCCCCCCTCAAACTTCTATTATGAAAGTGATGATTCCTCAATGCCTCAGGATGTGTCCTACAGTCAATTCCTTCTTTTAGTCAAATTGTGCCACATATTTCTTTTCTCCCAATATGCTTCTGTTCATAAATTAGTTGATGTAACCATGTAATCTTCAGCATGTTTGTGTAGCAGCACATTTCAAATGCTTCTGTTCTCTTCCTGTCCAAACATTTTAAGCTAATCATCCACATTCTGCTTCCATACAATGCTACACTCCACACACATACTTTCAGAACAACTTCGTAACATTTAGATCTATATTCAATGTTGACAATTTTCGCTTTTAGAGATATGCTTGACTTGTTACTGCCAGTTTGCATTTTGTATCCTCCATACTTCAACTATCACCAGTTATTTTGCTGCTCAAATAGTGAAATTCCTAAATTATTGTTAGTGTCTCATTTCCTCATGTAATTACCTCAGTATCATCTGGTTTAATTCAACTTCATTCATTAACCTTACTCCACTTCAATTGATGATCAACTTGCAACCTTTTTTCAAGAGACTTTCCATTTTTTTCAACTGCTCTTCCAAGTCTTGTGTTGTTTTTGAAAGAATTGCAATGTCATCAACAAACTTCAAAGGTTTTTATTTCTTTATTTCTTCTCTGAAGTATAATTCCCTCTCCAATTTCCTCCTATGTTTCCTTCACAACTTGCTCAGTGTACAGATTGTATAAATTCAGGGACAATATACAACCTTGTCACACTATCTTCTGAACTACTGTTTCCATTTCATCCATTTTATGTCCTTCAGTTCTTATAACCGATTTCCTGTCCAGGCTGTGAATAAACCTTTGCTGCTTGTATTTTACTCCTCCCACATTCAGAATTTCAAAGAGATAATTCCAGTCAACATTATCAAATGCTTTCTCTTAAGCTACAAATACTGTAAATGTAGCTTTTATTTTACCTATCTTCTAGGATGAATCATATCCTTAGTGTTATCTCACGCATTCCTATTTCTCCAGAAGCCAAAATGGTCTTTCCCAAGGTTGGCTTCTACCAGTTTTTCCCTTCTTCTGTAAACAATTTATGTCAGTATCTAGAAACTATGACTCATTACACTGACAGTTGGATGATATTCACAAGAGTCAGCACCTACCCTTCATGGAATTTGAATTTTTACATTCTTGAAGTCTGAGGGTTTTTCACCGACCTCGTATCTTGCAAACCAGAGGGAATAGTTCTGTTATGGCTGGCTCTCTCAAGCTTCTCAATAATTTTGAGAGAACATCACCTATTTCCACCGCCTCATTTCAACTTAGGTCTTTCAATGCCCTGTCAAATTCTTCTCACAGTATCTTATTGCTCATCTTGTTTTCATCTATTTACTCTTCTTTTTATATAACGTTACCTTAAAATTCTGTTTCCTTGTATGGACCTTCTACAGGTACTGATTATTTTTTTCAACATTACCTTCTTTTCTTAATGCTGGCTTGCACCTGAGATATTGATCTTTTCTCCAAATGTCCATTTAATTTTCTTATAGTAGTCATCCACCTTTTTCCTAGTAAAGCATGCTTCTACAGACTTGCATTTGTCTTCCAGCAACATCTGCTTAGCTATTTTACACTTTTTATCCATCTCATTTTTTTTTATACATCCGTCATCCCTTTCTTACTGCTTCATTTTTATGTTTCTCCTTTCATCAATTAAAATCAATATCTACTGTGTTCCCTAAAAATTTGTACTTGGCCTTGTCATTTTGCTGATTTAATCTTCTGTTGGCTTCACCATTTCATACCTCAAAGCTATACTTCTGTCTTCATAATATTCCTTTCCTGTCCATCAGCTAACCATTTCCTAACACTATTTTTGAAATTCTCAACTACTTTTGATTCTTACAATTTATCTAGATCCCATCTCCTTAACATCCTACCTCCCCACAATTTCTTCAATTTTAATTGGCAGTTCATAACCTATAAATTGTGGTCAGAGTCCACATCTGCCCCAGGAAAATTTCTGCAGTTTAAAACGTAGTTTTGAAATGTCTGTTTTATCATTATCATTATATATTTGATCTGAAACCTTCCTTTGCCTCCAGATTTATAACTATAATTTACTTAATCTTAAGTGCACATTAATGATGGTTATACGATAATTGCAAACATGTAATTGCAAACATGTACTGCTACAGCAATGGAGGTTACGTTAATTTACAACTATTACATAATCGAGATAAATAGTAATAACTTGTCAGTTGCATTACATTCAGTTAACAGTTACACAAAACAAGTAATTGCACTGATATATTTATATTTTGGACAATGTAAATACTAAAACTTAGTTTTGTTGGAATACGTTATAGCGACGCATTTCCTCATAAAAATACGAGTCAAGAACTACACTCTCTTTCTTTTACTTTCCTCAGAAGAACTTATTTTGCTTCTGTTAGAGAAATAGTGGTACATCATCTCACACAGACTCACAAAGCTGTGATAAAGGAAAAGGCCGCAGAACAGCTCTGCACATTGTTAATGGAATAATGTACTGACATTTTTTGATAAGTGTTGCTCTAAGTGCAAGAGTAGGAATGCTTGAGGGTTGAAATACGTCAGATCCAATGGATGATTTCAGTATCTGCAAAACTTATTGCTATCAGTACACAACTGAACTGCAGTATACAATTAGCAGCCTTAATGGTGGTGGTGCCTTTAGAATTTTAGGAATTTTTTAAAAAACATAATTTTGAAATGACTATATTCTGATGCTTGTGTCCAAGAAAAAAATTACCACAGTAAACTTGTTTTCCACTACAGTCACTAATTTCATGTATGAAAAGATTTTGAGTAATTTCATAGCTGTAAACTATGTCCACCTTCTGACAAATTGCTATTGGAATACTTCATATCATCATTTTCTAGTCAAGTACACACTATTGTTTTATCAATGATTTGAAACACCACATCTACTGTACTGGTGAACATTGTTGCTTTATTTTTTATTTTTTTTTATTTTTTTTTTTTTTTTGGTTGCATTGGCATCTGGGTTTTGTCAGAAGCATTGCTGTTGCATTGCAATCTAAAGTAATGAAAACATAATTACACTAAATTACATACCTTCATTAATTTTAATACAGGTTTCAACTGATTTTTTCCAGAAAGCAAGTGTTTCTCTTGATGCCAAAATGACAATCGAAAATCCCTTTCAGATTCTTTTGATTTTGGCACTGCGTACCATCTCTGTAACAGGTATTAGACAGAGTAAAATTTAATAACAGGAGTTGTCAAGTATGTGGGAGTAACTGATGTAAATAAAAAGTGATTTTGTGAGTCTCAAAGTTTGTAGGGGGAGCTAGACCTGGGGGTTATGGGATATTTTTAATATTTTCGAAGATGATGGTGACTTGTAAGTAGCCATAAAAAAGTTTCAGTTCTGACCCTGTTAAAAACCTGTATAATACTGACTTTCAAATCATTTTCTTGAAAGAAAAACACCTGGCTACACTACATTTTTTCCTTTCCCTGAGACTGGGGGGGGGTCACAACCTCCCTTGCCCCAGGGCACTCTTGCATGACTGTACACACGTCATGCTCTGCACAGGTCTCATTGAGTTGCTGCTCCAACTACTGTACACTGGTCCCTTCCTGCTGTTATTTTGAAACACATCAAAACCACAAAGGTCTCTGTCAAGCAGGTGAAGCCACTGTTGGTCCTAACATCACCCCTAAAAGATACCAGGCTGCTGCCACCACAAGCTTCACCATGCACGAAGGTACCTGTGCCAACATTACCTGAAGTTACAAACACCCTCCTTCAGCCAGCAGACTCACAATCACCGTGTCCAGCAGTTGCACTGACGCCATGGCCAGCAGTCCATACAAGAGTCGATCAGCCAATTAAGTTTAAAGTTCCTTACATTTACATTCCAGGTGCTCTGTACTGAGGGGGTGAGGGATAGGCTGTGTGAAAATAAGCAATCCAGCAACTAACAAGGATATGTGTTACATCTGGTGGTACAAGAGATAGCTTTGAAGTTATTCTCACTGTTGAGTTAGCAGTGTTCATTTATGAATGTGTATTCATGTTGATAGGAAAAAATGGATTCTGTACACTTCTATTCTGTGTACATTATTTTATGCGGCATATAAGCATTACCTACAAGTATATCATCGTCAAAGGTTTTCGTCCCATTGCACTCTTTTTCAAGCAATTCTAAAGGTAAGAAATGGACATTAAATGTCATTTTTCTCCCCTTTAAAAATGGATTACAAACAGTTTGGACTGAGATAAAACTTTTATTTCAGTGATTACTGGTTTCAGTCAGTATGTGACTGCCCTCAGACCTTTATACTGAAATACAAACACGGAATGGATTTAGAGAGATATCTGATAATAGTGGTAACATATAAAATACATTATACACAACAAATATTAAAAGAAGAAATTATACCCACGATGGTAGGCAGTGGTGGAGAACGGAGCGAATGACATCTGCTACAGCGAGGAACATAGCTGTTGCTTAAATATGCAGTGTTCTGTCCACTGCATACGGAATTAGATCAGTAACAGACAATAAGGCATACAGGATGTAAAACAGTAGTTACAGCAAGGCATACACAGGAAAGTTACATGAAAGCCAATAACAAATTAAGAAATAAATATGTTTCTTACTAGCACTCATGTTATTATTCTGATAAAACCTTACTGTAACAACTGTTTTATGTCCTGTATGCCTGATTTGGTATGCAGTGGGTGGAGCATTGCATATTTAGGCAATAACTACATTGCTCTCCTTAGCAATTGAATTTCACCCTGTTCATAACCACCGCCTATCAACATGGATACACTTTCTTCTTTTAATATTTTTTTATGTATGATGAATTTTACATGTTACTACTACTACCACATAACCCTTTAAATCCATTCTGTGTTCATATTTCAGTATAAAAGTCTCAGGATCATCACATACTGACCTAAACCGGTAACCATTGTGTTTTTAATCCATTTTTAAAATACTTTTAGTCCGACCGCTGTTTCCCCACAAGAAATGTTCCCAAAAATTACATTTTTGTTTCCATTTGTCAACAATGCTGTAGCTGTTTAATGGTGACTGATTTCTGGCAGTAACTACTACAGCTACACTTAAGACATTTAAAACTGTCTGTAATATATACTTTCCAGTTGAAATTTTTATTAATACAAACATTCAAAAATTTTTTTAAATTATTTTCTTTATCGATTTTCCTTTGCAGATTATTATTCAAGGGGCAACCAACACTTACTCATTTAATCATCATGTTCCACAGATTATGTCATGAATGTGAACCTTTATGTCAAGGTACATAATAATAATAATAATAATAATCAGAGGTCAGCAACTAATTCTGTATAGTGTGCTAATTATTATCAGTCAGTAACCTACTGTAACCTGTGCTATAAACACATACAAAATTTGAAAATCAAACAATGAAGAATCCATGATGGAATAAAACAATATTATGAAAGGGAAAGTTGCCATATAGTGGAGATGCTGATTCGCAGATAGTCCCAGCAAAAAGATTCTCACAATATAAGCTTCTCGCCATCATGGCCTTCGTCTAAAATAGATCACACACACACACACACACACACACATACACACAAAGGACTGCAGCCTCTGGCTGCTGAAGCCAAACTGCGAGCAACAGCAACAATGCATGATGGCAGTAAGCAACTGCATGGGGGTAAGGAGGAGGCTGGGACGAGGAGGGGGAAAGATAGCAGGCTAGGGATGGAGACACTCAGGTGCCACTGGGGAGCATGAAAGGATGAAGTGGAGAGAGGGTAGGGCAACTAGGTGCAGTCGGGAGGTTAGGCGCAGGGCAGGGGACTTGGGGGGGGGGGGGGGGGGGGGGGATGTTGCGGAAAAGGAGATAAGTAAAAAGACTGTGTGCATTGGTGGAACGAGAGCTGTGTAGTGCTGTAATGGAAATAATTAAGGAGCTGGATGGGTGAGAAAAATAACTAACGAAGGGTGAAGACAGGAGGGTTATTGGAACATACAATATACTGCAGGGAGAGTTCCCAGCTGCACAATTCAGAAAAGCTGGTGTTGGTGGGAAGGATCCAAATGGCACAGGCTGTGCAGCAGTCACTGAAATGAAGGAAGTCATGTTGGGCAGCGTACTGAGCTATAGGGTGGTCCAATTGTTTCTTGGCCATTCATGCGGACAGACAGCTTGTTGGTTGTCACGTCCACAGAGAATGCTGCACAGTAGATGCAGCTTGGCTTGTAGATTACATGACTGGTGTCACTGGTAGCCCTGCCTTTGATAGGGTAGGTGATGTTTGTGACCGGACTGGAGTAGGTGGTGGTGGGAGGATGTATGGGACAGGTCTTGCATCTAGGTCTATTCTGTAATAGATGTGAGCCATGAGGTAAGGGATTGGGAGCTGGGTGTTGTATAGGGATGGATGGGTATATTGTGTAGGTTTGGTGGATGGCAGAATACCATTGTGGGAGGGGTGGAAAGGATAGTGGGCAAGACATTTCTCATTTCAGGGCACGATGAGAGATAGTCGAAACCCTGGCAGAGAATGTAATTCAGTTGCTCCAATCCTGGGTGGTACTGAGTTATGAGGGAAATGGTCCTCCATGGCCAGACAGTGAGACTTTGGGAGGTTGTGGGAGACTGGAAAGATAACGCACGTGAAATGTGTGTTCTGTTTTGTACAAGGTTGGGAAGATAATTACGGTCTGTGAAGGCCTCATTGAGGCCCTCAGTATTTTTTTGAGAGGGACTGCTCATCACTGCAGATGCAATGATCATGAGTGGCTAGGTTGTATGGAACAAACTTATTGGTACCAAACAGGTGGCAGCTGTCGAAGTGGAGGTATTGCATGTGGTTAGTAGGTTTGATATGGACAGAGGTACTCTTGTAGCTCAACATCTAGGAAGGCGGTTTGTTGGGTTGAGTACAACCAGGTGAAGCAAATGGCGGAGAATCTGTTGAGGTTCTGGAGGAAAGTGGATAGGGTGTCCTTACCCTTGATCCAAGTCACAAAGAGATTATCAATGAATCTGAACCAGATGAGGGGGTTTCAAGACTGTGGGTGTTTAGGAGGGAACACTCTACATAGTCCATGAATGGTGATATGGCGCGTGCCGCTATCCTGTGATCTTGTTCAGAGCGCGCACTGTAATCGAATATAGTTCGCTGTCCTGGTGCGGGTGGCACTCCGGTGGCGATTTGCTATGACGTCACTGGCATGTGTTTGCAGTGGCTGGCGGAAAGCGAGAGGGTAGTGGGTTTTCTGGGTATTGGACGGAATGTGAAGTTCGCTCTGCCTGACCTGCTAGTGACTAGCGCTAAGGTTGTTGTGCCTCGCAATATGAGCAGAGTGGTCTGGGGTGGAGGTGACTCGCCACAGTGCTGGCCATGCGGTGGTGATTAATTGGAGTCGGCATACTTGTTCTTCCTGCCTGTCTGATGTGGAGGTCCGGTGGGGTCCTGTGATACTCTGGCCCAGAGACAACTAGTTGCTGAATTTTGGAGTCGTCTGCCAGGTTAGGGTGTGGGCTCGGTTGGCTCTTCAGGTTTTCCCTGGAAGCTCCAGCAGCAATTTCTGAACTTTTCTGATGTGGGATGGTGTTGTTGGAACTTTTTGCTGTGTGTGTGGCTCGTTACGATATTTGTTGGTACTGATTTATTTGCTCAACTGGAGTCCTGCCCAGAGTTGCGTTCGTGTATGGTACATTTAGCAGTCGATGTGTTAGGTAAAGTCTGCCTAAGAAGGGCAGTTTTGTACCGTATATACATAGTGAATTACTGCTGCTTGGTATATGTGGTCTTCTGGGACCTGAACAACACAATCTCATCAATTTGGTTGTGTAACAGCATTTAGTGGTATGTTCTGTTTTTATTTTTTTTATTTTTTTACTGTGTTATTATTAACTTGGTGGAATAGTCGCATTTGGTGTCGTTAAGGCACTTCTAAGACTGTGGTTTGACTATTCATGTGCGCTTGGCTTTTATTTTTCGTTTTAAGAAGCGAGAATTGTTTGAGATTTGTGTGTGTTGGCTTCCGGCACTTATTAAGAGCGTCCGAATTAATGGTGCCGTGGTTATCATGTGCTGTCGGGATGTTATACTGTCTTTTTGTATTTTATGTTGTGTTGATATTATCTGTCGTGTTTTACAGAACATAACCAAGGTGTGTAAGTGATGGGCAGTTGTGGGAGGCATGTCGGGGAGCTCTCAGCGGTTTATTTTGGGGACCATTTCTAGTGGGAAGGCTCCAAGGTGTTGAGAGCTCGCTCGTCTGTGATTGCGTTGGGAGTTGCCCTCGCCTTTTGGTTGTATCAAATTATTATTTTGTTATTATATTTAATGGTTGTGTGTTGCATTTATTTCATTTTATGGTGCCAAACGCCATTATCTTTCTCAAAGTTTTTTTATATAAATCATTTTAAATTGTAATTCCAAGTTAACTTATTATTGGATTTTGTCTTTTGGGTAAACTCTAAAAGCACTATTACAAAAGGTTCTTGATTTTATAATGGCAAGCCACTGTTATTGTTTTTAAAGCTCACTCTTTAACCATTTGTTAAGTTTTGTAAGTTATATGAATTTGTTGTTATTTAAAAGAGATTAGTATTGGCAATTTAATAAATTGTGTACAGAGCCTGCTGTTTGGATATTATTGGGTGGAACTCCCTTGATGGTTGTCCTATAAGAATACACATTTCAAATGGGTTGGCAAAGGATGGTGCCATGCAGGTGCCCATAGCTGTACCCTGGATTTGTTTACAGGTAATGCCTTCAAAGGAGAAGTAATTGTGGGTGAGGATATAGTTGGTCATGGTGACTAGGAGGGAGGTTGTTGGTTTGGAATCTGTCTGCCATTGGGAAGGTTTGACATGTGATCACTGTGATCCACCCCCACTGCCCCAAAATCATCCATTGTTAATTTTCCAGAATTTCATATCCTCGAACCTTGCTTCTGCACATTCTGCACATCTCTCAACATGCAAACTAACCTTACACCTGTGGAAAGAACTGCAGACCACTATCTAAAAACTGAACCTGACATGATGGTCCTACCTGCAGACAAACGCTCCACTGTTGTTGTTCTGAACAGCATGGATTATCTGACAGTAGGATTCCATCAGCTATCAGATACATCCATGTACAAACCTTGCCATAGTGACCATATTCCAGAAATACAGCAAAATCTCCAGTCTCTCCTCAAATCCTTAGGCCCATCCCGGAACCTCTGCTGGGAGTCCATCTCGCTGCTCATCCCTACCGCTCCACGCACTCTTACCTTCTACATGCTTCCTAATGTCCATAAAGCCAACCACCCAGGATGCCCCATTGTGGCCAGTTACTGTGCCCCCACTGAGAGAATCTCTGCTCTCTTAGACCAACACTTTCAGCCTATTACCCGGAACGCACCCTCCTATATAAAATACCAACCACATCCTCCACCAACTCTCCATGGTTCCTGTCCCTCTACCACATGGTGCCCTGCTCATCACTATTGATGCCACCTCCCTTTACACTAATGTCCTTAATACCCATGGCCTCACCACTGTTGAACACTACCTATCCCTATGCCCAATGGATTCCAAACCAACAACCTCCTTTCTAGTCACCATGACCAACTATATCCTCATCCACAATTACTTCTCTTTTGAAGGAATTACCTGTAAACAAGTCCAGGGTACGGCTATGGGCACCCGCGTGGCACCATCCTATGCCAACCCATTCATGGACCATGTAGAGGGATCCTTACTAAACGCCCACAATCCTAAACCCCTCACCTGGTTCAGATTCATCGATGACATCTTTGTGACCTGGATCGAGGGTGAGGACACCCTATCCACTTTCCTCCACCACATGCAGCCTCCACTTTGACAGCTGCCACCTGTTCAGTAGGACTGAGAGTCCTACTTTGTGTTGATGTTGGAAGGAGCCCAAAGTACTGATGGTTGATGAACCTGGCTTAGAGTGCTATACGATTGGCATGCTCTACTGTGTTTGCTCTTGTTTGAAGTCAGTGCAAGCACGGAGATTAGCCATTGAAGTAGCACTTCTGAACATTCTTGCATTCACTTTACAGGTTTACCACTGCAGAATTTTTAGCTTGTAAGGTAAGTGCACACTTACTCTTACCAAATGAAACACTGTCTTGAATAACTCACATAAATTTCACAATAATTTAACATCTACAAAAGCATGTCATAATAGAAAAGCATGTACCAAACAGGTAGGACAAAGTGACCTTAATGATATTAGATGTTAATTAGGTTTCATTGTCCATGACTAATACATCGATCACTGAGATCGCTACAGCCATACTGCCTTTCCAATCCACACCTGTTAGGGTATTCTGCCATTCACATGACTAGTACCAGTTCCATTTAACACAAATACCATGTTTACCACGGCATACAAAAGCTTAGGAAAACCCTGTGCTAGCAACATGGTTTGAGTTTGTTCCATAACATTTGCTCTGAATTACAAGTTGCTCATTCATATCTGCATTTTTGAAAACTTTTTATATGATGGGTACCACTCAGTTTCCTTACCCATGTGATTCATCACTCCACAATCAGCAATCTTGAATCTTCACACAATTCTGCATTCATTACTTCACCAATGAAAGCCTGATCACGAAGTTTAGGTTTATTTTGTTTAGGGCACTTTTTTGTTTTTGATAAACATCTGGACACATTTCTTTAATATGACCAAATCCACCTCACCTGAGACATTTAAGCTGCCTTTTGTTTGTCAATTTTTCATATTTATTTATTAAGTTGCATCACTGCCAATAATTCTATCTGTATTTCTCATTTCTTTAACGTTAGCTTTGGCAGCCAACAGCACAGCTAATTCATCTCATTTCTCCCTCCAATAAACGCACTGATGCAGTTCCACTATTAGTCACATTACACACAGCATTTTATACATCTGAATACTCCTGGCGAGAGGCTGCATGCTCTTCTAATTGCCAAAAGCATCCAGTCTGGCCAAAGCAATATCCATCTTAACCCACTCATTTTTTAAGATTTCTCTACGCCTTTTTTGGAGTAAATTCATCCAAACAGCAGAGCTGCAAAATGAATACAGTTACAGTTGAACCAGCTACTAACAAAACAAAATGCTACACCTCAGACAAAACCATGGATGTAAAAGAAAATGCATTTAGTTTCTACTATCATAATGTCAGAAGCCTTATTAATAAGAAGGATAGACTTCCCATATCCACACAGATTAACTGAAGGGTAGATGGATTGTGGCAGCATCACAGGAAACTGCGCATGTCAAACAGACTGATCTTGATGCATGCAAGCTAATAAGGTCTTGAGCTGTGGTGCATGCAGTACGACGTAACAGTCAGTGTCACTGGCTGCTTTGCTGTGAGTTGCCAGTTCAAACTCGACCAGCAGCAGTTATTTTGTTACTTAGTATTTACATTTCTGGAAGATTCATGAAATATCTTGGTGTAATGTTTGCATAATCTGAAATATCTGATGTTTGTATAAATAGCTGCCCTCTCCATCTGAGGGATTAGTTGTGTTCTGGCTGTGTACTGATGTTAGAAACAAATGTATGTTCAGTGTTATACTTCACTGATGACACTGTGTTCAGATATGGGCTTTATTGTGGTTTTGGCATGGCATTGTTTGGTGGAGACATCAGGTACTTCAAAATATCTTCATTGCCGTGCCTCCAATTAGGCAATTAAAAAGCCATCGTCTACACGGACAGGAACAAGAATACAAGCAGTATATTCAGGAGACAGAACAATTTCAAAATAGCAGTAAGTCAAATGCAAACCAGGCATCCATCAGTGTTTTCTGTAGATGCTTGTCAAGACCAATTAAGTGACTGAAATGATTTGACAAAGCTGCCAAATACAAAAATGAGCTGACACAATGTGTTCAGCAAATGTGTATGATTACTTGGATGGCACAGTCCAGCAGAGGTTTGACAACAATGAAGAGAAGCTCAATAGTTGGGATAAATTCTAGGCTGAACCGAAGAAAATATTTGTCAAAAATTAGCAGCTAGTCTGCTTAGTAAAAAAACAACTAAAGACCAGCGCCCAATGGAATGGTTGGTTGGTGCTTTAGGGCACAAAACTGATAAGGTCATAAGGGCTGCTATCATAACCAAAGATAAAACAAGTACTAAATAAAAACCTTTAGCAAAAAAGGCAAAAACACAATCAAGCAACTTTAAAAGAGGAGCAGCTAAGGACAAGGACTTCCCTGGGGAAAATTTCTCAAAAAATCCATGAGATGGCAGAGGTCCCCATGGGGGTGTAGGGAGAGGGGGGTGGGGATGAAATTTGCTTTGCTATGCCACTACAACAAATAAAAAGTAAAACAAGATCAACAGATCACATGTCATCTGCTAATCTGCTAAAACATCTAACAAAGGAGACGGCAAATATAGATGTAAATGTAAACAGTTAAAAAATGGGCACCAGATCAGAAAGTGTCACACTGTCAACGGTCAACAGCAGTAAGCACAGAGCGGGGCAAGGTCACCACTTCATACATGGCAGTAACTAAAATGACAGTGTCCTATACCTAACCAGGCTAAAATGACCTCCTCATAACATGAGGGCTGAGAGGAAGTCGACCACACTATTGGGAGAGATTTAATAACCCAGAGTTTGTTCCCCTGGGGAGGAGACCATTGTGCATTCCAAACAGATACTACATGCCAACAGACAGTGACACAAAAATCATGAGAGAACATAATGACCAGCAGGCTGAGGGAGGACAGTTGCAGCCTTTGCAGCAGCATCAGCAGCCTCACTCCCCAGCAAGTCGACGTGATCAGGAACCCACAGGAACACCACGCTGGCTCCCCCTACAATATGCCAGTGGAAGCGTTCTTGGATCCGTGGTACTAAAGGATGGACCGAGTACAGCATGCGAAGGCTCCAAAGAGCACTGAGAGAATCTGGGCAGATGGCACAATTTGGAAGGCCATGTTGCTGGATGTACTGGGTGGCCTGATACAGGGTGTAGAAATCCGCAGTAAAAACTCAAGCACTGATGAAGAAACAGATATTGAAAATGGTCACCGCCAGGTAACAAGGCACACCCAAAACCATGGTCAGTCTTTGAACCATCACTCTACATGAAGACACTGTCCCCAAGGTGTGTGCAAAGGACGAGAAAGTCACTGCGATATACCAGGCCAGGAGTAGTATCCTTTAGGAAGCGATGAAGTCCAAAATGGAAATGTACCTTGGCACAAAGCCAGGGCAGTGAAGAGCTCACATTCAAGGGAAACATGTCAGAGAGTGTAAAGCAAAGCTATCAAAGCAGCAAGAAAGAAAGAAAAGTGGATCCTGGGAAGCAACAGAAAAGATGAGCACAGTCAACGGAATCATCAATAAAAGTGAGTGCAGGCTGGGTGATCAGCCACAGAAGACAGATGGCTCACATAATGAATGACGAGAACATCCCACCAGTAGGACAATGGTAAGTCAGCATCCTCAGCATAAAGACACTCAATGGGACTAGTATAGAAGGCACCAGCGGCTAAACATATCCCACAGTAGTAGATGGAGTTAAGACAACATGAGATAGATGGACGTGCAGATGAATATATGATACATCCATAATCCGGTTTCGAGTGGTCAAGGGACCAGTATAAAGGGAGGAGGGTGGTCCAATCCACTCCCCACACGGTACTACATAAAACACCTAGAACACTGAGGGAGCAAGTACAATGACCTGCCAGGAAAGAGATGTGTGAAGACCAACAGTGTTTCCTATCAAACATGAGTCCCAGGAATTTCGTTCTGTCAACAAACAGAAGAAAAAATGAGCCAAGGTATAGAGATGGGGGAAGAAACTACTGGCACTGCCAAAAGTTCTTACAAACAGTCTTGCCAATGGAAAATTGGAAGTCATTGTTGATGCTCCACAACTAAACCATACCACTGAGTATGACAATCAAGTAGACAGATTTGTTGAGAGCTGCAATAGATTGCAAAATTATCAACAAAAAGAGAGCCTGAGATAGCTGGCAGGAAATAATCCATAGTATGGTTAATGGCTATTGCAAGTAAGACGATGCTGAGCACAGAATCCTGAGGCACTCTGTTCTCTTGAATAAAAGTCACCAACAGAGCCGAGCCCACATGTACCTGGATAAAAAGGGGCTCCACTCATCCATGATACATGACACTCACCCTCCAGCAGGTGTCATACACCCACTCCAAATTAAAAACACGGCCACAGTTTGGCACTTCCATAAAAAGTTTTTCGTAATATGAGCTGACAAGGTGACGAGATGATCAACTGCAGAGCAGTGCCTATGGAATGCACATTTTGCATTAGTGAGGAGATTCTGAGACTTGAATCACCATACCAGCCAACCAGTAATCGTATGTTCCATCACCTTGCAGACACTACTGGTGAGACAAATTGGATGGTAGCTGGAAGGAAGGTGTATGTCCCTACCAGGCTTAGATATGGAAATGACAATGGCCTCATACCAGCAACTGGGAAATGTGCCATATGTCCAAATGCAGTTAAATGTATGGAGGAGAAAGTGTAGACCCTCAGGTGATAGGTGTTGTAACATCAGAATGTGAATGCCATCTGGTCCTGGATCGGATGACCGAGACAATGCATGTTTAAGCCCTCTCATAGTAAAATCAGTATTGTAATATTCACAATTCTGGGAGGAGAAAGATGTCATCCTTGCCTCCCCCACCCTTTTCAGAGGGAAGAAGGCAGGACAGTAGTGGGTGGAACTTGAAATGTCTTCAGGATATTGACACAAGCTGTTGGAGATATCAAGAGTGTCTAAACTGCAGTTCCTGAAAGCCAATGGAGATCACCCCAAACAGTAGAAGAGGGAGTAAAACTGTTAAAAAAACTTTGAAAAGAAAGCCAAATAGCTTGTTCGCTCTTGCTGAAACTGTGGCAACATTGCATACCTAGCTGTTTATAATGGATATAGATTGCCATCGTGGGATGGCGTTTAAAAACACAAAAGGTCATCTCCGTTGTGGATTGCATCGCAGCATGCCTCTGTCCACCAGGGGAAGGGGACACATTGCAATGACGCGAGGTGAGAGGTGTGGAAAATTCTGCGGCAGTAAGGATAGCGTTTGTAAGGTATTCTACCTGATCATCAATGGAAGGGAAAGGTGTTCACTGAAAGTGGCCAGTGAGGAATAGATCTGCCAGTCAACTTTGGAAAGCTGTCAGTTGGTTTGACGCACACATGGGATAGGCATTAACAAACAAATGACACTGGGGAAATGGTCACTCAAGTGTGTATCAGAGATAACTGAACACTCAAGATGACGAGCAATCTGGGCAGTACAGATCAAAAGGTGTGGGAAAAGAAGTGCTGGAATTGGAAAGGAATGTGGGTGTACCCATGTTCAAACAAATTAAATTGAACTGATTGAAGATATCTACTAGACAAGAGCCTGAAGCCGCTGAGTAGCAGAAAGGGAGGAGGAAGTTGAGCAATAAGTTGAAAAATGTCTGTCCAGGTGACAGCAGAAGAAAAGGGTGAAGAGGCATTGCAAAGAGAGATGGTGAAACCAGGAAGGGAAAGATGGACAGTAACAGCCTGATGCTGGGTGTGCGAGGAAAGTGTGACTATTGACATCATCACGAGTGAGCAACATGACTCCCCCATGAGCTGGAGTCTCCACCTTAAGGGGGAGGTCAACATGGACTGAAGTGAAGTAAGGGAGGTGAAAGTGATCGTGAGGGTGTAATTTTGTTTCCTGGAGGCGGAAAAAAAAACTGGACACTATGATTGCAAGAGGAGCTATAATTCAACTCGATTCAAGCTGATGCCACAAATGTACCATTGGAGAATGACCATACCCAATGACAAACAGGAGATGGGTCAAATAAGGGGGCAGTCAATGTGGTGGCTGCCAAGTGCCAAATTTCAAACATGCACAATGACGAGTTTCAGAGGCTGGAGGTTTCTGGACCATTAGTATGATACAGGTGTCTGTATTCACCTTTGGTTCACCAGCAGACTGGTTGTTGGCAGTGCATCCTGATGAAACAGAGGTCAGCACGGTGAGGGTACCCATTGTGACATCGTCGAAGAAGAACGCTGAGGTGCAGAAGGGGAAGATTGTTTGCCTTTGTTTGACTGTTTACAATCTTGGTGTGACAGTCAAGTGCAGAAACAGATGTTGGCTGGCTAGATGTGCACAGAAAGTCATCTTGGGAACACTCCTTTTTAGATTTCCATCTTTCTTTTTGTGAGTCATGTCATTTAGCTGGAGCAGGTGAAGGTTTGTTGGTATGGTGTGCACCCATAGCAGGTGAAGATGAGGGTGTGACCTTGGAGCTAGACAATTTCACAACTGTGGCAGTAAACTGGAAGTTGCAATTCTGTATAGCCATGTCCTTCACAGGTCAGGGTGAAACAAGAACTACACTGTAATTGCCAGAGGGTGGTGTACAAGCTCTCATATGGTACAACCAACTACTCCACAACATATAACACCCAGCAGAAGACATTTGGAGGTTGGAAAAAGAGACACAGGCATGGTTTCATGGCAAGACATCAAGCACCACAACTGTCCTGTTCACATCTGTCAATTGCAGACAATTGTAGTTGACCTGTGGGATGAAGGCTAGTGCCGTACCCAGGTCGAGGTCATTTCCCACCCTGTCACAGTTATTTTCAGGTGCCGTACAGAAGTACCAGCCGCTCACCTACCTTCAGGTAAACTAAATGGATGTGACCATCTAAGGAAGTGAGTTCACCACAGATTCTCAAAATCTCCAAGGATGATGGTCACCAAGATGTCAGGTACTCTCATTGACATCACTGTCGATGCCCAACGTGCCCAGGCACCAGTTGACTCTGGGACTTCCCTTTCTGTAATGCGGAATGCTAACCATTGACAGCTATAGAAGCTGTTACATTATATGGAAACAACTATGGTGAAAGTCGCAACCTAGAAGTACGTCTAGTCAACAGAACATTTTTTGCAGGAATAACTATAGACGACAGAACACTTCCTTCCAAATTTGTCATTTTAAAAGAATGTAGTCATGGTGTTATTCTCAGATGGGTCTGCTTGCAGGCATCACAAGTAGTCATATACTGTGGAAGACAAGAGCTCCAGACTGATGAATCTTTCCAACAAGCACCCACAAAACACAAATTGCTCTGAGCAGTTGTTTGTTATTGAGGATGATGATGTCCCACCATTGTAAACAAGATTAGTTCAAGTCATCAGTCGATATGCACAGTTTACCTGTCATGCTTTTGTCAATTGTGAAAAGTTACACAGGCTCAAAAAAGTAATCTACATGCCAGCAGCAACCGTAACCATCGTAGATGGACAAGAAGAACTTTGGATCACTAATTTTCATGAGCCTTTACAAATCATCCTGAAAGGTTATGTCACTGGTGAAGATTGCTGCTCCATTTCCCCAGAGACAATACATGGGAGGAAGCTACTGACAATAGAATCTGGTCTGAACAAGAGACAATATCAGTGAGAGATAGATACTATGTCTCAGTTTTTAGGTGCTTTCACATGATGGGTGCAGAACAGACAGAACAAGCTGCCGTGGTGAAACATGCTGCCGTGGTGAAACATATCAACACTTTGGATCATCCATCGATTAGCCACCACTACTATAGAGTGCTGCTGTCTAAACAATGGATAATGCGGGAGGAAGTGGAGAAGATGCTGCAAGACATCACTTATACCTTCAGGGAGTCCTTAGTCCTCTCCTGTGGCTCTTGTGAAGAAGGATGGCACATGGCGTTCCTGTGTCGACTACTGATGACTAACAAAATCATGAAGAAAAATGTATCTCCATTGCCTCACAGTGAGGACACCCTAGACTGCTTGAAAGAAACTAAGAATTTTTCAACAAATCAAGAAAGAGCGCCTTGCAGCTGTTTGGACCATCAACACAGTCTGGGTGTATTTACTAGGCAAATCATTCACTGTTGTGATGGAGCAAAAATCTCTATACTGGCTTACTAGCCTGAAGGATCCATTAGGTCCACTGACACGATGGGGACTGAGGCTTCAGGAGTGAGATATCACAGTGGTATATGAAAGCGGATGCAAACACAAGGACATCAACTACTTTTGAGGAAATCCTTTGGCAGAATGCAGCAGTGTGGCTGAAATCTCAGGCATCCCTGCATTAAATGACATTACTATTGAAAAGAGCGAAGATCCAGCACTGGTGAAAATGATAGGACCCTTGGAGGAGGAGGAACAACCAAAGGAAAATTCCAATTAATGGATGAAGCATTGTGTAAGAGTAATTATGATCTGATAGGATGGAAATAGTTGCTTATCATCCCAATTCATCTAGGGGAGTTGCACTGAGTATTGTGATGATGTCCCAACCTCTGGTCAACTTGGATTTGTGAAGACTCCAGGCACAGTCAGACACAGGAATCACTGGCCGTGTGTCTATTGATTCATTAGACGCTATGTCAGTGACTTTAAGAAAGACCAATAATGAAAGCAATTACCTCTGGGTCCCCTGATACTAATCCCACCTGCAGCAGCACCTTTCCACTAAATTGGTATCAATCTCTTTGTAAGGTTCCTGAAGTCAACAAATTAAAATCAATGGATAATGGTCTGCACTGACTATTGCACCCACTACACTGTCACAAATCCTGTACTGACTGCCAAAGCTCCAGAAATAGCAAATTTCTTTGCAGATGTCATTATTTGGAAGCAATGAGCACCCTGTGCATTGCTCTCTGATTGTGGAAAATTTTACCAGTTGAGACTAGTATCAGAGGTAATTTCACATTGTTACATCACCCACAGAATGACAACTGCCTACCATCCACAGATGAATGGCATCACAGATATGCTATTAATGTATGTTAATGTCAAACAGAGAGATTGGAATATAACACTGTCCATCATGGCACTCACATTCAACACAGTACAGCTTCACACTATTCTTTCTGCTCCACAGTCACCAGGCTGAAAGAACAATGGATACATTGTTCCCATTTCAACTGGATGATATTCCAGATGACTGAATGAAACAACTCAATACCAGCCCTGATGAAGCCCAGCAGCTGGCTTGCATAATGATCCTGGATGCCCAGACAAAAAACAGAGAGTACTATAATACAAAGCAATGGCCAGTGAGATACAGCTTGAGAGATCTTTCAGGGGTTTTTATGCCCATGTGGAAAGAGGGACTATCAGAAAAGTTGCTAAAGCACTATTTTGAGCTGTATCGGATCCTCCGGCACTTACTGGACACTACACATGAAGCCTAGGGTTATGAACTTTCATAAAAAAGATAAAAGCATAAAAATGTCCTCCATATTCTCTGTATGAAGTCCTACTATGGTCTGAAGGTGTAGGTCGACAATGGGATGTACAAGGAAACTGAAGACCCACTGAACAATCATAAAGCTTGAATGGGAGAGGCTACCTTTAATGTAACAATGTGACAAGAATGTTGAGAATCCACCTGTGCCTTCATGCAGAGGAACACTGGCAAGAATTAGATCAAGGGTGATGCAACAAGAACTCCTGAAACAGTGGATCACTGTTACTCCAGGAGAGCTAGGCTGCAAGCTCTGGTGCAAGAAGGGTGGCATAATGATTAGCATCGCTGGCTGGCATTCTGCGGATCACCAGTTTAAACCCAACCAACAGAAATTATTTGTTAATTAATATTTATCATTTTTGGAAGGTTCTTTAAGTATCTCACTTATCTTTGTACATACTGGAATAACCAATGTTTCTATCAAGAGCTGCACTCTCCATCCACATGGGCAGCTTTATCTACCTGTAAACTTGTGGCAATAATAAACACACATTCAGTGCTACATGTTTTATTAATAAATGACCTTGCCTTTGTATCTGAACTGCATTGTTTTTTTTGACATGACAGTATCATACTACTGTAGAATTAGTGAGCCGACAGAGGAAATAGCTACATATTCCAAAAATTGAGTTAAATCCTGGGCTCTTCAGTTTAATAAATGTATTGGACAACTTTTTGATTATTGTGCCATGACAGTGGCTCAAGAAACAAATTTACATGCCATCAGGAGGAAGTATCTTAAGCTACATGATGCAGATGATCCACTCACTCAGTATATCCTTCTCCATTTTCGTCACAGACTTAACCTGTCCCATCAGACACAGGCCTACTGTGACAGCAGCCATGCCATACACTAGTTCTGCTGCAATTGCTATAAAGCATTTTATATTGGCATGACCACTGACTAGCAATCAACCCAAATGAATGTCCATCGCTAAATTGTGACCAAAACCAGAGTTGACCCCAGTGGCAAAGCATGCAGCTGAGCACAACACGATAGATTTCAAAGGCTTCACAATCCATGCCATCTGGATCCTTCCCATTCCCACTCAATACCACTTTTTCTGAACTATGTAAATTCGAGCTGTGCTTGCAACACACCTTTTGTTTGCCTATTCATCCTGGCCCCAATCTCCGCTGCCCCCCCCCCCCCCCCCCCCCCCACCTCCTCCCTGCCCAATAGCTGCTTCCTCCATAACCTTAATCCTGCACCCACAATTCTTCCTTGTAGTCTCCCCTTCCTCTGTTCTGTGACCCCTTTCCAAAACACTCCACACCGGTATCATGTACTGTACGAATTCACCTGTGCTTGGTGTCTGTGTCACATTCCTGTCCCAAGCATCTGCTGGTTCCCGCTAAACTATAAGACCCATTTTCCCAAACCTCCCTCTGACCCATTCATTAGCTCCTTTCTCCAATCTCCCACTTCACCCTGTTCAATTTGCAAAACTGCAGTCCCCACATTGTGTATCCTACCAGCACCATGAAGCTGAACATACAGGATGTTCCTCCTTAGTGTCACTAGGTGCATTTTCTTTTGTGTGTCAGCAGACACTTGCAATTTTGATTTTGCTGTGTGTAGCACGAGTCAGCCCAAGCAAATACTGCATGCCATGTCTTTCATGTAAGATCCAGTGTCAATGGAAAGTTCCGTTTTGTTTCCCGATACAAACAAAATTATTTTTTATGAGGAATTTTATGTGGCCATTCAGTAGGGTGGTCAAAAATTAATCTAGTGTGATATTTGTTTTATTGATATGTATTAACAGGAACAGTAAAACACCAAGAATAACCAGTACTCCAGCAGTAACAGCATCACCCTTGACTGTGCTGCCTGCTATCACCGTACAGCATCACTGCCCATTTGCCTCATGCAACTCCTTATGTTGAATCTCAATACTGATCAGGATACAAAATCTACTACATCTGCATTCATGTGGGCAATCAGTGAGAAAAAATTGATTCTTTTAGGAAACTGCTCAAAGACATGAACTGAAATTATGTAAGCAGTGCTCATGATGTGGATGAAAAATACTGAACATTATTAATAAATATCCTTGTCTTATTTAGAAAACTGTTTTCCCCAAAATATAACCTAGATTAAATCAAGTCTTTTTTGTAGACATTAATTCTGAAGGAGTAAATGGATCTATTAACATAAAAGGGTAACTGTATTCATCAGTTAGAAACAGCTCTGGTATTGATGCTGTTGCTCATTACTAGGGTTACTGCAAAACATTGAAGAAAGTGATATAGCCATTGCAGCAAATGCATTACAAGACAAAGATGGTCTCATCAGGTAGCAAAATAAAGATAACTTAGGGTATAGTGAAGGAGAAGCATGGTGGAACCAGAGATGAGAAGGAGTAGGATATGATTACTTAGGCTTTCCCGGCGTAATAAGTCTTGAAAGTCTCTTCGGGTTTGCTGCCAGATCCTAAAATCAACTTGACTCGATATTTCGGCGATCCAACTGTTCGCCATCTTCAGGAGAATGCTGCTTATGCTGATGAGTCCCGCTGAGAAATGATGCCAGGTTGCAAATCGACGTCCTATATAGGCCACCGTTCAGTACACGGCGCATGCGCTGCCCATCACGGTTTCTGCCTTCCAAAACAGGGAGGTGGCGCCGCCCTTAGTTCTCAGCGGGACTCATCAGCATAAGCAGCATTTTCCTGAAGATGGCGAACAGTTGGATCACCGAAATATCGAGTCAAGTTGATTTTAGGATCCGGCAGCAAACCCAAAGAGACTTTCAAGGAGTAGGATAGCTTGAAATGATACATTAGTAACATGTGTGCAATGTTGGATAATTTTTTAACTAGCATTTCATGTTACTGAAAACATGGGGTTGTCAGGTAGATTAAGAAGTTGCAAAACAAAGTAGGAAATTAAGGAGATGGGACTTAGATAAGCTGAAAGAACCAGAGGTTGTTGAGAATTTCAGAAGAAGCATTAGGCAAGAGTTGATTGGAACAGGAGAAAGGAATACAATAGAAGACAGATGGGTAGCTTTAGGAGATGAAATAGTGAAGGCAGCAGCAATGGTTGAAATAGGTAATCAGACAAAGCCTAGTAGAAATCCTTGGATAAAACAAGAGATATTGAAGTTAACTACTAAAAGTGGAAAATGTACAAATGCAACAAATGAAGCAGGCAAAAGGGAAGACAAGGACTGAGATTGACGGGATATGCAAAATGGCTAAACAGCAATGACTAGAGGCCAAATGGAAGGCTGCTGAAGCATGCATAATGGGAGGGAAGATAGTTGCTGCCTATAGAAAATCTAGAAACCTTTGAAGAAAGGAGAAGCATCTGTATGAATATCAATAGCTCAGATAGAAAAACAGTACTAAGAAAAGAAGAGAAAGTTGAAATGTGGAAGCAATATATAGAAGGTCTATTTAAGGGGAATAAACTTGAGGACAATATTATAGAACAAGAAGAAGTAGATGAAGATGGAATGGGAGATATGATGCAACATGAAGAATTTAACAGAGAACTGAAAAACATAAATGGACACAAGGACAGTGGAGTAGACAACATTCCCTCATAAATACTGAGATCCTTGGGAGAGCCAGTCATGGAAAAATAATTCCATCTGATATGCAATATATATGCGACAGGCAACAGACTCTTAGATTTCAGGAAAAATGTAATAATTTCAATGACGATCTAGAAAAGCAAAAAAAGGGTAATGAAATGGAATCAAATTAAATCATGTGATACTGAGGAAAAGGGATGAGGATACGAGACACTAATAATAGTAGACGAGTTCTGCTATTTGCATAACTAAATAACTGATGACAGCCAGTGCAGAGATGATACAAAATGCACACTGGCATTAGCCAGAAAAATGTTTCTGAAGAAGATACATCTGTTAACATTTGATATAAATATAAGTGTCAGAAAGTCTTTTTCTGAAGGAATTTACATACATACATACATTAATACTTGTTCAATAGATCATGAATATGACATTTCGTAATGATGTGGAACATGTCACTTTCTTTACACAAAACAGCTAATTTTTTTAATAGATACTAATTCACATCTAAAAATTCATTTATTGAGTAGAAGGAGTTGTCATTCAGAAATTCTTTTAATCTGTTTTTAAATGTTTGTTGGTTATCTGTCAGATTTTTAATGCTATTTGGCAAATGACTTAAGATTGTTGGGGAAGCATAACTCACTCCTTTCTGTGCGAAAGTCAAATCTAACCCTGAATAGTGAAGATCATCCTTTCTCCTAGTGTTGTAGCCATGCACTTCACTGTAATTTTTGAATTGGGCTGGATTATTAATGTTGTGGATAGGCAAGACAGCCAATCCACTATAAGGAAGCCGAAAGGCACGCGTTTAAGCTCACGCAGGCTGGCGTGAGGTCTGGAACAGGACAAGGAATTTATAGTAGCAAAAATAGTACATAGCTGCTGGAATACTTAACTTTAATCCATAATTGGTGAACATCGCTCTTGACGGTACATGTTTTACAGCATCAATAGTAACTGGTAATGGCGCCTTGCTAGGTCGTAGCAAATGACGTAGCTGAAGGCTATGCCAACTATCGCCTCGGCAAATGAGAGCGTAATTTGTCAGTGAACCATCGCTAGCAAAGTCGGCTGTACAACTGGGGTGAGTGCTAGGAAGACTCCTAGACCTGCCGTGTGGCGGCGCTCGGTCTGCAATCACTGATAGTGCGACACGCAGGTCCGACGTATACTAACGGACCGCGGCCAATTTAAAGGCTACCACCTAGCAAGTGTGGTGTCTGGCGGTGACACCACAATTAATAACAAATTTCATAAGTGAATACATGTATTGCAAAGGTACTGTGACTATCCTGAGTTCCTTAAATACATGTCTGCAAGCTGATCTTGGGTAGGCTCCAGCTGTTATTCAGATTACACATTTTTGTGCAGTGAATACTTTTCTCTTAATGATGAATTACCGCAAAATGTGATGCCATATGAAAGCAGCAAATGAAAATAGGCATACTAGCCTAATTTACTGATATGTTTATACCCAAAATTTTCAGTAACCCTAATAGCATATGTAGCTGAACCTAACCATTTCAGCAGATCATCAATGTGTTTCTTCCAATTAAATTTCTCATCAATGCACACACCCAGAAATTTTGAATATTCTGCCTTAGCAACAGACTTCTGTTCATAGGCTATGTTTATCAATGGTGTTAGGCCATATACTGTACAGAATTATACATACTGTGTTTTCTCAAAATTTAGTGAGACTACATTTGCAGAGAACCACTTAATATTTTTCTGAAAGACATTATTTACAATTTCCTCAGATGATTCTTGTTTGTTGGGCATGATTACTATACCTCTATCATTAGCAAAAAGAACTAGTTTTGCACCTTCATGAATATAGAGTCGCAAGTCATTAACACATACCACATACCACAAAACATAAGCTTATCTAGAAGAATTTCGTGACTGCCACAATCAAAAGCCTTTGAGAGACCACAAAATATCCCAGTGAGTGATGTTTGGTTATTCAGTGCATTTAATATTTGATCAGTGAAAGTATATATAGCATTTTCCGTTGAAAAACTTTTCTGAAAATGGAACTGACATTTTGTTAGTAATTCATTTTTTACAAATAAGTGATGCTACTCTTGAATAAATTACTTTTTCAAGAATTTGGATAAAGGTGTAAGAAGTGAGATTGGGTGGTAGTTGTTACCATCAGACTTATCCCCTTTTTTATGCAATAGTTTAACAAGAGTGTATTTCAGTCTGTCTCGAAAAATGCTGTTTCATTGTGTTACTACATATATGGTTGAGAATAGTACTTATCTGTTGGAAACAAGCTTTTAGTACTCTGTCAGAAATGTGATCAATTCCATGTGAGCTTTTCTTTTGAGTGAATTTATTGTATTCCTAATTTCAGTAGGAGAGGTGGGTTGAATCTCAGTTTTATCAAATTGCATAGGTATTGCCTCTTCTATATACTGCCTTGCATGTTCTAATGAACAGCTGACTCCTATTTTCTCTTCAACACTTAAAAAAATGATTATTAAAAATGTTTTCTACTTCTGACTTCTCGTTATCAAACTTTTCATTTAGCTTGATAAAAATACAGTCTTCCTGTGCTCTTGCTTGCCCTGTTTCCTTTTTAACAATATTCCAAATTGTTTTAATTTTATTATCAGATGTGCTAATCAGATTTAATGCACATACTTCTTGACTTTTTAATAACTTTCCTTAATACAGTGCAGTAGTTTTTATAATGTTTCACTGTTTCTGGATAATTACTCCTCCTAGCTATAAGATACATTTCCCTTTTCTGTTTAAAAGATATTTTTTATACCTTTAGTAAGTCATGGCTTTTTAGATGGTTTCTTACAATTATATTAAACTGTTTTCTTAGGGAAACCGTTTTCAAATATTCTCACAAAGGTATCATGAAATAGGTTAAATTTTAAATTAGCATCAGGTTCTTCATACACCTCATCCCAATCTGACTGTTGCAAGCTTTCCCTAAAATTTTCAATTGTTAAATCTTTAACTGAATGCACTATTTTGAAGGACTCTTTTGCATTGCTGTACGGAGCTATGCCATACACTGTAACTAGCTGTGCATCATGATCAGACAGGCCATTCTTAACAGAAAAAGTTTTTATTTGATTAAATTTATCTTGGCAGTTGCTGCAGAAACACTGTTTCCACATACGCTATCCACTGACTGTACACGTCATCTGGTTTTTCTGATGTTGTTCATAAGGCCAAAGAGGTATTTTTTAGACACATCATGGCAGATATCCTTCAAGCCAACAGTTGGCTTTGTAGGTGGTGCATACGGCATGATGCCAAGAAACAAATATGCCATATAGACATGGCACAGATAATTCATGATAATGTAAATATGTATAGTATTATCTCTCAGTATGGATTCATCTACTAGGATTATTCACAAGTTGATTGGTGGTACCGTAAAAAAGCTGATTGGAGATATCATGCATCTCTTCACACAGTTTTTGAAAAATAGATCTACTCATGCCTGTGTGTGTGTAACTGAAAATGGCAGCATCCATGAGGAACTATTAACATTGAGCAGATCAGTTTTCCACTACATGTCTATCCACATGTCATACATCATTTAATTATGCAGGGTGTTTGAAAAATACTTTAACAAACTTTGGGATAGGTTCCTTATACCTGCAGTATCAACCACTATCCAGTCAGCCACACTTTCAAATGAAATGTGCCACCAGTTACCCCATCACATTTTCTACAGTTGCCACCACAGCATGAGGGTGCTCCCATGAATGATTATGCCACCGCCAATGAGATGGAAGCACCTCTCACTGGATGAGCGTCTGTCCACAGTTTCTTGCCTTATACAAGCTCAAGCAGATGAGCAGCAAAAGGTGCCAGAACCTAAAGAAGGAATTCAGCTGCTGTCTCCGCCCTTTCGATAGTTCAAGACAAAGGAAACATGGAAAGAACACATAACATACCTGCATCAACATTACAGTGTTTGCTGCACTGGCACAAGGCGAATCACACTGCTCCAGCTAAACACTAAGAGAAGTCATGTGTCAAATGCTATGTCACCTGTGATCAGAAGAATTGCTTCTTCAGGCAAGCTGAGTGCAATTTTTGTCATCACACGGGACTTACAAAACTGGTCTGCCAGCAAAAGACTAGAAAACCATCCTCTGTTCCACGCAGGACAAATGTAAAGCAGGAATACATGGAAATGAACATTATTTCATGTTCAGATTCTGTGCTTCCTCCTGCTCAAAACTCAGACAAGTAAAGATGCAGAAAATGCACACACACATTTTTAACGTAAATGCCACACTCTTCAAAAAAAGCACTCCTCTTCTCAAAATTCACAAAAGTGCTCTAGTGCACAGATGGAAACAGAACAATTTTTCACAGCACATAATTGACAATTGTATACAAAGAATACACCACAAATTGTGGATTACTTTCAAATTTGTAACCAGTCACTAGTTTTTAAACTAGACACTGGAGCTTCATTTTCGTTGCTAAACCTACGTACACATGAAAAAATTGGCCACCCACTTTTGCAAACATCAAGTCTGAATCTCATCACCTATTAACAGTTTCAGCATTTCAGTCCTTGGAATATGCTGCTTACCTGCAAAATACAAAACCACAACCAAGGAAGTCCCTTTCACTGTAGTCCACTCATGCATGAGCCCAATCTGGGACCACTGTTCCAATGACCATGTACTGTGTTCTTGACTCCAGGCTTTACAGGCTCTCCTGTGACCAGGGTTCAGTGGAATGCACCTTGCAGGTCTCCGGGCAAATAAACCATGTCTGTTCAGTCATCTGTAGACTGTGTGTCTGGAGACAACTGTTCCAGTGGCTGTGGTAAGGTCCCAAGCAAGGCTACCTGCAGTACTCTGTGGCCGTCTGCAGGCACTGATGGTGAGATATCAGTCTTCTTGTGGTACTGTACACTGTGGACGTCTCGTACTGCAGTGCCTGGACACATTTCCTGTCAACTGGAATCGTTGCCATAATCTTGAGATCACACTATGTGGCACACGGAGGGCCCATGCTACGACCTGCTGTGTTTAACCAGTCTCCAGTCGCCCTAGTATTCTACCCCTCATAACGTCATCAATATGTGTTCTTTGAGCCATTTTCAACAAATAGTCACCATTAGCATGTCTGAAAATGTATGGACACTTACTCGCTGCACCGTACTCTGACATGCACCAACACACCTCTGTGTATATGGACTGCTGCCAGCACCACCGCACGACAACCGCAGGTCAAATGCAGGGCATGGTCATACCCCCAGGTGATTTAAACCCGCAAACCATCCACCAGAGCGTTGTTTCACCATGTATCAGCATTATCCTTAATTTATGGGCATGAGTGTAGTTAAGTAACACAGACAAACATCAGACATACAACATTTAAGACAGAACAAAATTTACCTTATCATCACCCATTGTCTTTTTATATTTGTGCAGTTTATGGACTGTGGTTGGCCAGCCTTGGAAAACAAAGACAGGAACAAGGTCAATTGAAAACTTCATCTCTGGTTGTGTAGCATGTTCTACATTGAGGGTAATAGCTGGCCCTGAATAAGATCTGGCAATCTGAAAGAGAAATGGATACTTTGTGCTGAAATGTGGAGAAATTAAAAATGATAGAGAAAAATATTGTTCATAGTAAAACTTTACATTATTTTTACATAATCTTGAAAGTAAAAGTTGTTATCTGTCATAACATACTCACCAGTAAGCCACAGATACATAGATAATCCAATCAAACATCAGACTGTTCATTTAGAAATCTATGATATCAGCTCTACACAGAATATGAAATATACCATTTTCGACTCTAATGATAATTTGCTTTTCACAATAGTGAATCAGTCATCCTGTATTTCAATTTCTAGGAAAGAGTTAATATGTAAGTGTGGCCATAAGACAGTTGCATCATGAATGTTATATCCAGTCTTACTTAAACTATGTACAATTTGCCATTGAAATGCCCTTGTATTTATTGTAAGTTTAAATTGAAACCTGTACAATTTGACACGTTCCATATCCTTGTGATTGACTCACTAACTGGATCTACGGAACAAGAAATAAATAAATAAATCCAGCAACTCAGACCAAAACAGACATCTGGTCATTAGTCTATGGGAGATGCGTACAGTTTACCTGCAGGCAGCGATGCTTTGTCAATTTGCAGCCATTACTACATAATGGGTTCCCCTAACCAGAACATGGGGCTTAGGTTGCACTCCTGTGCACACTGAGTATTTTTGCAGAAGTTTCTGGGGTGACCTAAGTGTCAAAGGATTTCCCATAATGTCAGTATGGTACAGCACCTTATGTTGTTTCTTTGAAAAGCAACATTTTTACATTTGTGTTACTGTGGACTTCTTTGAAAAGTGACATGTTTACATTTCCAAGACTTGAGAATGTTGACTTACGAAGTATGTTGTTAAGTGGGGATGGCAAATAGCATGTACCTTTCATTCCAGCAACCAGATGAGCTGATTTTTGAGTGCAATCAAACACCAACAATGTTTAAATAGTAGTGCAAGGGTATAGAATAATTAACTCTAGCTTGCAAGTTAAAGTGATTCTGATGACCATTACTTAAACAATTTAGGAACTTAATAGTGAAGGACATTGATCTGATTATGTCAATGAAATATTTTCTTTGCTAACTATGGGGTAATAGCCTGTATAATAGAATCAAGAACACTGTATATTGTCTGAAGCATTGTGATGAGAACAGTAAGTATTCTGCTTTGAGCATACAAGTGGAAGGAACATTCTCACAATGTTTTGCTAGGATAAAGCAGTCAATGAGCAAGATCCACATCACAAGCTACAGAGCACCACCCAGCTATCACTAAGGTATACCTCCATATGGTAAATCATGCAGGATTCAAATATACGAAAATTTACTAAGAAAATTGTTAAAAAAGTTGACTTACAAGGAAGGCAATACATCTATAATGGCTAACCTCACTCTTATTTACGCTTTCTAATGTTATTGAGAAAGTCATATGCACTAAACTAATAAAATTTCAGAGTCAACACAATCTAACATTAAAGAATCAGAACAGCTTTATGGAAACCAAGCCATCATCATTAGCTGCAGCACACAATTAATTGACTAGAAAATAATTGCAATGCAGAATGGGTATTTTGTAACTGGAGTGCTCCTTCATCTTGATAAAAGTATTTGATTATGTTGTATAATCATATTACTTGACAAGCTACGGAAGCTTAGATTGGAGGAGCTGGCTATAAATTGATAAAATTGTATATGAGTAATAGGAGATATTTCTAGGGTGAGTGTTTGGAGCACATAGAAATATGAAGAGGATATGTTGCTACTTGGCTCACAGAGGAGACACTGAGTGGTAGATACTACACACACAAACACACTACCCAACCCTGCTAGATCATTACTCACCTCAGCCTCAATAGCAGCCAGGCCTTAGCGCCTAGAGATGACAGCAACCATGTGCATATGATTTTGTTTGTGTGAATGTGAGTGAATTTTGCGTCCTCCCTGATGAAGGAATTACTACAATAGCTAAATAGTGTCTAGCAGTCTTTTTCTCTGTATCTGTCTGCCACTCAGTGTCTCCTCACTATGGTGAGGAGCAATCTGTCCTTTTCATAATGTTTACGTCATATTTATATTGTCTTGTTACTAGTCATTTGCCTTTATAATGCACATTACTACTTGCCATGTGGCTGACTGAACCTTTCAGTCCCTGAATACAGATAAATTATACAAATAGTGGCTAATGAGATATGTTTTAATTTTCTTCTGAACTGATAGGGATTCTCAGTTTCTTGGTTTATATTAGATAAGAACTTATTGAATATCTTAACACCAGAGCATATAACTTCTTTCTGAACCCTGTATAAGAGGGCAAAGTTTACATGAAAATTACTGTTTTTCTTGTATTGACATTGTGAATAGCACAGTTCAAAACAATCTTTATTATCAGTAACAGAAACTAGTAAAAAATAAATATCAGTAACTGAGTGTAAAAATGCTTCTACACTCCTGGAAATGGAAAAAAGAACACATTGACACCGGTGTATCAGACCCACCATACTTGCTCCGGACACTGCGAGAGGGCTGTACAAGCAATGATCACACGCACGGCACAGCGGACACACCAGGAACCGCGGTGTTGGCCGTCGAATGGCGCTAGCTGCGCAGCATTTGTGCACCGCCGCCGTCAGTGTCAGCCAGTTTGCCGTGGCATACGGAGCTCCATCGCAGTCTTTAACACTGGTAGCATGCCGCGACAGCGTGGACGTGAACCGTATGTGCAGTTGACGGACTTTGAGCAAGGGCGTATAGTGGGCATGCGGGAGGCCGGGTGGACGTACCGCCGAATTGCTCAACACGCGGGGCGTGAGGTCTCCACAGTACATCGATGTTGTCGCCAGTGGTCGGCGGAAGGTGCACGTGCCCGTCGACCTGGGACCGGACCGCAGCGACGCACGGATGCACGCCAAGACCGTAGGATCCTACGCAGTGCCGTAGGGGACCGCACCGCCACTTCCCAGCAAATTAGGGACACTGTTGCTCCTGGGGTATCGGCGAGGACCATTCGCAACCGTCTCCATGAAGCTGGGCTACGCTCCCGCACACCGTTAGGCCGTCTTCCGCTCACGCCCCAACATCGTGCAGCCCGCCTCCAGTGGTGTCGCGACAGAAGCGAATGGAGGGACGAATGGAGACGTGTCGTCTTCAACGATGAGAGTCGCTTCTGCCTTGGTGCCAATGATGGTCGTATGCGTGTTTGGCGCCGTGCAGGTGAGCGCCACAATCAGGACTGCATACGACCGAGGCACACAGGGCCAACACCCGGCATCATGGTGTGGGGAGCGATGTCCTACACTGGCCGTACACCACTGGTGATCGTCGAGGGGACACTGAATAGTGCACGGTACATCCAAACCGTCATCGAACCCATCGTTCTACCATTCCTAGACCGGCAAGGGAACTTGCTGTTCCAACAGGACAATGCACGTCCGCATGTATCCCGTGCCACCCAACGTGCTCTAGAAGGTGTAAGTCAACTACCCTGGCCAGCAAGATCTCCGGATCTGTCCCCCATTGAGCATGTTTGGGACTGGATGAAGCGTCGTCTCACGCGGTCTGCACGCCCAGCACGAACGCTGGTCCAACTGAGGCGCCAGGTGGAAATGGCATGGCAAGCCGTTCCACAGGACTACATCCAGCATCTCTACGATCGTCTCCATGGGAGAATAGCAGCCTGCATTGCTGCGAAAGGTGGATATACACTGTACTAGTGCCGACATTGTGCATGCTCTGTTGCCTGTGTCTATGTGCCTGTGGTTCTGTCAGTGTGATCATGTGATGTATCTGACCCCAGGAATGTGTCAATAAAGTTTCCCCTTCCTGGGACAATGAATTCACGGTGTTCTTATTTCAATTTCCAGGAGTGTACTTTACACACTATTCTCACTGCTCGCTTTAACAGAACAAATACTTTCTTAATTTTAGGCACAGAAAATAATTCTGTAAGACAACAGGGAAAGGAAGTATGTAACACTCTCATCTTTAGGTCAACACAATGAGAGCTATTTCTAGGTGCATTACACACTGAACTCAATTTTAACTTGTTATCCAGATGGACTGCAAGGAATTTTAAACTTCGTGCTCCATTCATTGTATTACCATTAATGTCTATTTCTTGAGATGAAAGGTCATTATTTTTGGTTGAAACTGCACAATATGAATCTTTGTGAGATCAAGACTTTAAACTGTTAGCTGTGAACCACTTGTAGCCCTGTTCAGCTGTAACTTGAGCTGCATCTGCGAGATTGAGTTTGCTCTCTTGATCAGTAGGCTTTTGTTGTCATCATCAAATAATACAGTTTTTGAACTACCCTTTACAACAACTGGATGGTCATGTACTTAGGTTAGAAACAAGAATGGGCCCAGTATTAATCCCAGTGGTACTCCACACACAATATGTTACTCCATTATTAGGTTATTTTCACACTCAAGGTACATTTTGTAACAAAGCACACGGATGCTTTCCAGCTGTTATGTCCTCTGCCACCAAACTCCCCAGGCATGAACATTATTAAGGATATCTGGGATGCCTTGCAACAAGCTGTTCAGAAGAAATCTCCATCCCCATCATTCTCTTAGCGATTTATGTACAGCCCTGCAGGATTCATGGTATCAATTCCCTCCAGCACTAATTCAAACATTAGTCGAGTCCATGCCATGTCATATTGTGGCACTTCTGTAAGCTCGCGAGGGCCCTACACAACATTAGGCAGGTGTATCGCTTTCTCAGGCTCTTCAGTGTATATTTTAGAGTATAACGTACCTTAGAAAAAACATTTGTCTGTATGCCACAAACAGCTCAATACGCAAGTATAGAACCAGGGCAAGTCACTACTTACATCTCAACAGAAAAAACAAAACAGTGTTGTAGCAACAATGATTACCAATGTACAAAGGACAACTAAAACATGCAGAACATATATATGTTCAATAAACTAGATAAAAAAATCAGTAGTGTCATATCTCAATGAGGACCTTCACACTTTCAGCACAGGGCAGGAACATGCAGAGGAACTATGGCTCAAGTTATGTAGTTGACCAGAGCCTTGATAGGTATGTACCCAGTAGAACAGTCAATAATAGGAGCGGACCTCCAAGGTATACAGTCACTGCAAAGAAACTTTTAAACAAACAGAGATTACTGCATAATAGGTGTAAAACAAACTGTAGATAGAGAAATGCTGAATGACACACGTGTGCCGTCAAGAGAGCAATGCGCGATGCCTTCAATGATTACTGTAGCAGAATACTATCAAAAGATCTTTCACACACCAATTACTTTGGAAATATGTAAAGGCTGTTAGTGGAACTAAAGTTAAGTGTCCAGTCCCTAGCGAATGAGGCACGAGCTGAAATTGAGGGTAGCAAAGCAAAACCTGAAATTCTTAACTCCATTTCCAAGTTTTCCTTTACACACAAGACCTGGGAGAACTGCTCCAATTTAATCCTCATACCACTGAAAAGATGACTGAAATATGAATTAGTGTCAGTGGTGTTGAGGAACAGCTGAAATCATTAAAATTGAACAAAGCTCCATGGCCTGACTGAATCCCTGTCAGATTCTATACCGAATTTGCAGCTGAGTTAGCCCCTCTTTTAACTGTAATCTATCATAGATCCCTGAAGAAAAACCTGTGCCCAGTTCTTCAAAAAAAGCACAGGTCACATCCATGTACGAGCAGGGTAGTAGAACTGATCCACAAAACTACTGATCAACATACTTGACATCAATTTGTTGTACAGTCTTAGAACATATTCTGAGCTAAAACATAATGAGGTATCTTGAACACAATGACCTCCTCAGTGCCAACCAAGATGGATTCCATAAATCAATTATATGCAACCCAACTCACACTTTTCTCACATGACATAATGAAAGCTTTGGATCAAGGCGGTCAGGTTGATTTCTGAAAAGCATTTGACTCAGCACCAAACCTGTGCTTACTTTCAGAAGTACAGTCATATGGGGTATCAAGCGAAATTTGTGACTGGATTGAAGACTTCTGGTAGAGAGGATGCAGCATGTTATCTTGGTGTCATCGTCAGATATATAAGTAATTTGGGTGTGTCCAGAGAAGTGTGCTGGGACCCTTGCTGTTCATGTTGTATATTAATGACCTTGCAGGCAGTATTAATCATCAGGATTTTTGCAGTGATGCAGTTATCTATAATTAAATACTGTCTGAAAGAAGCTGCATAAATATTCGGTCAGTTCTTAATAGGATTTCAAAGTAGTGCAAAGATTGGCAACTTGCTCACAATGGTCAGAAATGTAAAATTGTGCACTTCAAAAACAAAACAAAAAAAGTAGTATCCTATGACTGTAACATTAACGAGTCACACTCTGTAGGTCTATAAAATGGAATGATCACAGAGGCTCAGTTGTCAGTAAAGCAGGTGGCGGACGTGAGTTTACTGGTAAAATACTGGGGAAGTGCAATCAGTCAACAACGAAGATTGCCTACAAATCACTTGTGTGACACATCCTAGAATATTGTTCAATTGTATGGGACCATATCGATAAACTATCAATTAATTGATAGTATCCGCACTGTCATCACTATTGGTAGTCTGGTTGAACTATCAATAGTCCTGTCATTTAATTTTTTTTTTAATCGGTGCCTGAAAAATTTTCATTTCCTGTTACCTCCATGGTGTTTGGAGTGCAGAGGGAAAGTAGATTGTATGGAGGTATTTAACCAACAACAAATACGGTGGCACCTTGCCCAGTCTAAGTTGTTTATAAAGTATGTTGTTATCAGATTGGTCACTGTGGGGGAGGGGTTGTGAAAGAGGAAATTTTCTTGTTTGTCTTCCAGTGACGACAACTCATGGTCATGCACATCTCGTACTGATCAGATGCTTATGGTAAAAACAACACACGTAAATAATGAACCGAGTGAGATGGCACAGTGGTTAGCACACTGGACTTTCATTTGGGAGGACGATGGATCAAACCCGCATCTGCCCATTCTGATTTAGATTTTCCATGATTTCCCTAGATCACTTCAGGCAAATGCCAGGATGGTTTCTTCAAAAGGGCACTGCCAATTTCCTTCCCCATCCTTCCCTAATCCGAGCTAGTGCTCCATCTCTAATGACCTTGTTGTTGATGGGCATTAAACACTAATCTCAAATAAATAACTAGATTTTGTGGAAGTGCATTATACTGATTTTCTTCTTCAAATGTGAGAGCTTACTTGCTTGTACCAAGGAATACAACTGTAAGTAAGGCTGCTCTAACACAACACAGTTCATAGAGGGAAAAAAATGATATTTTAAATATTTGTTAAGTGTTTCTGATTGTACTGTATAATGTATTTTAAAATAAATACAATTATTGTTATTATTAATTAAACACATCTTCTACTGTCCTCTTTTGTTTCCGATTCCTCATTGTACTTACAAGTGTTTTCAGTTGTACTTGTCAATGTGTACAGTTTGAAAACACACAACACTGACACAATCCTAATGCCCCTGCATCACTTCTGCTTTTGCAGAAGCACAAATATCATTCATGTGTTGGTTGCCCATGCTGTGGTCAACTGACGGACCTTGTTCCTTCAAGGACACACCAGCTCCCACAAAACTAAATATGGTGTAAGCACAACCTGTAGAGTGTCAAGTTTTTTTTATTTGTATGGTGGCTGGACATAATCATTAAAATATACAGCTGTACTTACATACTGTCTGCTGTCACAGCATTGCATTGCATATTCATAAGTAATTTGGGTAAAATGTGAATGTTTTAGTGGATGTGAGACAAATCTAATCTCTTCTTGCCAAGAGTTGACTGTGAATGTCCAGAAATGTTTCTGCAAAACTCCAAATCCTGTAGGTGTTTCTTCAGCTCTTGCACATTAATGCTGAAACCCCTTGTTTGAAAGTTGTGCAGCTGGTGAATAAGCTCACTATTATTATTTTTTTCTCAGTTTTTCAAGTTTATGCCATTCTGCAACCTGATTATTAATTTTTCGAGTGTCATGAGGAAGAATTCTGTCTCTAAAGATTCTAGCTCTAAGGGGTATTATAAGAGGTGACCTCAATGTGACAACAATGGCTTCTCCATCACTCATTTCATTATTTAAACACTACACAACACGATTATTCTTCATCACACAACTATAGTGCCACAACTGCTGTATCACTGTCAGCAGCAGTGAGGCAAAGAGGACAGTAGCTAAGAAGTGTTCTGAATGGTGCCAACATGAAACAATCAGTACTTTTCACATGTCACTGATAGTCTCTGTTGGCTGAGGAAATTCCATGCTTCCAAGATTATTGTGTTTACGTAAGAGGTGTGTAGATCGAGTTTTTTTGTTATTGTTTTGAAAATGAACTGTAAAAATCGATCATCTGTGTGGAATTTTTTCAAGAAAGTGGGGATAATAGTCAGTTTGTAAAGTGTACCATCTGCATTAAAGATTATAAACATGATCAGGGATTAGGATTAATTTAAGAGACCACTTAAATGGAAGCATGGTGAAAAATTAGGAATCACGAATTAGTAATAGAATTCAAAGGTGAGGGATCAACTTGTGAGGTAGATCAAATGCAAGAGGTGCAACCAAAAGAATCGAGAAGCTCTATAAAAATTATTTAAACAGAAGTTAGTTCCACAGCACCAGTTCAAATATAAAAAAAGAACTTGATTCTCTTTATGCACAAATGATGGCTATCAATATGCTGCTGTACAGAACTTCTGACTATCAAGGTTTGAAAAAAATTTGGACAGCAGATATGAGTTGCCAGATAAAAGCACACTTGAATGTTCACTGATTTAAAAACTATAGGAAGAGATAAAAACTAAATTACAGAAAGCCCTTACAAAATCTAATTGTTTTTAGCATTACAAAGGGCATGTGGAAAAGCAATGCGAATGAAGGCATACTGCCACTGACTTGCCACTTTATTATAGATGAAAAATTAGTTTCACCCATATTAAAAGTGATAAAAACTGCAGATCATCACAATGCAGAATCGATGCACGTCAGTAACTTTTTTTTTGCCATGCTGAGTTTCGTTTCTTGTAAGGTATTTCTTGGCAGTTTCACCCCTTCCTTCCCGGCCCCCACTCCCCCCCCCCCCCCCCCCCTCCCTGCCACCCTTCTCGTAAATAGAAATCTGAAGCCATAGTGTCATTTGTGTTCTGTTTACAGATACTGCCAACTGTAACAAATCATTGAATAATTGTGTTACAACAGGCTTAATATATTTTCTTATTCATTACTACAAATAAGCAACATATTTGAACATATATGTCTCTATAATGCACTTTCTCAAAACATTTGTTATTTCAGCACCCAAAGTTTTCACTTGAAGTTGTGAGATAGCAGACTAACAAGTGAGAAACGAACGTGAACCCTAACACCATCTGAACTGAAATTAATAAAGCATAGCAAAATCAGCTGGTAGTGTCTTTACAATTACTGTGTTGCTGTCTTCCAGGTATATAAACAACTTGCGTTTGTGGTGATTTATGTGGAAGTGCTCCCATTGTGTTAGCAAATCGGAACAGAATCAAAACTTTCAGTGTTTATAAAACAGTGTCTATATTAATGCATATATGTGCCAAATGACCAACCATTGCAAGTTGTAAATATAGGCCTTACTAATCGAATTGGAACTTTCCAGTGATAATGGAAAATACTCAGCTACTGTGTAATCGAAGCTGTCGTATCGCCACTACAGTGAAGCAGACGAAACACTATCTATCAGGTCCCGTCAAGTGCAAACTTTGAGTGGCACAGGTATATTATAGGAATACATTGGTATGATGGATGAAGGTGCCAGCACTGCTGTCTCTCGCCACACCTTTCTTTACCCTTCATTAATACCATATTGCAGTCTTTATGCCATTCTGTGAGCTTCCCCCGATGAAAGGCGAAACACCCAACAAAACTTCTACGAGCTACACACTTTATGTTGACTGCACTAAGATCACAAGTGCTACCAACCTCAGTGATATAGCAGCTGTAGCACTGCAGTACAGTGATGGCCCTTTTGTTTTGCACTGAGTGTCAGCTCAACAGAGAAAAAACATAACGAGTGAAGAAGCCACCCTTGACTCTTCAACGCATTTTCAATCTAGTTATTCCCATGTGCAGTCTACACTGTATCTGCTGCAGTTCATCAGCAAGCATGCACACCTAAGGTAGCAGCATTGCGTAGGAGACCAGTAAACACTTCCCCTCTCGCATCCCTATTCCTTATGGTGACCTACCTCTTCTTCTTCTTCTTCTTCTTCTTCTTCTTCTTTTTCTTCTTCTTCCTCTTCCTCCTTTCCCCATCCTTCTAAGACACTGAAGCTCAACATAACATCGACAAGTAATATATTGGCCCAATTTTTATGAGAACTATTTTTTTTATATATGAAAGTAATTTTCCAGATAACAAGATGTTGAAAAAAAGAAGTTTTTTGACAATATTATGCAAACTTTTGGACATACTGCCAGGCTACTTTAGCATTACATTTTTTCAGCTCAGAATCAAATCTTAGTAGAAAACAATATCCATGATAAGACAGTAGTAGTTACTATAGACAACACTGCAGTTATTGAAAAAACTGCCTAAATTTTAAGGATTTGATGTTCACCCTGTTTTGCCCACTGCATCAACTTAACAGTAATGACTTTTTCAAAGCAGAAACATTTTTCAAAATTTTATTGAAATTAAAGGCTATTGTGGCTTTCTTTCATAACTTAACACTAGCCAGTGACAAACTGCACCATGTTAAAAAAAAGCAAACAAAAAAGAACTGAGACTGATATAAGAAATGCCAACTCGATCGAACAGCTCATCCCACGTGCTCATAAGAATTTAAGAAGTACTTGAACGTTCTGAAGTGGCAACAACAACAAACTCAGGGGAGTCATATCACTGCTCCCTCAATTATACTTCTTATACAAGGTATTGCTGCAAATTTTTCACGCTTGTAAGGTACCTGAACAACTAGTTAAGGACAAAGTGTTCTGGATTCCTTGATTAAATCAATCAATGAAAAAATGAAACCATTTAACACATTGACTGTTAATGTGCTTGTGACATTATTAGATCCTAGGTTTAAACAACTTGTTAAGGACATTTCAAGAGGCAGAGGACACTTCACAGAGAGTATGCTGCTATCACTGCGTCAACTACAAGGATAATATCTCAAAGAGAAGTGCTAATATGTCTACTGATACGTCTAACAGTTTGAAATTGGATGATCTACTTTTTGTGCCCAATTAGCATCAGCATAATGTCAATGTCGTTACACCAATCAGTGATTCCATAATTGACCTACATCAGTATTTTGAAAAACCTGTAGTAGACAAGCATGCTTGCGTATTAGAATATTATGCAAAATCAAATAGTGTGTTGCAATGCAATGGCCATTAAATTTTTGTGGTGTCCAGCGACTTCGGTTCTTGCAGAGAGGGTTTCCTCCAAGGGAGGGTAAATAATTACTTAAAAAGGCAACAGACTGAAGCAGAAAAATTTAAACACCTTATGTGTATCTTTTAATGTTGTATTTTAAACAACAGACTAAAGGACAATAATTTACATACCTTACTTTTTATAAAACAAAATTTGCAAATCTTGTTGTTTTTTTAAGCAATAAAAATTCTTAGAAAGGTATTTTTCATTTGAAATACCTTCACAAAACAATTGATAGTTAATCATACATCGATAGTTTTTAAAAATACTGTCGATAATATTGGATGTGTCAACTGTCAATGTTTAAAAATGTAACACTACCTGTACCAAATAGGACTAACAGGTGACATTAAATGTACACAGAGAAGGGCAGTACAAATGGTAACAGTTTGTTTAATTCATGGGAGAGTGTCGCAGATATACCGAAAGAATTGAACGGGCAGCCTCTTGAAGACAGGCATGAACTATCCTGAGAAAATCTATTAACAAAGTTTCAAGAACTGGCTATAAATGATGACTCTAAGAATATACTACAATCCCCTATGTATTGTTCACATAGGGATCATAAAGATAACACTAGAATAATTACTGAATGCACATGGCATTCAAACAGCCGTTCTTTCTGCACTCCATACTTGAATGGAATGGGAAAACACCCTAATAACTGGCACAATGGGATGTATCCTCTGCCATGCACCTCACAGTGGTTTGCAGATTTATTTATTTACTCGTATGGTTGACATACAGAGTAAAATTACAGGTATATAACATTAGTAATACTATATATAACAGGAATATGAAAATACAAAACTACGTACAAAATTAACTAAATGTCAATATGTAGGTTTCTGATCCATGTAAGAGATGTATTGTTAGCTTTCATGAGGTCGCTCCAACTCCCCTGGTAGGAATGCCAGGGGCATTCATCTCTAATGTGCTTGACTGTCTGGTTTGGAGCCCCACAGTCACAATCTGGAGACTCTGTAGCACTCCATTTGTAAAGAGAGTCTGTGCATCATCCATGCCCAGTGCAAGCTCTGTTCAATTTGACCCACAGTTTCCTGTGGAGTTCTGTGACAGCAGTATCACAATTATACTTTCAAAACCACTCATGCTCTTCAGGATTTTCAATAAATTGACAGCTCTGGTTCCACAGGTCTCTCAGCCCAGTATTACTAGCAACTAACTCTTTTGCTTGCTGTAATGGTGGTGGTGGTTTGCAGAGTAAACATGTAGATGTAGATGTGTTATATCATTAACTAAAACTGTACAACAGCCTAACACAGGAAGTTAAAGATGTAAATGACCTTGGCATCTTTAATCAAAGAATTAAAAAGTATTTGTCAAATAACAGTTATTATAATATAAAGAAATACACTATGTGATCAAAAGTATCCCAACACCTGGCTGAAAATGACTTACAAGTTCATGGCACACTCCATCAGTAATGCTGGAATTCAGTATGGTATTGGTCCACCCTTAGCTTTGATGACAGCGTCCACTCTCGCAGGCATATGTTTAATCAGGTGCTGAAAGGTTTCTTGGGGAATGGCAGCCCATTCTTCACGGAGTGCTCCAACAAGGAGAGGTATCGATGTCAGTCGGTGAGGCCTGGCATGAAGTCAGCATACCAAAACATCCCAAAGATGTTCTATAGGATTCAGGTCAGGACTCTGTGTAGACCAGTCCGTTACAGGGATGTTATTGTCGTGTAACCACTCTGCCACAAGCTGTGCATTATGAACAGGTGCTTGATCATGTTGAAAGATGCAATTGTCATCCCTGAATTGCTCTTCGATGCCCCCTCCATGAAAAACATGACCACACCATAACACCACCACTTTCGAATTTTACTGTTGGTACTACACACGCTAGCAGGTGACATTCGCTGGGCATTTGCCATACCCACATCCTGCAATCTGATCACCACATTGTGTACTGTGATTCGTCACACCCCACAATGTTTTTCCACTGTTCAATCGTCTAATGTTTATGCTCCTTACACCAAGCAAGGCATCGTTTGGCATTTACCAGCATGATGTGTGACTTATAAGCAGCCGCTCGAACATGAAATCCAAGTTTTCTTACCTTCCTCCTAACTGTTGTAGTACTTGCAGTAGATCCTGATGCAGTTTGGAATTCCTGTGTGATGGTCTAGACAGAGTCTGTCTATTACACATTATGAACCTCTTCAACTGTCGGCGGTCCCTGTCAGTCAACATACAAGATCAGCCTGTCCACTTTTGTGCTGTATGTGTCCCTTCATGTTCCCATTTCACTATCACATTGGAAACAGTGGATCTAGGGATGTTTAGGAGTGTGGAAATTTCACATACAGATGTATGACACAAGTGACACCCAATCACCTGACTATGTTCAAAGTCCTTGAGTTCCGCAGAGTGCCCCTTTCTGCTCTCTCACAATGTCTAATGACTACCGAGTTCGCTTATAAGGAGTACTTGGCAGTAGGTGGCAGCACAATGCACCTAATATTTAAAAAAGTATGTTTTTGGGGGTTTCCAGATACTTTTGATCACATAGTGTACTTAAAATAGCCCCCAAGAGCCAAAGAATCATCCTTAAACTGTAATATGTAACTTTATCCACAAAATGTACCATGTAAATAGAAACACTGAAGGACTACATATAAGAACTACAAAAAATGTAAGGAATTATTATGTTATTTACAAGAATATTTGTTATGTATGTATTTAATAAGAACCATTGTATCAAACTCTAATAGTTAAAGAATGAGATGACTCTTAACAAAAATAGCAAATCTGATTATGTTGGAGGATCTGATACAATCTCGCAATGCTTACGCAAAGTAATACAAACAAAGGAGCATGCATTGCAACATTATAAATTCAATATATTGATGTGACTAGAATACCTGGAACAACAAAAAATGAAATGACATATAGACACTATCTAAAAATATGTGCAATATATGTAAACTAATGTTTAAACCCATATTTCTACAATTCATACACAGAAATGTAATTGCAATAATTGTGTAGCTATGCGTGAAAATTCAGGATTCATGTTAACATTAAAATTAGAGATGGTTCCAACAAATATTAACATTTATTAATTAAACATTATTGTGAAAAACTAATTCACGTATTTTGGCACTGATAACTGTTTTAAAAAGATTGCGACAAATTGTAAATCTAAATTCTGTCACTTGTTTTAGAAAACGAATCAAAATAACTGTTTCATATTTTGATTGTTGAAACACACAAAAGGACCAATGACAACAGCAGTGTATGGCTAATATTGACTTAGATTTTGTAGAATCAATGTTACATCATCTTTGTTGTGGAAATAAACAAGTTATGAAGTATATTTATGTTTAGCCATATATTTACTTGATTTGATTAACCTGATGTCTCAATAAAGGGTTCCATTTTTCATTACCGGTGGAGAGTAATGCAACAAAGCACGAGTATCCAGTACTGACACCCAGAAAAGATAGTTAATTTTACATCCTTACATCATATATTGTACCATGGAAGAATAAATAAATAAAAAATAAATGAATAACTCCATCACTCACTGAAACATTATTGGTGCTATTATACTTAGGAGACAGCTCTAACAAGGACTGGAATTTTTGATACACATGAAATCTTTTTAATTATTTTACATGTTCTAACTGGAGATGGGCACTAGTAAGGGTATCTTTAGCTGACCTGTTAGTTAGTACAAGCTCTAAACATCATTGATTCATATGATCAGGCTGTAGTTAAAATATTCACATAGTTTCTCATGTATACGGTATCTTCCACAGCTGTTCATTCATCTTGACCATATACTAGAAGCTCAAAATTAAATAAATTAATTACAACAATGGTTGCGTAGAATTTTCTCTTATAGTCTGTACATCAAATGCATTCTGTATCTGCCATAAAAAGAACATACCTTAAATGTTTTTTTCATGTCACTGCTTCTGTATTCCCTTAATGCATTATCGACAACACCTTGCATCCACTGATGAACTTTCGACCTTAACATAAAGCCTTTTTCATCAAACCACTTCTTCACTTTTGTTTTGACTGTATCATTCCTGTAAAAAAATATGAGAAGAAAAAATATCTGTTTCAACACAAACTTTTGATATCACTGTAATGAAGTTTACACAATACAAATGTCTTTTCACTGCCAGCATACAATGAGCTAACTTTATCAAATGCACCACTATAGTATTCAGATAATAAAGACAATTAGTGAAATACTATAAGCAAAACAAAATAAACTAATAAACAAAACAAACTAATAAAATGTTGCTCCATTCATAGGGCATAACATTTTTATTTTCGATGAATACTTGTCATATAGATCATTATATCAGGTTCTGGAAATCAAAAAGCCTTTGAATCAGCCACATATTTTCAAAATTACTCCATTTCTGAGAGCTCTATCATCAGTGAACAGTGTTGTATGGGGTGAAACATTTTTCAGGAATCTACAAAAATTGAAATTATCAATTATTTGCATACCCTGGTTGTGACATACAAAAAATTTGAAAAAAAATGGGCATTTGAAACACACATTGTTAAAAGAAGCCATTATACTTGTGCATACAATATACTGTACACACATTTACTGATAATTTTGAACGTATTGTTGGTGGCAATCTGACAGAAGACATTCCACTGTTTTCTATCACAGAAGACACAAAAAGTTCAAATTAAAAGTAATCTAAGAAAGTGGTTATTTTCACAGGGTACTAACAAGGGAATGCTCCAATCCAACTTATGGAAATCAACCCTGAAATTGTTTTATGCTGGAAGAATACAACAAAAGAAATGCACTATCAAAATTTTACCTCTAATATCCGCTGCAAATATTGCTAAACTCGTGAACCACCAATGACAGCGGTTTGTACAGCCCTTCCTGCCTAGCATGTGATTCACCATGACGAGACAACCTAGTAATTTTGTAATTTGTAATTGCCTCATAGAGTTACTATCCAGCGTGACACAAGTGAATTTGAAGCACTTAAACTATACAAAAAATGTCATATATCATTAATGTTTTGAGTATGAGGCAGTTCATACTGACAGCAGAATTCTTGTATGTGAAATTCTTATAAAGGTGACTAGCAGAGGAAAATAAATAGAGGCAGTGTCTGATGTTACATTACAGACAACTTCCATCAAGCATGACTTTAATATATTTAAAATGAAGGATTTCTTACACACTCATCATTTTATAACAACTGCTGCAGCAAAGTCTTTATGATACGTTTTGAATAATGTATATTTTACTAACAATGAAACTGTTCCTTGTTTATTCCCCATAGGCATCACAATAAAGTTAAGTGTCACCTGAATGACAAAAACTAACATTTCCCTTACACCAAGCATACCTGATGAAAGAAAAATTAATGTTTTCAGGCACATCACAGTAATTATTAGTTTTATTTCGACAGAATTATGCTGGAGTAAGAAATAGTCCTCCCAGTTGCTCTGCTTGTTGTGCTGCATACCGACCATATTTCAAGCAATTCGTGAAATGTGCCAATGAAAACTGATAATGCACAAATACTCGCCTGATTAACCTCAAATGCAACAGAGTTATGGGAAATTGTCCAACAATTTCATTTAAAACACTTTTCACAGCGAAAAAAATTCTTTCTTGAGAGTCAAACTGGCTATTCCACATGGAATCTGAATTATATCAACAGTCTTACTGAAAGACAGATGTATTGTTATGTCCAAGCCAAGGATCCAACAAAAGCAATGAATTAATTTCTGCAACTCCTTAGAAACCATTTTAAATGAAATGTTGAAAATTATTCTTTACTCTTTATCCAGATTTTGATAGGTCAAATGCCACTGAACAGCTCTTTTTTTTATTTTTGGTCCTAATGTGCCTCGACATCCCTGAAGACAGATACAAAGCTACAGAAACAGTAATCCACTCATGGTTATCACTGTTCTTGTATATGAAAGTGTCATAGCATTAATTGATTGAAGAACAGACTGTCTTTTTTCCACCTCAAAATGATTAACTGCAGTTTGCTTGCAATTCTTTCATAAAACCTTGTTGATTGACATTAGACACAGCAGATGTGGGGATAACAGCAAACTTCGGCTTCACATCAGCTACAAATTAATAGCTTCTTCTCTATACTTTCACTTGAAGTAAATTTCATTGTTTGGCAACTTCCTTATGACTTCTTGAATATATTCATCTCAATTGTGACTTGGAGAGCCCAGTCTCTTAGATCTCCATTGGTAATGGTGCACTGTCTCTCACCAACAGCTCTACATGGTTCATGTTTCAAGAAAAGTCCTCTAAAGTTCACAGGTTTATTAATTGGGTGGGAGGGAGGGGGTAACAGAACTTTTCGGCCAAGCTGCACAGTAGATCTTTCGGCCAATTTTCCTTTCACATTTTTTGCAAATTTCATTTTGGTGCATATTTACTACTTTGTATAAGTCTTTCTTCCATTTATGCAGTTCACAGTCAGCTTTTTTCGAAGTAAAACCTGCTTTGCACATGGGATACCATTAAGTGTTAAACATGATGAATATTAATTCCATATTATCTCCAATCATAATACTTTCACTACCACAACAGCAACTAGCTATTATTATGGATATTAATGAGTTTCAAATTTGATTCTACAGTAAGTGTGGACAATTGTTTCAGAGGATATCAATGAAAGCTGAAATTGGATTTACACACTGGGGTTGCACTGAGTTGTGTGATCTGCTTGCCAATGCACCATCAACCAAGGATATGCACCTGTCAAATTGCACATGAACAGTGCACAACAGTTCCAGTTCAGATTCAGATTCAGATTCTTTATTAGTCATTCAGCATTGTTACATGCAATAGACTTCGTCAGTTCACTTAACATATTAATTTTACAAAAAAAAAAAAAATTACATATTTAAGTTGATATTGGGCATTTCTAAAAATTCTTCTAATGAATAGAATGGATTAGTTAACAAGAAGTTATGAACATTGTCTTTAAATAATTTGTCAGGCTTGATTGACCCATTTTTAGACAATTTGTTATATATTTTAATTGCCATATACTTATGACTATTGTTAGTTTTAGCTAATCTATTTTGTGGCAGCAAAGAAGTACACGTTCTTGTATAGTAGCCACGTCTTTTATTTGTTACACTTAAATTAGGTAGTTCAGCAAGTATGTAGTTAACACTGTCAAGAATATATAAATTAATTACTGTTAAATTCTATATTTAGTGAACAATGGTTTACAATGTGTTCTATTATCTACATTAGCCATTACTCTGATTGCTTTCTTCTGGATCACCATAATTTCATTTATTTTTCTGCTGTTTCACCAGAGTATTAACCCATACCTTAAAACAGATTGCAAAAAGGCAAAGTACGCTGTCCTTACATACTCAAATGTCACACAACACATCAGTCTCTTCAACAAATATATAACTCTTGACAACCTAACCACTATGTGATCAACATGAGAGTTCCATGTTAGACTGTTGTCAAGTACAATACCTAAAAACTTTGCCTTTTGTTTTTCTATTTTTGTAGTCTTTGATAGACTGAACCACATATTCTGGGTCTTTTCCTCATTTAATAGCAGACCATTGGCATTAAACCATGATGTTGCATTTTCTTTTGCCAATTTCATATCACTTACAAGGTTATCAAGTACATAAAAAGTTGTGTCATCTGCATACATATATGTATTTACATCTATATTTCCTGGTAAGTCATTTATGTGTACAAGGAAAAGAAGTGGTCCCAATTTAGATCCCAGTGGCACTCCATGTTGAACCTCGAGTATGTTTGACAGATGACTTCCTGAACTCACCACCTGGTTCCTTTTATTGAGGTATGATTTGATGAGTTTTAAACTTTTATCAAATATTCCATAGTACTCAAGTTTAGAGAGCAGAAGTGAGTGGTCAACACAGTCAAAAGCTTTGCTCAGATCACATAAGGTTACCTGTGCGTGCGCATGGTCCTCAAATGCTGCTAGAATGTCTCTGACTAAGAGCTCTATGGCATGTATAGCTGACCTTCCTTTTCTGTAACCAAACTGTGATGCACTTAACATACCATTTAGTTCTAGGTACTCATACATCTGCTTATATATTATGCCTTCAAAGACTTTTCCTAGTACTGGAATTAGTGAAATTGGTCTGTAGTTTGCAGGGTCTGATTTGACACCCTTCTTAAAGACTGGAGTTACCTTGGATAGTTTGAGAGGATCAGGAAAAAACCCTTCTATGAGACACAGGTTTATAGAATATGTTAATGGTGCTACAATGTAATGTATGATTTCTTTCAATAGATTGTTTGACATATTAAAAATATCTGTATTGTATGAATTTTTCATTTCTTTGACTATTTTAAGAACTTCATGTTGGCATACCTCTTTGAAATGTTTCAATGATGATCCGGCCCTATCATGATTTAGGTTTGCTCTCTTCAGATAATCTATACATGTTACATTAGGTTTACTGATCAGCTTTTTGATATCATCAGCACAGCTTACAAAATATTACTGAATGTATCTGCTGGTATTGGGACTGTCTTGTCGAAGTTTCTGACTGCACCTTTAACAGTATTAATTACTGACCAGGCTGTTTTGGATTGTTTTTTACTATTTTTTATGAAATTTGTGTTGTATCTTAGTTTCGCTAATTGCAACTCTTTCTTATACAGTTTCTTAGTGATTTTTTCGAGATCCTTAATTTCATTAGAATTGTTTACTTTGGCAAGGCGCTTCAACAGCAGTAGCTTATTTTTTAGATTCTCCAGTTCTTTGGTGTACCAAAATTTACCTTTTCTTGTTTTATGGTATTTCTTTTGAACAAGATGGGCTTTTAAAATACCTGTTAAGTAATTGTGGAATGTTTCATAAACTGTTTGGGCACTGGAATCACAGTTTTGAAATAATTTGTCCCAGTTTGTTATGCTCAACTGATGTGTTAGTTTTATGAGATTGTGTTTTGTTAATTATTAAGGTATTAGATTTTGTTAATTTTTGTCCAGTCTTGCTCTCATCCCTTTTTATAAAATGTCTTAACTTTACTGTTAACATGGAGTGGTCTGAGAAAACAAACTCCTTTGCCTTGGTGGAGTACATATCACGAGCACAGTTGACAAAAGCATTATCCAAGCACGCTTGTAGTCTTGTTGGTTCTGAATTTACATGATGGAAGTTGTGCTGCCTTAGCATATTCAGTAACTTATTTACACTGGGTTTGTTACATGTTACATCAAAGCTTGAATTAAAGTCTCCCCCAATTACAGTTACATACTGTTTCCATTTCGTTGTGTAGCAGAGTACACTGTCTAAATTATCTAAAAAAGTTTTATCATCTGAGTCAGGGGAATGGTAGATACATACTATGATAAGTTTCATTATATAACATATGATCCCGGTAATTTCAAAGTGTTTCTCTACACATGCCCAACTAAGATCTAGTTCTCTACACTCTATTTCATTTGAAACGTAGATAACAGTACCACCATTACGGTACTGAGATCTGCAAAAACTGTTTCCATATTTATAACCTTCTGGTACATAGTATTGTATTTGTTCTGGTTTAAGCCAATGTTCTGATAGACATAAGAAAGAATACTTATTCTGTGGCAATGACTCATCCAGAATTTCAACTTTATTTTCAAGACCCTGAATGTTTAAAAATAGGATGTTGTTGTGACTTATCTGTGAGTTAGCAGGCTGGTTTTTCACATTTTTATTTTCTTCTTGGCTTGAAACCATAAAAAATTATCACTGAATGACACAGATGTATTTTTCCTTTGGCTCCTCCTTAAGCATTGCTGTGTTGCTGCTCCAGTCGTTGTTGGTTCTGTTACTGCTGCTGCTTCTGCTGATAATGATGCTGCTGCTGCTGTTTCACTTATTTCTGGTGTTTGTTGTTCCATAACTGCTGTGCCTTTCTGTGAATTAATAACATTTGGAGTGTTCACTTGCATTAATAAAATTTCACATTTGTCTTGGAGAGGTGTAGCTTCACTGATAGCAGATTTCACATTGGATTCTACAGGATACACACACTTCCTGTCCATGAGAGGTATGACTTTTCTATCATCACACTGCACATTTGAGATTTTATTTACAAGTTCTAAAATTTTGGTTACTATTATGTTTTTTCCAAGTACATTTAGATGGAAACCATGTTTTGTGTGAAATCTTTCCCTAAATTGCTGATGTTCACAAATGTTACATTTTCAAACCGCTTGCAAATATTTTGCATCTCTCTATTTGCAGTTTCAATTTCTTTATTTACACAGGACCATTCTATCAAGTCATAATGGTGCGGCACTGAAAAAACAATAACATTTGTTCCTCTCAGCTCATACAGTTTTCTTTTTAGCGAGATTAAGAGATCGTTTTTTTCGTTCCTAGCTATATCATTTGATCCCGCCAGGAAGATGGAAAAGTCCTTTTTGCTCAATGAGGAAATTCTTTCTTGACTCATTGACGTAGCAGCACTGAATTTTGCTCCTGGTTTTATTGTACAGTTAAAACTAAAATTCTGACTACTTGTGTGCCGAAATTCAGCGGCTGTATTTCGTCCTTGGCTGTCGGCATACAGTTCAATTTTACCGGTTCTTGCTGTTCCGAGATTACCTGTTTCCTGACTATCTTTACAGTAAGCGAAGTCTTGTTTGGCACTATTTATTGTGTCTTTTTTGCTAACACATGTCGATATTGTCTCAGTAGAGCAGCTTAGCGGTGGAAGATTTTTCGTGAGCACTTTCGCATATGATCTTTTACTTAACTGCTGCTGAAATATTCCATGTTTTACCTTATTCACAAAGTCGTTTGGTTTTCCACATGGTACACTCGCACTGTTAACTTCACTTTCACAATCCGTAGTCGAAAGAGCTTGAAAGTAATTTTCGTTCACTATATTTATGTTTCTTTCGCCGTTTTCTGTATCTTGCATTATCTGTTTGCGTCTTTTGTACTTCACTTCCGTCCAATTCTCCGACATATTCGTACTTTCATGGCGCGAGTTTTTCATGTTCCGTTCACTTTTTTCTTCTTTAAGTTTCTTGATATCCATCTTCAAGGAACTGATAATAAATTGTAGACTAGACACCCGTTCGCTGAGCATATATGTGTCTCCAGCTGCCCACCAACCTATGAATTTGGCAATTTTCCATATTTTTTAAAAATACTAGCACAGTGGATCTTAACAATTAAAATTTTAACAGGGACTTTCTTTCAGTGGATTATTACCGTATAAAAAGTTTCAGGGCATGTTTTAACACATCACATTGGACCATTCCCACGTAGGTATAAAACAACAGACCACCACCAGACCACCGACAGTTTCCATGGTTTTCCACACTTCTTACCTACTTGTCATCCATCTGAGTATAAACACGTTGGTTTTTTATTTTGGCCCCACACTGATTGTCTGACCTGTTTAATGCAAGCTACTGATCTTATAAGCCAAGTACTAATTTTTTGGGATTTTCTGAAGGTCTTTTACTAATGTGTATTTGTGAATAAAAGGCACAGATATTATATTTGTATATACTAGAATGGACAAGAACCTTGAGGTATGCTGATTCGGAAAAGAACAGGTGACATTCTTGTATTCTAAATTAACTAAGGGCTGAATATTAAAGACAGCTGTTCTCCTGAAGATCATCAGTCATAAATATCACCACTTTGCTACAATTATTCTTTAATTATCACAACTGGAAAGCTGTTTTCTTATAGTCATAGTACAATGCGTTAAGCAGGAGATTCAAAAACTGGACAGTGAGTCTGTTTCAACTGCCACCCAGGGTGCAATTATTGGGCATCATAATAATGTCTTTCCTTCCCTCAGATGTATATTTTGGGAATGGCATCCAATGCATGCACATCCTTGTGTGTGTGTGTGTGTGTGTGTGTGTGTGTGTGTGTGTGTGTGTGTAAATTTTTTGGAAGCTTTTTTCTTTTTATTGAAATATATTTGCTCGATATATTTTAGTATGTGTAGATGAAATCACATTCATGTACAGGATGTCCCTAAAGTTTAAGGTCAAAATTATACAGATGGACAGATTCTTAAAGTGAATACTTTGTTTACTGACAAAAAACTTACATCTTACATCAACAACTCAACCTCAAAACAACTCTTCAAAATGATGAGCACCAGTCACAACACAAGCATTATAATGCCACAAAATGTTGCCACCCCTGTCAAGTACCCTGTAGTAAAATCACACACAGTTTCTCTAAGGTTTCTACTGGGGCTGCATACACCGACAACTTCATGTAGTCTCCAGAAACAATTTCACTGTGGCCACATAAAATATGATCATACTTTAATTTTCAAGGTAGTACCACAAACGCTGACGGGGGGGAGGGGGGGGGGGGGGGGGGGAGAACCCTACTACTACCAACATATGCTTCATTCACATCACTCATTCCAGTAAAAGTACTGCCACTGTTTCCTTATTTCAAAATACTCAATTCTGGATTATGTTACATGTGTACGAATTTGACCTTTAATGGTCTACTCTAAATACCGTTGTTAATTAGTCTAAAGTTAGTAACTTGTATGTCCCAGGGATTTACTTCTATTTTTACATGATACTCTAATAGGCACTTGAACATATGTTTCATATTTTTAATATTGACGGTTTTATAAATATATATATATAATAATTCATGAAGAGGAAAAGCTGTTACCAAAAATCTCGAAAAGTTCTTAACCAACTTATTTCAAATTTTTACACGATACTCTAATTAACACTAACATGGACAAAGGACATATTTTTTAAACAACAATGCACAAGTTTTCCATTTCTGGATGTTCATCTTACTGCGTGGACAAGTGACTTCAGCTGATGATATATATGAGGAAAAAATACCACCACAGCTATATCTTGAGAATGTCTTTATTCTACCACACAATTAGTTTTGGTGGCACATTACCACCATCCTCATTGAAGGCAACACGATGTCAAATACAGACTCCTGATAAAGCCCATGTGTGCTTGTATCAAGGATCCCATAGTAAATGTGCCAATGAAATATAACACTCTTTTGGCACTGGTGAGGCCTGTGGATGGCGGTAATGTGCCGTCAAAATTAGTCGTGATAAAATAAAGGCATTCTCAAGATACGGCTGTGGTGGTATTTTTTTTTTTTTTTTTTTTCTCATTTACGAGATTTCTGTTTGTGAGACAGAAAATGCTGTGCTCTGAAATGTGCAATTTCGTTTTCTATCTCTCAGTCAGTTTTAACCATGACAGCAGGGCATTTAAGCCATTAGACAAATTGTACACAACTATGTATTGCTTGTTTTCTTTTTCTCCCTCGCAGTTTCTTCTTCTTCTTTCGATTTCGGCCATCTTTGGACCACGTTCAACAATTCACTTGCCCGGCTTTTTGATCTTTTTTTCTCTCTTCCCAATATTTCCTCATCATTTTCGAGTGGTTCCTCCTCCGCTCTTCCGACCATTTCCTGTTATTATTCTTTAGTTTCGTTTCTTCTGGAAAACACTTAATTTCGTTCACTATTTGTCTAAACTTTTCCCTGTCCCTGATTGACTCACGGGTGACATTAAAATAGGCCAAATCCTTTTTCACCATCTGTATCCATTTATTGTTGGTTTTTTCGTTCCTGTTACTATGTTCAAACACTTTTCTTGTTAGTCTGTTTCCATCCATCCTCGACAGGTGACCATAAAACGTTAGTCTGCGTTTACGCATTGCCTCACTCACTTTCTCAATAGTTTTGTATATTTCCTTATTACTCTTTAGCTTGTACTCTTCTCCAATCTTTCTCGGTCCTAATATTTTTCTCAAAATTTTCCTTTCTTTCTTTTCCATGTTTTCTATTTCCCCCTTTTTGTTAAGAGTTAGGCACTCCGATGCATACAGGCATTCTGGTCTAATGACAGTTTTATAATGTCTTAATTTAGCTTGAATCGAAATGTTTTTTTTTTTGTTATATATGTCTTTGGTTTTTTGAAAAGCAAATTCCATTTTCCTTGCTCTCGCCTGGTTTGCACTCTTGTCTAAACCATTCACTTGAATTATTTCACCTAAATACTTAAATTTTTCTACTCTCTTAATATTGCCGTATTTAGTAATAAGATTTTTCTTGTTATTTCTATGATTAGACATATACACGGTTTTTTCAAATGAAATCTGCAGTCCAGCTCTGGCCGAAACTTCTTGTAGTTTCTCCAGGTAGTTCTGAGCTATTTCTTCGTTTTCTGTAACTATTGCCAGATCGTCAGCAAAAGCTAAACAGTCCACTTCTATTTTTTCTTTTTTTGTTCCAATTCTGATGTCATTCTTGGTGCCTTTTAGTTCTTCTTTCCATATTCTCAATATCTTTTCCAGTACGCAGTTGAAGAGGATTGGGGATAAACCATCACCTTGTCTAACACCTGTTTTAATTTCGAACTTCCTTGAAATTTCACCCATAAATTTAACTTTGGCCTTACTGTTTGTTAGCGTCTGTTTGATAATTTGAATTGTTTTCTTATCGACCCCAAATTCTTCCAATACTTTCAGTAATGTTTCTCTATCTACCGAGTCGTATGCTTTTTTGAAATCTACAAATACTATTGCAAATCTCTGGCCTCTTGAGATTCTGTAACGAATTAGTGTTTTCAGGTTAAATATTTGTTCAACACAGGATCTACCTTGTCTAAAACCTGCTTGATATTCACCTATTTTTTTATCCAGAACTGGCTCCACGATTTGAAGTAATTTCCTTGACAAAATTTTGTATCCTACTGGTAGTAGCGAGATCCCTCTATAATTATTAACATTCATCTTATCCCCCTTTTTGTGTAGTGGGTGTATCAGGGCACACTGCCAGTCTTCAGGAATTCTTTCTTCGTCCCAGATCTTCTTAAACATATGTTCCAAAACTTGTGGGAGGTTGGTATCCATTATTTTTAGGATTTCTGGTACTATGGAGTCTTCACCTGGGGCTTTATTGTTTTTTAGACTGTGTATTATGTGTTTTATTTCTTCAGCGTCTGGAGGTTTTGACTCGGTATTAGTATTTCGGTGGTTTTCAAAACTCATTTTATCTTTGGGTGGTTCACAATTTAGTAGATTCTCGAAATATTTTGCTAATATTTCACAATTAGTCTTGTTTGTCAAACCTAGCTTGTTCTCTTCATCTTTAAAACATAAATTTGGGGATTGGTATTTGGTTAGCTGTTTTCTAAAAGTTTGTTTTAACAACAAACAGAAAAGTTGAATTTATGGCTTATCAGCTCCCAACTGATTTACACATTCATTTTAAGTGACTTCAATTCCCAATCAGGGTTTCACTGGCTGTAACAACAAACAAGACTCAAGGTCAGTGAGAGGGAGTAAGAGGAGATGGACAATGATTGGGGAGAGGGGGAGGAATGAGGAATTGCACATAGAAACGAAAGAGGAGATGGACAGAGAGACAGAAACAGGGAGAGGAGGTGATGGATAGAGGAAGAGAAGGAGGAGATAATAAAAGAAGGGGAGAGGTGGAGATGGACAGAGAGATGGGGGAGGAGGAGGTTCCCATACAAATTTCGCAATTGTGAAGCATTGCTGAGTTCACTAGTGTTATTGCAAATTCAGAAGTTTTAGATTGCATTTAAGTTAAGTTTATTATCCATTGGGTCCTTTATATCACTGAGTAAGGGATCAGAGATTTTAGGGCTAAATACCTCACCCCCTTCTCTGCCATACTACTGATAACTGATCTGTACTGTTAAGTCATTTCTCTTTATAGTATTAGTGAAGTTTCTTAATTGTTAACACAAAAATTCATAAGGAAGTTAATGTACTGTGATGCTGCAGTCAGTTAACTTAAAAAGTTTTAAGGAAGAGAATGCCACTTTCTTCCTCAACGATGTGCTCCCCATAACATAATGTACTAAGACATTAGTAAATGAAAATAGGAAAAGTAGGTCAATTTTTCTGACATTTTCAGCTCCAAGATCTTCTGTTTCACTTATTGATTTATCCTAGCACTTGGTAACAACTTGTACAATACAGAAATGTAGGTATTGTGTTTTAGGTATTGTGTTGTATCCAATTTCAGTGACAGTGAATACAATAGTTGCATTATCAGCAAGGAGAATTATATCTGATTATTGGATACATATGATGCAACATCATTTATTAATAAGAAGAACAATACCATATTCCTGTGTTACTTATTAATAACAAGAACAATACGAGATTCCTGTGTTACGACACTTGTAGTGATCATTCCCCATTCTGAAAATGCTGTTCCACTGTCTATACAAACTGTGTTTCACAACTAAACACTCCATACCCTTTTAATCTGATAGGGTGAAAACAAGTTACCCACAAGCTCTCTGACACCTTCACTTTTTAGCTTATTTTCAGAATACTGTGAACTGTACAATCGAATGTTTCTGGAAAGTCCCAGAAAATACCATCTGGCAGTATTTTGTCATTTAAATTAGTAATGTAAGTCAATTTTCAATGTATTTCAAGCCAAAACTGAAATACTTAAAATTAACTATAACAATTATGGTAGATTGCTATTCACCACATAGAAGATATGTTAAATGGCAGATGGGCACATTTAAAATTAGATTGTTGGATACTGTTCAGTTTTCAGACAAAGTCCTTCATCAGATTCACAAGAAACACACACAAGATGCTGTAATGTCGCTTTTGGGAATATACCGAGATGTAACAGCAGCAGGATGGTGGGCTGCTAGGTGTAACATTGGAAAAGCTGAGCTGGAGGGGAAAAAACGGAGAGGAAAATAGCACAAACATGGAAACAACTATGCACATGAGCTAGGGGCTGGGGATTGTGGGGAGGGAGGGAAGAGAACAGAAGGCATACGGAAGGCTGGAGTGAGAGTTGGAAGGGGACAGATGCTGCTGAAGGACAGGGAAATGCAGAGAGATATCCCGCTTGCACAATTCAGAAATGTTGTTGGTGGTGGTAAGAATACAGATGGCATGAATAGTCAAGCTGTCACTGAAGTCAAGCACATCAAATTGTGTGGAACGCTCGACAAATGGGTGGTCCAGCAGCCTCTTGGTTGCAGACTGATGGCGGCAGTTCATGTCCATAGACAGTTTGTTAAGGGTTGTCTCCAAGTAGACTGCCACGTACTGGTTGCAGGTAAGTTCATACACCACATGGCTGCTTACACAGCTTTCTCTGCCTTTGATGGGTTAGGGAATGCTTTAGACATGACTAGGGCAGGTGGTTGTCGGAGGATATACTATAAAATGGTGTGAATAGAAACAATTTTCGACTTTAAAAGACATACTTGCTAATTTTAAAAAGAAATATGAAAATCATAATTATATGCAAATATACATTCTGTGAATAACTTTTCAACTAATAATTGGATTCTGGACTTTCATAACAAAACAAAGATAAAAACAATTGGTGTTTCCATTCACCCCACAGAGTGGAGTGAATACAATCAGCAGTGTTAATCTTATTATTTTTTCTACTGGATGGTCTTTGGGATGAATAGGGGCATGTCAAAATCTATTCTGGATCTGGAGAATAAGAAATAAAATTTATCTGGTCCAAACAAGTTTTATTCTATGTTGTTGTTGTGGTCTTCAGTCCAGAGACTGGTTTGATGCAGCTCTCCATGCTACTCTATCCTGTGAAAGCTTCTTCATCTCCCAGTACCTACTCCAAACCTACATCCCTCTGAATCTGTTTAGTGTATTCATCTCTAGGTCTCCCTCTACGATTTTTACCCTCCATGCTGCCCTCCAGTACTAAATTGGTGATCCCTTGATGCCTCAGAACATGTCCTACCAATTGATCCCTTCTTCTGGTCAAGTTGTGCCACAAACTCCTCTTCTCCCCAATTCTATTCAATACCTCCTCATTAGTTATGTGATCTACCCACTAATCCTCAGCATTCTTCCGTAGCACCACATTTCGAAAGCTTCTGTTCTCTTCTTGTCTAAACTATTTATCATCCACATTTCACTTCCATACATGGCTACACTCCATACAAATACTTTCAGAAACAACTTCCTGACACTTAAATCTATACTCGATGTTAACAAAATTCTCTTCTTCAGAAACGCTTTCCTTTCCATAGCCAGTCAACATTTTATATCCTCTCTACTTCGACCATCATCAGTTATTTTGCTCCCCAGATATCAAAACTCATTTACTACTTTAAGCGTCCCATTTCCTAATCTAATTCCTGCAGCATCACCCGACTTAATTTGACTACATTCCATTATCCTCGTTTTGCTTTTGTTGGTGTTCATATTATATCCTCCTTTCAAGACACTGTCCATTCCGTTCAGCTGCTCCTCAAGGTCCTTTGCTGTCTCTGACAGAATTACAATGTCATCGGCGAACCTCAAAATTTTTATTTCTTCTCCATGGATTTTAATTCCTACTCCGAATTTTTCTTTTGTTTCCTTTACTGCTTGCTCAATATACAGATTGAATAACATCGTGGATAGGCTACAACCCTGTCTCACTCCCTTCCCAACCACTGCTTCCCTTTAATGCCCCTCGACCCTTATAACTGCCATCTGGTTTCTGTACAAATTGTAAATAGCCTTCCGCTCCCTGTATTTTACCCCTGCCACCTTCTATATGATGACTAAAAATATTACAGGAACTGTGGCTTTTTAAAATTCAGTTTTCTTCAAATAAATGTACTTCTAATTACTTTATTGTAAACTGAAACTGATGAACTTGGTTTGTTTGTTAATACAGTAAGTCACAGACATCACGCTTAATGTCCAGGAATCTTCAAGTAATACTACCAGTAGTAACAAAGAGCTTTCAAACACCCCCTTGACTAAAAAATAGCTCCTCTTCTGTTAAAACAAATATAAATGACTGCTCACTCATTTCATATACTTTATTTACATCATAAAGTCCTAGATTCAGAACAGTGTCAGCCAGTTCTTCATTTCCATTAAATTCTTGGTCTTCTTCTGAGGAATCCATAAGATTACTTTCTATTCACCCCACAAATTCCAAAAACAGATTTCTACATTTTCAATTATCTAAAATAAGTCAGATTAAAGTATACTTTAAAACTAAACTTTTGGTAAATGAAAGAGGAATGCAGATTTGCTTACCATGCACTTACACTAAAACAACATACAACTTACAAGTGAAGTCCAACATAAGGAAATTCAGCACAGAGAGAACAAAACATCAACTGACATTGTCACCAACTTTGAAATTCATAATTTCCCTGTTAGATTGGTTTAGCCCAGACTAGACAAGCAAATCTTTGAATGTATTCCAATTTGTCTTCTGACATGATGATATTGTATTTTTATGGAAGTTTCATTTATGTTCAGTCCATTGCTTCATGGTAAATGACAGGTCTTGCAGTCAGGTCTTTTGCAGGGATATGAATCAAGGGACAAGGGATTTGGGGCAGGGATGAGATAGAGACAGATAAGGATATTACATAGGTTGAGTGGGTACGGCTTTGGGAGAAGTGGGGAGGATATTTCTCATTTCAGGGCACAAGAAAAGGTAGGCTAGTCAAGATCCTGGAGGAAAATTTGATTCAGTTGTTCAGTGGTACTGAGCCACAAGAATGCCATTCCTTAGTGGGCAGCCAGTGGGTATGGCATGTGACTGGGAAGACAAGATGTGGGAGATCTGTTTCTCGGCAAGATGAGGGGGGTAGTCAAAGGTCTCAGAAAGTCACTCCACATACTTAGGGATGGACTTCTCTTCACTGCAGATGAGATGATCACAGGCAGCTGGGCTGTATGGGAGGACTTCTTCATGTGGTTTGTTTGCAGGTGTTAAAATAGAGGTACTGCTGATTATTGATAGTTTTGATGTGGATGGAGGTACTTGTTGAGCCAACTGTGAGGTGGAGGTCAATAAAGTAAGCTGACCAGAAGAAGGCAAAGCAAATGGGAGGAGAAGGTGTTGAGGTTCTGAAGGAATGTGGATACGCTGTCCTAACACTCAGTCCAGATAATGAAGATGTCATCAGTGAATCTAAACAAGGTGAGGGGTTTGGGATTCTGAGTGGCTAGGAAAGATTCATTTTGATGGCCCATCAATAGGTTGGCACACAAGTTTTTATTTATTTATGTCCATGGACCACTGTGTACAATGGTACTGGATAAGTCATGTTTACATGGAGTTAGAAAAATTACACAACTATTAAAAGTTTCAAAATTACACAACTGAATGCATGTATCAGTAAAATGGCTATGTGGTGGGTTGCAAACAAGCCTAATTCATATAATTATAAATATTTGATTAATTAAAGTTATAGGATAAAGTGCTGCCTCACAGGTTTCGATTCACTGAATGTAACTGGGATATTTATAGTTGATAAAGCTGACTTACAGATTTAATTTAAGCTAAAGTGGTACTCAGCTGACTTTTATTGCAAAGTTCTTAACAGGGTTTCAAGAAACTGATACTGATGTGGTTTTGCATGAACTGTTGACAAGAAGAAAGTATGTGGTAAGTCAAGAATTTATTTTGAAAATCAATAATGCAGTAAAATATAGTGTGACACAAGAATCATTTGACTGGTGCATCTCAGAAAAAAATCTCAGCTTTATAACTAATGACAGGTATGAAATCTTTGAGTATGAAGACTGAATATACTGATTCCACATACAATAATAAGTTATTAAGTTAACTCTCTCTTCTGCAAAACGGAAGTTAAGTATGCTACTGATCTAAATAGTGTTAACAAAGATTATACAAGTGACATATTTGAAATCAACTGGTTAAAATCACGAAAAATTTGAAACTACATAAGTGTAATCAAGCCAAATTCACCTTTTGGCAATGTAAATTGGCTTGCTGTGAAAGAGACAACCCGTAAACTCCTTCTGATGAAATTCTGTATAGTAAGCAGGCACAGCCTCATGCAAAGGTCATATGCCAACATAGAAACATTGGCCACAAACATAAAACTTTAAAAAATTGTCACTTTGGCAGAAGTAAATAGTGATGTAAGAGAATATGTCAACACTCCAAAGAATTGCAGAAGGGAAAAAGGTAAATGGTGAAGATATTTTAAGTACAGTTAACATACTTTTACTTCATTTTCTGCAAAAAGAGGAAAATGGAAGAGCTACCATATAATCAGAAAGCATACTGCAGAAGTGACAAGCTCAGCAAACATGCACTGTCCCTGGAGGCAGCAGAGATTTCATCGCAACCACACTTTGAATCCAAAGGAACGGAAAATGAGTAGTAATAAACAGAGTAACAGATTTGAATACTTTCATCTTTGTACTCAGAAAAGTTCTTTAACATTTTTAAAAAATCTGAGAAAGCAGGACTATTACTAGCTACTGAAGCACGAAATATGTGCATGGCTTAAAGAAATAGTTATTAATGGTATTGAGTCTAATGGAATATGACAGTAGTATATTATTGTAGATCTAGACACAGACGTGTGCTACTAGTAACAAATGTACTCAGTAAAGTACCTAAGTGACTATATTACACATCACGTCTCAGAAATATGTTTTGAAGTAGCAGACAAACAAATACAATTTAAGGATGATAAAGATTTGTGTCAGGAATTTATTGCTCATATGTTCAAATATTGAAAACTTTATCCAGTACATATATGAATTAATAGGTGAAACGTGAAGCCCTTCCCAATTACAACGGCAGTGAATCTTATTATAAATAAGCTGAAAGATGGTGTATACAAAAAAATGTTCACCAAATTTTAATGGAAAGCAATCTCAAGTTTGTTTAAATAATCTCCTAAAGTGGCCCATACAGGAACATCAGAAAAATTAATAAGCTATGTTCTGTCTAACATGGCCACAGACAGATATAAAGACCAGGCTGTGAATGTTGTGACTCACCGATTATTCAAAGTGCCGCCGCGCAATTACGCACGTCCTCTACATGCGGCGCTGTCTGCCAGCCATGCAGCAGCTGCGCCACCTAAGCGGCCAGTCGAGCAGCGGCCGCTAGACTGAGACTCAGTGTTTATTCGAAGGCTGACGTGTACACATGTCAACTTACTCTGTGACTTATATGTGTTGTTGTCTCGTTCCGAAATATATGTGTTAAACTTGAAGTTCTAACAACTGGCGACGAGGATGGGATTTTTCCTTTTCACCGTTGACTCACAGGGTTCCATGGCTACTGTCGAGCAACTCTTGCAAAATCTCCTTGAACAGCAAACGCTTCTAACAGCGGCGATTCGCGATTTCGTCGCGGCATCAAATGCGGGGCGTTCCTCATCGTTGGCTATACCTCCTTTTCCTCCTTACGACGGAAGACTGATCTGATTATGAAAAATGTCTTCAACAGCACTTCTTGGCATTTCATGTCACGGACGAACAACCATGTAAGTCTCTGTTCCTTTCCTGGATTTCACCTCAAATGTATCGGTTGTTGTCGCAATTGGCTCCTTTGAAGGATCCTGGGTCTTTGTCCTTTGCTGAAATGTGCTCACTTCTGTCTGTCTATTTTCAAAAGCAAACGCATGTGGTAGCCTCTCGTGTTGCCTTTTATCGTTGTCAAAAACAACCAAATCAATCCTATCGCGCTTGGGCTGCTGAATTTCACAGCCTGTCGAAAGTGTCAATTTGTCACTGACGTTCACAAAGAATCCTATGCCGATTCCATGGTACGGGATGCTATTATCCAGTCGGCGCCCGACAAAGAAGTTCGGCAACATGCCCTTCAGTTGGCGAATCCGACTCTAGATGAAGTTCTCTCCATTGCGCAGTCTTTTGAAATTTCTCGCGCCGCTGGGGCGCAAATAGAGGCGTGGGGTGATGTCGGGGAAATACAACCTCTGTGCGCTGTTGACGACGCGTGTGGCGCGTCCCCGCGGGCCGACGTGGCCACAGTGCGCTCCCACGCGCAGCCTCGGCCTAGCTGTAAACAACCCGCTAAGAAACTGCAGCAAAATCCCCGGCAACTTCCTTCATGTCCGCGGTGTTTTACGAAACATTCACGTGAGGATTGTCCCCAACGTTGGGCTGTGTGTCACAATTGCAAAAAGAAAGGTCTGGTGTCTTCCGTTTGTAAATCCGACCGCATACATGATGTTCATGAACATGATGCTGATTCTGATTCTGTGTTGTCTGTCAATTGCACTTCTTCCCTTTCAGGGAAGTTATTCCTCACTGTCCAAATCCTTGGTCGAGATGTTCGCATCCAAGTGGATACCGGTACTGCTGCCACTATAATTAATTCTCAGACGTATCTTCAGCTGGGTTCTCCACTCCCGTCCCCTGTCACTCAGCAATTACGGATGTACAATAAACAGAAGATTTCTCTCTTGGGACAGTTTAATGCTGAGGTATGTTACAAATCCGTCGTTCGCACTGTTCCCATATTTGTGGTAGACCAGAGCAACGCAGAAAATCTTTTTGGTTTCGATGCCTTTTGCATTTTTGGGTTCTCCATAGATGACTCTGTCAATATTGTCTCTGACGCTATTCCTTATGCTCAACTGGATTCCTTGTCGACGACATTTTCGTCCCTTTTTTCTCCTGGGTTAGGCCATGCAAACGACTTTGAAGCTCATATCACGCTCAAACCCACTGCTCGGCCTAAGTTTTTTCGGGCTCGGCCCATTCCTGTGGCCCTTCGTGATCGGGTAAAACGGGAGCTGGATCGTCTCACTGCTTCAGGGGTCTTGCTTCCTGTCACTTCCAGTGAGTGGTCCTCTCCTGTCGTTGTAGTTGCTAAGCCAAATGGTGATATTCGTCTCTGTGGCGATTTCAAAGCCACTGTAAATGCTCAATGCCTCATCGACACTTACCCTATGCCCCGTCCTGAAGAACTGTTCACTAAACTTGCTGGAGGCCAGTAGTTTTCTAAAATTGACCTGTCAGAAGCTTATCATCAACTTCCTCTCAACGCTGCTTCCTGGCAGTTTCTGGTCCTTAACACGCCTTTCGGCCTCTATCAATACCAATGCTTGCCATTCGGGGTTGCTAGCACCCCTGCTCTCTTTCAGTGATTCTTGGAACAATTATTGCTCCCTGTCCCTGGGTGTATCAATTACATGGACGACATTGTTGTCACTGGCTCCACCACTGAAGAACATCTTCAAAATCTCTGCACACTTTTTCATGTCTTACAGACTGCCGGTCTTAAGTGTAATCTTCAGAAATCACAATTTTTTCAGGCCTCTATCACGTACTTGGGGTTTCAACTCTCTCGGGATGGTATTCGTCCGCTTCAACAAACTGTCACTGCGATCGATGCCCTTCCTCGCCCTACATCTGTTAAGGAACTGCAGGCCTTTTTGGGGAAAATAGCATACTATCACAAGTTTTTACTGTCTGCGGCTTCGGTGGCTCAGCCGTTGCATCGCCTGTTGCATAAAAACGTGCCTTTTCACTGGTCCGCGTCATGTGACGCAGCTTTCCAGAAATTAAAGACTATGCTGAAACAGGCCCCGTGCCTGGCTACTTATCAACCTGGCCAACATCTTGTTCTTGCCACAGACACCTCTCAATATGGGGTTGGGGCAGTCCTTGCGCACCGTTTTTCTGACGGTTCGGAACAACCCATTGCTTATGCCTCCAAAACGCTCACGGATGCCCAACAAAAGTATTCTCAAATTGAGAAAGAAGCTTTGGCCATCATTTATGCTCTTCATAAGTTTGGTGTTTTTCTCTATGGATCTAAATTTCATCTTGTTACGGATTACAAACCACTGTTTCCTTGTTTCATCCATCAACGTCACTTCCCGACAAGGCTGCACACCGCCTCCAGCTTTGGGCTCTTTACTTGTCCCGTTTCAGTGAACAATGTTGTTGCTAGCTATTTTGAGCAGTTAATGATTTATGAGCTGAGGCCCACAATTTGTAGGGGTACAATGAAGATGAACTAAAACATAAAATTCTGGTAGTTTAGAATTGCTACTCAACATTACAAAACCTGTAGACATGGGCTGGAAAACTTTCTGTGATATTTTAAAAGATCCCATAAACATTGTTCATTGATAGTTATCCAGAACTGTTAATAGTGAACAAGAAATGAATTCTCACAGAAACTATAATTATTAGAGAAGATCTATGAGAGCTATACAAAAATTATCATAAAAAATAAAGGACAAGCCAGCTGTGAAGCTTACATGCAGTAGAAGTATACAGTGCAACAGTAAGAGAACCTAAAGCTCATGACTAACATCTGCAAACTACAATTTTATCTAACATTCAGAGACTTAACTTTTGTTCCTCATAGATGAACTGCAGCCTCAAAACTTGTTCAGGAAAAAGATGGATTACATAGCATGTCATCAAGAATGGTAAAATGATGTGCCTAGTGTTCTGTGAAGTCTCTGACAATTTTGTATACGTATAGTAATGAAGGAAAAAAAGCCTGAAACTGACCAAGATAGTGACAACATATTAAGGTGGGATAACAGAAGTTATAGATGAATAACTATCATACCTATTCTGTCTAATATAGAAGATACAGTCATGAAGGAAAAACTAACAAATTTCATACACATATGTAACATCTTAAATAGATCTCTGCATGGTTGTACAGTGTGAAGATACAAAACATGTGTAACAAAGGCCTTGATATTTTGTTAGAATGTTTGTCATATTAATCTGCTACTAAAATTGTACTGTTATAGCGTAGGAGGGAATTTTTGTAATCACGCAGGACATATTAATGGATGATGCCATACTACTGATATGTTTCATTACACTTATGTCCAGCAAGGTCACTGTGAGTGACAGCATCTCCAGGCAGCAGAGCACATAGGCCCTTCAGCCAGATAATTTCAAGTCAAATGGCTGCAGGCCTAATCTCACTTCTATTTGACACTTAATGTGTCTCCATGGCCAAATTAAGTACTGATTACGACTCTCCACTACACCAACCTTAAGAATTACACAACATTTAGTCTGTTTCAGTGTGTTTATTAGTGGTAATAAATTACTTTTGTGATATAAATTGGTGATGACCATGGAAGATGTTCCAGTTCCAATTTAATCAGGTAACACACGTATGGATGTGAGTTTTTTGACTTGTGGCAACAGCATCTTAATCAACATCATGAGTTGCTGAAATACTGGAGCAGCTTGGCTCATAAACAGCCACAATCTTTACCAGCTATTGGAGCTTTCCACCCATTTAACAATGAATAAGAGGCGTGGGCCCTTTACCAGAAGCACTTAGCACTACATTTCCAGGCAAGTGACAATCAGTGTCCATAATAGCATGGGCTTCTTTGCCACCCCACTAACTCCTAGTAGCATTATTTCAAGCAAGAATTGGCCCCATTGTCTGACCAATCAGAGGTAACTCTTTCAGACATTTATGCTTTGTAGACAGAACATTTTATGCTAAAATGCATTTGGCTGCAGCTCAATTAGAATTTTTTTGGGCCACAAATCCCTCAAAAATTTATTTTTCATGGTTCACAGATCTTCAAGGATTCAACAGAAAGTGTAAAATTACATGGGGTTGTGGGCTACTGTAAGAAGAAAGTTTAATTAGGGATTCTGTAATTTGTCTTGCCCCTGATACCAATGTATGCCTACTAGCAGCTCATGTTTTTTAAATTACCCAAACTGCAAACATTTTCATTGACTTTGAACTGTCTATCATAGCTCCAACAAGGACATACAAAATTCAATGGAAATTTACTTTTGTTCCTAATATGGTAAACATGTCTTGTCTGGTAGGAACCAGCCATCCCCAGTGTACTCCACCTCACATGTTTCAGAGATGTTGGGGTGGACATTTTTAGTTATTGCCTAGTTGTTCTGACTGTTTCACTTTGCACCCTTGTCAGAATTTCCCCTGTTAAGGTACAGAGTACTGATAGTGTTTTTGTGCTGTGTGAAGTAATTGACACTTTACACTTCCAGCTTTCATTGTTATTTTAGCCTGATCTGAGGACAGCCCTGAATTTTCAGGCAGAGATTGATTTAAAACATTCTGTAGTGTTGCATTTTTTAAGTCCACCACATTTTGTTGGTCCTTTGGGATGAAGTGAAACTGGAATTAGAGAAGTTGGAACAACAACATGTGCTTTTGTCTACTTTCTTTAGTCAATGGCCCTCTCCTTTCTGTGGTCATACAGAAGCCATACACCTGTGTGGTGACTTTTAAACCATCAAACGCATACGTGGTAGTGGATTCCAACTCCTTACTCTGGCCTGGTGAACTCTTTATACAAATTAGCTGGCAGTTAATTCTATTCAAAAATTGACTTGATGGAAGCTTATTTGTAGCTTTTGTTGGCTGAGGAATTCTGTATCTATACTCTGCAAACCACTGTGAAGTGCTTGACAGAGGCTACATCCCGCTGTGTTACTGTTATTATGGTTTCTTCCCATTCCATTCAAGTATGGATCATGTGAAGCATTAGTCTAACAGAATATGAAAGTGGTATATTATTGTACATTCAGCCATAGAAGTGTTTGAGTATCAATAAATGTGAACCATGAAGTACCTAAGTGACTGTTCCACTTCTTTTGTAGTAGCACACCTCCGAGCATGCTGTAATTAATGTAGTCTTGTTCTCATGATCACTATTGAATGCTTACTCATGATCACTATTGAATGCTTATGCAAATCCTTTCAGACAGGACTTCATTGTATATAAGTGCATCATCTGCAAAAGTATGAGGTCACTATTAATAGTGCCTGGAAGATCATTAGTATACAACACGAACATCAAGGGTCCCAACATACTTCCCTGGGACACATAAGTTATTTCTCCATCTGTCGCTGACACAACATCCAAGACAACTTGCTACATCCTCTCCACCAAAAAAATCCTAAGTCTAGCCAACAAATTTTGCTTGATACCATATGATCATACTTTAGATAATGAGCATAGATGTGTCAAATACTTTTCAGAAATCAAAAAATACCACACCTACATGACTGCCTCGATCCAAAGCTTTCATTATGTCATGTGAGAAATGTGAGGCAGATTTCACATGATCAGTGTTTTTGGAATCTATGGTGGTTAGCATGGAGGAGATCATTCTGTTCAAGATATCTCCTTATGTTTGAGCTCAAAATATGTTCTAAGATTTCACAACAAATTGATGTCAAGGATACTGGATGGCAGTTTTGAGGAACACTTCTATCACCCTTCTTGTAAACAAGACTGACCTATGCTTTCTTCCAGCTAGTGGACACAGTTTTTTTATTCAAGGGTTCTACAATAGACTATAGTTAAAAAGAGGGCTAACTCAGCAGCAAATTCAGTGTAGAATCTGACAGGGACTCCATCAGGCCTTGGAGCTTTGTTCAATTTTAATGATTTCAACTGTTTCTCAATACCACTGACATTAACATTTATTTCACCCATCTTTTCAGTGACATGCAGATTAAATTGGGTAATTCTCCTTGGTTTTCCGTTGTAAATGAACATTTGAAAATGGAGTTAAGTATTTCAACTTTTGCTTTACTACCCTTAATTTCAGTTCCCGGCTCATCCATGGGTGACTAGATGCTAACTTTGGTGCCGCTAGCAGCAAACAGATTTACCAGAATTTTTGGGGGTTTTGTGAAAGATCATTTGACAAAATTCTGCTATAGTAGTCATTGAAGGCTCCATGAATCACTCTATTGACAGCCAGATGTATTTCATTCAGCATGTATCTAAAGCCCTATGCTTTTTTTACATCTATTATGCATTAGTCTCTGTTTCTATAGAATTTGCATATCATCGGACTTGGGCTGGACAGCAAATTTTTACATTATTGTTCTCATGTGCCTGCATGATTCTGGTGCCCTGTTCACTGCTGCTGTATTTTTGTGTGTTGGCTGTTCCAACAATGAACTGAAGATACTAAAGTTTTTGATGAAGAGTTTACTTTCATTCCTGCACCTATTTTGTCAGAGCAATAGATTTAGAATCGTTTCAATTAATTAAACAGCAACAGCAGCAATATGACCAAAAACAATAGCAGTTAGATTTCCTTTGTCAGTTGGTTACAAATATGGAATGTGCCACCAACACTCTGCAACTCCCATCTGTGCACTCGACCACATGCTGAGCTTTTCCATCATTCCAAGATGCTAAGAAAGATTGGAACTTGTATGTGTGATGTGTGGTGTTTGCAGCAGCATTCCACAGCACTTCAGGTAAAGGACCCGTCTTTGCAAAAATCTTTATTCTTGTCTTGGAATGAGCCCAAAACATTTCATTTGCTTCACAAACTTGCTCCATTAAATGACCTTGCTGCATTGTTCTTTTCTGAAATGTGCAAGGTGCTCAGTGCTTACCAGGCAAATTCATGTAGTGGTTTCTTACTAGGAGTTTCATCAGCAACAAAGTTCTATCAAGTGTGGGTAGCCAACTCCAACGTTCAAGTAGGAAGTAACAATTTATATATGCTCAATGTAAACAGTCCTATGTCAATTCTCTGATATGTGGTGGCATCATCTTTTCTTCTCCAGATAGACAGGTACGTCATAAGGCATTTGCAGTGTCACATGCTGTGACTTAAAATTTTGAGGACATCATGGACATAGCACTGGCATGTTCATTTCCATAGAAAAGACATCCTTAACTGACACCCTCAGCATGCTCATCTGGTTCATGCTGCTTCTTTATGCAGTAACCCATGATCATTGCATGTTGGAAAGTATGCCTTCTTGATACCTGACCACAGCCATTTTTCCTTTATGTACTATTGGACACATTGAACAGTCACAGGCAATTTACATACCTTTCTCTAACAAAACATTTATATGTAATCATTCCACTTGGAACAGCATATGCACCAAAATATCATCATCAATTTGGTATTCAGCTGTGCTGATTGGTAAAGGTCTCATGGCACAATTGTTGCCTCTGGTAATTTTAAACACATACCAAGAGAGTGACTTTGTGGCCAACTTAAGTCTAGCATTAAGAATTTTGCTTAAACAATCAGAGAAAGTGGGAAATGGAGAAAGCAGTTTTTCAAAGCTTGAATTGATTAAAATGCACCTTAAGTCAAAAATGGGCCAGGCAGGACTTGTGGGCTGGCTGTGGTGTCAGTTGAAAATGAGCTAGCTGAATGTTCAGGATTCAATGAAGTTGTACAGGAGTTCACTAACACCATAGCAAAAAATCTATCTGTCTTATGGGGTAGGTGTATAAACAGATGTTTATTTTTTATTTTTGTGGCAGAGTAGATTGCTAAATGTCACCTGTTTGGGCAAACACATTGTTGGGCATGCTATTTCACATACAATGGTATGTTTTCTTTTTCTTGTTCCCTGAAACACAAATTAAGCTCTGAACACACTGACATCATTTGGAATGTTTTGTGTGTTTTGAAACTCTTGCCATTGAGTTGGTTGGTTGGATTAAAAGAGGGGGAAGGGACCAGACTATGAGGTCATCAGTCCCTTGTTCTGAATAAAACAATGCCACAAGTGTGAGAATAAAACAAACCAGACTGACAACGCAAAACGGGATGAAAGGAAAAATCACAAGAACGATGAAGGGCAACAAGCATGTAAATGGATAAGAGGAGACAAGAAAACCACAGAAACGCAAGAAACGGGATGAAGAGATTAAAACAACAAAGCAGATTACCATGGCTGGCTGACCATGAGAATAAAAAAGGAGAAGCCAGCCACTCTGCAACACATTAAAACCTCCACCCTAGAAGCACTAGGGTGGAGGACACAGAGGAACAAAGGACATGCACTAAAACTTAGATGAAATGATAAAACCCACCCTCTTGAAAAAAAACGTAAAACTAAATCAGCCGATGACGCGTTGTCAGATAAAATTAGTGGCAACGAGTCGGGTAACCCAGGATTTCGTCGCTGGGCAATCAAAGTGGGTCAATGCACCAGAATATGGGCCACTGTCAACTGGGCGCCACACTGACGCTCAGGCGGGTCTTCACAGTGCACCGTGGGTTGCCCAAGCATGGCTAATGCGGAGCCGACAGAGGACAACTGATTCCCTGCGAGAGGCCCACACGGAAGACTTCCACACATTTGTAGTCTCCTTAATGACACACAGTTTGTTGTGTGTACTGTTATGCCATTCCGTCTCCCAAAGTTGAAAAACCCTACGGCGTAAGTCAGAACGCAGGTCAGGTTCAGAGATGCCCATCTCCAGAAGCGGTTGGCAAGTTCATTGCCTGGGATGTTGACGCATCCTGGGGTCCACACAAACACCACTGAATGACAGGACCGGTCCAGGGCATAGATGGACACCTGGATGGACACTACCAAAGGATGGCAAGAGTAGCACTGGTCAATAGCTTGTAGGCTGCTCAAGGAGTCAGTACACAGAAGAAATGATTCCCCGGGGCATGAACGGATATACTGAAGTGCACAAGAGATGGCCACCAGCTCTGCAGTGAATACACTGCAGCCATCAGGCAAGAAAAGCTGTTCAAAGTGGCCTCCGTGGATGTAGGCAAAGTCAACATGACTGTCAGCCATCGAGCCGTCAGTGTAAACCACTTCAGAGCACTGGAACACGTCAAGAATCAAGAGGAAGTGACAATGGAGGCGGCAGGAATAACTGAGTCCTTAGTGTCATGCAAAAGGTCCAGACGAATGTGCGGCCTAGGTGTACACGATGGAGGTGTATGCAGATGGACTTGGATGTGAGGTGGTAAAGGGAAGGACTCCAGTTCAGACAGAAGGGATCACATGCAAACCACAATCGTTACCCCTGACCTGGGCTGCCAATTTGGGAAATGAACTGCCATGGGTGGAAAAAGGAGACAGTAATTTGGATGCTCAGGAGAACTACGGATGTGTGCAACGTAACTGGCAAGCAGTTGTGCACATCGGATCTGCAATGGAGGGACTCCAGCCTCCACAAGGACTCTGGCCACCGGACTCGTCCAAAAGATCCTGCCGCTAGGCAAATGCCACAGTGGTGCACTGGGTCAAGTACACACAATGCTGAGGGCACTGCCAAACCATAAATAAGACTCCCATAGTCAAGGTGGGATTGAACAAGGGCTTTATAGAGCTGCAGCAGAGTAGAACGATCTGTATCCAAGTTGGTACTTCCACTTAAGCTGATGAAGGTGAGGTAGCCAAGTCAAATGGGCATTGAAAACCAGTCCTAAGAATCAATATGTTTCCACTACAGTGATTGAATCATCATGGAGGTAAAGTTCTGGGTCCAGATGAACGGTACGACACTGACAGAAGTGTATGACACGACTTAGCAGCAGAAAACTGGAAGCCATGGGGGAGAACCCATGACTGCGCCTTGTGGAAGGATCCCTGTAAGTGCCGCTCAGCAACACTAGTACTGGTGGAGCAGTATGAAATGCAGAAGTCATCTGCATACAGGGATGGTGAAATGGAGGGCCCTACAGCTGCTGCTGACAGACCGTTAATGGCCACTAAAAATAGTGATAAACTCAGTACAGAACCCTCCGGGACCCCATTCTCCTGGATATGGGGGGGGGGGGGGGGGGGGGGGGGGGAGAGGGGGAGGGGGAGGGAGATGGGGAGGGGGGGGGGGGGGAGGGAACTACGGGAGGCACCAACTTGGACTGGAAAGTACAGAGCAACAGGAAATTCTGGACCAGGCCTTGGAGACCCCACTTGTATAATGTGGCAAGGATATGATGGCAGAAGCAGCCCTGACATGGAGCCAGTAGGCCACGTGACTCCAGGACCCAACCCAACCGCCAACACACCATACATTCCAGCAGCTTACAAACAATGTTGGTGAGGCTGCTGGGCTGATAGCTATCCACATCTCGTGGGTTTTTGTTGGATTTGGACACCAAAACGATGGTGCTCTCCCGCCATTGCAATGGGAAGATGTCATCGCACAATACCCGGTTGAAGATGATGAGGAGATGGCGCCTGTAGTCAGACGAGAGATGTTTAATCATCTGCCTATGGGTCTGATCCAGCCTAGGAGCTGTGTCGGGGCAATGTGCCGGGGCAATGTGCGAGGTCGCTGAGAAGCTCCCACAATGTAAATGAGGCGTTATAGGGTTCACTGTGGCATCTAGTGAACGAGAGGACTTTCCTTTCCATCCGCCTTTTGTGCATGCGAAAGGCTGGGGGGTAGTTCTTCGATACAAAGGCTCAAGCATAGTGCTCAGCAAAGTGCTCGGCAACGGTGTTTGCATCGGTACATAGCACGCCATTGATGGTAATGCCAGAGACAGCTGTTGGGGTCTGGTACCCAAAAAGACGTCTGATCTTCATCCAGACTTGGGAAGGTGACGTATGGTACCCAATGGTTGACATGTACCTCTCCCATCACTCCTGTTTCCATTGTTTTATAAACTGACATACACAGGCATGCAGCCGCTTCAAGACTACCAGATGCTCTAGGAAAGGGTGTCACTTATGTCACTGTAGACCTCGCTCTGTAATTGTAGAGTTTTCTGACGCTCTGTAATTGCCTCAGCGACTTCCGGTGACCATTAAGGGACTGTCTTTCGCCGGGGGCACCATAAAGAGTGAGGAATCGCGTTTTCTGCCGCAGAAACGATTGTGGTAGTCACCTGCTCAACCATCACATTGATGTTACCATGTGGGGCAGAGTCAACAGTGACATCAGAGGTAAAAGTTTCCCAGTCCGCCGTGTTTAAAGCCCATCTGGGCGGGTGTCCATGGGCCTGATGCCAGGGCAATGACAGGAAGATGAAGAAGTGGTCACTACCACACAGGTCATCATGTGCTCTCCAGTTGATAGATGGAAGAAGTCCTGGGCTGCAAATTGGTGCAATGGCTGAGTAACTACCTTGAACCACACTGAAATGTGTGGCAGTCCCATTATTTAAGAGGCAGAGGTCGAACTGAGACAGTTAAGTTTCGACATCTTTGCCTCGGCCAATAAGCACGGCGTCACTCCACAAGGGGTTATGGGCATTAAAGCAGGTGTAAAGCTTAACAGTTGCCATAGCTCAGCCAGGCAGTGGAAAAACCACAGCGATTCCACTGGAGGATGACATCCTTGTGAGACTGGGAAGGCATGGATCATTCAATGAGGCAGTTTATGCCCCATGGTCACCTACTGCCACCGACTTTTTGCCTGAGCAGTCTATATCCATTGTGTCTGAGGGTCGTGCAAGATCTAGGTCCTCAGCAGATACCAGAATCTCCACCCCCATCCTCAGAAGTAGAACTTGTGGTTAGCGGTGGTGTGGGTGCCACCACAAGTTCCTTGTTCTTAGAGGTCTTCTTTTTCGATTTCTAGTGCAGTTCCTTGGGTTTCCCTGGCTGGTAGGACTTCACTGCATCAGTCTCCATGACTGAGAGTGAGTGTAAAGCCCTACGACCAGCTGCTTTTGGGCTCTTCAGCCACTGGCGGACGTCATCATTCCCACTAGCAGAAAGCTGGGAAGGGAGTGACCCAAGGAACCCCTTCCTACCAAGAGGAGCCGAAAAAGCCTTATACTTCTCTGGCTCAGAAGTGTGGAGTGAAATCCCCGATGGTTGGGGAGGGGGGGGGGGGGGGTGTTGCTGCTCCCAAAGTAGGTGGTGTGTGAGCAACAGAGAGGGAAGTGACCCCCCACCATCAAGGGGGCAGGTGTAGTCTCCTGGTTGTGAGAGGCAACAGGAATTCGAGGAAGTGATGGGGCAAGAACTGTTCTCGTAGCAGCAGCGTATGAGAAGGTCATATCCACAGGATATAGGCACTCAAATTTCCTCTTAGCCTCAGTGTAGGTCAGTCGGTCCAGGGTCTTATATTCCATGATTTTCCTCTCTTTCCGTAAAATCCTGCAGTCTGGCGAACAAGGTGAATGATGCTCTCTGCAGTTGACACAGATGGGAGTTGGGGCGCATGGCGTATTGTGATGCGATGGATGTCCACAATGGCGACATGTGACACTGGAAGTACAGTGGGAAGAAATATGGCTAAACTTCCAGCACTTAAAGGACCACATCGGGGGGGAGGGATATATGGCTTGATGTCACAGTGGTTGACCATCACCATGACCTTCTCGGACAACATGCCACCCTTGAAGGATAACATGAAGGCACTGGTGGCAACCTCATTATCCCTCGGACTCTGATGCATGCACCAGATGAAATGAACACCTCACCACTCTAAATTGGTGTGCAGCTCATTGTCAGATTACAAAAGAAGGGCCCTATGGAATATAATACCCTGGATCATATTTAAGCTTTTATGAGGCATGATGGTAACAAAAACATCCCCCAACTTGCCACAAGTGAGTAATGCCCATGACTGGGCAGCGGATGCTCTTTTTATCAAAACTGACCCAGAGCACATTTTGGACAAGCCCTCCACCTCCACAAACTTGTTCCCCAAATTCTCCACAAAAAATTGAGGTTTCATGGACATGAAAGATTCCCCATCAACTCTCGTACATATGAGGTACTGGGGCGAATAAGCTTCACTGCCATCCTTAGCCTGGTGTTCCTCCCATGGTGTGGCCAGGGAGGGGAACAACTTGGGCTCATATTTCTTAGCACTAAAGTTAGACTTTGCCCGCTTAGAGACTGCTGGCGGTGGACCACCAGCAAGAGATGACGTACTACACTTCATGATGTGTTATCTGCCCTGATGCCACCCACTCTGACCAGGAGCCCTCCCCACGGGTGCCACCCAGCCGCAGAAAAGGCCACCTGGCAGGATTCCGGGAGTCCCAATGCCCCAGTGTGATAGGCATCTACTCCTTGGCATATGTGGGGAGTTAACGGCACAGGCATTAGCAGAGCAATCCCTGTGTTGTCAGGGGGCTACAACTAACAGGTTACATGATAGCCCCACCACAACAGACTCGTTACCATGCTGGATATGAGGTACAAAAGTCCATCATCATCGTCGGCACAGGAAGTGACACTGCATAGTGCATGGTGGAAAACACACCCAAGAATGTGTCCTCGCCAAAGAGATGGAGACTGGGCGGGACTGCAACATGACGATGAGAAAGTGGGCTAAAGACTTCAATGCATGATGGACACGATGCACCATGTAAGGCGCCCTTCCCCAGCTGGCTCACTCTTCGGGAAAATTTTGAAAAATGGGAAGTCAAACCCTACAGGGGACCATCACATAAAGGCCGAAATGTTGACACTCCTTTTAGTCGCCTCTTACGACAGGCAGGAACACCTCAGGCCTATTCTTACCAATGGACCTGCAGGAGGTTCTTGCCAACGAGTGTGACCTACCACTGTTCAGCACTGAAGTGAACAGTCTTTCAGTGTGCAGTGAACAGGTGTGCTTTTCTTTCCTAGTCTTTGCAGTGTGCTACAAACATGTACATCATGTAAAGAGATATGTCTACGTAAATAGGGACTTTCATGAAACCTGTCACTCTCCTGTGTCATTTACAGCACAGCAAGAAATTGATATAAGCATAAATCTTGAATGTTGGAAGTACTTCGAGAACTCAGTTCACCTCTACTTCCAGCTTGTTACTCTCCCCGTGGTCATCATGGTGCTACTCCCTCTGCACTGCACACTCCTCAGGGAACAAGAAAGAGTGAAATGATTTTAGTTATGTATTCTGTGCATAACATATCTCTGACTGACATATTAATCTTGTAGTTATAACCCAAAATGTATTACACAATAAACATTTCACCTCTGTTTCACTGACTGGTGCTCTATACCTGGCTGTGGTCTTAAAGATGTATTTGCATCAAGAAGTTGTATGAGTAAATGTGATATGTGAAAGTAAAATGTCATGGGTGAAAGACATAGTGAAAAAGATCTACATCTGAAAATGCAAGGAGGATCAGTGAGGGGGAGGGGTGTTTTAAATTTTCATGTGGGCTGTCCCTGCATCCAAGTGCAGTGTTGCTCACTTGGTTAGCAATTTATTTGCTTACCAAAAGTAGCACAGTACAGGTGCTAGCATTGGGCTTAATGCCAATGCCTTGTTGTGATTACTATTGGAACCTAACCAAGCTTTCAACAACGCCACAGTTGTCTGTTTCCAGATTGATGATCACTTGCCTCACACAGTGGATTTACTTCTGCTAATGGCCCATCGCATCATACAGTCCACTCAGCAAGATCTCATGCTTTGCTGCACCTTAGTGGAGATCCTCCGTGGCCGACAGCCCCACATGGTGTTGCAGCTGTCCTGTCCTGCACCAGAACCTTAGGTGCATTCACATCCTTCAAAATACATCCAAGGTAACCCTGTCTGGGAGCACATTTTCCATCAGTGGCCTAGATGGGCACTGACAAATGTGCAAGCAACATGCAGTTGGTTAATGATCAACATGGATGTTGGTGGGGTACTGCTCTTCCGCCATAAGAACCAGCTGTGTCCTCAATGGAGTACCAACCCACTGTGACTGCAGTCTGAAGTTGTACATATTACTATGAAGTATAGCAACACATCTCACTTTCCTGTTACTAGACCTATGAAAGATGTGAAAAAAAGAGACTTTTATTAGTAGCAGTTGTAACGAGCATCTACTGTGCCTGAGTTTGTTGAAATTTATATGTGGATACGAAAGCAATGATGGTGCGTAATTTGGACAGGTCAGTGAGGGGTCACTTGTGCTTTGTAGTCATGCTTTGGATGTGCTGTAATCTCCAGAGAAGAAAGGGCCCTGATGACTGTGGTCAAGCACTAAAGAAAAATGAATGTTGTTTTATATAGATTCTATGCCATGCTATTATGAGTCATGTACGAATGGTTTTGGTCAAGCACTGAAGCATCACGTATGAACATGTTGTCTGAAAAGCTTTGTTAATTATCAGTTGTTGAGAGTTGAGAACGTACTGCATATAGAAGAATTATAGAAACTATGTTTTGAGATTCCATAGTGAGTTGTTTAAATGTAGAAGCTCTCTTATAGCTCTCACCCCTCTGCGGTTGGAAGAGAAGTCAGCAGTCAAATACATGGCACCACAAACAGGACCACAATGCGAAGAGAAAACACGACGGTGGCCAGAAAATTTGGAAAAGAAGGTAACTGTTATTACAGGGAGTAAGTAAAGACTTGGCATCCTGCAATATATCAACCACTTACAAATCAACCCACAACAAGAAAAACACCTCAAGTCACCACTGGTATGGAGCCCTCTTGCAACTGCCACTCCAATCCAGGAGCTGGATACCATGGGGGTGCCTCCATTTGATGAGCTGGTGGGCAATGATGATGCTGAGATGCAGCTGTAAGCATGTCAAAACCTCTACTAATGTCTGACAGCAGCTGTCTGGACACTGCCCTTATGGAAGAGCACCAAGCAGCTGATTTCCCATCAATGCTGTTGCTGTCCCTTGCTGCTGGTGCAATGGCTTCTGCATTGCCATTCCATGCAGAGTCATTCTCGTGCCTGTCTGAAGTGCTTCCTGCTATATGCTCCACCAGGCTGGAGACAGCTGATGGTCCAGCCCTGTGAAGGCAAATGCCTCTTTGAACGTGGATGAGTGAATGGAGGTGAACATCATCACTCAACAGTGACCAGAATGCCACTGTGCTGAAATTAGGTCTCCTGGGCGAATCCTGTGGCCTTCCCATCTCAAAAACAGTGCCACCCAATTAGCCCTCCACCCTGCACTGGCACCCCCAAGTAGGGCAGGGATGTGGTAGTGTGGCCACATATGCTGCCCACATGATTGCAGTATTCGTTCTTGGTGCCGCCTGTGAGAAGGCAAACAGGGAGCTGCTGCTTTGCGCATTGGTTGTGGCACCATCAGACAAGTGGTCGCGGCAGCACAATGACTATGTGGCCTTGCTGTCTTCTGCCTTAACCGTGCTCAGTGAAGGTTCCACTGACTAGGACAGTTCCATGATATTGTAAGACGAACATTGCATCTGATTCTGGTGCTCTGTTTACAGCTGTTGTATGTTTGTGTGTTGGTTGTATTCAATAAAATACTGTACATACTACACAGTCCTATTCCACTTGGGTAGAATTCACCCAACCATGGAGCACCTTGCATGACAATTTTGCAGGACCTTACTTGGTAATCATGTGGTTAATTCTTGTTTATTCATTTTCTTATTTACACTATGCTGTCAGGTTGTAGCAGATGACAATGACTACACTACCAGTGCCACAGAGAAAATTTATTCTATCAAAGGTGCCTTCCCCCTCCACCCACCCCTTAGGCACAGATACTGGTGTGCAGTTTACAGCAGCTACCTACCCATGATTTGCATCTGTAGTGGCATCAAACACACCACAAATACTATATGTCATCCTGCCTCCAACAGCCAGGTGCACCTTTAAGATCCCAATGTCAAAGGCTACCAGGACAGCCATATCCAAATTGGCTCTCAACAATTGCCTTATCCATGGCTGCAGATTCACAGTTGCCCCAATGGACACTGATTGACCTTTCACTACTGCTGCCTGCTCAAGTCAAAGAAGGAAGTCTTTTTGTGTACATGCTCCAGTCTGGCTGTGTACCTTTGGGTGGACCTTGGATTGCCTCTGGGGACCTATTTCAGTGCATAAGGCTGTCATTTGGTCCTGGTGACAACTGTGGGTGGGTTGGTCTGCAGGCATTGAATGGGCTTTAGTTGCAGCATCCAATCCAGACATCTCTGCCATGCAATGAGCTACCATAACGATATTTAGCATATAATGGATGATGGACATTTGGTCATTTCATCACCATCATGGCTGCCACTACTGGTTTCCATGGACTTTGACCCAATTTAAGCAGTGGTGGAGTTGCCACTGCTTCCAGCACCTTAACTTGAGAAGCCAGCTTCTGTTTCGTCACCTTCTCTGCCAGACTAGAGCATCAATGCCCTGGAATTCGCAGCCAGCCAGCCAGGACCTCACTTAGCACCATCCTGCTGCCACTACACTGAGGTCCCCCACATCAGCCAGATAGTTTTTGTCAAAAAATTCAAGGGGGGAGCCTCATTACATACATCCGCAGGCAGGCAGGACAGCTTCTCCATCTGGCATGTCATGTGGGCTCATCAGCCAGCTGATGTAAGGCCAAGTGGTCATAAGCCCATTCTCAATTTTGTCCGATTGCTACTATATTCCTCTCCGCAGCTGATTGCATATTGACAAAGAATCTGTTCTATATCAATTGCAATTGGGTGTTTTTTGGACTGATTATGTTTTTTGTTCACAACCACCAAGTCTGTTTGGGATCCGAACATACTGATGTCCATCCCACTTTGGAAGTTCTACTTTTAGCAGATTGTGATAATATTTTGGCAAAATACTTGATTTCAGTCCCACAAGCAAATAGTTCACATTGTCTTAATTCAAGTTGTGTTACTTATAATTTTATTCATTTGTAGACCTGGAAAATTCACAGGATAAGTAATGATGCCTAATCTATTGTGTGTTTCAGTGAAATGTTAATAAGTGACTTTCCTATTGTGTGTTTCAGTGAAATGTTAGTAAGTGACTTTCATGTCCTAAATTGGGGATAACAAAATGATTGGTGTCAGTATTATTTCTTTTGTTGAAAACATTGAATTAAATATAAAAATGATATTACTGTAAGAAGTTTCGACAGAAAGTTGCAGGGGGTGATGTGAAGGGCACCTAGAATTTAGTATTAGTATCAGTACTTTTATTCTGAAGCATATGTACAATGCCATTAGTGAAACATGATTATTATGCTGGTGACACATCTAAATAGCGATTAGCAAATCAACAAAAGCAATGGAAAAAAGATCTTGTCAGGACATTACATTGGCTGAAAAGCAATTAAAAATAACTATCAAAAAATTTAAAACAAACACAACTGAAAACACATTTTTTTTATTATTATTTACATTGGGACGCAGATTTAGAAGTTCTCTCTCACAAATTTCTGGGATTTTAAGTGGGTGAATTCATGAGATGAAAATATCAAATAGCCAAAATCTGCTCAAACACAAGTATAAACATTTAACAAAGCAAATATTTCACGATGAGAGGTCATATCTTACTTTATCGGGTGGTGTAAGAGAAATGCATATCCAGAAATTTTTGAACTTACAAAAGAGCAGTCAGGTTGTTATGTAGCAAATTATTACAAGTTGTCAGCTTGCATTGAAAGCACAGCTTGCCATGGAAATGGGAGGAGAGCAGATTTTGATTCTCATGTTGGCTACTAGGCCCAGCAAGCGATGTACTTGCTTAAGCTGCATGCGATACAAGTGCTCTCTATGAATCTGAAGAAGTACTATTAAATATTAATTGGTATTTTTCACACTTAGTATGAATTCTATGGATAGCACAACCATTATGTTAAAATTGCAAATCAAAAACCTCAGTACTTTCGGAGATATAAATATATACCTATAACATGTAATAACTCTAGCATTGAGAAACACAGTTAGGGGTTGTAATTTATTCATCTTTAGTATCAACTGAAACTATAATCAAGAGGACAGGATCATATAATCTAATTTTGTGGAATTTTCTTTAGTTTGATTACCATAGGTTTCTGACATAGTTAAGAGTACAATGGGAAATTATTATTTCATCATGTTTTAAAACTAATGTAAACGAATGTGTGAGAAAGTTGTTGTGCAATAGGGGACTTTTTGATGTCTGAGTGAGCTGGATTTTGTAAAAAGTCAGTCTTTTTTTTTTGGGGGGGGGGGGGGGGGAAGGTATCGTGTTTGTTTTCAGTAAATTTTATTTAGTTTAAACTATGCTGATTGAATTTGTATCAAAGTGAAGAAATTTTCTTGTTTGATTGGTTCTCACATCATTGACAAAGAGCAACTACAGTTTTCAGTATTTTGTCAAATTTTGAGCCTTGGAGTTATTTATTTAAGAAAAGGCATTCCTGTGCAAAGATTTCATCTCATCCATAAACTCCACATCACGCTTTGTGCAGATAATGAGACATTATGTTGAGCACTTCTTTATAGGAAGCCTACTGAATGACTGAATGTGTTAAAATAGTCATGGGTCAGTGATTGTTCAGGATGTTAAAAATATTGGGTCAGACTAAGTATCTTCTGGCTGCTTTCAGGTGGGAACTTGTTACAGAGACAGTCAGTAACATTGCATAAAAGATGTCGAGATGTTAAATATGGACCTGATAGCCATTTGCCTTGTTCTAAAGACAATACCCCAACTAAATCGAAATTTTTTGACATTTTTTCAAATGACTCGTGCAAGAATCCCGAAAGCTCGATAGTGTAACTAACTTTCAGATGCTACCCATGAACTGCAATTATGTGGCCTTTGTGTGGTAGGTATTTAATCAAATTTTTGTCAATGCTGCTTTTGTCAGCTAAACCAGTATCTGCCACCGCAAAGTGAAGGGGCAGATAACTAAAAGCCTATCCAGGTAGGTGGACAGATCATTTATAGGATTGTCAGTGCGCAAGTCACTCCACTGCAAGGTGCATACAGGAACATCCACCCAGAAAGTTTGCTAACATATTTTTACATATAAATTAATAGTAACCAAGGATCAAATGGAATTAAAACTGAAATTCAGAATATTCAATCAAACAATAAAAAAATATAGGCTGTAATAGTCCAAAAGCACCTTCAAATTTCAACCTATCACAAATTCGTAAGATTAAGAGTGAAAATAAATGCAAAGCTAAAAAGAAAGAGCCTCATCAAGTACGACATCAAGTATATAACTGGGAAGTAACCACAGACAAAAAAAGTAAAATTTCTGGCTCTTGGAAAATTAAAGTTATGTAGACACACAGGTGAAAGGAGCAATTATTTAAAAAGGTACTAATGTAATTAAATAAAAAAGTTGCAAATAGGAAAAAATAAGGAAAAATCTCAAGTTGAACTGCACAATTATTAAGCAGAAGCTGTGAGTTTCAAACAAATCATAATTATAACATGACAAGACATAATGAATATATACCAGTACTCAAAATACCTTTGAAAGGATGTGAGAAGATAGAATGAAAATGTAAACTGAACAACCAAAAACAATAAAAATATGAAGAAAACAAAACTGAAACTTATATTGAATAGACACTACATTTTATGAGTTAAGATGACATGGAAACTAACAAAACACAGAAAATTGTACAAACATTGCATAATTACATTAAATGTTCATGAAGTTCAAGTGAATACAATTTATATTGTTATACAGATGAATAACCATATCAATTAATCAGACAAGTTATAAATAAAGATAGTTATCAATGGAAATAATTACTTCCCAGAAGCAATACTGAATAAGACGTATAGATCCACTTGAGTTATGAGTGAGTGAGCAAGGGAGTGAATGAGTGAACAGAGGAAAGGTTCCTGGACACAATTGTGTTTCAATAGTTATTGTAACAGCTGGACAAAAGTTATACAAAAATAACTTACAAAATTATTATTAAGAGAATGTTTACAAAATAAGATCATTCTCAAAACTGGAGCAATGCTGTAGTAGTTCTTCTTCTTCTTCACAAAGAAGGAGACAGGCAAACTAATAAGAAGAACTATAGTTACCACCAACTTCCTTTCTGTTCAAAAATGGTTCAAATGGCTCTGAGCACTATGGGACTTAACATCTGAGGTCATCAGTCCCCTAGACTTAGAACTATTTAAACCTAACTAACCTAAGGACATCACACTCATCCATGCCTGAGGCAGGATTCGAACCTGCGACCGCAGCAGCAGCGCGGCTCCGGACTGAAGCGCCTAGAACCACTTGGCCACAGCGGCCAGCCTTCCTTTCTGTAATGTGTATGATATTCATTAAAATTATCACTAGTTGCATAGCAAAAAGATTACATTTGGTCAGTTCAAGGGACAATTTGGTTCTAGATGTGGTTGTAGAACAAAGCACTGTTCATAAGTTGTGAACAAAAATATAGAGTGGAGCAATGAATATAAATTACTAGAGTTTGAATTGGTTTCCACAAAAAATTTGCAGACATCCTCTTACAATCAAGGCATTGATTTAACTTTTATTAAAATACTACAGAGCATTTATTACAATACTGTAACTTCCACTGGACTTCATCTGTATAGTGCTAAATTCAAATCCGAAAGTGAAGTCAGATAAGTGGATTCTATAAAATAAAAGCTGGTGTATAAGTAGTTTCCAGGTATTTAAAATGGAAAGATGAAGAAGAAATGTGTTTTAATGGAACACATCTCAACAACCTTCATTTACCTAATGACATTGTACACTTTACCTCCAGTGATGACAGTCTTCAAAAACAATTGGAAGAACTTAAGGCAGTGAGTTGCAAAGTAGGCTTGATAATTACAGTAACAATGCAATAATGTATAACAAGCACAGTGAACAGAAAAGAGAACAGATTAACAATGAAGGCAAAGTACAAGTTGATGAGTCCTTGTAATAAGCACAGTTGATGACAATGACTGGATGAAGGAAGAAATAACTAGACTATTAAAAATGGATACGAAGCACTTTTGGTTAATTAAGTAGGTTTCCTCAACAAATGTAAATTTATAATCAGTGTATATTATGTAGGTTTTGACTTATGGTATAGAGAGATGGACTTTTAAGCACCTTTAAAGAACTGAGCAATTGAGACGTTCAATTTGGGAACACTGTCTGCTGCTGCTGTGTGTGTGTGTGTGTGTGTGTGTGTGTGTGTGTGTGTGTGTGTGTGTGTGTTGAGAGAGAGAGAGAACAGAAGATTTACTTGTTTTTCTCCATGCATACGGAGACTCATTACAAATAATGCAGCAAAAAATAGAGTCCAGCTCACAACATAAACAAGGATGAAGCTCTCCGAATTAAAGCTTGAATGATGGTGTCGAAGACATGACTACACACTGTCTGCATACAATCATGTAGTGAAGAGGCTCTAAGTGCTAGTAGGCATCTGGCTGCCGCTGGCCATTCTGCATTGCAGTGGCAGAGGATGCTCATGGCACGAAGCCACTGGAGGTGTGGCTCAGCAGGCATGCTCCATTGGTTCCACCAAATTCTGCAAGACAGCTATTGGCATTTAAAGGCAACTTGCAATTCCGTTGCCAACTTGGATGCCCCTACAGCAGTATCAATACAAAAAAACAACCAACAAGAGAATGACCTAATAAAAGGTGTGAAGTGGAGGAGCCATACAAATAAATGCATGTAAAGAGGTATGGTTTGGTTTAGATACATTGATGACACCTTTGAGATATGGACTCATGGTGAGGCTGACCTGTTAAAAATCCCAGGAAACTCTAAATGCATTCTTCCAATTAAATTTCACATGGTCCTGTTCCAAATCCCATGCCTCTTTCCTTGATGTTGGCCTCATCCTCACCAGCAGCCAGCTGCACACTTCTGTTCACAATGAACCCACAACAAACAACAGTACTTCCAGCTGCCATCCTTTCCACATCAAATGTTCCCTCCCATATAACCTTGGAATTCAACGCAAACATATTTGTTCAGATGCAGACTCTTTACAGCAGAACACCCCCATTCTAACCTTAGCCTTCATTGGACGTAATTACCACACCAGCCTACTTCAAAAGCAATTTCCCAGGGCATCACATCCAATCCTGATACTGCCGATCCTTCCAAAAAAAACTTCGGAGCACACCACGTGTCACTCAGTATTATGCTGGTCTTGAATGCTTCGATCAGTTACTTTATCAAGGGCATGACTTTGTAAAATACTGCCCTGAAATGAGATCCATTAGCCCACCACACCTAGAATAGCTTTTTGTTGCCCTGCCAATCTCTGCAATATGTTTGTAAGAACTTACACTCCTTCTGCACCCATCTCTCTAACCTATGAATAGCTTTTTGTTGCCCTGCCAATCTCTGCACCCATCTCTCTAACCTATGTTTCCTTCCCCTGTGACCATCCCCACTACAGGACTTGCCCTATGCACCCTCCTACCACCACCTGCACCAGCTCAAGTCACAGAAAGCTGATATCAAAATTTAAAAAGCAACAGAAGAAAAATATAAAAACAAAAATTATTTACAACAGAATGTACAGTAAGTAATATGTTACAGGGCCAGATCTACATTTCTACAAGGAACTCCTTTACAGTCTAAGAGGAGTGTGCTACAATTGAAGCCTTTCAACGTATCATCTGTAAGTCTGGGGTATATTACTCAAAATTTTTAGCTTTGGTAGAAACTACCCAGCCATGGCATGTACACAAAGCTATATAACATAAGAAGCTCATGCTACACACACACACACACACACACACACACACACACACACACACACACACACACACACCCAAGCAGTCTTCAGAGATCCTCTGCCACAAGAAGAGGATGCTCTTTGGACTGCGCACAGAGAGAATACTGCGACCAGAGTCTTGGTCCAAGACAGTTGCATATATCTCTGTTGGCTAATAAAGCTTATGTAAATGTATCCACTGCATTCATTATTTATGGTAGCCATAAATACTGGCCTGTGCTATGATCTACCTACAGACTTTTAGACCAGTCTGGACTCAGCCAGCTGAACCTAAAAGCAGTATTTAGAAAATGTGTAAGAAATTAAAAAAAAAACATACTGCACTTTTCTATTAGGAATGTACTACATAAGAAATCTGAGTATGATCACATGAGGTAATCAAAATTGCTCTTTTCTTACCCACTACTTGATGCTGCAGGAGGCGGATTCAGCTTTAGCTGGCAGAAACCAGGATGTGGGCTAGCACAGACCTGGAAATAATGTGAATAACTTGTAAATATACATTTTTTGGTGTTGTTGGTAAAGATATAAGTTCACTCTTTAGAGAATAACCTGTTGTGTGATATTTACTGGTTGAGATCACAGTTCTCTCACAGTCCAGATAAAAACACAAATAGTAGGCTACATTAGCATATTTTCTAAGACAACACATTCATTTCTTTCTCAGTCTCAAAGTCAAAATTGGGTGTTCTTTACTATACAGATTTCATTAAACTTTTTGTAAGTATCAAGTACAAGTTTTTCACCTACTTAGTGATCTGCAGCAGTCTGAGTCCTATGTTAAAGGAAGATCCTAGGTGGAATGCAAATAATGAAAAGATTAATGGTAACAATTCCCTGTAATTTTTGACTTTGAGCAGTCAATAGACGTGCGTGCATGACCCTCCCCCCACACACAGACTGGATGGCTACATCCTGCGTACTGACTACAGTGTTCTGGCATTGCTGAACCGGTAAAATGTAGTCCCCCAGCACAATGCTTCTAAGCAGATGTAGGGATGAAAATGTTTTCACTAATTTACCACTAGTTTCCATCAAAACTACAGATGTAATAGATATATTTCTGTTAAGTTGTAAACATTTTGTATTAACTGTTGGGCCTATCAAATTCAACATCTAAATTACTTAATAAACAAAAGAAACATACAAAGTTATCCTGTGTAAGCTACAATACAAGCTCATGTGTTGGTCTTCCATACAGCTTAAGTTAAACAATGGGATGATTTCTTTCCTATTCTTTTCCAATCAGTTCATTCCACATCCTGCAGGTTCTTGTAGCTAGAATCTACAAAACTCAATTAATTAAATGGCTGTACTCTAAAAGATAAATTAAAAAACTATCCATGTTAATCTCTTTTTATTTTCCCCCATGATGCATTTCAAGTGCTTATCCTGTCATCTTCAGGCAGATCAGTTGATTACATTACATTTTTTGTTTGCTGCATGTAGTGAGTTGTGTGTTTTCAGTTTCATTTCACTACAACAAAGATACTAGAATCACAAATTTTAAACAATAATAAAGCTACTGTAATATTTCCCAGATGGAAGAAGGCTGAGGTTCACTGTAAGTATACCCTTCATATTTTAGATGTCATAAACATGCCACAGATTGTACAGATGCAGAAATACAGTGCCTTGTAAGTCAAAGAGCATTCATAACTAGCTTATATTGTGGATCAAAGATACAGATAATAAATACAAGGTGCATTCAAGTTCTAAGGCCTCCGATTTTTTTTCTCCGGACTGGAAAGAGATAGAAACATGCGCATTGTTTTAAAATGAGGCCGCGTTCATTGTCAATACGTCCCAGAGATGGCAGCACCGTACGGCAGGTGGAATTTTACCGCCAGCGGCGAGAATGAGAACTGTTTTAAATACTTGAAATGGTGACGTTTTCCTTACTTGAACAGCGTGCAATCATTCGTTTTCTGAATTTGCGTGGTGTGAAACCAATTGAAATTCATCGACAGTTGAAGGAGACATGTGGTGATGGAGTTATGGATGTGTCGAAAGTGCGTTCATGGGTGTGACAGTTTAATGAAGGCAGAACATCGTGTGACAACAAACCGAAACAACCTCGGGCTCGCACAAGCCGGTCTGACGACATGATCGAGAAAGTGGAGAGAATTGTTTTGGGGGATCGCCGAATGACTGTTGAACAGATCGCCTCCAGAGTTGGCATTTCTGTGGGTTCTGTGCACACAATCCTGCATGACGACCTGAAAATGCGAAAAGTGTCATCCAGGTGGGTGCCACGAATGCTGACGGACGACCACATGGCTGCTCGTGTGGCATGTTGCCAAGCAATGTTGATGCGCAACGACAGCATGAATGGAACTTTCTTTTCATCGGTTGTGACAATGCATGAGACGTGGATGCCATTTTACAATCCAGAAACAAAGCGCCAGTCAACTCAATGGAAGCACATAGATTCACCGCCACCAAAAAAATTTCGGGTAACCGCCAGCGCTGAAAAAATGATGGTGTCCATGTTCTGGGACAGCGAGGGCGTAATCCTTACCCATTGCGTTCCAAAGGGCACTACGGTAACAGGTGCATCCTACAAAAATGTTTTGAAGAACAAATTCCTTCCTGCACTGCAACAAAAACGTCCGGGAAGGGCTGTGCGTGTGCTGTTTCACCAAGACAACGCACCCGCACATCGAGCTAACGTTACGCAACAGTTTCTTCGTGATAACAACTTTGAAGTGATTCCTCATGCTCCCTACTCACCTGACCTGGCTCCTAGTGACTTTTGGCTTTTTCCAACAATGAAAGACACTCTCCATAGCCGCACATTCACCGGCCATGCTGCTATTGCCTCAGCGATTTTCCAGTGGTCAAAACAGACTCCTAAAGAAGCCTTCGCCGCTGCCATGGAATCATGGCATCAGCGTTGTGAAAAATGTGTACGTCTGCAGGGTGATTACGTTGAGAAGTAACACCAGTTTCATCAATTTCAGGTGAGTAGTTAATTAGAAAAAAAATCTGAGGTCTTAGAACTTGAATGCACCTTGTATGTAAGTGTAACTTTTGGCGACATCTAGTATTTCACCGCAAAGTAGCAACCAAAGAAGTGAGAGCAGTATATCATAGCATCAAGGAACTTGTATATTTGATGAATAGTTGTTCTTGTTGTTGTTCTTTATTCCTTGGTTATTTAGTTGTTGCTATTGTGATAAATAAAGTAGAATACTAGATCATCTTGTATCTGGTTATTCTGGCTTATTGTAATTGTAAATCGTGACCCTGACATGATTCATCATAAATGAAGACTTTTTTCCAAGAGAATGATCATTGCAACTGTGCAAACAACCACAACAGAAGCCAAAGGAACAACCCACAGCCTAAACTACCTCACAACTCACAGACACTGACTTCATTCATCAAAAGGCACTGTGATAGAAAAAACAGAAGGTGTCCTATTGCAAAGTTACTACATCGCATTAAAGGAAGCACTTTCGCAATGATATACCTTGTCGCTGAACTCTGACTACAGTGGGCCTTTAATGACGAACTTACAGGAAACCAATCTCCATCTCTCCGTCTGAAGTGATGCAAGCCTTATGCACTTTGGCAGCACCAGATCTGTTGCCTGAACAATCAATATGGATGCTTTGGCTGCGCACATTGCCTGTAGACATTCACAGAGCAATAGTCACATATCAAGGTTTGTCATTTTGAGAGCTACTGGAGAAGGCAGATGCCATAGTGAATAGCTTGGCAGAAGTTTCCCTGTGCTCCACCATCAGAAACAAGTTTATTAATGATAAAGGAAGAGGCATGAAAGTCACAGAAGCCATCAATGAGTCATGCAGACACTGTATGGAGGAGCCGATGCAAGAACATAGGATAAAACAGTTAAGAGGGGAAAAAAAGCATTCTTGAATCTAAAGTTATTGGAACAGCAGTGCAAAGTGTTATTCCTTTATGAGCCTCCTCTCAAGAAGCAGGCTGCACACAAGAAAGATGGCCGACATACATCTGAGCTAGATATGGATCAGTTGTGCTGGTATCACAGATGTTTCGGGGGAAGCCACACATCGCAGGTATCAAAGGTGCCATGGACAGACATTACCAGACACTGATGTCCACCACAATCAGCTTGTGTGTCCACAGAAGAAAGTGCAAAGACAGCTGGTAAACACTGTGCTCATAGCAGGACACAAGTGGCAGAGATTATTTGTACCAGGCCGTATCTCCAGCAAGAATTCTTTTGAGGATTCTGGTTCTGCAGTGAGCATCTATCTGAGATGGCTAAACATCAGTTCTATCATGCCAGTGTAACATAGACATACAGCAGCAAAGGAGTTGGCCATCAAAACCTGCAGAAAACAGAGACAGACATTGGACTTTGGTCTTTCATTCGAGCCTATGTGAACATTCATAGTTGAAAATGTCCCTCACCCCATGCTTGGTGCCAATTTCTTGTCACATTTTGACCAGTTGACAGATCTAGCCAACAGTTAATTACATTGAATAACCATTCCAATCCAACAAACATGCCATCAGTGCTGGCAAATGTAGTGCCCACTCAAAAAAGGTAAAAGCCATTCATCCGCACTACACAATAGGTTGTCTGACTGACTGAAGGCTTTTTAGTCGTTGGAAATTGATACTAGAGAATATGAGGATGAGAACATGAGCCAGATAATAGAAGAGCTCCCATTGCTCATCCACAAATTCACTACCAAGAGGAGATGTAAACACAATGCGAGGTACCACATCCACGTGACACTGGCCCAGCCTGTTGCAGCTTGTCTGAGGAGACTTCCACCAGACAAAATCTTGGTAGCACAGCTTGGGTTTGAAGAGCTCCTGAAAGCAGGTATTACAGACAGATCATACTGTCCACAGGTTATCTCCCTCAAACACGGTGAGAAAGAAAGATGGATCATGGCGATTATGTGAAGACTATAGAGCACTCAATACTCTGACAATACCAAACCATTACAAAGTGCCAAACATAACATACTTTAACAGGACTGTTGCCCAAGCTAAACTGTTTAGTGTAGCTTATTGTGCAAAGGCGTATTTGCAAATTCCGGAAACAGCAAGGGTTACACCAAAAACAACTTTCAGGCTTTTTGAGTACAAATTTATGCCCTTTGGGTTGAAGAGTGCTGCAAAGACATGGCAGTGCTACATGCACGAGATATTATAAACAGTTGAAGAACTCGTATCCCATTTGTGGAAGTTTTATCTCTGTCTGCAACAATTCAGTATAATAATTAATCCTGAAAAGTGTTTATTCAGAAAATGAGAATGCACTTCTTTGGGTATGTCTTCTCTTTGGACAGGCTGGCACTATTAAAGGGACAGGTTGAGGCAGTACAAAATACACCCATAACAACAACATACAAGGAATTATGTAGATTTTTTAGGTTTGATAAACTGCTGTCAACACCTTTCAGGGCTTGTGAGGCAGCAGGAACCACTCACAGTGTTATTCATGGGCTAAGAAACATTGGGCAAAGAAACACTGAGCTACCAAAATGTACCTCCGACTCTGACAAGAGAAGCTGCATTTCTCACAATAAGCATTGTTTGGTGCAAGCGGCAAAATTGGCTCATCCCCAAATTAATGCTCCATTGGCCATCATTGTGGATGCTAAACTAAATGCCACAAGAACAGTGTCATAACAAAATTGGATGGCAGATGGCAACTGCTCATTCTTTATTCACATAGTCTCATGCCGCCACGAAGGAAATGGAGCACCTTTGACTGAGAGTTGCTGGTAATCTTTGCAGCTGCTATGAACACTTTTGGTCATTGGTACAGGCCGGACATTTCAGGATTCCTACAGATCAAAAACCACTAATGTCATGTTAGTGGTTTGTGTTTACATATAGCGTGCAGTTGCAGTTGTAGTGGTTCTTAAATTCTGACAAAGTTGTTTGTGCATTGTTATAAAGTTATTAATTCTAGTATTTTACAATGGTGTCTTATGCTGTTTGTGGTGAAATAATGGTTTAATTAACTTTTGGAAACATTCACTCAATGTGTTTTTTAGAGTTTTCTGTGTGTTGAAGTCGTTTAGTAAATTTCGTGTGGTAGTTTTCAGCTGGCATTTCTTATTGCTTCGCGTGACATATTTCAGCAAAATTTTCATTCATTGTTTTAACTTTGTTGAGTTTTCCAGTTCAGCTTGAATTTTTGGTTTTAGCTAATAAATTCTGTGAAGTTTGTTAGTATTGGTATTAGTAGTTTAGTAGTGTTAATAATAGCTCTTGCTTTCTTCGCAGAAAGAGAATTTCGAGACCACTATTATTAGTGCTATAAATAGTTCTACTGGTGTAATTGAACTTCAGTAACATAGCTGTTTAGTATTTTTTCAGTAACTGTAACATTTTACCATGAGTGAGAAGTGTGGGCTTTGTCATAGGTTTGCGAGTAGTTGGTTACGGTATGGGGTTTCTTCAAAGTATTTTCATTGGGGGGAATGCAGTTGGGAAGCCAGTAGGCATTCTAGTGAGATCCTCTCCTGGGAATGCAAAATCCGTAGTAGAAATACCGTATTTACTCAAATCTAAGCCACACTTTTTTTCCGGTTTGTGTAATCCAAAAAACCGCCTGCAGCTTAGAATCGAGTGCAAAGTAAGTGGAAGTTCTGAAAAATGTTGGTAGGTGCCATTACAACTAACTTCTGCCATCGAATATACGTAGCGCTACACAGGCATGCTTTGCAGGCACAAAGATAAATACTGGGACCAAAACCTCTGCGTCAGTAAATAAATTTATAAAAAAGGTGGAAGACAAGCTTTTTTCTCCGCCCCGAGTTTCGACCACTGTATTTTCATACATTATCCAATGAAGTAAATACAAATTCCGTATTGTTCATCTTCGAATGTACTTCACTGTACTGTGAAAATCCATCTGGCAAGACTGTTTGAGATGTTTGTCAGTATGGCCAATTCTACGTTCTGAATTTTTTGCTACCTGTGAGAAGAGATGGTTCCTAACAGGAACTTTTATGAATTGTGAGTCACATGCAAGTATTCTTTTCACCATAAGAATAATACAAATATTAACATTTTGCCATGTATTCTTTCGTGTTTGCTGCTATCTCATTTAAATCCTGTCTCCCTAATAAACTGCGAAACTAGAGTGAGACAACAGCAAACGCGGAAAAATATACATATCATGTCATGTTTATATTCGTGTTATTCTTATGCCTTATAGTGATACAGTCAGAAATGAAGCACAGCAATTGACTAGATTTTTAAATCTAAGATGACTAATTTCTGTGCAGAATGTAATGTACTAAAGAGGCATGTGAAAGATTTTCAAACGGAGAAAAATTTTCGCTAAACTCTCGTCCAGAACATCTTCTATCATATGCACTCTATTATTTAGTTCTTGTTGATCATTATCAAAGAAAGCAGCAGGGTAAGTAACAACAAATAGCAGTCTCTTGCCATTGCTTCACTAAAGAGACGATTCTTCTCTCTTTTTTTTTTTTTTTTTTTTTTTTTTAATTGTAAGAGGTGGTAGCGTGCACAAAAGCAAGCTATGCCGCGAGCAGCGACAGGCCGTAAACACTCATTATCAGAATGTGACAAACAATGCATGACACAGTACATTAATGCATTTTTAGCTTAGAGTGACGTAAACACCTATAACAAGGAGAATGGCACTTACCAGATCAAAGAAAAATAAGCAATCCACTCAAACCAGACAAAGCATGTGAAAAAGTAAGGGTACCCATATAAATATGGACGGAGCACCTGACGCATATCAATGGCTACCTGGTAAAGCTTAACTGCTAAGATTACGTCTCAAATCAAACTACTGTCGCTGTATCATCATTCATTCAACCTAAATTGTGTCTCATATTGCAATGGACCAACTTTGTTTCGATTTGGAGGTGCGGCCCAAAACTTTTCCCTCCCCTTGAATGTCGAGTCTCAAATTTCAGGTGCGGGCTTAGATTCGGAAAATTTTTTTTCCTTGATTTCGAGTCTCATTTTTCAGGTGCAGCTTAGATTCGAGTAAATACGGTAAGTTGATAGAGGAGCAGAAGCATAAGATCTGTGCCCTTCAGGTGCAGTTACAATACGTAAAGGAGGAACTAGATAGGCTGAGGAGGGTGAAGGGTGCTGGGGAATGGGAACTCTCAGTTGGCAAGAAGACAGCTAGGAGGAGGAGGAGGTATTCAGACAGCTTTGCATATATGCAGTAGATTTGATGAACTGTCGGAGTTGAGTGGAGAGGAGCCTCTTGTAGCTGTAGGTGTAGAAAACATGCAACAGTCCTCAGCAGTTATCAGGCCTAAGTCTAACACAAAGAAGAAGGTTCTGCTGCTAGGTATTTCGCACAATAGAGGTGTGGGGCAGCAGTTGCAGGAAATGCTGGGGATTGAGTATCTGGTCACCAGCACTGTGAAGCCTAGTGCAGGGTTGGCTCAGGTGATGGACAGCATAGGGGGAGTTATGTAGGAATTTTACGAAAAAGGATCATGTAGTGTTTGTGGGTGGAGAAGGGAAGAGTCTTGATAGGGACAGGGAATATGATGAAGGTGGTGACCTGGTAAAGACAGCTACTCAGACTGGTGGCACTAATGAGCAATTCCTGCAACTGCTTCAGCACCATGATCAGCCTCATCTTAATGTGTCTGTTAGGTGTGTTAATGTGGGGCTGGAGAGGATGCTGATGGCAGAGGGCATGGGTCACATTTCAGTGGTTCCAGCTGAGTCTATCAGTACATCAGGTTTCACTAGGCATGGCCTGCACCTCAATAGGTATGGGAAGGGGAGACTGGCCAAGCTTATAGGTGACAGTGCAGTGGGTGGGGGTGGGATCACTCATGGAAAACTCCCTGTAGTAGTTGGTGCTAGAGCAACACCTTTTCTCGACTGAAGTCAGCTGATAGGTTACCTGATTAAAGGAAGTATAACTATGGAATCACATTCATAGGAGGTCAGGTATCCAAGTAGAGAAGGAATTAGCATATTTCATCAAAATATAAGAGTTATTAGAGATAAAGTTAGTGATCTGCTTATAGATATTGACTCTGACACTATTGGTATATCAGAGCACTACTTACATAATCTGACAATTCAGAGGCTTTCTTTACAAGGATACAAATTAGCTGGCTGTTTTTCAAGGAGTTCCTTGCGAAATGGGTAAGTGGCCATGTACATAAAAAACAGCATTCCGTTTGCGTTCATAGACATATCACGGCACTGCACTGAACAGATATTAGAATGTTGTGCAGGGGCAGTTGAATTTAGTGAAACTAAACTTCCAGTTGTTGTTGTTTATAGGTCCCCTAATTCTGACTTCAGAGTATTTCTGCTCAAGCTAGAGAGGGTTCTTGGTTCACATTATAGCAAGTACCAGAAATTAGTTACAAGTAGTGACTTCAGTATTAATTTTGTATATGACTGTGCAAGAAAAAGAATGTTGGTAGATCTCTTAAACTCACATGATCTGATGCAGACTGTGTTTTTTCCAACTAGGATGTAGGGGGACAGTAGCACAACGACAGACAATATTTTTATTCATTCTTCATTACTAGATAGGCATTCTGTTAGTAAAAGGAAAGACCACAGCAGAAATTTTAACACTAAAAGGCCTTTGTACTCAAATGTTATGTATAATTACAAACTATGTAGGAAAGCTAATCCAATGGCAATAGAGAGTTTTTTAAACCTCGTTAAGGAACAAGAGTGGAGGATGTTTATACTGCCGATAACACGGATGACAAATATAATGCTTTCCTTAACACATTTCTCATGCTCTTTGAGAGTTGCTTTCTATTAGAACATTTTAACAGTGTACTAGCAGTAAAAGACAGCCTGGGTTTCTGACTAGTGGGATAAGGATATCATGCGGAACAAAGTGGGAATTATATCAAAATTTAGAAGTGGTCCCAATCAAGCTACAGTAGCCCATTACAAGCAGTATTGAAAGGTGCTTAAAAATGTTATTAGGAAGGCAAAGAGTATGTGGTGCACAAATAGAACAGCTAATTCATAGGATAAAATTAAAACCAAGGTGGTGGTGGTTAGTGTTTAACGTCCCGTCGACAACGAGGTCATTAGAGACGGAGCGCAAGCTCGGGTTAGGGAAGGATTGGGAAGAAAATCGGCCGTGCCCTTTCAAGGGACCCATCCCGGCATTTGCCTGAAACGATTTAGGGAAATCACGGAAAACCTAAATCAGGATGGCCGGAGACGGGATTGAACCGTCGTCCTCCCGAATGCGAGTCCAGTGTGCTAACCACTGCGCCACCTCGCTCGGTATTAAAACCAAGGAAGTGTCTGGTCAGCAGCACAAGGTCGACAATATAAAGTCAGTTCATAGTAAAAATATTTCTGTTACCGACAAGTGAGATATATGTACTGTATTTAACAATCATTTTCTGAGCATTGCTGGTGAGTTAAATAAAAACTTAATTTCTATAGGGAATCATATAACTCTCTTGGAAAATGTCTTTCCAAAACTGATGTCTGAAATACTCCTCCGTCATACTGACAAGGGGGAGATTGAGTCAATAATTAAATCACTCAAGACTAAGGACTCCCATGGACACGATGGGGTGCCGTAGAGATGGGCAAAACTGTTCTTTTCAGAGATCGGATCAGAACTGTTCACTCCCTGAAATGAACTAGCTCTTTTTCATGACTCACCACTCATTCACAATAGAAAATAAATGGAAGGCACACTGCCCTTTAAACTTGGTTTATTCCAGTACTATACCTGTATTTTGATCTTATTTGATCCTATTTTGAAGTAACACAGATAATGAGTAAGAATTTTGTATTGTTTATTGAAATTTTCACGATATGACAAATTTTTTGATTATTGATTTATTTTGCACTATCGTGGTTTTTTGGGTGATCGGAAAATGTTGTAACTTGAGATTTACATTAACAATATATTTGGCTATAATGTACTAAAATTTCATTAACCTCGTACAAATACATCACAAGCCATATATTTTTAAAGTGAACGTTTCCTTCCGAAGATGCCTAAAATCGCAAAATCCGTACCAGAATAAGAAAAATATATATATAAATTTGACTGTAAGACTAAAGTGTTGCATATAGCCTTACGCAGAATAAAACAAGGAAAATATTGGTGTATCACATTTTGCGATACGTTTATCGGTTCACTCTTAATTAAAGCGTAAATTCGAGTGTCCATAATGAAAATCCTATAGTAAGAGGAGCCATCAGGAACCTAATCTGATCAGTTTAAACAAATAAAAATAAAATAAAAACAAATGATGTATACATAACATAATAATGTAATATACATAGCGGTATTACTACGAAGAACAATATCCAGTAGAGACGAACTCCGATGCAGAGGCGCTGAGTCAAGCACGTCGAGCCGCGAGCTGTATTACTATGTGAGCTAAGACTGCAGAGACCAGAGTGACACCTGAGTTGCTTTGCTAAATGCTCTGGCTAGAGTCGAGAACGGTGGGATGAGCGTTGAGCGGACGAGTTCCGAGGGTGGGGGGAGTGGTGAACGGCCACCAGTCACCCGCTCCGAGACAAATCGTCCGTTCTCTTGCGAGCAGGTTGTTGCAAGTAGTTCTTATGTTCTCCGCTGGAGGCTCTCTGTCCTGTTGCTCACATCAACTGCCCAGACGGCAGGACGTGCAACTGAAACTATCGCCGACGGAGTGCGACGCTAAGTTAAGCTGCGCCAGACACTGCACGCGGCAGAGGAAGCACAGAGAAGGCATGGCATATGTGAAACACAAAATCCAATGGGGCACTGCACAATGCAGGCAGCCAAGGTAGAAGCAGGGCAGAGGCTGGCGCTGGCTGTGTTGTCTGGCGTGCAGTGTGCTCTGACCAGTAGAGGCCCCGCTGATATGCTCCGTCTGTCTCTCTCTCTCTCTCTCTCTCTCTCTCTCTCTCTCTCTCTCTCTCCGCTGTGGGAAACGTTTGGAGCTACTGTTCTTTTTTTCTGAATCACTGATTGTTCACTCCTTAGAAAGATTCAACTCTATGAATCAGTTCAGGAGTGACTCCCCATCTCTAGTGCCTAGCAGAATATTAAAGTACTGTGCTGCACATGTTATCCCTGTACTTAGCCATATTTGCAATTTTTCCTTTAGGAATGGTCAGTTTCCTGAACTTTAAATTACTCAGTAGTAAAGCTGCTTTATAAAATGGGAGAAATGAATAATTTCGACAATTTAGACCTATTTCTAGGCCATCAGTGTCTGGTAAAGTTATTGAAAAGGCTGTATATGTAAGGGTAATTGATGATTTTATATCATATATTTTGCCATCAAAGGTACAGTTTGGCTTTAGAAGTCGTTTATCAACTGAAAATGCTATATTCTCTTTTCTCTGTGAGGTTCCAGATGAATTGAACAAAAGCTTTCGAATGCTAGGCATATTTTTTGATGTAACTAAGGCATTTGATTGTGATGATCACAAAATATTGCTCCAGAAGTTGGACCATTACGGAATACGGGGAGTAGCTCACAATTGGTTCACGTCTTACTTTAACAACAGACAGCAAAAGGTCATTATTTACAGTGTCGAGAATGGCTATGACTTGGGCTCTTAGTGGGGTATGGTCAAATGGGGGGAGCCCCAGGGATCAGTTTTGGGGACACTCCTGTTCCTTATTTATTTAAATGGTATGACGTCTAGTATTATTGGTAATTCTAAAATATTTCTGTTCGCTGATGACACTAGCTTGGGAGTAGAGGATGTTGTGTGCAACATTGGCTCTGTTTCCAATAGTGCTCTCCATGACATAGGTTCATGGCTTGTAGAAAATAAACTAACAGTTCAGGATCTTGTTCAAAGACTTAATGCTGTCATTTTTACTATTCAAACGGTATCTGAAGTACATGATCGTTCGACACAAAAATTAGTCTACTTTGCTTATTTTCATTTGCTTATGTTGTATGTTATTATATTGTGGGGTAACTCTTCCCATTCTAAAAGGATATTTTTGGCTCAGAAATGGGCAGTTCGGGCAATAAGTGGTGTAAATTCATGGACCTTTTGTCAACCACTGATCACTAGTCTGGGTATTTTGACATTGCCCTCTCAATATATATTTTCTTTACTGTCATTTCTTGTTAACAATATCAGCTTATTCCCAAGAATTAGTAGCTTTCATTCAGTTAATACTAAGCACAAATCCAATCTGCATTTGGATCGCACTTCCTCAACCTTCATGTAGAAAGGTGTGCAGAATACTGCTGAATCCATTTTCAATAAGCTACCACAATAATTAAAAAATCTTAGATACTTCTACTTTCAAATCAAAACTGAAGAGTTTCCTCATGGATCACTCCTATTCTGTTGAGGAGTTCCTTGGCAAATTAAGCTACTTTGTATGTTAAATTGTTGATTCCATTTACTTAAACATATAACTTGACTTTTTTGGGTTCATAAACATTTTATTTTATCTGTTATTACTTTTATGCTGTAATTTCATGTACTGATACGTTCCATGATCTTGGAGATTTGCTCCCATATTTGTTCCTATGGAACTAGACGTGTACATAAAAAATAAATAAAAATAAAATAAATTCCAGATCACAATTCCCTGTGGCAGTGCAGGCAGGCAGAGTATATAGCACAAGACATAACCAATGTGTGGCACATTTCTGGCAAGGACAAAATTATCACTGACGGTCTGTTATGGAATTACACTAGAATATGAGCAGTACTGTGTGTGGAGATAGTGGTAAAGCAGCAAGGTAATACAGTACTAAATGACTTGTTCGCAAGTGAACCTACTGCCCTACAACTATGATACATTCCTGCACCATGTGGTGATACAAGCATTTCATGCAATACATCATAAGGAGTTCAGTGACCTTACATTCCTACAGAATTTAGACATAAGACTTTCCAGGCACTAAATAATTTTGTTCAACCAGGCATACATGCTATGGCAAATTAGTGGTGAATAAAGTGGCATGGCCTAGAGTACACAGGGACCACAGAACCTGGCACAGCCATACCTCAAGTGCCAATGTAGAAAAGTTAGCTAACATGCTTTTACACCAGTTACACAGTTTCCAAAAGTCATGGCCAAATTTTCCCACTTACATGTCGGTAACATGGAACCATTCCCATATCCAGATGGCCATCGTTATCTGGTTAGTCATAAATCATTTCACAAGATAGCCAGAAGTTACTACTGCACAATCATTCACAGCAGAGACACTGGCAAAGGTATTAGCGAGTGCATGGTCTTCAAGATTTGGTATTTGTGATGACTTCATAAGTTAGGTCCTATAGTGCTTAGAGCCATTTGAACCATTTTGAACCTCTGTAAATAACAACAGATTGTGGATGACAGTCCACACCACAGCTTTTTGGGGAAATCCTACAGCTATGTGCTTGCAACCATCTGTACACTACCAGCTATCACCATGAGAGTAACAAGATGGTGGGAAGGCTGCATCATACACTAAAGGCTGAACTGATGTGTTCTTCATCCATAGGGGTGGGTAAGGACTTTGACTAAGAACAGATGTTCAATTTGTGGCCTTTTTTTGGTTTGTGAAAATTATTATTAGATTATTATTTACAGGGGGTGGAGAAAAACATGGAAAAAATGCATAAACCTATACTTCAGCGTATTTCTTTGCTACTGTTTCAGTTTGGCAATTTGTAAGTTAAAGATTTAGGTCACTGAAACACATACAGGAGAAAAAGTTACTGTACATTGTCTAGTATGCTTGACAAACTTCTGAAACAGTTTGTTGCCACTTTCCCAGCTTTGTTGTTGAGCATGTTTGGCCCATAATTTCTATTGTGAAAAAAAATTTCAGCTTCTTCACAGAGGCTCAGTTTGTGGCCTTTGTTTTGCTTGTGAAATATTACTAGATTACCATAATATCTATGTGAGGCGGAGGGAGGGGCACAAAACTATGGAAACACCAAAAACACAACACAGTGCGAAGCCTAATATGGTGTAGGAAATTCATTTATATTCAAAACAGCTTCCAGTCATCTTGGAATGGGTAAATATAGGCCCTGTAGGGTTTTCAAGGAAATTTCGAACCATTCCTCCTGCAAAATTGTGGCAAGTTCGGCTAACAATGATGGAAGTGAATACCGATTACATGCCCTTGTCTCCAAAGAAGACCACAAATGCTCAATAGTATTTATATCTGATAACTGCAGTGGCCAGGGGAGATGCAAGAATTCATCCTCATCTTCACAAAATCAGTCCTGGATTATGCAAGCTGTGTGGACCAGAGCCTTGTCTTGTGGCGCAGCATCACCATGGGGGAACAAAGATTGTACAATGTATGGACCTGATCACCCAAATTGGTCATATAATGCTTGGCAGTAAAAGGACCTTAGAAGCACCCAAGAAGCCTATGGAATACCACAATGTGGCTGACCAAATCATAACTGAAATTCCACTGTGTTTCACTCTTTGGACATAAATTCTGCCAGGAGTTGGAAAATTCATCAAGATACATCCAACAAAATGACTTTCTTCCAGTGCTCCATAGTCTAGGTTTTATAGTTTCGGTACCATGTTTTGCTGTTACGGCTGTTGCACCACTAATGAGTGGATTTTAGGATTCACCCTCACCCTGAAATTCCCACCTTATGGAAATCTCTTCATGTTGTTTTTGTGCTGATAGAATTTGCAAGTGTGAGAGTCAGTCCTGCAGTGACATTTGCAGCTGTTGTCCTCCCATTTTTGTCAATCTTTGTCAATCTTCTTCAGTGACCATCCGTCACAATCACTCAACACACACATTCATCCATACTGTGACTTAATAGATGACATTCTTCCAGGTGTTCTTCCACTTTCTGTGGCTGTGGTGTAAATCTTCCGTATGGTGCCTCTTGAAACATCTCAGCTACCCTGATTACAGAAGCACACACCATAGGTGCACCAATGATTTTCCCACATCCAACTTGACTTGGTTCGAACATAATTCACTCATTACACAGAAAATTGTTTTGACCATGACTGACATTTGCAACTTATGGAGGACACTGCACAAGCACTGTTCATTTTAAATACAACAGCACAGACTGCAGCGGGTAACCAACTTGTTTCCTGCCTCCTAATACCATTTACCATTTCACATTAGTGATTTTTGGAAGATTATGGGACTTTTTTTTCATAATACTATAATTTTCTAGGACATTCTATGTACACAGATCTATAAATAAGAACAGTCCATCTCCATACTAGCCTCCACACTGATCTGAATGATACCACTGGCAGTGAATGACATGGTGGCCGATCAATACCATATGGTCTGTCACAAGTTGATATAATTATAAATAAGGACACCCACTGCTGAGCCACGTAGTTCCGCTTCATTTATACTTTTGTGTGTGCTCAGTCAACATATTTTCAGTCAAAAGTGTTGGTAGCAAATGAATCAGGCAAAAGAGAATACATATCTTGGAAATGATGTTGACAGGAGGCACAAATCGGCAAAACTGGAGTGGCTAGAGGTTACAAGCAAAGCTGGAGACGCAAGCATGAGTATGAGAAAGACAAAGGCTGCATATAGGAAAATTACAGAAACCTTTCATAAATGAGAAGCGACTGTATGAATATCAAGAGTTCAGAGGGCAAGCCTGTACTAAAAAGAGATGGGTTGATGCAAAGGTGAAAGGAACATACAGAAGGTTTATAAAAAATGAAATAAATCTGGAGACAATATTATGGACGCCAAAGAGAAAGTGAACCAAGGTGAGATGGGAGATGTGATACTGCAAGAAGAATCTGATAGAGCACTGAAAGACCTAAGCTGAAGCAAGGAACCTGAAGTAGTCTCAGACTTCAAGAAGAATGTAAATGTAACACTCCCTACTCCAGAGACTGCACACTTTAGTAACGCATGGTTGCAAATTACTAAAATCAGTTATTTACAAAAGAATGGAATGACTGGTAGAGGCAGGGAAGATCAGTTTAGGTTCTGGAGAAATATAGGAACATGTGAGGTAGTACTGACACCATGACTTTCTTACAAGATACCACGAAGAAATCTACAACTTGTACAGGAACTGACTGCAGGTCTAAGGGTCAAAGGACATGAAACGGAGGCAGTAATTGAGAAGTGAGTGGGACAAGGTTGTCACCTACCCCCATTTTACTTCGTGTGACATCACAGCCAGTTTTACAGAATTTTCCCTATATCAAGAGAAATGATAGCATCTAGTTAACTTAAGTGAAACAATCATCATCATTTAAGACTGATTATGCCTTTCAGCATTCAGTCTGGAGCATAGTCCCCCTTATAAAATTGCTCCATGATCCCCTATTCAGTGTTAACATTGGTGCCTCTTCCGATGTTAAGCCTATTACTTCAAAATCATTCTTAACCGCATCCAGGTACCTTCTCCTTGGTCTACCCCGACTCCTCCTACCCTCTACCGCTGAACCCATGAGTCTCTTGGGTAACCTTGCTTCTCCGATGCATGTAACATGACCCAACCATCTAAGCCTGTTCGCCCTGACTGCTACATCTATAGAGTTCATTCCCAGTTTTTCTTTGATTTCCTCATTGTGGACATCCTCCTGCCATTGTTCCCATCTACTAGTACCTGCAATCATCCTAGCTACTTTCATATCTGTAACCTCAGCCTTATTGATAAGGTAACCTGAATCTTCCCAGCTTTCGCTCCCATATAACAAAGTTGGTCGAAAGATTGAACGGTGCACAGATAACTTAGTCTTGGTACTGACTTCCTTCTTGCAGAAGAGAGTACATCGTAGCTGAGTGTTCACTGCATTAGCTTTGCTACACCTTGCTTCCAGTTCTTTCACCATGTTGCCATCCTGTGAGAATATGCATCCTAAGTACCTGAAACTGTCCACCTGTTCTAACTTTGTTCCTCCTATTTGGCACTCAATCCATTTATATCTCTTTCCCGCTGACATTATTTTCGGTTTGGAGATGCTAATCTTCATACCATAGTCCTTACATTTCTGATCTAGCTCTGAAATATTACTTTGCAAACTTTCAATCGAATCTGCCATCACAACTAAGTCATCCGCATATGCGAGACTGCTTATTTTGTGTTCACATAACTTAATCTCACCCAGCCAGTCTATTGTTTTCAACATATGATCCATAAATAATATGAACAATAGTGGAGACAGGTTGCAGCCTTGTCTTACCCCTGAAACTACTCTGAACCATGAACTCAATTTACCGTCAACTCTAACTGCTGCCTGACTATCTACGTAAAGACCTTTAATTGCTTGCAAAATTTTGCCTCCTATTCCATAATCTCGTAGAACAGACAATAACTTCCTCCTAGGAACCCGGTCATATGCCTTTTCTAGATCTATAAAGCATAGATACAATTCCCTGTTCCACTCGTAACACTTCTCCATTATTTGCCGTAAGCTGAAGATCTGGTCCTGACAACCTCTAAGAGGCCCAAACCCACACTGATTTTCATCCAGTTTGTCCTCAACTAACACTCGCACTTTCCTTTCAACAATACCTGAGAAGATTTTACCCACAACGCTGATTAAAGAGATACCTCTGTAGTTGTTGTTTCCATGTTTACAGATTGGCGTGATTACTGCTTTCGTCCAGTCTGATGGAACCTGTCTCGACTCCCATGCCATTTCAATTATCCTGTGTAGCCATTTAAGACCTGACATTCCACTGTATTTGATGAGTTCCGACTTAATTTCATCCACCCCAGCCGCTTTATTGCACTGCAATCTATTGACAATTTTCTCCACTTCCTCAAATGTGATCGTATTTCCATCATCATTCCTATACCATTGTACAATGAAATCTGAAATATTACTGATTTTATTTTCACCTACATTGAGCAACTCTTCAAAATATTCCCTCCATCTGCCCAAGGCATCAACAGGATTCACCAGCAGTTTTCTTGACCTGTCCAAAATACTTGTCATTTCCTTCTTACGACCCTTTCGAAGACTGCTAATTACACTCCAGAATGGTTTTCCAGCAGCTTCACCTAAAGTCTCCAACCTGTTTCCAAAGTCTTCCCAAGATTTCTTCTTGGATGCTGCAATTATATGTTTGGCTTTGATCTTTCTTCAATATAACTTTCCCTGTCTAACCGAGTTCTAGAATGTAGCCATTTTTGATACGCCTTCTTTTTCCTTTTACAGGCTGCCTTGACTGTGTCGTTCCACCAAGCTGTTTGCTTCATCCTACCTTTACACACTACTGTTCCAAGACATTCTTTAGCCACTTCTAGTACAGTGTCCCTGTACCTTGTCCATTCCTTTTCCAGTGACTGTAATTGACTACATTCAACTAACTGGTACCTTTCTGAGATCACTGTTATGTACTTGTGCCAGATTTCCTTATCCTGAAGTTTCTCCACTCTTATCCTCCTACATATGGACCTGACCTCCTGCACTTTTGGCCTCACAATACCAATTTCACTGCAGATTAAATAGTGATCAGTGTCATCAAAGAATCCCCTGAATACACGTGTGTCCCTCACAGTCTTCCTGAATTCCTGATCTGTTATTATATAGTCAATGACAGATGTGGTTCCCCTGCCTTCCCAAGTATACCCGTGAATGTTCTTATGTTTAAAAAAGGAGTTATTGATTACTAAGCCCATACTGGCACAGAAATCCAAGAGCTGTTTCCCGTTCCTGTTGGCCTCCATATCCTCTCCAAATTTACCCATAACCTTTGTATACCCTTCTGTTCGCTTTCCAATCCTGGCATTAAAATCACCCATGAGCAGAGCACTGTCCTTGTCCTTTACTCCAACAACTACATCACTGAGTGCATCATAAAAACTATCCATCTTATCTTGATCTGTCTCTTCACAATGTGAATATACTGACACAATCCTAATTTTCTTGCTAGACACTGTCAAATCTATCCACATCAGTCGTTCGTTTACATACCTTATTGCAACTACGCTGGGTTCCATTTCTTTCCTGACGTAAAGCCCTACACCACATTGTGCTATTCCTGCTTTGCCTCCTGACAGGTAGACCTTGTATTCTCCCACTTCCTCTTCTTTCTCACCCCTTACCCGAATGTCACTAACAGCTAAAACATCCAATCCCATCTTACTTGCAGCCTCTGCCTTCTCTACCTTCTTCCCAGATTAGCCCCCATTGATATTAATAGCTCCCCATCTCATTACCATTCGTTTGCCGAGTCGTATCTTAGGAGCCCTGGTTTGTCTATTAGAGGTGGGACTCAGTCACCTCCAAAGGTCCGAGGCATTTTGCTCTGATTGTTGCCAGCATCATATTTAAAGTACCAGGGAAGCAGGTTGCTAGCCTTACTTGCCCCGAGTCCCATTGAGTTTTACCCCTAATGGTTGATGGACTAACCAGTGGATTTGGTAGTCTTTGCCGTCTGAGCACAAAGGTGACCATGACTCAGAATATGTCCGAGATGTCCAGCCTTATTCCAAAGTAACTGGTATCCCGACTGTCAGGACCACTTACTTGGTCACTCATACGTTGCCCGTGGTTCATGAACTAGGACATGACAACAGGATTCCACACCATGAACCACTAGTGAAACAATATTTAATTTTATTCTGACAAGCATCTATGTAATGCAGCAATGCATAAACATTGTCACTGTTACCAAGGTAAAAAATACACAAAGATAATACTGATGAGATACCATAGTGTTGGCAGATCTCCTGTTAAATGACTCTTGCTCTGGGGTTCTAGTTTCTCTTGCTATTTTACAATTCCCTATACGAGATTGTCACTGTACTGTATAACTTCTTGTGCCATAAAAACTATTTCACAGTAAAAAAATAACAAAATGATTTCTGCATATGGACTATGTTATTTAATCACTCCTTCAGTGAAAAATATAGTAAAAGATTACCTGTCAAAGAAAGTCAAATATTTAAATACAGAGATTTTTCTATGGTTTGCAAGATTTTTATGCACCATTTTGTGTGTGATACTATAATCTGCAATCATACCTGTTTTTTTAAAGTCTGATAACCTTTCTGGATAATGTTTTCTGAGGGAAAAGCATTATCTCTGCTCACAGTCAAATAAGTAAATAAAAAACTGCCAAACAAATCATTCTCCAAGAGAACTTTGGGCCACAACTAATTTCAGAAATCTAATCAAGAAAGGGATCGTAAAGGTAATTAATCTTATCTACCATGTAAATTAATTATGATAAATCAAAAAGACATAATTGCATTGTTTTACCCCAGGTGGTGGTAAAATTACATCAGTGTATACTTTGAGCAAGTAGAGAAGGAAACCAAAGAGATGCTTGCTAAACAAATAAAAAGTTCAAAGAGAAGAAACAAAAATGGTTTGCACATAACTTTCTACTTCTGTCAGAAATGGCGAAAGATTTGAAAGTTTCCTTGAACAGAATGTATAATTGCTGCAGAAGCCGTAATAAGGACAAAATCAAAAAAGTAACACAATGTAATGGAGTATAGTTGAATTAAATTAGGAGACAGTGAAGGAATTACTTTAGGATAAGTTACATTAGAAGTGGTGAATGGCTTCTGATATTTGAGTAGATAAATAACTGACAATAGCAGAAGTAGAGAGGATGTAAAATATGGGCTGTCAATAGCAAGAAAAACATGAAATTTGCTAACATTGAACATAAATTTAAGAGTAACAATGTATCTACTCAAAAATTTGTTCAAAGTTTAGTATTACGGAGCAGTAAAATGTGGATGATAAGCAGTATAGACAAGCAAAATTGGAAGCTACAGAAGAATACTGTATAGACTGAATAACTAATGAAGAAGTAATTAATAAAACTGGGAAGCACGAAATTTGTGCCACACTGTGACAAAGAGAAGGTATCTGTTGTTAGGTTAAATCCTAAGGTATCAAGTAATCATCAGTGACACACACACACACACACACACACACACACACACAAACAAATGTGCGTGCGCACAGAGAGAAAGAGAGAGAGAGTAGGTTTTAGAGGAGATGAAGCCTTAAGGCATAACTATAGTAAGCAGGTTGCATTAGTAATGTAGAGATGAACAGACTTGCACAGGAAAACTGCTACAATGCTTTGGACTGGAGACAACAACAAAATGGTAATTACTGGTTTTCTTATCAAAAAATGGCTTCCCACTGCACTAAGAAAGAATGTGCGAGCATACCTGGTCAAAATGTATCAAGCTAGTGGATACGATGCATCTCACAACCAAGTTTGCTGCACACTCTTCAGATCTTACATTACTTCTTTCCCCTTTTATGGCACAATAAAAGATGAAGTGTATTGTGATAAAGCAGATAACCTGGACACTATTTGGGGTAAGTTTCAAGCAACATAGCAGAAGTCCCTCAGGACACTTTTATGTGAGCTAGAGAATCACTTGTGACTCACATACAAAATGTACCAATGTTAAATGACAATAATTTGAACATTTTTTTAAACCACAATATGGAACATTTAGTTAAGCAGAAAGTACAATTGAAGGAACGAAAATAATTTTTTTTATTAAAATTCAAATGTATGCACATGATCTTTTAATGTACTATGTGTAAGGAAAGAGTAGTAGTATAATCAAGTGTCTTACATAGCTATCTCAAACTGACTATCAGAAATACATACATTGTTTAAAATTAAAATGAAATAAACAGTATTTTTTATAAATCTAATCTTCTTATCTTTAACTGCAATTCTTACCTTTAACTCACCAACATATGAAGGGATGACTAGTTCAAAATCAACATCAAATTCATCGGGCTCTTCAATTTTCAGATTCTCGAAGTAGCTTCCTACATACTGTTTTTGTCGAAAAAGTGCTTTGAAGTCTTCTTGTTTCTTCATTTCTGTTTCCAATATATCAAAAAGCTGCAAGACAGAAAATCTGCATTTGTCATTTTAGCTTTCCATTTAGTTTTGATATCAAAAGAATTTTTTAAAAATCAACTCAGTATAGCACGAGTATTAATATCTTCAGTTTACCATCAAAGGCAACTTCATTAATACCAAAACCTCCTGTTTTCTCTCTAATTTGTTGCTAATCAAGAGAAACAACATGAACCACAAAATGCTTTGAAATTTAGTTTTCTCACTTTATATACTTCGCATTTGAAGAAATTTAGTTGTTTTCTCTTCTATACATCATATGTCCATAAAAATTAACCTATGCCCCTACAAGCTTACATTTTCCTTGCTGTGATAAGGCAGAAAACTTAAAGAATACAAATACCTATGTTGTTTCATGACATTCAATCTGAAGACTGGTTTGATGCACCTCTCCACACTACTCTACCCTGTGCCAGCCTCTTCATCTCCAAATAACTACTGTAACCTATATACATTTCATCCTGCTTACCGTATTCAACTCATAGTTTCCCTCTACAATTTTTTAAGCCCCTCCCCTCACAAGCACAAACTTCTCTCCAGTACTAATGACTCCTTGATGTCTCAGAATCTGTCCTATCAACTGATCCCTTCTTTTACTCCAGTTATGCCACAAATTTCTTTTTTCCCCAGTTCTATTCAATACTTCCTCATTAGCTACACAACCTACCGATCTAATCTTCAGCATTCTACTGTAGCACCACATTTCAAAAGCTTCCATTCTCTTCTTGTTTGAACTGCTTATTGTCTAGATTTCATTCCAAACAAAGCTACACTCTAGACAATTATCTGCAGAAAAGACGTCCTAACCTTTAAATTTATATTCCAAGTTAATAAATTTCTCTCCCACAGAAAGACTTTTCTTGTTATTGCCAGTCTACATTTTATATCCTCTCTGCTTCAGCCATCATCTGTTATTTTACTGCTCAAATAGCAAAACTCAGGTCCTACTTTTGTTGTCTCATTTCCTAATTGTCCGCCCACAGTAGCTGAGTGGTCAGCGCGACAATGTCAATCCTAAGGGACCGGGTTCAATTCCCAGCTGGGTAGGAGATTTTCTCTGCTCAGGGAATGGGTGTTGTGTTTTGTCCTAATCATCATCATTTCATCCCCAGTGACGTGCAAGTTGCCGAAATGGCGTCAAATTGAAAGACTTGCACCTGGCAAACAGTCTACCCAACGGGAGGCCCCAGTCACACAACATTTACATTTATTTCCTAATTTAATTCCCTCTGAATCACTTGATTTACTTTGACTGTATTCTACCACCATTGTTCTACTTATATTGATGTCATATTTTGCTTCCAAGACAGTGTCCATTCCATTACACTGCTCTTCAAAGTCATTCACCATCTGATGCAATTAAAACATCATCAAATGTCAAAGTTTTTGTTTCTTCTCTCTGAACTTTAATTCCTTTCCCAAATTTTTGTTCAGTTTCCTTTATTGCTTGCTCAGTGTACAGTTTGAATATCATCACAGTCAAGCTACAACCCCATCTCATGCCCTTCCCAACCACTGCTTCCCTTTCATGCTCTTCATCTCTTTATTACAGTGGTCTGGGTTCTGCACCATTTGTATATAACATTTTGCTCCCTGTATTTTACCCATGCTGTCTTCAGAACTCTAAACAGTTTATTCCAGTGAAGATTGTCAAATGCTTTCCCTAATTCTAAAAATGCTGTAAATGTAGGTTTCCCTTTCTTTAACCTATCTTGTAAGGTAAGTCATAAGGTTAGTATTGGCCTGTCTGTTCCTACATTTCTCTGGAACCCCAACTGATCTTCCCCAGGGTTGGCTTCTATCAGTTTTTCCCCTCTTCTGTCAATTGTGTCTGCGTTTTGTAAACATAATTTATTAAACTGATTTAAACTGGAACTGTCTTCTTGAAATCTGAGCATATTTTCCTTGTCTCATATATCTCGCACACCTGATGGAATTGTTTTGTCATGGCTGGCTCTGCCAAGAGTATCAGTAGTTTTTAAGAGAATGGTGTCTACTCCAAGGGCATTCGGCTTACGTCTTTCAGTGCTCTGTCAAATTTTTCTGGCAATAACCTATCTCCCATCTCATTGTTATCTCCTTCCTCTTCCCTTTCTATAATACTATCTACATATTCCTTTCCATTATATAGCTCCTCTATATTTTCCTAGCCATTTTTCACTTTTTGTCACTCTCATTTTTTAGATGTTTGTATTCCCTTTTGCCTGATTCATTTGCTGTATTTTTATATTTTCTGCTTTCATCAAGTACATTCAGTATCCATGGTTCTCTAACAGGACTTGCCTTTATGCCTATCTGATCCTCTGCTGTCTTCACTATTAAATCTCTCAAAGCTACCCATTCATCTTCTACTGTATTCCTTAACTGTGTTTCAGTCAGTCACTGCCTAATGCTCCCTTTGACACTCTCAACAGCTTCCAGTCCTTTCTACTTATCAGGGTGTCAGCTCCTTAATTTCCTATTTTTTGTCAATTTCTCAAGTTCTGATCAATAATTCATAATCAATAAATTATGGTATAGTCCATATCTGCCCTGAATTGTCTTACAGTTTCAAATTGGTTCCAAAATTCCTGTCTTACCAGTACATAATCCATTTGAAGCCAGTGCTGTATGTACCCGCATTTCTATTTTCTCATTCATTATTTGACCAACTCCTGCCTTATCCTTACCTGATATTGCATTGATAATCCTGTAGTCATCTGACCAGAAATCCTGTTCACCCTGCCACTGAACTTCACTAATTCCCATTGTATCTAATTTCAACTTATCCATTTCCATTTTTCAGTTACCTATGCAATTCAGAGATCTAACATTCCATGCTTCCATCCTTAGTATGCCAGTTTTGTTTATCCTGATGACAACATCCTTCTGCATAGTCAAACCTGGAGATCCAAATGGGGACCCTATTTTACTTCCGGAATATTATACCTAAGAGGCAGATACTGCTCCACAGTGGTTGCACATACAGTACAGCCACATGTATCACTGAGGCACAGAATCCACCCTACCTTGGATAAGTCCATGGGGCATACTTACACAAAAATAAAACTATCTGTGGCTTGTATTGTTTTTAAAGCATATTTTACTATTATTAATACAAGGTGTATAATAATGCTATGTCATAATATTTCTTCCTCATGAAAAAACAACAGAAAATTATTTATACATTTGCAGCAAGGTATTTCCACTTTAAATGGTAAATTGAAAACACTTTTTCGATTCTAGAACTCTTGGTTCATTTAAATTATTGCTCTCAATTCAGTTTGGTGTTGCAGCAAATTCTTGGTAATAGTGTTAATAATCAGTCTTCTGGACTATGTCCAAATGTTTAAAGTGTTATCTTCAAAAAAAGTTCATCAGTGAAAACTTTTAGGACACATTGTACTAGGAGTAAAATACTTCTTCTTCATATTTTCTTAAGTATAAACTCAGCTATACTGATATCCAACATGCCAATTTTCTACAACTTTTTGTTTCACTTTTCGTTCAAAGTGAATGGAGTTTGCTGTCTATGTATTTTATGAACACTAAAATATAAATTCCTATGAAGCCACATTCCATACTGAAAATATCTCACCATCATCTCCCCCCACCTAGTCTACATACTGCATTTTATTGCTAATGTAAACTGAAATATTTATTAGGAAAAGGATAGAGTGCTCCTCACCATATAAATGATCAACTGAGTTGCAGACAGGCACAACGAAAAGATTGTTACACATTACTGCTTTTGGCCAAAACCATCTTCAGCAACAGGATGTATTAGTGGTAGCAGTCATGCATGCATGAGATGTGCTTGCTTGTATGAATGTGTGTGTGTGTGTGTGTTTTCTTTGCTGAAGAAGCTTTTGGCCTAAAGCTATAATGTGTAACAGTCTTTTTGTTGTGCCTATCCCAAATCAATGGGTCACCTTTATGGTGAGTAGCAATGTATTCTTTTCTTAATATTGTTGATATTCCAACCTATAGCTGCCATTGTTTGAAATATTTATTACTTTAAATGAAAATGGGAGATAAAATAATTTTCAGACATCAAGTAATTTACTTGCTACACTTTTACATATATGAAGGGGCTTGGTAAAAGCTGAGATTCACACTACCTCTTGTAACTTTGCATTATATTGTTTCTTCTGCTGTTCATCTAAAGAAATACTTTCTTTCAGAATTTTTTGAATTGAGCTATCTAAAGCTTTATAGTTTGCCATTGGAGCAACGATTCACCAGGAACAGTCAACTGAAAAGGGAAAAGAAAAATATTATTTAGAAATTGACCATGATGAAAACAAACATAAAACACCAGCTGTCAAACTTATAAATGTGTAATTATAATACAACTTCTCAAAAAAGACCTACTTGCTAATACATGATATAGAACAAAAAGTAAATTCAGACTATATGAAGAAGTTGCATCAGTTTTTACAAAGATCATCTTATCAGGATAGCAAAAGACACAGAGGTGAACAACAGGGAATAAACCAATATAGGTTTCAGGTACTGAGGTACAGCCCGCCCAAGAAAAGGAAAAGGGACAACTCACATTTTATGTAGGAATAGCTGTCTATGCAACCAAAGCAAGGAAATTGTTAGTGGAAACTCCACAATAAAATGAAACAGCCACTCATGTTATTTTGTTCACAAAAAACTTCTTTTCCATTTGGTCGATATTCCTCCTTCATTTAACCATTCCAGAAGTCATTTACAAACAATGTAAAAAATTTTCGTACAACAATATCTCCAGAGGACGTTAAGTGTAGTCATGTTTTCAAATAAATTTAGAGCCACTATAGCGTGTAACACATGTATAATGTATGATATGGGAGTGAATGAATTTTAAATATGCTGTTTTAATCTAGGAAATTTTACAGCAGGGACAGCATACAAGGCAGTGGTCTCTGGTTCTCTTTGTGAACAGTGGTTTTACAGAAATCCTGTTTTGCTTGGATGCCTTTATGGCACTTGGGTTTATGATCACAGATCTGATTAACCTAGTTTGTGACATTGTGTCATATCAAAAATTTGATGAATTATGCAAATTTTTTTTCATCTTGGTTAGGCAAGGCCAAGAAGTTGTGGCCACAGATGCATCTCAGTATGGCCTGGGGCCATATTGACCCATCGCAACAACAATGGTTCAGAAATGGACATCAACATCTCAAAGATGGTCACTGCAGTGCAGAAGAATTATTCTCAGATTGAGAAAGATCCCCTTGCTATTATTTGTGCAATCAAGAAGTTTCATATGTTTCTGTATGGTGCCGAGTTTCACCTGGTCACAAATCACAAACCCTTAGATCTCCATCATTAACCCTGCAGCACACCTACAGGACAAGATGGCACACACACTTCAACAGCGAGCCCTTTTCTTCAGATGTTATCACTGCGAAATTCACTTCCACTTGACAGCTAAGCACTCCAACACAGGTGCTCTCTCCTCTCTGCCTGTGTGTCCCGACCCCAGTTTCAACCATGAAGAAATCCTTTGTTTTTACTTCGACTGGACAGGATCCCTAATACAAACTCCTCACTCAGGCAGTTGGCTTGGATCTGGTTCTCTGCCAGGCGCAATAGTATATCCAGTGGGGCTGACCAGAACAGCCTCCAGCCTGTTGCATCATATGCCATCTGTAATTATTTTGTGTTGCAACATACATTGACTCCTGTCGATGGTGTGAACTTGTTGACTAAAAAACATGCAGTGCCAGGGGTGATCATTCCAGTGCCCATCCACTGAGATATACTTCGCCTCCTGCAGTGTGGTCACTGGGAGGCATCAACGACAAGGATGCTGACTCAGCACTACATCTCCTCGGCGGGAGTCAATAGTGAGAGTGAAAATTTAATAGCTGCTTGTCCCAAACTCGCAGACCACCAAGCTGCACTGTGGCAGTGTTGCTCACCGAGGCCAGCACCTACACAGCAGTGGGAACGGGGCTCTGTTATTGGACTTACATTTGTTTCTTGTCACAGGTGCCCTCTCTTGGACTGTATATCTGTATGTAGTAAACTGGCATTCCATGATGGCAGAATCAATGGTATGGGTCCTCACCTGGATCTTCTCCATAGAAATTTCACTTTCTAGAAAAATTGGAGATCACCACTGATGAAGAGAAACATGGCAATATTCTGGATGCACAAGTAAAAAAACCACGAAACGAGATCTCTTGGCGGCTTTGCAGAATTATTTTAGGACAAATACTCGATTATAATTTAGTTGGCCCTACTTTTTTGACAGAACTGCTATAGGCTGATGATCATAAACTTAGGATATGAGGGCAAATAGGCAACCCACAGAGCAGACTAATAGAACAGTATAATGGTTGAGCCAATAGCCGCAGTTACACAGCAATACCATGACATATCCATTCACAACATTCACTGGATCTCTGCAGAAGCATCAATTTGACACTCTTGGAGCCCACAGCAGAGCAGTAGGACACAGCCTAGCGTGGTGTGCTGAAGTGGATACCATGTTCCTCCACTCCTTGCATTTTAACATGGTTGGATCTTCCTTGGCATGGTGCTCAAAATAACGCTAATTGAGCCCATTTCACTCTTTAATGATGGGTCTACAAAGATCGTCCTGAGAGTGAACTAGGTACCAAGAGTGACACAGTGATATTTTCAACTGGTCACAAGCATGCTGAATGGAGTTCATGTCTTCAGACAATGCAGGCCACTCCATTTGATTGACCTCTGCACCTGCAGAGCTAGATAATAGGATGGAGGATTGTGTCACAATACCGCACAGTTGTCAAATTAGCACTGGTCTGTACCAAAAAAGCCCTCCCAGTTAACCCCCCCCCCCCCCCCCAAAAAACAACAAATAGTTCTGTTGTATTCTCCTCTGGGTTACCACTAGCCATAATTTGTAGGTAGCTGTCATCAGATGGTGGCAGTTCTTCCATGTTTTATGATACAATAGCAGCTGAACAGTTAATGATATAGTTGTAGTTTACAAAATTATGGAGAGCAACTTTCCTTTCTTATCACACTCTTTGCCATGAAGTCGAAGGAAGCAGAGTCTAAGCCTGAAATTACCCGTTGAAGGATGCTGGCAAAGTAAACAGTGTACAGAAGCTTGTCCCCTTCAATAGGGGAGAGGGTATGTTGTTCTGAAATGCACTCCATTTCACAGAAGGAGTATAGGTAGTGATTTCCTATTGTCAAAAAGAGTATTATGAATGAGGTATCTGGAAGAAAAGAAAAAATCTGGAACTTCAAAAATTAAGAGGGTGGTGCAAAACTTCTGATTAGTTTATATTATCAGAGGAAAGGAAGGTTGAGGTTTAGCATCTTGTCAATGATGAAGTCATTAAGGGAGCAATGACAGTTCAGATTGTGGAAGGACAGAGTACGAAACTGCTGCTTCAAAGGAATTATCGAGGTATTTGTCTTATGTGATTCACGGAAAACAAAAAAAACCTGCATATGTGGACCAAACCTGGAGCTGAACTGCCACCATACCCTGGAATACAAATATAGTAACCCAAAACTGCACCACATCACACTTTCTCCACAAATGTTCTTAAAAACAATATTAAACTTTCTTTTAAAGTTGGTAAACTGCCCATCGCTAGAGACAAATCCTTCAATGCCAAAATTAACAGTGAATGATTGAGCCTTTTTTTTTAAGCACCAATAAACCACAATCCTCATTTCTTTATGAATAGAACTCCCACGTATAAAACATCTTTTCCTAAACTGTGTTGTAGAATGACATAAGTTTGGACGTACATTCAGTGGTGTATGTGGATTATGTCTGCAAATTGTGACATGCTTGATGCTGCAGTTTTACTGTAAGAACAGCAAAAATGCAGCAAGTGATGAACTTTTTTACGTTCTTCATTTTGTGGGGAATGTCAATGAGAAAAAGTTCTGTAAGGGTTTGAAATTATGTGTAGAGCTTGTTGGAAGTTACAAAATACTGGATGAATATAGTTTGGATGATTTACATGTGGGGAGTTACATTGCCTCAAGACATATACACAGTTAGCAAACTGTAACATTTGACATTCTATGTTAAACCATTAGCGTAAGGTGTAGCTCTTAATGAGTAGATGTGGCAGTATTTCAAATTCAGTAATAACTGTATGAAAAATAGGAAATAAAATGTTTGTTGCTCCTGGAAGATGTTATATAAGTAACCTGCAACTTGGACTATGCCCTGGTTTAGCCCTTCGGAATATAGATGTAACAGTGTGATTCAAAAAGAAAGAACAGATTTCAGTTGTTTATATAGGCAAAGTATAAGTGTCCATGTCACAGGATAGATGAAGGTTCCAAGTTTTGATGCAGCTGCACTGTTGTTTGCAGCACCACGGCGACTACACCACAATACAAATTATTATGTGCACTCAAATTTGCGCAAAGTAGATCCATTGTTTAAGTGCAGTGTGGATTCCGCCATTGATTCAGCAAGAAGCCACCACTACACAAGAAGATTTGTGACTGGCATATACAATTCTTGGAAGTTGGTTACATATGCAAAGGGAAGAGCACTGATCGGCCACGCACATCTCATGAAAATGTCAAGTGTGTTTGAGATGCATTCACACGGAGCCCTCACAAGTCTACAAGACCAGCAGGCCAGGAACTTAAACTTTTCAATCAACAGTGTGGCGATGTCTGCATATGAAGCCTTACAAGTTGCAGTTACTGCAGCCATTGCATCCCAGAGACCGTAAAAGAAGGTATGAACATTGCATTTCAGTTCTCCAGGATATAATGGAGGAGATTTTTTCCAAAAGATCATCTTTTCAGATGAATCAACATTTCATCTATTGGGTAAAGTAAACTGCCATAATACAATAATTTGGGGTCGCATAAACCTGGAGTCATCATCAGTCTTGAGACTCATTGGAGCCGAATATATTTTGTGCCATTTCTGTTCACAAAGTTTATGAACCTTTCTTTTTTTGTGGAGGAAACTAACAGGATTGTCATACTTGACGTGCTGTAAAATTGGTTGTTCCCTCAATTTCACAAGGAATCCAATGATTTCATTTTTATGCATAACAGAGCCGACCTCACTTCCTCCTTGAGGTGCGGCATTATCTTAACCATATTGACCCATAATGTTGGGTTGGAAGAGTAGGACGATAAGACCTTGTACACTGCTTCTGGCCTCCCATATGACCAGCCCTCATACCTTGTGGTTTCTTTCCGTGGGTTACATAAAGGAGACAGTCTTTATTCTACCTGTGGTAGCTACTCTTCAACTTTGGAGAAATTGAATTGTTGAAGCTATTGATGCACGGAACAAGGACCTGTCGATTCACATGTGGAATGAAATAGACTATGGTTTCAATGTTTCTCATGCAGTGTATGGTGCTCACGTTGAGTGTACGGTATATTGTCTGTGCGAACATAAAATTTTGAACCTTCCTCCATCCAGTGACATGCCCCATGTGTTTCTATCTCTCACTGTTTGTAATAAACAATTGAAACCTGTTCTTTTTTATTCATGCTGTATATGTTCCTAATTCATTTCAATGAGCCTTCTTTAAGACGCAGGAACTCAAGTTTTCACATCCATTCACTCAATGTGTATGATATGTTTCCATTACTCTAATCTTTCTGGTGCAGGGTAATCGACAATGTGGGTGGCGGAAACCTGGAAATTTTCACTACATCCTTTTCATCACTCCACATCCCACGCTTCAGCATGTTTCTTTTCAGCTATGGTCAACACTTGTACTTGTCTGAACTCATTTCTACAGTTGATTTATGAACTATACTGCGTTATGCATTATTGAGTAAACAAAAATTGGCAAGAGCTGAAAGACTAAACGAATATGAAACAATTTGAAACATAGCCAGTAACTTCAAATTATAGATTCTTTGCAGGTGATCTGCCATGAGAGTCTTTTCTGTTTATTAGGTGTACCAAAGTACATAATGATTTCTTCAATTTTTGAAGTTTTTTGAGACAACAGATTACTATTTTGCTTTATCGAGAAATTATTTTTATTGAGATTTGAATTAGCAGGTGTCGACTATAGAAAAAAAGAGTGAAAAATAGCTTTGAATTCTTTTAATAAGCAAAATTCTGTTTTGAAATACAAGCTGAATGGCATTGAAGAAGAAAATTTACAATCAGTGCAAAGTAACAGTTTTGAGTGATAACAGCAAGATAAATAATTTTAATGCGAGAAATGTTCAGGCACTGAGTTTTGATCAATGAGCATTGGAAATATGATGGGAATAGGGAAGAGAGGAAGGAAAAAAAATCTCTACAAACAAACTGCAGTGGAATACATATTGAAAATGGAATGTTAGGAGACTGGATAGTAGGTGGACCAACCAAGAGATAAGAGAAGATTGGGACAATGACCTAACATTCGTTGAGCAGGTGACACTAGAAAATATGCACAAACAGCAGTGTTGCGTCAGCTGAAGACTGTGACACAATCTTGAGGAGGCCTTTATTCAGCAACAGATGTCAAATGACTGATGGTCTTTGAAGTAAAACATATGAGATGCTAAAGAAAGAGTGATAATACAACATATTACTTTAAAGTAATTACAGTTTTGGCTGTAGTACACTCCCTGAAAAAATAGTGAATCACTCAGAAAATTTGGTCTGATGTCAGAGTAACTTTGGACACATACATGCCATCAGTAGGTGCGTAAATGATTACAGAGTTGCAATTTTCTGTGATAGGTAGAACAGCCACCACAGCACATTTGTGGGGCATTTGGATATGACAGTGTCTCAACGTCAAACTGCAAGGAAACCTGAGGAAAATCATACTGGTCAAGGTTTTGGACAATCACATCTGACCACTGCAAGGGAGAATCAGCATACTGTGCGTAAAGAATATCGTAACTACTTCACGTTTGCACATGCCATCTGGGAACAAGCGGTGGACTTCCTGTGACATTCCGTGTAGCCTGCACCATCAGTCAGAAAATAGGAAAAGCCTGACTTGGGAATTAATGACTCACGCATATGCTGCTGCTGTTCACACCGCAACGCAGATGGCTTCATTTGTAGTGGTACTGTGACCAGGACGCATGGACTGCTGGTGAATTGCCTCACATTGTATTCAGCGGTGAATCAAACTTCTGTGCTACCCCAGATGACTATTGTCGGCAAGTATGGTGGAGACCTGGAAAGAGGTCTCATTCTTCCAACGTTTTGGAGGGATGGAGCGGTGCTCTTCCTGGTGTTGTGGTGTGGGGAGCAATCGGGTGCAACTAAAAGTCATGGCTAGTAGTGACAGATGGAACTCTGATGACATAATGGTCTATCAGGACATCCTGCAGCCTCATGTGTTACCTCTCGGGCGACAGTATAGAAGTGGTGTTTGCCAACAGGACAATTCTCCTTCATACACAGGGCATATTTCTATGAACAGTTTGTGTGATATTGATGCATTACTGTGGCCAGCAAGATTGCAAGATCTGTCCCTGATAGAGTGTGTGTGAATCAGCTTGGACGTCAACTGTCTCAGTGCCAATACACAGAATAATGAGGATGAATTACAACAGTTTAGGCCAGCTTGCCTCAGCAGACTTTATCCCTCAATCGAATCAGTGAATGCATCCAGGCCAGGGGGGTGATCCTTATTTTGCCAAATATTTCGTAAATTTGACTTGAGAGTTAATCAATATCATTACATAATACTCTGTCAACCTGTAAAGTTTTATTTCGTTTCCGCCTGGGTTTTTCATCTTTTTAGTCAGGCAGTGCAGAATTAAACCTTTTTTATTTCACACCTCTAGGGTACCTCGTATGCACAGTAGTGGCCACATCTCAGAGATGGTCATTATAATGGGACTCTCAGTGCTGAATGTTCTGCAAGGCACTCATGCAAGGCAAAGTTAATGCTCTTCCTGGCCTACAGAAACACTTCAAACAGCATTCCCAGCTGGGAAATGTAGTACACTATTGAAATACATTGTGAGGAGGTTCCATTCAATCAATAACACAGCAAGCAAACACCCAATGCATCACCGATATGCTCACCTTTCGCATGGTTTTAGCACATAATTAAATGTAAGAAATTCTGCTCTAGAGCAGTACGCATCCCATTTTTTTTTTTTTTTTTTTTTAACAGTTTCAAAGTCCTACGAGCCAGCTGGATACCATAAGAGAACGTCAGCTATCAAGCTATGGAGTTAGAGCAAGCGGCTGTTAAAGAGTCATGTAGGACCATTGAGATCCTACAGGGCATTGAGTATGGCTCTCCTAAAGCCATCAATTCGATATTCACATGACAGTCATGGGAACCAGACTAATGTGAGCAGCAACACTGTGGGGAAATAAACCACAGTTTTGACAGAGTACGATCCTGCAGCAGTTTTCTTCTGACTAATTACTATTTCTCCTTCTTACACGAGGTATTACAAATGGTAATACTTGCATAACCAAAGATGTAGTACAACTTCAAGTTAATTAGATGTTGGTTGCATGGTGCCTTCATAATGTTTCAATATTAATTAATGCCTAGCAGAGTAATTAGGAAAATATGAGTGTTAGTACTCATGTGTTGACATATATTCTTCCAATCAGACGTTCAGTTTATTGCCAAGTAATACCTCATTTATGATTAATGTGAATCTACTGGAAGTAAGTATCTAATGCAAGTTGCTGCTTCTTTAATCATGTGCGCTCCTGTAGTTTTGAGATTCTTTAACCTAGCAACACCTACTACACGCAATTACAGGGTTTTACAGATGCATGTCCTTGATCTGTGATAAACACGCACATCTCAGTATTTTTAAAAACACTTCATTCTATTTTACCTGTAAGATCGTAGGTACTTACCTTGTAAGTGTGACATACACTAATGAGCCAAAGCATTATGACCACCTGCATAATAGCTTGTTTGTCCGTTTTTGGAACGAAATGCAGGGTGATTATAATTACAGTTAAACTTCCAAAACGCTGAAGAAATAACACCACTGGTCAGAATGACTCCAAATTGCAACAGAATATTATCGGAGAAGGGGAAAAACGTATGAGAAGAAAAAATAGTGTGAAAATTGATCAACAGATGGCGCCATATATGTCAGAATACGTAAATGAAAACACCTGTCATGCGCACGACCCATTGAAGTTGGTATAAACATGTCGGGTACATGGCTTTTCAACCTTTCACGGCTGCTACGTTCGCCATGACTGTCTCAATGCAGGGTCGCGCACTGTTTGTACAGCTGTATTACAAGAATGATGACTGTGCACACGTCGCTCTACATCTGCATCTACACGTACGTGATTACTCTGCTATTCAGAATAAAGTGCCTGACAGAGGGTTCAGTGAACCACCTTCAAGCTGTCTCTCTACCGATCCACCCTCGAACGGCGCGCCGGGAATGCGCACTTAAATTTTTCTGTGGGAGCCCCGATTTCCCTTATTTTACCGTGATGACCATTCCTTCCTATGAAAGTGAGTGCCAACAGAATATTTTCGCAATCGGAGGAGAAAACTGACGAGTGAAATTTCATGAGAAGATCCCGTCACAACCAAAAGCGCCTTTGTTTTAATGATTGCCACTGCAATTCACGTATCATGTCTGGCACTAACTCCCTATTTCACGATAATACAAAACGAGCTGCCCTTCTTTGAACTTTTTCGATGTCATCCGTCAGTCCCACCTGATGCGGATCCCTCATCGCACAGCAATACTCCAGAATAGGGAGGACAAGCGTGGTGTAAGCAGCCTCTTTAGTAGAACTATTGCACCTTCTAAGTGTTGTGCCAATGAATCACAGTCTTTGGTTTGCTCTACCCACAACATTATCTATGTGATGGTTCATATTTACGTTATTTGTAATTGTAATCCCTAAGTATTAAGTTGAATTTACAGCCCTCAGATTTGAGTGACTTAGTTCGTAATCGAAATTTAGCGGATTTCTTTTCTTACTCATGTAAATAACTTCACACTTTTCTTTGTTCAAGGTTAATTGCCACCTTTCGCACCATACAGATATCTTATCTAAATCATTTTGCAATTCGTTCTGGTCATCTGATGACTTTACAAGGCGGTAAATGACAACATCATCTGCAGTCAGTCTAACAGGGCTACTCAGATTGTCTCCTATGTCATTAATATAGATCAGGAACAATAGAGGGCCTACAACACTTCCTTGGGGAACGCTGGATATTACTTCTGTTTAACTCGGTGACTTTCCGTCTATTACTACGAACTGTGATTTTCCTGACAGGAAAACACGAATCCAGTCGCACAACTGAGGCGATAATCCATAGGTACGCAGTTTGGTTAGAAGACGCTTGTGAGGAACAGTGTCGAAAGCCTTCTGGAAATCTAAAAGCATGGAATCAATTTGACATCCCCTGTCGATAGCACTCATTACTTCAGGAGTATAAAGAGCTAGTTCTCTTTCACAAGAACGATATTTTCTGAATCCGTGCTGACTATGTTCCAATAAATCTTTTTCTTCGAGGTACTTCATAATGTTCGAACACAATATACGACTATATTTAAAAAAAACCCTACTGCCAATCGACGTTAGTGAAATGGGCGTATAATTCAGCGGATTACTCCTATTTCCCTTTTTGGGTACTGGTGTGACTGGAGCAATTTTCCAGTCTTTAGGTGCTGATCTTTCTGTGAGCGAGCGATTGTGTATAATTGCTAAATACCGTATGGAGCAATTGTATCAGCATACTCTTCCCTTTATTACGGTACTGATTTAAGCTGCTTTGCTACACCCAGGATATCTACGTCTATGTTTCTCATCTTGGCAGTTGTTCTTGATTGGAATTCAGCAATATTTACTTCGTCTTCTTTGGTGAAGGAGTTTCGGAAAAGCGTGTTTAATAACTCTGCTTTAGTGGCACTGTCATCAGCGACTTCACCGTTGTTATCGCGCAGTGAAGGTAGTGATGGCGTCTTGCCACTGATGTGCTTTATGCATGACTAGAATCCCTTTGGGTTTTCTGCCAGATTCCGAGCCAAAGTTTCGCTGTAGAAATTATTAAAAGCATCTCGCATTGAAATACGCGCTATATTTCGAACTTCTGCAAAACTTTGCCGATATTGGGGATTTTGCGCTCGTTTAAATTTGGTATGCTTTTCTCGTTGCTTCTGCAACAGCGATCTGACCCGTTTTGTGTACTATGGGGAATCAGTACCATCATCACTTATTATTTTATGTAGTATATATCTCTCAACTGCCGTCAATGCTATCTCTCTGAAATCATTCCATATCTTTTCTACGCTTACATGATCAGATCGGAAGGAGTGAAGACTGTCTCCTAAAAAAGCGTTAAGAGCATTTTTATCAGCTTTTTTCAAATAGATGTACTTTGCGTTTCTTTTTGACGGTTGTAGGTGTTGCGGTATTCAGCCTAGCGGCAACTGCCTTGTGGTCGCTAATCCCTGTATTCGTCATGATACTCCCTCTTTTCCAGGATTATTGGTTGCTAAGAGGTCAAGTATGCTTTCGCAACCATCTACGCTTCGAGTGGACTCATGAGAACTAATTGTTCAAAATAATTCTCTGAGAAAGCATTCAGTACAATTTCGGAAGACGTTTTATGCCTGCCGCCGGCTTTAAACGTATAATTTTTCCAGCATATCGAGGGTAGACTATAATTTGAAATGAGGCTCAAGTTTTCTTTCGACTGTTCAGCAACTGTATCTTCTGAGTAGGGAGTCGGTAAAACGATCCAATTAATAGTTTAGTCCGATTGTCAAGTATAACCTCTACAAATACTATTCCGCAGGAACTATCTACTTCAATTTCACTATACGGCAAACTATTTCTGACAGCAATAAATACTCCACCACCAATTGTAATTAATCCATCCTTTCTGAACACTGTTAGATCGTTAGAAAAAATTTCTGCTGGTCTTATTTCCGGCTTTAGCCTGCTTTCTGTACGTATAGCTATTTCAGCTTCAGTGCTTTCTATTAGGGCTTAGAGCTCTGGTTCTTTCCCAGCACAGCTACGACAATTTACAACTACAATACCGATCGTTTCTACAACTACCGTACTGTGTTTTACCTGCCTCCTTTTAGACGGACACCCTTTCTGTGGTTTGCTGAGACCCTCTAACCTAAAAAACCGTCTAGTCCCTTCCACACAGCCCCCGCTACCCGTGTAACCAACCTGTGTGTAGAGGACTCCTGGCCTATTAAGCAGAACCCGGAAACCCACCGCCTGATGGAGCAAGTCAAGGAATCTGCAGCCTACACGGTCACAAAACCGCCTAAGCCTCTGATTCAGACCCTCCACTCGGCTCTGCACCAAAGGACCACAATCGGTTCTATCGCTCTGCAGAAGTTCCGCATACTCAAGGGTTGGTCCGATGGTCCGTTGGTCCGATGACTGTCGTGGGTCTGGAGAAAATGGTTCGGAAATTCGAAATGATGGGTTCTTCTGGCGTGCAGTCTGGTAGAGGGAGGAAACAAATTGATTCAACGTCAATGGAAGCATTGGCCACAGCAATGCAGGAGGAGACGAGTGGTGGTGTGCAAACGTGTAGTGCACGGAGAATTGCCCGAACAATGGACACACCCGTGGGCACGGTGCATAAAATCCTACGAAACATCCTTCTTTGCTATCCACTAAATTACCCATGTGCATGAGTTGCTTCCTATTGACCAACCAGCAAGAGACCTTTGCTTTAGAATTTCTTGCTCGCATGGAAGTGGACAATGATTGGCCATGGAAGATTTTATGGAGAGACGACGCCCACTTCCATCTGACAGGATACGTCAATACACAGAATCGTCGAATATGGGCAACGGAAAATCCATACGCAAATCAACCAGCACCACTTGATCCTGAAAAGATCACTGTGTGGTGCGTGTTTACGGATTCATTTATCATAGGGCCATATTTTTTCGAAGAGACAGATGCTTCCGGTCCTGTAACCTGTATCGTTACTGGTAAGCGCTATGTGTGTCTTTTGTGCAACCACGTAATTCCAGCTCTCCAACAGCGTGGATGTGATCATTTTTATGCAACATGGCGCACCTCCGCACACTGCAAATCTAGTTAAGCAGCTGCTGAAGCGTCATTTCGGAAATGCTAGAATCATCAGTCGCCATTTTCCTACAGCGTGGCCACCCCAATCACCTGATCTTAATCCGTGTGACTTCTTGCTATGGGGCTATCTGAAACATGTTGTGTTCAGTGTTCCAATTGCAAACTTAGCTGCATTGAAGGCACGTATTGCGCAACACATTCTGAACGTGACCCCGGAAACACTTCGATCAGTTGTGAAACACGCTGTTTCCCGATTTCAACTTGTTGCAGAAAACGGTGGGCAGCATATTGAACATGTTTTGCGCCAGTCACCCGGAAATTAATAATCCGATTTGATTTTGACTAGTGTTTTTTATGCGGATTTGGCCTCAGGACAATTAAAAACCTATGTGATTGATGCTCTTTATGCAGTTTTTGCCCTCAGTACAATTAAAAAGCGGTTTTTCCCATTGGATGTGATATGACGTTGCTGTGGTGGATGGGCTTACGTAACTAACAGTATTCCACGTGTACATCCATGCATACTGAGTAGTACAGTTTCACGTCAAACGTACATCTTAGACGTTGTTGTTCGGTTCATTTGTCATTTGTAGTCGACCCACTATTAAATTATGATGCTTACAGCACCTCTATTGTTACATTTTGTAATTATTTTTCTTCTGCTTACGTTTTTCCCCTTCTCCGGTAATATTCCGCTGCAATTTCACGTCATTCTGACCAGCGGCGTTATTTCTACAGCGGTTTGAAAGTTTAACTTAATTATAATCACCCTGTACATCCCTGATTCTGCGTATCAGGTATCCAACAGTTTGTTGGTAGGTTTGCGAAGATATGTGGCATTAGATGTCTACGCACAGGTCAAGTAATTCGAGTAAATAACGAGCTGCTGATGGCGTCCAATAGTAACCCAGATGGGTTCCATAGGATTCATTTAAATTAGCCGGATTTGATCGCCGAGACTAAAAGTTAAGTTCACTGTAACGCTCCTCAAACCACTGTAGTACGGTTCCGGCTCTGAGACACGGACAGTTACACTGCTGAAAGATGACATCGTCATAGGGAAAGACATCAAGCATGAAGAGACGCAGGTGGTTAGCAGTCGCGCGGGGTAGCCGTGCGGTTAGAGGCGCCTTGCCTCGTTTCACATGGTTCGAGTCCTCCCTCGGGCATTGGTGTGTGTGTGTTTGTTGTCCTTAGCGTAAGCTAAATTAAGTAGTGTTTAAGCCTAGGGACCGTGTGTGTGTGTGTGTGTGTGTGTGTGTGTGTGTGTGTGTGTGTGTGTTGTCCTTAGCGAAAGCTAAATTAAGTAGTGTGTAAGCCTAGGGTCCGATTACCTCAACAGTTTGGTCCCTTAGAAACTTACAACAAATTTCCAGGTGATTCGCAGCTGTCAGCATGTCTTCGATTACTACCACAGGTCCGAAGCACGCGCAAGAGAATGTCTCCCATAGTGTAACACTGCTCTCACCACCCTGCGTCCTTGGAGTGCTGCACGTGTTCAGCCGCCGTTCATCGATCATGGCGTTTGTGGAGGGGACCATCGACCGAGCGTGGCAAAAATGTGACTCGCCCGTAGAGCCGACACGTTTCTATTGATCGACGGTCGAATCCCAAAAGTCCACTGCGATCGTAATTGACGATGTCGTTGGTCAACATGTGAATACGTAGGCGTGGTCTGCTGTGGCGGAGCAGCGTGCTGCAAAACTCTTATGCTTGCACTACCGTTGTGCTCTTTCGGCATTCTGTGAAGAGTCGTGGACGTCCAACGGCTAATGCCTTGTGGTAGTTTCACTGCCCTACCTCTTTCCGTAGATGTTCACAACAGTAGCGTATTCACAACTTCTCCGTTTTCGAGATACTCGTTCACAGGCTCTGCTTAATAATAATCTGCCCTCTGTCAAAGTCCCTTATCTCAATGGATTTCGGCATTTGCAGCACATATCTTCGCTAGGATATCTCCCGGCCGTGTCTGCTCCGCTTACATACATTTGTTAATGCGTTACGTGTCCGCCGCATTACCAGGCGGCACGCAACGTTGTGGTCTGCAGTGGTCATCATGTTGAAGCTTTTTTTTTTTTTTAAAAAAAAAAAAAAAAAAAAAAAGATGTGAGGTCCGCCAGTTATGCAAAACACTGTTTTTCTCAGTACCCAAACACGTTTCGGCACCACTGTGCCATCATCAGTGGGTTTTCGTTTTTTTATTTATTCTGCAATGTGAACATTTTGTTAAATGATTATTAAATTATGTGCATTTTGACTTCAAACAACAGATCCTTCTAAGGAAGCACACAGAAAACACACCACACACACACACACACACACACACACACACACACATAAAGATAAAGTGCAAAAAAAATTCAAAGAGACAACACGCACAGTTAACGAAGCACACACACGTACACACACACACACACACACACACACACACACACACACACACACACACAAAGATAAAATGCAAACAAAATTCAAATTTGGCGCCGAACTCTCTGGTGAACAAATGAACACTGACTGGGCAGGGACACATAAGAAAACCACAATCACACTGTGTTCTGGTCTAGTGAAAAAATATTTTACTACGTTATTTGTGGAAAATACTTGTCATAGTTACGTATGCATCACAACATCTCAGCATGATGTGGAGAATGGAAGCGCTTGCCACACGAAAACGTATGTAAATACGAAAATAGGCGCGAAAACATCGCGAAAAACTAAATTACATTCTAGAAGACAGATTAACTCCCAGCAAAAAACTTTCTCATCAACATCGTTTGGTTGCGGATGACAAGCTACCTGTAGTAATTAACACAAAAGTGATCCAGAAAGTTAATGCTCACCAAATGTAAAGGTATTTACATAAAGAAATGATCTGTTGTTTGAAGTAAATATGCACATAATTTTATAATCATTTAACAAAATGTTCACATTGCAGAATAAATAGAAAACCGAAAACCCACTGATGATGGCACAGTGGTGCCGAAACATGTTTGGGTACTGAGAAAAACGGCGTTTTGCATAACTGGCGGACCTTACATTCAAAAATTTTTAACTGCAAACACGGCCAATACAAGGAGCTGCATATCAAAAGATGGATGTTTAAGTATTATTCACCGAGAACATCGACCGACCACTGCTTTTGGATCAGAGAAAGATCAGGCGCAGAATGACCAACGTGGTTGTCCGTAGATTAAAGAACAATATCTAAGCACAGGTACTGCATTCTTAGAAATGCTAAGAAGTTTTGCTCTTAAAAATGTGAAGTTGGTAAACTGGTCAGAGTCGTCCACACAATCATTGAGTAAACATCCTGACACGGAAATTGGACACGCGAAAATACTAAACTCCGTCTTCTGAAATCAGTTCAGTACGGAGTGTCGTAGTATAACTGACGTTCACAAATGCGGTCACAGGGTAGGATAGAAGCGAAAGGCGACTGTACGTGACAGGATATCGCTACTGGTCTTCCAACATACCAGCCATTTTACATAAAGGCCTCCTCAAGGCTGCCATGTTCTTGAGCTGGTGCAACGCTGCTGTTCACTGCATACTTTCTACTGCCACCTCCTCAGCTAACAATAGCTTGTTGTTCCGACCTTCTCGTATCTCTCCGGTTCCAGCAAAGAACTTCGTTGGTCCACCTACTATTCAGTCTTCTGGCTACATTTCCCGTCCATTTCTATTACATTTTCAATGACGTAATACACTACTGGCCATTAAAATTGCTACACCACGAAGAAATGCAGATGATAAACGGGTATTCATTGGACAAATATATTATACTAGAACTGACATGTGATTACATTTTCACGCAATTTGTGTGCATAGATCCTGAGAAATCAGTACCCAGAACAACCACCCTTGGCCGTAATAACGGCCTTGATACGCCTGGGCAGTGAAACAAACAGAGCTTTGATGGCGTGTACAGGTACAGCTGCCCATGCAGCTTCAACACGATACCACAGTTCATCAAGAGCAGTGATTGGCGTATTATGACGAGCCAGTTGCTCGGTCACCATTGGCCAGACGTTTTCAGTTGGTGAAAGATCTGGAGAATGTGCTGGCCAGGGCAGCAGTCGAACATTTTCTGTATCCAGAAAGGCCCGTACAGGACCTGCAACATGTGGTCGTGCATTATCCTGCTGAAATGTAGGGTTTCTCAGGGATCGAATGAAGGGTAGAGCCACGGGTCGTAACAAATCTGAAATTTAACGTCCACTGTTCAAAGTGCCGTCAGTGCGAACAAGAGGTGACCGAGACGTGTAACCAATGGCACCCCATACCATCACGCCGGGCGATACGATAGTATGGCGATGACGAATACACGCTTCCAATGTGCGTTCACCGCGATGTCGCCAAACACGGATGCGACCATCATCATACTGTAAACAGAACCTGGATTCATCCAAAAAAAATGACGTTTTGCCATTCGTGCACCCAGGTTCGTCGTTGAGTACACCATCGCAGGTGCTCCTGACTGTGATGCAGCGTCAAGGGTAGCCGCAGCCATGGTCTCCGAGCTGATAGTCCATGCTGCTGCAAACGTCGTCGAATTGTTCTTGCTGATGGTTGTTGTCTTGCAAACGTCCCCATCTGTTGACACAGGGATCGAGACGTGGCTGCACGATCCGTTACAGCCATGCGGATAAGGTGCCTGTCATCTCCACTGCTAGTGATACGAGGCCGTTGGGATCCAGCACGGCGTTCCGTATTACCCTCCTGAACCCACCGATTCAATATTCTGCTAACAGTCATTGGATCTCGACCAACGCGAGCAACAATGTCGCGATACGATAAACCGCAATCGCGATAGGCTACAATCCGACCTTCATCAAAGTCGGAAACGTGATCGTACGCATTTCTGCTCCTTACACGAGGCGGCACAACGTTTCACCAGGCAACGCCGGTCAACTGCTGTTTGTGTATGAGAAATCGGTTGGAAACTTTCCTCATGTCAGCGCGTTGTAGGTGTCCGCCACAGGTGCCAACCTTGTGTGAATGCTCTGAAAAGCTAATCATATGCGTATCACAGCATCTTCTTCCTGTCGGTTAAATTGCGCCATCGGAAGCCTGTCTCTCAAAACTGTATTTTGTTTATTAAAACAATTCCAAGCTACTTTTCAATCTTCTGTCTACAGTCGTCTCTTGCTAATTCAAATTTAAGAAGTCGTATTTTTGGGTAAACGTAAACAGTAATCTGGACCCTTGAAAAACCAAAATAAATTGAAGAAATCATTATGTGTTTTGGTACACTCGATAAACAGAAGCGATTGGCGTGGTATATCGCCCGCAAACTATCTGTAATTCGAAGTTAGGGCCTTCAAACGACATGCTTCCGTACTCGTTTAGTCTTTCAGCTCTTGGGACTCATTCGTTTATTCAACAACGCATAATGTACTACAGTACACTAATCAACTGTAAAAATGACTTCAAACAAGTACAAGTGTTTGACTCTTCCACGAGAGGAGGCCGTGTAATGTGAAGTGAGGTAAAGGATGTAGCGAAAACTTTCAGGCTTCCGTCACTCACACTGTCAACAATCCTACACCAGAAAGATTAGATTGCTGCAAACGTATCATACGGATGGAGGAAAGCGACCTGGCAAGATGAGTTTCTGCGTCTTGGAGAATGCTTATTGAAATAGTTGTTGATAGCAGATCGTTGGAGAACGAGGGTTACAGGAAAGGGCTCTGAGCACTATGGGACTTAACTTCTAAGGTCATCAGACCCCTAGAACACAGAACTACTTAAACCTAGCTAACCTAAGGACAGCACACACATCCATGCCCGAGACAGGATTCGAACATGCGACCGTAGCGGTCGCGCGGTTCCAGACTGTAGCGCCTAGAACCGCTCGGCCACCCCGGCCGGCGAGGGTTACAGGCGATTGGAAAATGGCGTAGGTAATTCCAGTTTGTAACTAGAGTCGTGGGAAAGATGTGTGCTAGCTCTAGACCTAAATCGCTGGCGTCTGTCTTTCGTAGCACTATGGAACACGTCCTATGACCAAATCGGCTTTGAAGTTTCCTTTGCGGAAATTAACAGGCGAGCCTGCATTAGCAGAGATAGCGGATACCGTTCCCACGCAACACTAAATACTTTTTGCTTGCCACACATTCCACGGATGCAACTACATTTGCAAACAGCCACAGGGACGTTAAATAATAATGCAACTCATTTTTTTCTGACAGCAGGTTCGTATTAGTCACGATTCCAATGTACCATATTGTTCCGCACTCTTATGGCTACAGAACCCTATTTTCAACATAATCTCCGTTCAATGCGAAGGCTTTACGCCACCTTACTGGGAGGGCCTGTATGTCCACATCGTACCACTATTCTAGTCGACTCCCCATCATCCACATACAGTTTCCTGTGGAGTGCATCCTTCATTGGGCCAAACAGATGGAAGTCGGAAGGTGCGAGTTCTGGGCTGTAGGGAGGATGCTGAAGAACGGTCTAATGAGGCTCAGTGAGTTTCTCTCGGGTGTGTCAGCCCTACCAACACAGGAAACTTTAGCGACAGCGCCGGACATTTGCACAAGCCCCGCCCATTTACCCCCCTCCACGCCTACGCCCCGCCACACGAACCAAGAGCGCATCAATATGATCTTTGGTAGTCCTCATCGCTGTCGTGTTTTTGTTCGTCGTTTTTTGTTTTACCGCGGTTGTTCATACTAGCAGTGTTGTGCTGTTAGTACTTCTTAGCAGTTTGTGTAATACTGTCAAAATGAAACATAGATATGCACTCTCAATAATGTTATCATACACAAGGTACCTAATCTTGAATGTTGTGGGCAACTGCTGTCAAAACTGATATCTAACAGACATTAAAGTACGATAACATGTGTTGGAATGACACTGACGAAATTATGTACATATGTTTAACAATATGCAGCTCTAAAGCTCTCAAACACTGAAGAAGAAGAACTCAAAGTAATCTCGTGTATGCTATAAGCAAGCAGTCATAAGGGTTCATAAGTAAAAATTCACCCATTACACAGGCAAATATTAATGAAGAATATCACTGTATAAATATCAGACTGTTTGCATTACGCATTTCTACATTATCCCCTCTTATATTCTTTAGTCTTAATGAGGTAATCAGAAACAAACCAAGATATCGACTTTGCCTTGTTTATGCACAACATTGACTTTAGACAATCGAGATAATGGACAGCATCCTTGGTGATAGTACCAATTAATATTTCCCAACAGAATTTCTTCCACTACGCGAGGTGACGGAAATTTGCGCTCACTGCAGTTAACAAATATCAGATTTTTTGATATAGTGCAGATGAAAGCTCACGAAATAAGAAAGACAGAGTGGATACCATTTTTATTTTTCATTCTTATTGATGATTGTTCAACTCGCATATTCAATGAACATATTTCTAATTCTTTTCACAATGGTACCGGAAAAACTGTATTTCGTACTAACTACTGGTTTTCTCCCTTGATATGACTGGCATATCTGTGATAGGAACAACTTTGATGTTGGAACATGCGGCAGACCATGCGCGAAGCTTAGGATATGGATTGGTGTGGAGGGGGGTGATTGGGCGGGACTTGTGCACCGTCCGGGGCTGTCGCTAACGTTACGTTACGAACACAGACGTCCTGTTGTGCAGCGAGGTGTTTGTGATCCGTCGATCACCTCGAATGAGAGTATCAGCACATTCCAACACTGCAGGAGTCAGCCGTGAGCGGCGGGCCGGCATGCTGGAGATAGGACAGGTTTGCGCGACCTTGATGCGATGATGGCAGACGTCTCGCCCAAAGACTCGCCGTGCTTTTGTTCATTACCTCTTTTTCCATAGACATTTAGCAAGCGCCTATGAATGTCTGGAATGCTCTGGTTTCTCCTTCAAATGAAATTCAGTGACAGCTTTCTGACTGGAACGCACCGCTATTATAAACACTATTGTGAAGGGAACGTACAGCGAAGCCACCTGTTGACACTTCGTGGAAATATAGCGGCTGAAGCGGGGACATTCCATGACGTCCCACAACAAATTGCTGGCCGATAGAAAAACAATGTGTTGCTTTACTTACTGAACCCCCCTCGTACAATACCCGACGCAATGAAGTTCATACTTACAATTTCTAACAGCCTATGGTGGACATCTGAAATGGTTTCAGCATTCACAAATTACGTCGAGGCTGTCGAACCACACATGAACAAACTAAGTTCTGTGTCCGCGGTGTCTCATTGAGTAACGGCGTTTGACACCGTTGATAGTGATCCTTCTCTTGATGTTATTCAAGGAAAGCAGACTACTGCTGACACAAGGTTTACACCTTCTCTCAACATCATACAACAGAAACATCTCACAACACAACACCACTCACACACACTACACTCTACTACAAACACAACATGACACAATACATACGGCAAATTACAATCACGTACACTCAACTGACAAAGACGCAATTGTCACGCATCACGACAAAAGAGGGCGTGCGCACAGGAAGAAAACCCTCTCCAGATAAGCGGCTCAACTTCCCCCTCGAGGTCTCTGTTGTGACTTGGCAAGACAGCCAAGTCACTAGGCGAGGAAGCCGAAATGCACGCGTTTACGCTCACGCAGACTGGCGTGAGGTCTGGAACATTACAAGGAATTAGAGTAGCCAAAAATAGTACATAGCTTCTGGAATACTTAACTTTAATTCATAATTGTAGAACATCGCTCTTGATTGTATAGAAGTATAATAGTAATATATCAAAGGATAATGGCGCCTTGCTAGGTCGTAGCAAATTACTTAGCTGAAGGCTATGCTAACCATCGTCTCGGCTAATGAGAGCGTAATTTTCAGTGAACCGTGGCTAGCAACGTCGGCTGTACAACTGGGGCGAGTGCTAGTACGTCTCTCTAGACCTGCCGTGTGGTGGCGCTCGATCTGCTATCACTGACAGTGGCGACACGCGGGTCCGACGTATACTAACGGACCGCGGCCGATTTAAAAGTCGGGAACACAAGCCTCTCCATCGTGTTCTGTCTTTCCACCATTCCCCCTCTTCCACCTTCGTCCAGTTCTCTCCTCTTCTCGTCACACATTCCTTCGCTCCCTTCACCCATCTATCTCCTGGTCTTCCCCTGGGCCTCTTCCCCTCCAGTTGCAGATCAAACATCCTCTTTGGAATTCTTCCCTCATCCATTCTCTTCATGTGTCCATACCACTGCAGTCTTGATTTTTCTATCCTGTCCTGTACTGGTTCCTCCTTTAGTCTTTCCCTCACATACACATTTCGCAATCTGTCTCGTCTTGTTACACTCAACCTGCTCCTCTGGAACTTCATTTCACTAGCTTGTATTCTACTTTTGTCGCTTTTGTGCATTACCAATGTCTCACCTCCTTGCTCCAAATAAGCCCCCTAATGCATTTGAAGAACTGCCCTGCTTTTCTGCACCTTTCATTTATTTCCATTGCGTTTCCCCCCTTACTTTCAATCATGCTTCCCAGGTACTTGAAGTTCTCTACCACTTGTAGTTTTTCCCCTCCACAAGTTATATCCACATTTGGCCTATTCTTCTTCCTTGTTGTGACAATTATCTCACTTTTCTTTGCAGAGAAATGCATTCCATATTGTGCTGCCGTTGCCTCCCATACATCTAACTGCTCTTGCACCTCCTTCTCGCAATTTCCCCATAACATCAGGTCATCGGCAAAAAGCACTGCTTTCATTATATGATCTCCAATTGCATCTGATACTTGCTGTAGGATTTCATCCATAACAATAATAAACAATTCACAATATACATAAATGAAATGAAAAGTCGTGTGGCTAGGACCTTCCGTCGGGTAGACTGTTCGCCTGGTGCAAGTCTTTCGATTTGACGCCACTTCGGCGACTTGCGCGTCGATGGGGATGAAACGATGATGATTAGGACAACACAACACCCAGTCCCTGAGCGGAGAAAATAGGCGACCCAGGCGGGAATCGAACCCGGGCCCTTAGGATTGACAGTCTGTCGCGCTGACCACTCAGCTACCGAGGGCGGACAATATATACATAAATGACCTGGTGTATAACATCAGAAGTTCACTGAGGAGGCTTTTTGTGGATGGTACTGTAGTAAGTATATAGAGAGGTTGTAACAATGGAAAATTGTACTGAAACGCAGGAGGATCTGAAACGAATTGACGCATGGTGCAGGGAATGGCAATTGAATCTCAATGAAGACAAGTGTAATGTGCTGCGAATACATAGAAAGATCCTTTACCATTTACCTACAATATAGCAGGCCAGCAACTGGAAGCAGTTAATTCCATAAATTATCTGGGAGTGGGCATTAGGAGTGAGTTAAAGTAGAATGATCATGTGAAGTTGATAGTCGGTAGAGCAGATGCTACACTGAGATTCATTGGAAAATCCTAAGGAAATGCAATCCGAAAACAAAGGAAGTAGGTTACAGTACACTTGTTCGCCCACTGCTTGAATATTGCTCACCAGTGTGGGATCCGTACCAGATATGGTTGATAGAAGAGATAGAGAAGATCCAACGGAGAGCAGCGCGCTTTGTTACAGGATCATTTAGTAATCGCGAAAGCGTTACAGAGATGATAGATAAACTCCAGTGGAAGACTCTGCAGGTGAGACGCTCAGTAGCTCGGTACGGGCTTTTGTTGAAGTTTCGAGGATATATCTTCACCGAGGAGTCAAGCAGTATATTGCTCCCTCCTACGTATGTCTCACGAAGAGACCATGAGGATAAAATCAGAGAGATTATATCCCACACAGAGGCATACTGACAATCTTTCTTTCCATGAACAATACGAGACTGGAATAGAAGGGAGAACCGATAGAGGTACTCAAGGCACCCTCCGCCACACACCGTCAGGTGGCTTGCGGAGTATGGATGTACAGGGCTATTACAAATGATTGGAGCGATTTCACAAATTCACTGTAGCTCCATTCATTGACATATGGTCACGACACACTACAGATACGTAGAAAAACTCATAAAGTTTTGTTTGGCTGAAGCCGCACTTCAGGTTTCTGCCGCCAGAGCGCTCGAGAGCGCAGTGAGACAAAATGGCGACAGGAGCTGAGAAAGCGTATGTCGTGCTTGAAATGCACTCACATCAGTCAGTCATAACAGTGCAACGACACTTCAGGACGAAGTTCAACAAAGATCCACCAACTGCTAACTCCATTCGGCGATGGTATGCGCAGATTAAAGCTTGTGGATGCCTCTGTAAGGGGAAATCAACGGGTCGGCCTGCAGTGAGCGAAGAAACGGTTGAACACGTGCGGGCAAGTTTCACGCGTAGCCCGCGGAAGTCGACGAATAAAGCAAGCAGGGAGCTAAACGTACCACAGCCGACGGTTTGGAAAATCTTACGGAAAAGGCTAAAGCAGAAGCCTTACCGTTTACAATTGCTACAAGCCCTATCACCCGATGACAAAGTCAAACGCTTTGAATTTTCGGCGCGGTTGCAACAGCTCATGGAAGAGGATGCGTTCAGTGCGAAGCTTGTTTTCAGTGATGAAGCAACATTTTTTCTTAATGGTGAAGTGAACAGACACAATGTGCTAATCTGGGCGGTAGAGAATCCTCACGCATTCGTGCAGCAAATTCGCAATTCACCAAAAGTTTATGTGTTTTGTGCAATCTCACGGTTTAAAGTTTACGGCCCCTTTTTCTGCTGCGAAAAAAACGTTACAGGACACGTGTATCTGGACATGCTGGAAAATTGGCTCATGCCACAACTGGAGACCGATAGCGCCGACTTCATCTTTCAACAGGATGGTGCTCCACCGCACTTCCATCATGATGTTCGGCATTTCTTAAACAGGAGATTGGAAAACCGATGGATCGGTCGTGGTGGAAATCATGATCAGCAATTCATGTCATGGCCTCCACGCTCTCCCGACTTAACCCCATGCGATTTCTTTCTGTGGGGTTATGTGAAGGATTCAGTGTTTAAACCTCCTCTACCAAGAAACGTGCCAGAACTGCGAGCTTGCATCAACGATGCTTTCGAACTCATTGATGGGGACATGCTGCGCCGAGTGTGGGAGGAACTTGATTATCGGCTTGATGTCCGCCGAATCACTAAAGGGGCACATATCGAACATTTGTGAATGCCTAAAAAAAACTTTTCGAGTTTTTGTATGTGTGTGCAAATCATTGTGAAAATATCTCAAATAATAAAGTTATTGTAGAGCTGTGAAATCGCTTCGATCATTTGTAATAACCCTGTAGATGTTTTCCTAGGGTTATGTTGACTAAGAAAGTACGGATCGGAACACACAATCCAAAAGGCAAGAGGGCATGAGAGGTAGGGGGCAAGAGATGTGACTTTCTGCACTTTCTAGAGCGTTCGTAATACGAGGGTTCTGTTTTTGTGTTTTTACCGCGGCATTTTTTGGCCACAAATAGTTCTGTTTCTAAAGCATTGACCTTTAATACTTGTACCCTTTTCGTACATTTGAACCACGTTTTTCCCAGTCTTTCTTAGTAACTCAAAAACGTTTTTGTGCAAATATCGCTAACTGAGCGGGATATGCTTTCTCTTCACATTTTAAGAAACATTTGAATTCAAAATGGATTCATTAAATAGTAATATAGACGAACTGAGATGTCATATCAATGTGATACTAAAATATTTAATAAAATCTTCGATTTGTTAAGTTTATTTGATAAACTGTATGAAAAATAGTGAATACTTATGTCCAATACCTGGTAAAAGTACACAGCAAAAAAAAAAAAAAAAAAAAAAAAAAAAAAAAAAAAAAAAAAAAAAAAATGCTGAAAGGACCAACATATCGGGGAAATGTGTCATAACATCTACACAGGATGTCCGAGGAGGAATGATCAGTAATCAGCGATATGACAACAACTATCATTTTACGCAAAAAAGTCTAATTTATTGCATGTTAAATGTTAGTTGAATTCGAAGACAAGAACATAAATGCAGTAAGACAAAACAATTTATATAATACAGTTCTTTCTAGCAGTACGAATGGAACTACTCGTAAACTGCAAGTGGTACACTCGAAAAAACGAGAGACGTCTTAATGAGACTAACCCCTGCGAAATTCTGCGTTAGCGCTTTTTTCCGCCAACTCCTAATATCGATAATGTGTTTACGATAAATCATTGTCATCTCCACATAGTGTCACGCTAATAGGTTCACCAAAACACAACTCAATGCTCATTTCCGAAGGGGCTCGTGTGAGATGTGGATTACTGATATTGCGCCGACAGATTTCAAGTTTTCTTTTCGGCTTCACGTTTTCACACTGACGAAAGACACGTATTAGTCGGAATTCCACGCACAGCATTTTAAGACAGGAAAGTACCCACGTTTGTCCGACGGTATGAAAAGTGATTTACTTCTAGCGGTGACTAAGGTGGTAAGCAGGCGGATGAGTATGTATCTCATACAATACATGTTTCCCGGCTACGTGTTCTCTTCCCGTTTGCCGCTCTAGATAAACGTAACTATCTGGCTATTCCCTGTAGCCGGCTTGAGTGGCCGAGCGGTTCTAGGCGCTTCAGTCTGGAACCGCGCGGCAGCTACGGTATCAGGTTCGAATCCTGCCTCGGGCATGGATGTGTGTGGCGTCCTTAGGTTAGTTAGGTTTAAGTAGTTTTAAGTTCTAGGGGACTGATGACCTCAGAAGGTAAGGCCCATAGTGCTCAGAGCCATTTGAACCATTATTCCTTGTACTTCTCACTTCATTCCCTCTTCATTCATTCTTGACAAATCTGTGCATGCATGAGATAGGTGTTTGGGGACCATGACAGGACGGCCACTGTACGGATATCTTATCTCGAAGCTTCCGCCGGGTAACAAAATTGGCTCTAAATCCAGTTCACTGTAAAGCTGCGCGCTTCACACGACATGATAATCTAGTGAAGTTTCAGCATGATTTTTATGATTCACATATGAAGTCAGTCATGTCATACAGAAGCCTAGGAGAAGCACTGCGTAGAAGAATGGAGCATAGCGACCACAGTTACATTCACATACAGAACAAACGTGAAGCTGCAGTTCAGCGACAGAGTACCACGACACTGCATTATGTCCACAAGAGAAACGGCTGACCATATGGTGTACGATTTATGTTGCAATGCTATTCGATGGAATGACTCCACATCGCGTTGGTCTAATAGGGCTACCGGAATTTACAACAGTGGCAAAATGTGCGGCATAGTTAGCACGATTTCTCAACGGCTTGCGCTCTCTTAACGACGTTCAGCAGGCTGGTAACCAATAATGGCGGGAAATTATACACTACTGGCCATTAAAATTGCTACACCAAGAAGAAATGCAGATGATAAACGGATATTCATAGGACAAATAGATTATACTAGAACTGACATGTGATTACATTTTCACGCAATTTGGATGCATAGATCCCGAGAAATCAGTACCCAGAACAACCACCTCTGGCCGTAATAACGGCCTTGATACTTTTTTTTTTGTCCAAGGTTGACAACTGCAACATTGAGGAACGCGTTAACAGCCATGGCCCTCGTGGTTAAGTGGGTACGGTATTGGACTGTGAAGCGCGCGAGCTAGAAATCCCTTTGTGCCATTTATTTCTATTTCTTCTTTTGTTCATAACTTCATGAACTGTCTCTTTGGTCACTGAAACGCTTTTTTTTTCTCTTTCTGTAGTCTTGGCAGTTGTCATACTATACCTTGGTTATAGAATAATGTGGTAAGAATACAAGTAAATGTGATGAATAGTGAGAGCAGATGAGATACCACATAGAAGTCTCACGGAAATGAAAACGAATAAATGGATGTGAACTGTGTTACAACATAGGAATCCGAGGGTCAAAACTTCCAAAACGGAATGCAATTTCAAAAACGTTAAAAACATATGTCTTGACACAGCACACAGAAACTGTGTGATTGTGAAACTGTTGCATTCATTAGTTGCAGCTTATGTGACGAACTTTTATGTTTTCATCATTTCCTTGGGAGTGATCACATTCACAAGCAAAGTAAGCACTCCCTCTTCAGGCCACTTTTGGCCCATCGGTACCATCCTCAGCTGAGGATGCCGATAGGATGGGTGTGTGGTCAGCACACCGCTCTCCCGGTCGTTATGATGGTTTTCTTCGACCGGAGCCGCTACTATTCGGTCGATTAGCTCCTCAATTGGCATCAAAAGGCTGAGTGCATCCCGAAAAATGGCAACAGCGTATGGTGGCCCAGATGGTCACCCATCCAAATACCGGCCACGCCCGACAGCGCTTAGCTTCAGTGATCTGACGGGAATCGGTGAATCCACTGCGGTAAGGCCGCTGCCGACATTCATATTCATGCGAACGCCAACGCCTAAAGCTGACAAGGAGGCTTATCTAAATCACTCACCAGGCGTACAAATTAGGTCCTACCGTATGACACACGTACTAATGTCGTGCACGACACTTCAGACGTGTTTTCCGGTGGAGGATTCGGTTGACTTGTCGCCTTATCATCAAAGGTTTGCGATTCCCATTCGAAAGCCTTTTCCGTCTGCTAATACAATAGTTGTGAATAATCAACTGTCATTATAGGTGCCTTCTTTATAGCTCGCTGTTGCAAACGGACGTTACACCACGACACAAACACAAATGCAAATACAGCGAAAAACACAGTTCAGCGAACCTTCTTCCTGCTTGATTTGTGTTCAGTTTTTGACGGGCTATCCATTGGGCCCTCTACCAGTAAATCTGAGGGGGGTGCTATGTGGAGTTCCCCTTCTTCGCAAAGAACGAAAGGCTTGAAGGACTATGTAGAACGAAACCTGAAGACAATGTTACGGATACTGCGAGAAGAATTTCACACAACACTGAAAGAACTAAGTCGAAACGAGCAAATAGAGTAAATGGCATTCCCTCAGAGTTAGAAAGACCTTCGGGAGAACAAGCTACGACAAAACTTTCACGTGGCGTTGCAAGACAGACACAAAACCCCAATACTACAATGAGTATGTAATAATTCCAAATTCTGAAGAAGGTAGTTGCGAGCAGCTGTTAATATTATTGAACCACCAGTTTTTTAAGTCGTGGGTACTATATTCACGAGACGAATTATTCACAGACTAACTAAAACAGACGTAGCGCCAGATATATGAACATTAGTTCAAGTTGCTGAGGAATATAGGTAAACCCGAGCCAAGATACTGTTAGAATATGGACTGGAAGAAAGGTACGCCTGAATTTATGGTATCTGTAGGTTTACAGAAACTGTCCGAAGATGTTGACCGAGTTAGGCTCGAGGTCTCGCTGAAACACGGATAAAGTACAGGGAGCGAAAGGTTATCTTCAACTTGCAGGAGAGCCAGAATGAGGCACTAGGTGAAAAGGGAGTGAAACAGACAAATAGTAGTTACGACTTTAAATCACAGTTTTCAATAAAATATCTACTGCTCTAGCTGTGGTCAAAATCAATATAATTATGTTTTTGAGACGAAATATTGATTAAGTCTATTTCAGTCATATCGTTATGGAAGCAGTGTGCGTGCACATTATTGACTTTAAAAATTTTAATAGCCTTGCCATTCAATTCGTTATTTGCAGTCTACAATGTATTAAATTACACTACTTGCCATTAAAATTGCTACACCAAGAAAAAACGCAGATGATAAACGGGTATTCATTGGACAAATATATTATACCAGAACTGACATGTGATTACATTTTCACGCAATTTCGGTGCATAGATCCTGAGAAATCAGTACCCAGAACAACTACCTCTGGCCGTAATAACGGCCTTATTACGCCTGGACATTGAGTCACACAGAGCTTGATGGCGTGTACAGGTACAGCTGCCCATGCAGCTTCAACACGATACCACAGTTCATCAAGAGTAGTGACTGGCGTATAGTGATGAGCCAGTTGCTCGGCCACCACTGACCAGACGTTTTCAGTTGGTGAGAGATCTCGAGAATGTGCTGGCCAGGACAGCAGTCGAACATTTTATGTATCCAGAAAGGCCCGTACAGGACCTACAACATGCGGTCGTGCATTATCCTGCTGAAATGTAGGGTTTCTCAGGGATCGAATGAAGGGTAGAGCCACGGGTCGTAACAAATCTGAAATTTAACGTCCACTGTTCAAAGTGCCGTCAATGCTAACAAGAGGTGATCGAGACGTGTAACCAAAGGCACGCCGTACCATCACGCCGGGCGATACGATAGTATGGCGATGACGAATACACGCTTCCAATGTGCGTTCACCGCGATGTTGCCAAACACGGATGCGACCATCATGATGCTATAAACAGAACCTGGATTCATCCGAAAAAATGACGTTTTGCCATTCGTGCACCCAGGTTCGTCGTTGAGTACACCATCGCAGGCGTTCCTCTCTGTGATGCAGCGTCAAGGGTAACCGCAGCCATGGTCTCCGAGCTGATGGTCCATGCTGCTGCAAACGTCGTCGAACTGTTCGTGCAGATGGTTGTTGTCTTGCAAACGTCCCCATCTGTTGACTCAGGGATCGAGACGTGGCTGCACGATCGGTTACAGCCATGCGGATAAGATGCCTGTCATCTCGACTGCTAGTGATACGAGGCCGTTGGGATCCAGCACGGCGTTCCGTAGTACCCTCCTGAACCCACCGATTCCATATTCTGCTAACAGTCATTGGATCTCGACCAACGCGAGCAGCAATGTCGCGATACGATAAACCGCAATCGCGATAGGCTACAATCCGACCTTTATCAAAGTCGGAAACGTGATGGTACGCATTTCTGCTCGTTACACGAGGCATCACAACGTTTCACCAGGCAACGCCGGTCAACTGTTGTTTGTGTATAAGAAATCGGTTGGAAACTTTCCTCATGTCCGCACGTTGTAGGTGTCGCCACCGGCGCCAACCTTGCTTGAACGCTCTGAAAAGCTAATCATTTGCATATCACAGCATCTTCTTCCTGTCGGTTAAATTTCGCGTCTGTAGCACGTCATCTACGTGGTGTAGCAATTTTAATAGCCAGTAGTGTATTATAGACAACATTAGGTGTTTCATGTTTGTATGATGTGTAAATGTACGTAAGTCAATGACAAAAAGAGAAATCAGGGTAAAAATGTATCTACTGGAATTTCAAGCAAATTGGCACGCTAACGAAAATGCATAATTTGTCAAACTGGGCTGTGTTCATTTCCAGACGGTAATCTTTCGAGTCGTTTGTTTTTTTTATATCTGTAAACTAATTTCTTTACGAAAATCAGTTTTCGCTGACCGTACATGCAAGACAGTCGGCTTGGCCCCTTTCCGAACGGGTACCTTAAGGCTTTTCCTCGATTTCTGCCTTAAGTATTTTAGTTCATAGTTTTGAGTAACCCAAGTTTCATCCAAACAGAATATAGGTCGCATGTCACCTGAAGCACGCAGCGAAAACATCGTCCCTGAAAATTTATTTCTGGAGGCCACTATGTTGTTGCGTTCAAGTAAAAATTGTCTATCGTCATTCTGACGCTTGTATTTAAATCCTATATCTTTTAATATGCGGCTCACAGATCTAGTGAAGTTTCTATTTTCAAATAACTTTTTTCTCAGTTTTTCCGATGTTTGGTACTCTCCATCGTGAAATTCAGTGACTGTCCTTCTGACAACGTCTTTATCGAAGTCGTTTAGTTTGGTAAAGAGCTCAGTGTTCAGTTTTTTTCCTTAGAGAATTGAACGTTGGTGATTTTCCCTCACGACACGCGCACTAGATAGTTTTTAAACCAGCTTCAGAAGCTGCATCACAAATAACCTGTACGATAGGAAAGTTTTTTCTTACGATGGTTGATTTTTTTCGGTAACACGATCATTGCATTTCTTGATATCATTGCTGTTGATTATGCCTACCTTATGCAAATAATTCCTATTGGCTATTCGATGTTTTAAATATTTATAGATTATGGATTCGCTTTGCTGCAGAAACTCAGTTGTCTTTTTCAGCCGCATTGCTATCAGAGTGCATCTTGTTGGAATTGTTCGGAAACACCACTTACATGGCACAAGGGGAAATCTCTCTTCGTGCTTTTCTATTTTCAGGTTACACAAGCACTTCAACTCAGTAAATAAAATGGAAAAAAATAATGTCACAAGATACACTTTTTTACTTCGAGTCAAACTGTCGAAAGTAATAACTCAATAAAAAGTGGATAACGAGATCTGCGCGAAGATCTACACACTGCTTCGCTACTGACGCTGAAACTAGGCAACTACGGACGCTCAGCGTTGCCATTTTAGGATGTTAGCGAGCGCTACGCGAGAATAGGAGCGCTTGCTGGCATTCGCCAGTCCAGTACGTCTAGCCAGGGCTTTGGTTAACACAAGAGTAATAGTGCTCCACAGCAATTAGCGCAAAGAACATGAAAATTGTGAAGAAAAACGTTCGTAACTTGATAATATGCTTATGTTTCGTAAGTGAATTCATAATGCGACCTCTAGCACGTGACATGAAAATTGTGAAGAAAAACGTTCGTAACTTGATAATATGCTGATGTTTCGTACGCGAGTTCATAATGCCACCCCTAGCACGTGACCAGATGGCAGGAATCTTTAGATTCAAACCAAGAACTCGAATAAATGTACGTAGTCACAAATTACGTTAAAAAATTAGACAAACTCTTTTCTAATCTAAAACTATCGCATTTCAAAACAAAACTGAATTATTCTAGATTCCACTAACGATGCCCGTAACTAAAGGAAAAGCGAAACGTGTCTGGAACAAATAAAATACACTGCTGCAAGAAATGTAGTTTTTTAAATTAAGATTTCTGTGCTTGCTGCGGTTGATGGATACGCAACGAAACTTATCACTAAACAGGTTTATTGTAGTCACACAGGTGAGGTGCTGTCTCTCCCCCCGCTCCTTCCTCTTCCAACAAACTGCAGAGTGAAAATCTCATTCTGGAAACATCCCCCAGGCTGTGGCTACGCCATGTCTCCGCAATATCCTTTCTTTCAGGAGTGCTAGTTCTGCATGGTTCGCAGGAGAGCTCTATAAAGTTTGGAAGGTAGGAGACGAGATACTGGCAGAAGTACAGCTGTGAGGACAGGGCGTGAGTCGTGCTTCGGTAGCTCAGATGGTAGAGCACTTGCCCGCGAAAGGCAAAGGTCCCGAGTTCAAGTCTCGGTCGGGCACACAGTTTTAATCTGCCAGGAAGTTTCATAACCAAGGAATCCTGTTAGAAAAAAAAAGCGTGAATGTAAGAGTGACAAATCTAATTTATAGGCATTTTGGTCCTTTGCTGGGAGAAGTAGGTTTTCTTTCGTTTGTGAGCCATTCTCCTATATCATTGTGCTAGTTGCTCTGTCTGAACACAGGAAAGCCGAAAAAAACGCAATTTTTTCCGTGCCTGTGCCTTTTGTTGCCTTCTGCGACATATTGTTATTAAATTTGCTAAAAAACGTATCCTTGCTGCTGGAGGCAACCAAATTTCCCATTCTTCTAAAGTTACCAAAATAGTCGAAAAGGTCTAACTGTAGTATCTGTGGCCGGAAAATCATTGTTCATATTAGAAACAATAAATGATGTTCTACGATCCACAATGAAACAAAACAGATTTTAAAAATCGCAGTCCCAGTTGCATAATGGTTATTTATTTAATTTGTGGCGCTTTTCACTCTCACAAGAGCATCATCAGACATCTGGGGGAAAAATAAGATTCCTCAGTACAAATTTATGAGCCAGGAATCAGCTACAAACCTACGTTGTCAGTTAAATAAAGCAACAGGGAATCAGCGACCCGATTTGTGAAAAGAACTTAACCAACGACAAACTCATGGCGTAAAAACACTCGCGGACCACTGGCAAGTGAACTCTTGTGCGATTTTATTCTTTATATTACTCACACATTCTGTGAGTCGAGGTCTTTTAGCCCTTCATATGCGTTCCTTTATCTCCACCCTTATTTGCGTGGTTTTTTGTGTTTGTTCCGCTCACTGCTGTTCACCTTTAAACATGTTCATGTTTATTTCTGTAGATGGATGTGTCCTGCATATTTTATTGGATGACGTGCCATTTTTGATGAATGCGGGACATTGCTGTTGGCAGTGGTCCTCGAGTGTTTTACCCGGTGGATGTGTCCTGTAAATTTTATTGGATGACGGGCTATTTTTGATGATAGTGCGACTTTCTGTACATTTACCGGTGGTCCTCAAGCGTTTTTACCCGGCGCGTTTGTCTTTGGTTGCGCTCTGTTCACAACTCTGGTTGTGGTTTCCCAGTTGCTTTATTTAACAGGCACTGAAGCTATATAGCTGATTCCTGGCTCATAAATTTGCGCCGAGCAAACTTTTTTTCCCCCGGGTGTCTCATGATGCTCCTGTGAGAGTGAAACGTGTCACAAACAAATAAAAAACCGTTTTGCAGCCGAGACTGTCTGTTCTTTCTTGAACGCCGGCCGCTCTGACCGAACGCTTCTAGGCGCTTCCGTCTGGAACCGCGCGACCGCTACTGTCGCAGGTTCGAATCCTGCATCGGGCATGGATGTGTGTGATGTCCTTAGGTTAGTTAGGTTTAAGTAGTTCAAAGTTCTAGGGCACTGATGACCTCAGATGTTAAGTTCCATAGTGCTCAGAGGCATTTGAACCAATCTTTCTTGAACACCTCAAGACATTGCTGTACCACTAGCCGATAATTGGAGTGGTGTGATTTTCATCGTTGTCTGCCTAGTCGGGCAGTACAAGAAGAGGCTCATTTATTTTATAATCTGAAGTTCAAAAGAATGAAAGCCAGCTTGAATACTGCCTAAATGTTGTTTAAGTAATAAATTTATGTCTGTCTATGTACATAGATACCTGAGGGTTAAGAATTTTAGTAGTTCTTCCCCTACCGGGTTAAGGAGCGCAAGGACAATGAAATCAAACTATGGCACATTGAGAAAGATCGCCTTAATGCCCTGGCTCTTTCGACCTATTTTAAGTTGACAAGCTTTTAATCAGATGATGTTTATGACAACACGATTCGCGTTCTGAATAAGGAGATATGGGAGAATGGCCAGCACGTAAGTAGAACCCAAGACACCGAATTAATGTACAAAAAGATGAAAGATTAGGTGTTGCATGATAAAATTACTTCTCCCTTGGAAGATATGAATTTCGCTGTTGATAAATCACTCACCACAAGAGATGAGAAACTTCAACTTAGTGTCAAAGATAGTAGTATTACACGTAAGGCAATGAATAAATCTGTCCTCTCCTTTGAACACAATGTCCTTAGATCGATCGCCAAAAAGCTTGATCAGAAAGAGGCTATTATGGTAGTAACAGACAAAGGGAACATTGTAATGTTACTCTATAGGAATCATTGTGTTGAAGAAGTGTTAAACTTTTTTTGCAGAAAATGGTATCCCTGCAATAGGATTCGATCCCACATTGGCGTACGATAAAGCCCTTAAGATCAGCTTGACGATTATCAATAAACAAATCGAAACTTCCTGGCAGATTAAAACTGTGTGTCGGACCGAGACTCGAACTCGGGACCTTTGCCTTTCGTGGGCAATTGCTCTACCGACTGAGCTACCCAACCACGACTCACACCCGTCCCCTCAGCTTTAATTCCGCCAGTACCTTGTCTCCTCTAATAAACAAATCCTCCGAATGATCTACATAAATTGGAAGTGTGCTTCGTGCGCAAGTTAAAACTCACAAACCGGGCCTTCCTGTCCGCGACATACTTAATGGAATTGGAAATCCCGGGTATCATGTTTCAAAGTTTTTACTCGGCATGTTGAAAGACAGAGTTACTTCCGTTACGCAATAGGAAGCATCTAGTTTGGTTGCTCCAAAATTGTACATTTCCGTACGGTTGTATTCTTCTTTCACTTGATGAAAAAAATATTTATACTGATGTTCCGCTTATAGAAACGATTGGTATCGTGCGGGATTCCCAGCTCAATAATCCTTCTGCATTCAGTGAAGAAGTGGACAACACTATCTCCCTTCTGGAGTTACTTCAAATTAAGCAGTTTCCATTTGATAATATTTACAAACAAGCCGACAGCCTGGCTATGGCGAGTTATCTCTCGGGCTTTCTCGCCGATATGTTCGTAAGCAACCTCGAAAACCGGTGTTTTCCCTATGTAACTGCTTCGAACTCTCACATCCTTTTTTATAGAAGGTATGTCGATGTCATATGGATCGTTTTTAAAGGCCAAGAAGTGGATATTGATGTCTTTTTATTCGAATTTAACGGCCTTCACTCTAAATTGTTTGTTACCCATGAAGCCATGGATCAGCAGTGTGCTAAATTACTTAAATTTTTCCCTCCAATTGGGTAATAATAAGGTATGTTTATATATTTATAGGAAAGCTACCACTAGCTCTTCAGTGATTCATGCTACACCAGCCCACCCAAGGTTGTGTAAGTTAAGCTTTTCTAGGTTGACTATTGCTCTAACGTTTGAAGTTTCCTTCACCTTGGAATCTATTGAAAAAGAAATTAGCTACCTTTGGAATGTCTTTATCTACATCTACATCGATACTCCGCAAGCCACCGAACGGTGCGTGGCGAAGGGTACCCTTACCACTACTTGAAATTTCCTTTCCTGTTCCACTCGCAAATAGAGCGAGGGAAGAACAACTGTCTCCATCCTCCCGCATGAGCCCTACTTCCTTGTATCTTATCTCCGTGGTCCTTAGGCGCAATGTATGTTGCCGGCAGTAGAATAGTTTGGCACTCAGCTTCAAACACCGGTTCTATAAATTTGCTCAATAGGGTTTTTAGAAAAGAAAGTCGCCTTCCCCCCAGTGATTCCCATCTCAGTTCTCGAAGCATCTTCGCAACACTTACGTGTTGTTCCAACCTACCAGTGACAGCTCGTCTCTGAAATGGTTCGTTGTCTTCCTTGAGATACAGCTTACGAATGGTTTTAGTGTGTTCTTTGATCCGTCGTTTACACAACGAATACTACGAGCGAGTGGAGCTCAAGGCCACGCGTCCACAGCCATAAACGCTGCATTTAGCTATCCCTTCTTGGACCCAGCCACAAACGATTGGCGTTGATGTGCGTTGTGCGTTTAGCTATCCCTTTTTTAGGCCCCTTTCTTATGACTTGACCACACTCTTTAGGAATACTAAGGTACGGATTGAATTCTCTAGGAAGTGTGGGAACACAGTTTTAGTTCCTCACAATGAGAAACTTAAGTCTTCCCCTTCTGCAGAATTAAGTTTCTTGACCGTGACGTGCACTATATCAGCCTAACGGAGAGATTTTTATAGCCCGTTTCAATGGGCGCCGACCACCATCCATATATGATCTCGATATTTTGCATGTTGTATAAAAAGGCAAGAAGATGAACATCCTCGAAGAACTTGAAATTTCAAAAAGAGTCTATTTTAAATGACAACTGACCTTTCATAACCAGAATTACCTGAGGCTACGATGTTACTTTTTAAATAAATGTATACTCACAAGTGGCAAAACACTGATATTTTTTAGTTGCGTTTCCTTGTTTGTATCTTTACATTATGGCTCTAAGATAGTTATTACTCTGTAAACACATTCTACTTTCCCGTTTGGCGGCGCCACCTAGCGCTGGTGCAAAAAAAAAAAAATGGCTCTGAGCACTATGGGACTTAACATCTGAGGTCATCAGTCCCCTAGACTTAGAACTACTTAAACCTAACTAACCTAAGGACATCACACACATCCATGCCCGAGGCAGGGTTCGAACCTGCGACCGTAGCAGTCCCGCGGTTCCGGACTGAGCGCCTAGAACCGCTAGACTACTGCGGCCGGCTAGCGCTGGTGCAGACACTGATATTGTTTAGTTGTGTTTCCTAGTTTTTATCTTATATAATGGATGTAAGATAATCTCTGTAAACACATTCTACTTTCCCGTCCGGCGGCACCGACTAGAACCTCTTAGTAGGAGCTGTAAATGTGTGCAATAAGGGCGCTTTATACACCTGACCAGTGTTGTAAACATGCCCTGCGTTTTGTTAAGAGCGAGTACGCGTAAATACAAGTAACGAGTGACTCATATATTCGATTTTATTCCTTATTTTACTCACATACTCTGTGAGCCGAGGTCTTTTAGCCCTTCATATCTGTTCCTTTATCTCCACCCTTATTTACGTGGTTTCTTAGGTTTGTTTCGCTTACCGCACTTCGCCTTGAAACATATTCTTATTTATTTCCGTAGGTGGATGAGTCTTGTATATTTTATTTTGGTGATTGCGGGACGTTCTGTGCTCTTGTCCGTGGTCCTCGAGTGTTTTTACCGGGCGAGTTTGTCTTTGGTTCCGCTCTGTTCACAACTCTGATCGTGGTTTCCCAGCGGCTCTATGTAACTGACAATACAGCTTTACAGCTGATTCCGGGCTCATTAATTTGAGCTGATGAAACCTGTTTTTCCCGGCGATGTCTAATGAGGCTCCTGTGAGAATGAAACGCATCACAAATAAATAAAAAAACATTTTGCAAGCAAGACTGCCTATTCTTTCTTGAATATCTCAAAAGGTTGCTTTACAATTAGCCGAAAGACGGAGTGGTGAGATTTCTGAAACGGATTTATGAGTAATTGCTGTGGAATCGACTTTGGCTTGCACGTTACATTTCAATGATAGAAATGAAACTGCTAACATGAAAGAAAGAGTAGCTGGCTATTAAAATTCCATACTAATGTTAGTTCTGCTTTGAAAGACGGAATAGGTTGTAAGTAGCCTGTTTGTATGTTGGCAGCGATATAGATTGTGTTAATATCGCTGACAGCACTCTGCACCTCGGTAAGAGATTCTGTGGTTGGCCCAGGCCCCCACAACCGCACGAGTGGTCGACTGTGAAGAGCGGACAAATTGAATAGCTGGGCGGCGTAAACTGACGTGCGGAGTTCGAATGTTTACACATCGCTTTTGGTTATAAAATGCTTTCCCTTGAGTTAGGTCACAAACATAATGCCTCTTTTAAATACGTTACTACAATATACTTTTTAATTTATGAACAAACAGCAACTAGTCACTGTTTATGAATTTATCTTACGTACTACATGGAATCTGCCGTAGCTAAAAGTTATGTACTGGACCCCTGGCATTTTTCGTAGTTCATTTACGATAGATGTACGCAAAATCCATCAAAATACTCTGAAGATTTGCCCACTATATTAATAGATATTTTCTGACTCTACCTTGCTTTAGATTTTATGACAAGAAGTGCGTTATATATGGCATAGTGCTTTGGCAACTCACGACCAAATTATCAAGTTTCAACCTAATCTAGACCATGAAAACACTACCGATCAGCCAACTTTCTTCAAAATGGTCAGAACATATAAAATGGTATTCTGTCGGTCGGAAATCTTGCCTCCTGACAGCGTGTAACTATTTTTGTAACAGCTGTGGTTTTGAGAAAGGAAACCTGCAAATAATTGCACAGACATTATGCTAATACCGTGTTACAAAAACATTAAGCAAGTGCACTGACATACAAAACAACTTAAAATATTCACATATCTGTGAAATGTAATATTCGTTCCTTTCTCGAATTTATTTGTACAATTAATCGCTGCACAACTCTTCGCTATTGTACTTCTTTTGATTGGAACGTACAGACAGTAGAATTATGAGTAACAAATACTGCATGTACGCCTCAACAAATATACAACGTTGAATCAGGGTCTTCATAAACAACAATACTACACAAAACATCAGACTACAACCACTATAATGGCGTCCAGCCGAAGGTTCAAATTATCCCGCGACTGCAGCGCCAATCAGTGGGTCTAGTTATTTTTTACAAGGTCTTTGGGTTGGCCGGACTAGCAGTTAGCGTGTGGATAGGGAAGTTTATGGTCACGGTTTTCTTAGTGGAGACTCTGTGTTGGTGGGTCACGCAATGAAAAGTGAGATGAAATTTCTTATAAGAAAATATGCAAGGCAGGATATGACAATGGATATATGGTTGATGATGATTGGGTAGCGGAATTATTGACAACTACCTAATTTTTGGAACTGGATGTCACATTAATAAGCTAAAATTTTCTAAATACATTGTTTGCTCTTCAACAAAATCTTTCTTTTGCTAACCATATGCCCCCTAGTAGTTAGAATCTTTTTATTTAGATGGTAGTTGTTGTTACTTACTGTAGTTCATGTTATGAAGATTTTCTGTGACGTAAGAGACTTGTGAAACTGAATGGGGTTTCCACTATCGGGATTCGTGATTGAAATAAGTTTCGCAATTAACAGAATTTGAGATAGTTTCATATTTCTTTGATTTCATATTTTTTGGGTTTGTATTATTGTTAGGCTTTCTTGCAATGCAAGGCAATTCTTTTGTGTTAATTATTGGAAATCATGTTGTCAATGTATAGCAGTAATATTGCGTTGGGCTTGTATATTGTGGGTAATAAATGAATAGGTTAAGTCTGAGTTGTCTTTGTCAGGGAAAATTCTGTTGGCCAGTGTTAAAAATAAATAAAGAGTTTCATGATTTGCAATTTCATCACAGCAAATGGCCCCGCGCAATACCATTTTTTAAATCGTTTTTTTAAGCGAGACGTTAAGAGGCGTCAAGGGCAGCTGCCTTCGCCTGCACCTTCGTCGGGTTTGCTCCGGAGTATTTCGTATGTAGAAAGAAAACCACGGGTTGAATGTGCGTGTGTGGATAGGGCCTCCCGACGTGTGGACGGGTCGCCCGGTGCACGTCTTCAGTTGACACCACGTCGGCGACTTGGCGTGTCGATGAGGATGAAAAGGTGCGGTTCTAGGCACTTCAGTCCGGAACCGCGTGACTGCTGCGATCGCAGGTTCGAATCCTGCCTCGGGAATGGATGTGTGTGATGTCCTTAGGTTAGTTAGGTTTCAGTAGTTCTAAGTTCTAGGGGGCTGATGACCTCAGATGTTGAGTCCCATAGTGCTCAGAGCCATTTGAGGATGAAATGGTGGCGAAGACAACACCAAGACCCCGAGCGCAGAAATCTCCGACCCAGCCGAGAATCTAACTCTGACGCCTCGCACGGCATTCTGTTGCACTGACCACTGAGAGGAGGACTTGGGAATGAAAATACATGTGGTCGACCGAAGCGTCCGATCCCACCCGTCGGCTTTGACCCGTGACGTAGACTGTTGGGGTGTGTGACGTCACGACGGCGCGGAATTTAGTTTGTGAGAGCGGCATGTTTGTAGGTGTCGTTTTGATTCGATCGGTGGTGCTCTCTGGTAGTGTGTTAGGTGATGTTTTTGGTTTAGTTTGCGAGTGTGGCGTCCTGTGTGTATTTTGGTAAATTGCGTTTTTTTATGTCTATGGTAGGTATGGATACGACTGACAGGGTCAACAGTTTTCAGTTGTCGGCTATGATGGACAGTGCGTTCTCTCTAATAAAATTTCTTCAACTATTCGGATTTTTGGATGAAGTCGTGAAGTGTTCAGTATGTCGTGAAGAAATGTGGCTTACTTAAAGTTCCGGCGTCTCGGACCGTGGACGGCTGTATGTGGAGATGTCGTAAGGATGAGAGGTCAAGGGAAGTGTTCGATCCCAATTTGAGATCGGGAGCTGCTGTTGAGCTATATAGGTCAAGGAAAGTGTCCGATTCCAGATTATATTGTGTTTAGTGGTATTTGGGGAGTTTTGTGATGGTTTCTTCGTCGTTTTGCGTGGTTTTGTATGGGGGTGGGTGTCTAAATTTGTTTATATTTAGTTTGTCCCCACCCAAAACCCCCCTATTTCCCACGCTTGTCCTGTTAGTGTCATTAGGCTATTTGTGGAACGTTTGTGTGTTTGTTCTTCGATAGCCCATGCTTCCTTATATAATTAGTTGTACTAACAACAAAACTCATCACATTTTTTAGAGTGATACTCTTTGCACAAAAGTTTTCCTGGTGGATCACACAGTGAACGCCCCTTATTTCTTCGGCACGGTCAGTTTTTTCATTTTCTCCTTCAACAGCGCAACGAAACCTGATCTTTTCCTTGTAATCGCTGGTGCACCGTCTGTAGACACTGAAACTAAAGAATTCCACGACAATCCTATATTTTCAACACTTTCTTCAACACTACGTAAAATATCACCTCCGGTTGTAATGTTCTTCATGGCTACTACATCGAGGAGCTCCTCCGTCACCTGAAGATCTCTACTAACACCTCTAATAAATATGGCAAGCTGCGCTGTTCCAGTGATATCAACACTTTCGTCCAGAGCTAGAGAATACGCTATAAAATCGTTACAGTTATTTGCAAGCTGGCTCTGGGCGTCGTCTGCCATCTCCTGTATGCGACGCATAATGATTATGTTAGATAATGGCACAATCCGAAACTGTTCAACTTGAGATGGACACAAATGTTCCGCTGCAACTACCAAACATTCTTTTATTAAATCGCCATCAGTGAAGGGGCGCAGGGTTTTTGCTAAAAACAAAGCAATTTTGTAGCTCACTCTGAGAGCTGCCTCAGTTGATTTTTCTTCGTCGTCCAGATCTTCTACGGATAGCTTCCTTTAAAGTTTAATAACTTCCTGTGCACTATCTGGTCCATCACATTTTCCACTTCCGTAGTCTTTCGCGTGGTACGACATATAATGTCGCTGCAAATTAAATTTCCCAAAAGAATTCAGCGTTTTGTGACATACTAAACATTTTGCAACACCATCTTTTTCTGTAAACAGATACAATTCCTCCCAATGGGGGTTGAACTGCGAAAGCATGGTTGGAGTTACACAACGGCCACTTGACATGATTCTTAACCAGCGAAGTGACTGTTAGAGCTGATCGTAGTACTTTAAACGTTACACGGTCTGCGCGAATTCAATAGACACGCTGCGGCCCTATTGAAACGTGCGCGCGCATTCCCCCTCCCTCCCTACTCCGCGACCATGCACCTGCTCGCGAGCACGTGCCTGAGCAGACGCGAGTACTCGCGCTCAAAACCCGCCGGTTGTTAAGCCCTGAATTAGACCAATATAAGATCGGCCTATTGCAGTCCTTCCTTTCTGTGGGGTTACATCAAATTTAACAAATGATTCTGGGCAGACAAGGCGTTCCATACATTTTTCTACCGCCCTGGAAAGCAAACTACGTACGTAACGATCGCTAACAGTTTTTGTCGAGCGGGTGACCGTTGTTGGTGCCACTATCGAAAACAGCCAAACAAACCGTGGAAATTTTATGCACAGTAATGTTGTCCCTGATATTTTTATGAAATCATTATGTTGCTGTACTACTTACATTTTCACGTCCTTTCAGGCTGTCATCTAACTACGCAGAGAATTACAAATACAAATCTGATTTTTCTCTCTGATTTTTTTTCCCCATTTTCTGTTACCCATGTGGAAGCCATTCGACTGGATGGCGTTTCGGTGCCTTGCGTGTTCTTTGTGTCTCATAGTTAGATAGTGAAGTTCGATGTTATCGCGAGAACGAAGAAACCTGGGATCGGTTCATGCACTGCTCAGCTTGTGATGAGACTATTCACACACAAGACATTACTATAACGACCCTTCCATCTTGCTATGGGTAGCACTAAAAATCAGCAACCGGGCTCCTTACTTGTCAGTTGTGGCAGTCAGAAGTTGTACATACAAACCATCCTCGTGAATCATTCTTGTATTAACGAAAATGGTATTAAAATCTCTGCAGTAGTGCATGAGATTAACCTTCACAAATAGAGAAACGCGGCGACGGACTTTATAATATGTATAGATATTCTCTCTATATTGGTTTACTTATCTTTCACGTCATGGCTGCTCAATACTGACATCCAATCCTGTGGGAAAAGGCGACGGAAGTGCATGCACAGTATTGTATGTTAATGAATAGTGATACTGGTACTTACCAGTTTTCTGTTAGAGACAGATACGAGTTAAAGTGTAACGACTTGGGTAGAATGGGAGGGAAAGCATTTGTTTCCCGTGATTATTTATATATAGCCGGCCGGAGTGGAACCGCGTGACCGCTACGGTCGCAGGTTCGAATCCTGCCTCGGGCATGGGTGTGTGTGATGTCCTTAGGTTAGTTAGGTTTAAGTAGTTCCACGTTCTAGGGGACTGATGACCACAACAGTTAAGTCCCATAGTGCTCAGAGCCATTTGAACAATTTTTTGATTATTTATATAGGATCTTTCTACCTTCCAATTTCTAATATTTTTGTGTGCTTCCAGGTGTGAAAATGTCCAGTACTGTTTGCAGTTTCTTCATGCAGCGACTCACGCTTAATGAACGTTTAAAAATCGTTAAACATTTTACCAAAGTGGCAACTCAGTTGTGGGTGCTCGTCGTTTATTCACCAGAGAATTCGATTGCCATCACAGTCTGTATGTTCAGGCTATACGACGCACTGTGGCCAAGTTGCAGGATTTCACTCTACACGACAAGAAGCCACCAAGAAGACAAGGGCGCGAATAGAGGACAATACCGCAACAGTAGCGACCAGTATCGAGAAAGAGCCGAATTGTCAGTTTCAAGCCGATCTCAATGGTTGCGGCTATACGAGACTTTAGCTCTGTGAATCTTGCGAAACGACTTGGGTCTGCATCCATACAAAGTTTCATTGACTCAAGAGCTTAACCCAAACGACCACAGACTGCGTTGGTGTTCGCTGATTGACGCGTAAAGCAGTTGGAAGCTGCTCCTGGTTTGAGAGGAAAAATCTTCTCAGACGAGGGGTATTTTTGTCTTATGGCTTTGTCAATACGCAAAACTTTCGTTATTGGAGCGAGAAGAATCGACAAGTGGTCCACGTGGTGCCATTGTATTCAGAACAACTCAATGTTTGGTGTGCTATGCACCATGGCGGCGTCATTGGGCCTTCTGTCTTTCGAGATGACAGAAGAAGCGACACCGTCAGTAGCAACCGCTGCAGATCCATGCTTTAGTCAAATGGGAGCATTCAGACTGGAGGCAGTGAGCAACTTGCTGCAGCCAGCCACAGACTTGCGCAGTTCCGGTACATACTACAAAGGCACTTAACGCCATTTCTACCATTGGCAAGACAAGGCGGCATAATTTTAGGGGCGGCAAAGGGCGGGAAAAATTAATTTCTAATGAAACAGCAAAGAAATTGAGTAAATGAGGAGAAAAATGGAAAAGAGGAGAAATTAAAACGCCGAATTGTTTTTAAAAGCATACGGAACAGTTCATAAGCTTTACTACCTTTCCGTGCCCAGAACTTGAGAATACTGATTCTGAAAACATGTGGTCACAGTAGGATGGAGCTACGTGCCGCACAACTAATGCTACGCTCGATTTGCTGAGGTAGAAGTCTTGCCCCGGAACATCTCAAGACGTGAATCTGTTAATTGGCCGCAACAGTCGTCCGATTTAACACCCATGAATTTCTCTTTTCTTTTGGACTACGTGAACGCCCAGATCTTTGCTGATAAGCCACAAAGTTCGGAATATTTGGAGGCGAATATTGATCAGGCTACCGCAGACGTAACGCCACTAACGTTGCACAGTGATTAACAATTGGAGCCATCGTGTCCCTTAGTGTGTTCAAAGCCGTGGTTCATATTCGAACGGTACTTTGTGTACAACATAGCTGCAATGTCTAAGCTTTAAAATGAAGCACAGCTTACTTTGATTCGTAGAGGGATTTTTTTTTTCAAATTTTTTAGTGTCGTTCTTAATGAAAGAGCCTTTATAGCGTTTTGGTTTCAAAGTTCGGACAACAACCGTAGCACTTAGTAAAGTGTTGCGTGTGACGAGTTTAGCGACCTCTATCTTGGAACAATAAGTAATCATTACTTCTGAGTTAATAACGTTTCAACGTTATCAAACAGAACCTCTTATGAAGTATATTCTCAAAAGAATCTGAGTGATGGAAAGACAACTACTGGTAACTAAAAGTGACAGTTGGCACTACATAGAACGTCAAAGCTGTAACCAAAGTCGATTATAAACTAAAACATTACTTAAACGATAGATGACAATGCGATATGCGAGGAGGGGATATCGTAAGAGACCAGACAGAGTATTAGTACCGCGTACTGGAGAGGAGAAGACTTTTGTAAACACTAATTGTGCCAGTGGAGCCACCTAGCTCGACGTCCCCATCAGACTACAAATCGCCTCTATATGCTGGCAAGCACCACGGAGAGACGTTGCATGTAACTCGCAATATTAGCTCAGGATATTCCCATGGCGACAAACTATTAACGTTGACAGTCCGTCGGCTTCATCAGTCCCCTAGAACTTAGAACTACTTAAACCTAACTAACCTAAGGATATCACACACATCCATGTCCGAGGCAGGATTCGAACCTGCGACCGTAGCAGTCACGTTGTTCCGGACTGAAGCGCCTAGAACCGCTCGGCCACCACGGCCGGCTACAAGTGAGAAACTACCGTATAGACTACCGTAAGACCACCGTATATACCATGTGGGGGCAAGTCTTGCACGTACACGGAAGCCACTGCACAAGATAACATGGACATTATTGTCGCTGCAATGCTGCTATTCTATGTCATGTGTTTTGTTGCTAGTTTCTAACAGTAGGTGTTGTCATGAAATTAGTGCTAATCTCTTTTTCCAATTTCTATAATAATACAATACTTCAAAGCAACGGGAATCTTACGATTAAACATTACTTTTTTTAAATGTTTTATTTAAAAACCAAAATCTAGCACTGCAATTATGATGATGCGATATGCCTGCTTTTTACCCGGTTATTAGTAAAAATGAAAAAACTAACAACAAATAACGAAAAATACTGGTTACTCAAAACTAAAATATCGGTATCGATTTTAACCGGTCAGTTGTTCCCATCCCTACGACGCTGCTTTAGAACCTTGACTGGAACATGCGCGATAAGGCGCCCACACAGCAGAGGAATGTTATCGTTCAAAGACGGCGTACTGTCAGTGGGCTGTAGCCACGTTACAGCTACGTGTTTTCTCCGAGTGCTGACTACACGCTGTAAAATTAAGTAGCATTATATGACCACTATTCTCTCTAACTTTATTACTAATAGCTGTTGGGCTATTAACCAAAAACAGAAGGTGAAATCAAATATTCTTTGTTCGACTATGATTCGTAATTTTCACCCTCCAGTGTTTGGAATTCCCGTCAGAGTAATAACGGCTCTGCTACCTCCATCCCTAGTAGGCTGCCAGATTATTCTTATCCTATCAATATTCTTATGAAATAGGAATCCTCGCATGGCAGACCATCGGACGCAACGGAGGAATTTGATAGTCCTAGTTAAATACCTTCTTTATCTCTCTCAGCCACTGCTGTGAAAACTACAGCGTAAGAATTCAGCTTGAACCATGGCCTAATTTCATAAGGACTTCTCATTAGTTTCCCACAGAGAAAGTAGTTGTGATCGGTGCTGGTACGTGGTTATAAAGAATCACGCAACTCAGGAAAACAAATGAACAGGTGCCGCCCGATTAATCTTATTTAAGATTACGAGATTTACACTGACTTCCATCGATGATTCGGGCACAGGGGTACTGGCAGAAGTTGTAAAGGTGGGTCCCGAGTTGGTAAGAGCATAGCCCGCGAAACGCAAAGCGCCAGGTAGGAGTTCTGGTCTGACACATTGTTTCAGTCGGCCAGAGTTTCAGATTCTAACCATTTGTTCAGTTTCTACTGTGTCTTACTGACATAATTTGATGAGCTCTGTAATAAACAGAAGCACTCTTTAAATTGGTGGAGACTAAAATGACCTTTAGTGTACTATTTAGTAATGACGAATAATGGGAAACAGGTAGAAACATTAGAGCTACCGCCTTGACCGTGCCTGTGTACGTAACCGTGGGCGGCCACACGCGGGGTGGGGGGGAGGGGGGGGAAACCGCCTCCCTGCTCCCTAGTTCTCTGATAAATAAAATAATATAGTGAAGACTCTGAAGAAAATGGTTTAAAAATCGATATTAAAATGGTTGAAAAAATCGATATTACGCAGGTTTTTAACAGGGCTGGACTGGAACTTTTTATGCCTGCTTACAAGTCTTACAAAATATTAAAAATACTCCATATCCAAGGTCTAGGCCCCCCCCCCTCCTCCCACTACAAATTCCCGTATGGGCGCCTTTGCTAGGTGTTTTGCGTTGTAGGCGTGAGATGACGCCTTCTCTTTTTTAGCAACATCGGTCTCTGATATTCTCACCCCCTCCTCCTCCACCACCCCCAACACCCAACAGCACAACAATCTAAATCTTCTATTATATTTTTAATTGTTAAAGCAACGTGACCAGACGTCCTCGTTTTCTGGAGACAGTCCTCAATTTTCATGCTTTGTTTTCAATTCCTTTAAAATTTATTGAGGACAACAAATGTCCTCATTTTTTAAAGTTTTTGTCTTCAGTTTTTTTTAAATTTCCCAAAATAATTGAAATAGGAAGAATGTGTTGAACATTTTAAACCACTACTCAACTGACAACACGACTGCAACAAAATTGGGCCTCATTTATTTAATTGCAAGAAAATGGACTAATGAAAGCCTGGAACTATATTCTGGTGCGAATGAATTTTTCCCTCACTTTAGAAACATGCAATACTGATGGGAGACATGCAGAAGCATCAAACTTGGGCGCTTCTATGATGTTATCCCACCTGCTGAATTTTGTTGTGACCTGCCTATCAATCAACAACTTCGTCAAAGCTTTGGATGATGCGGCAAACACATAACTTTTATCATGAAACACAACAGCAGAGTTATTAATAATACCCGTTTCAATGTTCAAGACCACTAATGCTTCTAAGAGTTCTTGTCCTAACAAAGCACAGAGACTCTTACTCTTTAAAGCAGAAAAAGTCCTTTCGCACGTTACTTGTGTGTGTGTGAAATCTTATGGGGCTTAACTGCTGAGCTCATGAGTCCCTAAGTTACTTGTGTAAATGCAACCGTCAACAAAGAGCAATATGCAATACAGAGATTGCAGTATGCACTAAGGTGTAAATTGAGACAACAGCTTCCAAGCACAAGGCACACAGTTTCTACGATGATGTCGTGCTACGAGTCTGACACTCAGACATGTTAGTTTTTGTTTCGTATCCAGTATCAGCAGGGTTCGTTTTTAGGTGGGTAGAGGCAATGTGTGTACTTTCGTAAAAGGTAGTAAAGCTTATGAACTGTTCCATATGCTTTCAAAAACAATTCGGCGTTTTAATTTCTCCTCTTTTCCATTTTTCTCCTCATTTACTCAATTTCTTTGCTGTTTCATTAGAAATTAATTTTTCCCGCCCTTTGCCGCCCCTAAAATTATGCCGCCTTGTCTTGCCAATGGTAGAAATGGCGTTAAGTGCCTTTGTAGTATGTACCGGAACTGCGCAAGTCTGTGGCTGGCTGCAGCAAGTTGCTCACTGCCTCCGGTCTGAATGCTCCCATTTGACTAAAGCGAGCAGCGAGTTGGAGCAACTGCTACAGTGAGCTACAGACGCCTCTCATTTGAAATAACGCATTAGGCTCAATTAAAGCGGTTTGCTTCAGGTCTCACCGGACGAACTTCGCCTCTCCGATTTGTGTGATACGTAGGGTACGACCAGGTCTTCATCACATGTAAACAGGGAGACGCAAGTCTCAATAGTTTCCGAGAAAATCGCGTTTGAACATTTTAAGTGTGATTCTGTACTTAGTATGACGGTCAGTAGTAATCGATGAGTCCGCAGCCGAGCGCGTAAGTGCCACATTTCATATTAGCCAGGTCTCTGGATCGAATCTCGCTTCCGGTATACTTCCTTTTCTTCCATTTCCCGTAATTGTAACAGCAGATATGCGTGGTACGTGATGAAATTGTGTGACGACCGAGAACCGTTTATGAATATAAACCAAGTTTGTTTTGCAAAAAGCATATTGAAAAACGGTGCACATACAAAAATTCGGCTGTACGTTGCAATAATTATTGATTTCCATGTTCCTACGATCCGTATCGTCCTGATTCGTGCAGTGATCCACAGGTTACATATCCATATAGTTTCCACGAATATAGGTAAAGTAATGTAAATGAAATTGCTGTACTGTTTTCACTGAAATTTCTTATGCATCCGATTTTTATATCACATCTCTTCACGAAAAAGTCATCTCCTTTATCAAGATAAAGATTATGAAAATAATACATGAATCATTAAATACTGATAATTTACAAGACGTAATAAATCTGTTGTTAGAATTCCGTGAGAATGAAAAAACAAGATGTACCGGCAGTGAGATTCAATAAGAGATCTCGCACTTACGAACCTAAACGCTTACTCCAGCTGCTGCGAAATTCTTGAGTAACAGTTACGATACACAGAACATATGTACGCTTAAAATTTTTAAACCCGATTTTCTCGATAATGGATGAGGGTTGCGTGTTTCTGTTTGCATATCTCGATGTCCTTGTCGTATCCTACATATCCTATTAATCTGAATCAAATCGTCGAGGGTAAGTACGTAGGTGACCTCGTCACCATGTCTGAAAAGACCATTACAGTTTTCCGTAGTTCAACGCAATAACAACTTGGTTCAAATGGCTCTGAGCACTAAGGGACTGAACATCTGAGGTCACCAGTCCCCTAGAATTTAGAACTACTTAAACCTAACTAACCTAAGGACATCACACACATCCATGCCCGAGGCAGGATTCGAACCTGCGACCGTAGCGGTCGCGCGGTTCCACACTGAAACGTCTAGAACGCTCGGCCACACCGGCCGGCGCAATAACAACTTCCATACAATTCAGCAAAATACAAATCTTCTTGCCTACCTGGATCATACATGACTGTGTGTCACACATGTGAGGAATAAATTATGTTTTCTGTAGAGCTTGGCCAAGTGCACAATTTCTTTTGGGTATCAACAACAGCAACGTCATTCCGAAGCGACTGACACAATAGAGCGGGAATTGGTCTTACTTCCTTGCGAACTAGTGTTTCAAAACACATACTCAAGTAAATCACACGTTTCATCAACAACGTTTTTCACACTGCAAATAACTGACCATACACACGAAAAGACATAACAGCAGTTACAACTAATTCCGATTTAATTGTGGCAGACTCACTGCCGCCATGGAGAAGCAGCGCAGGGCCTTGCCACAGACGTGTTTTTTGCTGTCATTACGTGGTTTCGACCAGATCCATAAATGTGAGAGCACAGAACAGAACTCTTCTGCCGGATTAACTTGGGCAACGAACACAGTAAGATCACGAAATAAACAAACTAGACGTAGCTATTTAAAAAAAATGTAAGCAAGAGATTTGAAAAGCAGTAGTTTCATAATTGAAGGGAACGGCCTATAATACTAGGTTTTACGTACGGTACAACGCACGCGATTATTAAGTAGTTACAGAGGAAAGGCGCCGAGTCACCACTTCGTGTCCAGTTTCAACAATGCTTAAGCGTATTTTTTTATTATTATTGGAAGATAAGTTTGATAGATAATTTCCCGTTCTCCAGTTCTTGCCTTCTAGAAAAACAAACTTGCGTATATTTTTATTGAGCTAGAAGGTGTGGATCATGCAGACATATATGTTGTTACACTTAGTTATGCTTCAATAAGGAGCTAGCACAAAAAAGAAATTACTATTGAACAAAATCCTGTCAGTTTTCAAGCCACCTTACTTGAACGGTTGTCATATTCGACAGCTTGGGTCGAAAACAGAAAGGATTTTATTCAGACACAACGTCGCAAAAAGACTCAGACGACACAAAAGAGTGTGCTGCTGTCTTTTGATAAAGGTCGGCGGGCTGTAAACAACAGTAACTCTCAGAATCGGAAATATCGAGTAGCATACTCACAGACAGTAGCGTTATTCCATACACCAACCACTCTGCTTACTGTGCCTCGCGGCGTGTGTCGTCAGCTGTGTGCCGGCATCTGCTTTAGTGCAGGCGTCACGTGACCCCCTCCCACCCACCTTCTCCGCCACCACGTGACTGTCGCCTAGCGCTTGCCGCGGACGCGAATTTCCGCGAAAGCAATCAGCACAGGCAGTCTGTCAGGGTGCTCTTAAGCTTCAATGATTTAACTTAGTCTTTGGTTGTAGTAAATCCAAATTGTGAAATCACCGTTTCCTGCGGCTACATTTACACCGACATCCGGAAATCACTGTTAAGTACCGGACAGAGGGTATTTCCCCTTGTGCCGCTGTTTAGGGAACCTCCCGTTCCATTTCCGTGTGGCGCGCGGTAACAATGGTTACACTGCTCTGTATGTGCCTCTTCATTAATCTAATATTGTTTTTGCGATCCTTACGGCAGAGAAACGTAGGGATCTGCTGTATATACCTAGATTACTCGTTTGATAACGCTCCTTGAAATTTTGTTAAGTAGCATTTCGCGGTATAGTTGTCTGATTTGGAACGTCTGCTAGTCGTGTTTCATTCTCGTGACTCACTCCCTTGGCCATTCGAGATGACATCCTTTGTATGCGTTCAGTATCCTCTGTCAGTTCAGTTTGGTATAGGTCCCACCCATCTGAGCATTATTTCAGGGTGTGTTGCATGAGAGTTTTGTAAGTAATCTCGTTCGTAGACCGTCTGAATTTTCCCTAATGATGAACCAAAGTATGCTACTTGCGTTCCGTTACATGTTGGAAAAGTGGCTACAGTAATAGGCCTAAAAAAGTAGTGAATCGATTGTAATCAAGCTGGTGAACAGTGTAGAACACATACACGGCACAAACGAAAACTGAAGACATTTCTAGACAAAGAATTTATACTGTAACATAATTTGAAAGTGTCCAATGAGTGTGCTATTATACACGATGCAAGTAGAGTAACTACGGAGTGTGGTGACGACGAAGGGCAGGCTGTACAGATTACGGAACTATTATTTGGGCTGAAAGTTCTGGTTAGGAGTGTTGAGTGCACCAACAACATTTCAGACACGCTCTTTGGCCTCCTAGTCACGAAAATTCTTCGTGTAAAAAGTTCTTACATTCACTCACGACGTAGGAGAAGCATTTGACACCCCTAAAAATGTTTGACACAGCAAAACAACAACGCTTCACATCTGCAGTGTTCATGACTATTGTATAATTCACACTTTATAAGTGCGTGGCAGATGGTTCATGGGTTCTCTATTGTTCCATTCTCGAACATCGACCGATAAAACGAACACGTAAGTCTTCCCGTGCGGGCTTTGGTTTTTTCTTATTTTGTTACGATGATCATTTTTTTCTGTGTTCACTTGGCCCCAACAAAATATTTTCGCATTCGGAGGATAAAGTTAGCGATCGAAATGTCAAAAGATCTCGTCGTAATGAGAAACGCCTTTGTTTCACTCATTGCCACCTCTACTCGCATGTCATATCCGTGACACTCCCCTATTCCGCGATAATGTAAAACGAGCGGCCTCCGTCAATCCTTTCTCATGCGGATCCCATACCGCGCAGCTTCACTCCGTAAGAGGACGGACAAGCATAGTATAGGCGGTGTCTTTAACAGGCCATTTCGCGAGTAGAGGTGGCAATGAGTAAAACAAAGGCGTTTCTCATTACGACGAGATCTTTTGACATTTCGATCGCTAACTTTATCCTCCGAATGCGAAAATATTTTGTTGGGGCCAAGTGAACACAGAAAAAAATGATCATCGTAACAAAATAAGAAAAAACCAAAGCCCGCACGGGAAGACTTACGTGTTCGTTTTATCGGTCGATGTTCGAGAATGGAACAATAGAGAACCCATGAACCATCTGCCACGCACTTATAAAGTCTGTCAATAAAGCGCAGTCTTTAGTTTACCTTCCGCATAATATTATCGATTTGATTGTTCGATTTTAAGTTGTTCATAACTGTAATCCCTAGGTAGGATTACCAAGTGTCCCGATTAATCGGGATTGTACCGGTTTTGAATTTCAAGTCCCGATGTCTCGGTACATCTTTCGGGACCTTCAAATGTCTCGGTTTATCATCTTTTTGATTGTGAACAATGTTTGCATTGTCAAACCGACAGAACCTGCTCTACTCAGCGCGCAGCACACCGTGTTTCTCACAATCATGTTCTCGAAAATCTGTCTGTAACTGTGCGCACAGTGGTTTTGACTGTTACTGTATTCAGCTGATTAGAATGCTGTCTACAGCTTGCTATCGATGTAAGTATATTTTACTAAAGCCGGTAATTACACGGTAAAAGTCGATAGATATGGTGCCTTTCCTCGTTGCTCCCAAAAGTTCCGATCGAACTGTCTGGCATGGGGTAAATACACTACTGTAGTTTAAAATGCCATTGGTTTTCTATTCATTGAGTCATTGGCAATTGAATTTATTTTATTTTGTACTTATTGGCATGCGGTATACACACTATTGTAGTTCAAAATGTCACTAGTTTTCTGCTCACTTGAATCAATTTTATTTACTATTTACTGCTACAAATAATGCAATATTTGAATGTCTACTTCTACATGGATATTCTGCAAATCACACTTAAGTGCGTGGCAGAGGGTTCATTGAACCACCTTCACAATAATTCTCTACTATTCCACTCTCGAATAGCGCGTGGAAAAAACGAACACGTTTATATTTCCTTGCGAGCTCTCATTTCCTGTATTTTATTATGATCGTTTCTCCCTATGTACATCGGCGTCAACAAAATATTTTCGCTTTCAGAGGAGAAAGCTGGTGATCGAAATTTCGTGAGAAGATTACGCAGCAACGCCGGCCGGGGTGGCCGAGCAGTTCTAGGCGCTACAGTCTGGATCCGCGCGACAGCTACGGTCGCAGGTTCGAATCCTGCCTCGGGCATGGATGTGTGTGATGTCCTTAGGATAGTTAGGTTTAAGTAGTTCTAAGTTCTAGGGAACTGATGACCTCAGCAGTTAAGTCCCATAGTGCTCAGAGCTATTTTACGCCGCAACGAAAACGCCTGTATTTTAATGGTGTCCATCCCAAATCCTGTAACATGTCCGCGACACTCTCTCCCCTATTTCGCGATAATGCTCTTCGTTGCACGTTCTCGTTCTAGCTGGTAAGGATCCCAGACCGCGCAGCACTACTCCAAAAGAGGACAGAAAAGCGTAGTGTAGGCATTCTCTTTAGGAGATCTTTTACATTTTTTACGTGTTCTGCCAATAAAAAGCATTCTTTGGTTTGTCTTCCCCACAACATTTTCCATGTGTTCTTTCCAATTTCAATTGTTCGTAACTGTAATCCCTAGGAATTTAGTTGAATTTACGGCCTTTAGATTGGACTGATTTATCGTGTAACCGAAGTTTCACGTATTCCTTTTAGCTCTCATGTGGATGACCTCACACTTTTCGTTATTTAAGGTCAACTGCCACTTTTCGCACTATTCCGATATTTCTTCTAAATCGTTTTGCAATTTGTTTTGATCTTATGCTGAGTTTAATAGACGATATACGACAGCATCATCTGCAAACAACCTATGACGGCTACTCAGATTGTTTCCTAAATCGTTTGCATAGATAAGGAACAGCAGAGGCCCTGTAACACTACCTTGGCCAACGCCAGACATTACTTCTTTTTTACTCGATGACTTACTACGAACTGTGACCCCTCTGACAGGAAATCACGAATCCAGTCACATAACTGATATAGCATATTCCATAAGCACGCAATTTCACTACAAGCCGCTTGTGTGGTACATTATCAAAAGCTATTTGGAAATCTAAAAACACGGAGCGTCCTTATAGGGCCCTGTCGCAAAATATTATTTCCGTGTGACATTTCTGCCGTAGCGGATGATGGGCCAAAGTTTGTGTTGTCAGTAGTGCACGAAATGCTGTTACTTGCTTCCCCTGCACTGACTCTTCCTCCTCACTCCCCACTAAGTTACAAATTTGTTATACTGTACGTAAAATATTACTTTTTTAAACTGATTACCAAGTTTCCAAATACTGTATCTTATAACGTTTTAGCCCTGTCCAAAATGCCAAAGAGAAAGTGCAAACTTTCCGACAAATATATTCCTTTAAATAAAAAAGGTGGAACATAATAGTGAAAGATAACCCTAGTAGGGACTGTTTAAATGATTGAGAATGCAGGCAAAAGTTAGTGTACTAACAAGATTTATTTTACCAAAACAAAAAAAAAAAACAGACATAATTTACGCTAAATAAGTTATTGATTGAATACCGTAGCCGGCCGGGGTGACCGAGCGGTTCTAGGCGCTACAGTCTGGAACCGCGCCACTGCTACGGTCGCAGGTTCGAATCCTGCCTCGGGCATGGGCGTGTGTGATGTCCTTAGTTTAGTTAGGTTTAAGTAGTTCTAAGTTCTAGGGGACTTATGACCTCAGCAGTTAAGTCCCATAGTGCTCAGAGCCATTTGAACCATTTTGAATACCGTAAACAACTAACAGGTGATGTCTGCAATTTTTGTTGTGCTGCCTTCCTCAATTGCGTGTAATATTACGGTATACTGATAATTTTTACTTATGGACCGTCTGACAGCAACTGAATAAAACACAATTTTAGTGCCATACGCGTTTCGCCTTTATTTTCTGCAAGGCGTCATCAGTGGCAGGTTGCGTGAACAATTTCTTACATATTACGCTCCTGTTGCATTTTTGATTCTTGGTGTTGTTGTTCTTCTTATGAATGCCAGTTTGCTTTTTTTTTGCCCACATTCCACAGCACTATGAACTGAACGCTTGTTTCAATGCAATGATGACCTGCATTGAAACAAGCGTTCAGTTCATAGTGCTGTGCAATGTGGGCAAAAAAAAAAACACAAATTGGCATTCATAAGAAGAACAACACCAAAAATGCAACTGGAGCGTAATATGTAAGAAATTGTCCACGCAACCTGCCACTGGTGATGCCTTGCAGAAAATAAAGGCGAAACGCGTATGGCACTAAAATTGTGTTTTATTCCGTTTCTGTCAGACGGTCCATAAGTAAAAATTATCAATATACAGTAACTAACAGGTGGTTTATAATTACAATGGACGAGGATCCTGCGTGGCAGAAGTGAATCAAGTACTCTGCCACTAAAAATGTGGATAACGCAATCTGAATTGATCTGACGCCGAATAGACTTTGATTGAGCAAATCTTCTGTAGTTTCTCTACATAGGTGCAGCTGAGAGCAAGTGGCGATTGAGATCTGTGCGCCTTGACAACGCCGGAGCGGCAGTACGTTATCCTGTTTTCTTCGTGCGGCCATGGAACTTGCATCTGGCGAGATGTGTGCGGCGGAGGTGAGACGTGGAGGCGGCACCTGTGAATCGATCGCGGCCACGAAATAAATGCAAAAATCCCACGGTCCAGCAATCAGGCACACGGATCGCAGTTTACTCTCTACCAGAACCCTGAAACCACGGTAGATTTCAGTGTGTGACACACCCGTTCACAGGTCGTACCAAGGACCAATTTGGCTCACTTATACGACAGAGCGCACAAGGATACCAAACGTCAAGACTGATAAACCAAAAACGAATAAGTGTGCCCTCGGCAAACGAGCATTCCGAGACGTTTGAAGTCACACTGTCTGTACAGTATGAACTTCACCACAGGCTCCCCAGTCTAAACTACTCACAAGTGAAGTCACTCAGGACAGGTCGCAAGTACCAACCCCAGATGCCAGAGCCTCGACTAGAAGTGCATCCAGAGCAAAGTCCCGCACCCGAGTGCTTCGCACCTCTCTAGAAAAAAATTCCTTTTGCCCACAGAGTGCACAAACGACACCGCCTTCACCCTGCCTTGAGCCAATCACAGGGCTCTAGAGGTGCTAAATCTTCCCTCCCGCATGACAGCACGAACTCATGTTGAACCATGGCAAGAGTTAAGAAACCTGTGTCTCTGGCTTTAAGTTTTCGCAGAGGAGAAGATGATTTTTTCGAAAGTTGTCACTTCCCATGGCAGCAAGTGAATAGATACAGTCTTAAAGATTTTTATATAAATCGCCTGTGCCTTGGAGCTCGTTAATCCTAGCTATGAGGTGTAATAAGGATTCTATCTCCAGACGTTTCTCAGGCGGTGGATTTTTCTTATACAGCTGAGGTGGCCAATGGAAGTGGTTCACAGGCCCATTTGCAGTATTGGCGAACACAAAAACAGGTGAATCTTTATTAGACGTGGCTCTGCACACAATGCCCAGTTTACAACTCCACTGTCTAGATGCGTTCCTTCAGACCTTAACCCCCGTCCAGGCTTCGGCTGGCGCCACAGCAGGCATCGCGTCATTGTTCTGCTGGAGACCTGTCTCGATGAGTGGCTGCCCTGTACAGCTGCGGGCCTGTCTGGCAAGGTTTACTGAGGGATGGACTTGCTGCCGATTGGTTTCAACTCCCAACATGGTGTTTCTATGAGCTAAGTACCATAAAAATACCTCATGCTTTTAGCGCCCTACCAGGCTCCATCAATGTCTGCTCAGTCTGTAAACTTCCTAGAGTCTCACCCAAGGTGCATCAGGTTGTAACGAAATATTTAATAATTTTCCTTTTATGAAAAATAGGTGAGAGAGTAGCTTGTCCTCTCCGTATACGAAAAGTAGGTGAGAGAGTAAGTTGTCCTCTCTCACTGCCCTCTATTTGCCGTTGATTTCTGCATGGGTACTGCCTTACTTCAATATTGTTTAGTGTGACACGAACCAGAGAAAATCATTGAAAATAGTAGGAGAATCTCATCCTTATAACCGATATATATGTGAAAAAAGGTAACTTTTTGCCAATCAGGATTGCCCATGGCTAAAGCACATCCTAGCTTGACCTCATTCATTCCACAGGTCATTCACTCACATGAAGCTGCATGCCAGCAAGAGTACATGAAAACATTGCGTTAGACCCAGGGGTCATTGCTACATCAGACTTTCGTTAAACATTTGAGAGGCAGTTAAAAGGCCTTTCAGCAAAGAAACATACCCATTCACACCATATCCTGAGGTCAGAGATGTCTAATGTCCCTAATCATTTATTATGTCTTGGAGTATGAACTGTTCTCTGCTCATTGATTTACCCCTGCTCTATCACTCATTTGGTCACATTCATCAAACACACACATTCTCAAATTCTCAATGAACAAGGAAATGATACGTGTAATCTGTTTGTCTTATTACCTAAATTGGGTAAATTTGTGTATCGTTTTCTACGACATGAAAACAAATACAGGCACACAATCAGAGCATTAATAAATGTGCAGAAAAACATAACTCACAACCAACACAGTTCAATTGATACATACAAAAACACACAAAGATATTATGTAATGATATTACGAAAAGGTATCCTATTGCTCCCTCCACAAGGGTCCCTGGGGAGACTAATTTTACAATTGAAAATGTCATACAAATTGAGAGCATTGCACTTCTGCACATGCACAAACCGTGACTGGTGGGACTGCAGAACAGCAATTTGTACCAAAGTGGAATGGCTTCGCACTCAGCGCATGACGTGCCAGAAGTGGCGGCAGATGTCTCTGGTGTTCCCTCTCGTCTTGCAGCATCTGCTGTCTGGGCAGCAACCAGCATCTTTTGCAGCTTATGGATCGCAGCAGGACCCTTGACCTCATTCTGGTCAGGCCACAGTCAGCTGTCAGGAACTGGCGTGACAGTATTGCATTTGATGTGCAACCCACCCCCTGGCATAGAAATTCATTGAGCATTAGCAGGATGTGGGACAGCCCTACTCTTCGCATTCATCTCTGCATCGGAACACGCGCCTGCCGACACAGGAAATCGGATTGGCTCGCCTTTTGTCGACGGGCCATGTCACTCTCGGCACCCCTCTGAGTCAGGTAGGCTCAGTGCGCACGTTGACTGTGGTGCCACACAACTCACTTGTCCCTTGATTAGCGGCCTGATGGGTCATTGGCTGCTAGGGGTTATCAGCACATGGTGGCGACCCACTGTCTGCGCTGGCTTGTGATGTGTTGCCTGCACTAAAAGATGACTGGGCTGCGTGTGTCGTAGGTGCCAGCTGGCAGTGGCGGGCTGCCACAGCTGACTCATTGCGGCTCCCTGCTGCACTCACCCTTCGCTGGCTGACATGGGCCGTGTTGGTTCCAGAGCCTGCACAATCCTCAAAGTGTGGTCAAGTTCCATATTCTCTCACAAATGTCATTACATTGACATAATCCATTTACAGAAAAGAAATTAATGATGAGTATAAAATTTTTTACTTAATATATTTATTTTATTACTAAGTGCACAGATCGGAAAATAAATTTAATGACTGCAGGGCTCTGTTAATGTTGTATGAACACAAATTATGTGGTGTGAGGTGTCTTTGTTTGTGTGTGCACATGTTTTTGTTAGTTTTTGGTTAGTTCTATTCCTGTAATGCACTCTAATTCTATGCTGGCGTGTCGCTTCCCACGGCAACAAGTGAACAGATACAATCTTAAAGATCTTTATCTAAATCGCCTGTGCCTTGGAGCTTGTTAGTCCTAGCTATGAGGTGTAATAAGGATTCTATCTTCAAACGTTTCTCAGATGCTGGATTTTTCTTACACAACTGAGGCGGCCAATGGAGGTGGTTCACATGCCTATGTGCAGTATCGGTGAATATGGAAACAGGTGAATTTTTATTACATGTGGCTCTGCACACAATGCCTGGTTTAAGACTCCATTGTGTAGGCTCGTTCTACAGACCATCACCCCCAGCCCAGGTTTCGGCTGGCGCCTCGGCAGGTATCGTGGCATTGTTCTGCTGGAGACCTGTCTTGATGAGTGACTGCTCTCTCTGCCTTGTACAGCTGTGGGCCTGTCCGGCAAGATTCACTGAGGGTTAGGCTCACTGCCATTTGCTTTCAACTCCCAACATGCCATTTCTACAACCTAAGTACCATAAAAATACCTCGTGCTTATGGCGCCCTACCAGGCTCCATCAATCTCTTTCTAGGGTCTAACTCAAGGTGCGTCTGGTTGTAACATAATCTTTAATAATTTTCCCTATATGAAAAATAGGTGAGAGCATAACCTGTCCTCTTCGTACACGAAAAATATGTGAGAGAGTAACTTGTCTCAATATGAAGCCTCCTGATAACTCTGCAATACGTACGCTGCTGGAAAAAAATGAGAACACCCTTTTGTAGGTTTCCAATTCACTGAAAGTTTTATTGTTGCAACAGTGCATATCGACAACATGAAATGATTACATTTACATATCAATTACACAAGTGATTCTGTGGTACTAGATATTGACCCATGCTGATATACCCTTACTAGTAGACGGTGTAGCCTCCACAGGTGGCAATGCAGGCACTGACTCTGCCTCAAGTCGATCGTACAGATAACGAATACTGTCTGGGTATACATTATGCTAGGCCTGCTCGACCTGTTCGTGTAGTTCTGTAAGAGTTGTTGGCTGACGAATCGCACGTGTCACTTCTCGTCGCATAAAATCCCACATATTATCGATTGGAGGCACGTCCGGAGATTGCACTGGCCAACGAAGATGCTGCACGTCTTGCAGAGTATGTTGAGTTTCATGGGCAGTGTATGGGTGACCATTATCGTGTTGGAACAACACGTCACCTTCCTACTGCAAAAACGGCAAAAGAACAAGTTTAACAACATTCTCCACGTATCGAGTGCTGGTTAGCATCCACTCGAGAAACACCAAAGGTGAACAAAGAGGGCCCAGTGTGTCTTGGATGAATGCACTGTACGAAAAAGCGCTCACCAGGTCTACATTGTATGCGTAAACGACCGTCACCTGCGTGAGGCAGAATCTGCTTTCAATGCATGGCACGCCATTCCATCTTTCAAGTGATCCCCTGACGGCAACAGTCGAGGTGCACATGTCGATGCTGTGGCGTGAGTGGAAGACAGGCTAGAGGTGTGCGTTCCTGTAGTCCCCCTGCTAATAACCACTTTGCAACAGTACGTATTGATACGTCTGGGAACACAAGCCATCTTATCTGTGCTGGAGTAGCTGTACAATTTGCCACTACTGCCGTTACAACACGACGATCCTACAGGGCGCCTGTACTGCGTGGGCATCCACGACCTCTCTTACAGGTGTGAGAAACTTCACGTGACCACTGATACCTGCATCGTTGCACAACTGACGCAGCATGTCCGATTTGTGTGACAGTTCTCTGAAAGGACCACCCCGCCACTCGGAAGGCCACAATTTGACTCTTTCAAACTAGCTCAGTTAACTGTAGGAAGCACGAATGCGTCTCCGTGGCATGGTTGCCTGCTTGCTTCACATGTCTGCACCACAATGAGCCTTCTGGCTATGAGTGTTCACTTTTAAAGGGTAGTCACAGGTCGCGCTCTGGTACCTACGCCAGTAGGCTATCTGTTGACTGACGACACTGAAAACATTATCGGTACATCTGGTGCCCCTTGTCATCTTTCCAGCGGTATTAATCTTTTTTACTAGCACTATATTTAAATTTCCTTGTTTAACGTGGCATTATTTGACACAAGTGGTAACGTGGGGTGGACCCCATTCGTAGGTTATGTAATACAAAATAATATAGATGCAACCATATAAATTATGAAACTGACTCAGTTAACGCTTATCTGAAGAAATAATGCATTTTATTACATTAGAAAACAGGTAATACCTTCAGTTACATTTACACAATATAAACCAAACTTTCAATGATTCAACAGAGTCCTTCTAATGACTCTTTAAAATTATCATTCAGATACTAATCACAGACAGTAAGCAAATGTTTTATGCACATACGTTTTCCACACAGATGACAAGTAAATCAAGTTTTTACATCCTTATTTCTAGGGCAGATGATGCATCTCCTTTTCGCAGTTCACACTTCTTGTGCTGGCTTGTCATTGACAGCAAATGTTGATCCACTCATTTTTGTTGTCCTACGGCGAATTTCTCGGAGTAAGCGATCCATCATTGCCCTCATCCTTAGCTACTCTTGTACAAGCCGAATACAGTCTCCAGAAGAAAATCCTTCCTTGCCATTTTCTCCTCAGGGTTATTCCTTCTAAAAGTTGCAATGCTACTGATTCCAGCTAGATCAATTATGATAAAGAACGTCAGAGGCCACCTATTTCACTTCCTTGCAGTTGAGTATATGGCACACAACGTTTGCGCTACATGAAAAGACACCCCCCCCCCCCATTTATGTTGTTGTAGAATGTACGAGTAAATATGCTTGGTTTCTTGTTTACACTGGGGGCAGGGTCTGTTGACATATCTTCAAGGTTCATAGAAGAAATTAACAGATCATTTTTATTCTTCTTTTGGGCGTAGGATAGCGAAGTGAAGTCAGTTTGAAAGCCAAACATTGTAGATTTCACATCTTTCTTCTTAGCCACAAATTGAGGAGGAACCTTTCGCTCGTTCTTCAGCGTACCGACGTATGTCAGGTTCTTCTCCAACAATCTTAGGACGGGAGGCATACTAGAAAGCCAGTTCTATCCTGTTACTTTCGTCCCTGTGCCATACAGCGGTTCTACCAGTCTCATAGCCACATCAGCTGCAGAGGTGAAAAACTTGTATGGGACATTGTGCTGATTTCCAATATAAATCTCCATGGAAATAGAGTACCAAGTTCTCACATCTGTTAGAAGACTTTGAGGCCATACTTGTTCAGTTTGCTCGGCAAATACTGTCGAAAGCTACAGCGACCTCTGAATGGACCAAGCTGTTCGTCTACTGTCAAGTATTCAGAAGGTATTTAATTGGCTCTGCAGCTGCGTATGAAATGTTCAAATATAAACCGAACTGGTGCCAGTTTATCTTGTTATTTATGCTGTGTTCGGATGTTCGTCATCGAACCGCATGTACCTCAGAAGAAACTGGAAGTGATTCGGTAAGCGAATAGATCCTGGTAAAATTAAAAGTCCAGTGATGGCTTTTATTTCAGTATCATCAGTCAGATACGTTGTCCAGTACTTTTTATTCTTTTTCTTGTCTTTATCAATTTTATGTTTGTAATGACTGTACTAGCACTAATAACCGTGGTTATCTATTAGCGCAGAGAAGCAGTCATTGGGAGATTTAAAAGTTTTTGCCTATCCCTTTATTCCAGAAAGATGAGTTATTTCTCATTCTAGCTATGACTTTCTGATGGGCAGGAACCTTCCTCCATTTTGTACTCTCGTCTTTACCTATGAAAAAGTTACAGGTCAGAACCTGCGCCATCTGAATCAGCAGACTACTCACTAGTGGCATTCTGCTCAGCCTCGATACAGTAGTCTGACACAGAATCAGAAGGCAATCCATATACAGAGGTATCTGCATCTGAAACCTTCTCAATGAAGCAATTGGAAGCGTCTTCTTCCATCGTCTGTTATTAAAATAAAATCAGTCAAAGTTCCAAAATCACAAGCTTGAAACTGACAGGAAAGCGTGACTATGCCAATTTACACCCACTTCTTCGGCAGTGTCTTGTAACAGAAGTATTGATGTGGGGATCTACGAACTCCCCAACCACTAACTGTGAAACACTACCAACAATGAGCAACACAAGAATGAAAAGCTGGTGACAGGAAGTAAACAGGTGTGAGAAAGGATTGCTAGACGGCAGGCAGTGTTGCCAACTTCGTTCATATAAATTTAGCTAAACTAAATGTGCTGGGGATCTGTCAGACCCTATGTTAACAAAAGTTAAGTGCTGGTCAGGCAGGAACTACAGATATAAAGGATCAGGTTAGAAAGGAGAAACATAAATCCAACGTAATAGCATCAAGTACAAAAAAAATCTCGAATTATTTTGTAACACACAGTAGTATAGAATAAGAAAAAGTTACTCAACAGACTTGTGTTTAGCGTACCATGTGATCAAAAAAACATCAATATTTTGCTTCTACAGACTGCCTTAATAAGTTAATATCAAAAATATTTACTGGTTCAAAAATTACTACTCAATATGTACCAGCCAGAACAAAAATATGTTTGATTAAGCAAGTTCATGCACCTTAATCAGTTGATCTCATTCGTAACGAACTTCAAAGCTGCTGGTTTTATAGCATTAGCACTGACACATGTAGCCATATAAATGAAAAAAAGCTTCCAGTTTTCATTCAATATTTTACCAAGACAGGTACAAATGAAAAATGATTGAAACTGGGACGTTTGAGAGGGGTAACACCAGATACGGTGGTAAGTTTTTGTGTACAGGTCTTAAATGATTTAAAAACTGACATGATGAAATGCATTGGATATGGATGTGAAGGTGTCAACGTCAGTTTGGAGGATGAAAGAAATATAGTACTAATAATGTATGCAATAAACGAAGGCTAGAAGCTGGAACAGATATTAAAGGAACTGGATGCCCTGCTCGCAGATTACATATTAGTTTACAAGCAACAACCATCCAATTATCATCTGATATTGATTAAATAATTCAAAAATGATTTAAGTATTTTGATATATACACTGGAAGTACAGAAAGTCTAAATGATCTCTGTGAATTTGTAAATGTAGAATATAAAACTCTTTCACTTTGTGAAAGGAAATGGACATCATTGTGACTAGCTACAGAGTGTACTATAAAGTTATCTGATGCTTTAAATTTTTTTTGTCAGAGGAAAAATCACCCACATTATACTTCATATTTTTTCAGGAATCCTCTCATTGGAGCCTGTCTTTGGTTTCCTCATAGTCAGTGTACCACTTTACTTTTCATTTCCAATTATTACAAAGCGAGCAAATAAAAATCTATTATAGAAGTTTCGAATGTTATTACATTGACTGGAAACACAGTAATGGAAAATTAGGTTTTTACCTTCTCAAGTTAAAACAATGAAAATAAAGGCCAAGAAAATTGAATAATTTCCAAAAAACAAATTGATGGCTTTCATGAAGCAGAAGTAAAATTTTATAAAACATTGACTGACTACTTGAAACTATGGACAGTACCATTAAAAATACTTTGTGTTTTGGTGTCTCACTTTGGAAAAATGCCTGAATGGAAAGAAGTAGAAAAAAAGTGGAATGTTTTAAAACAAAAAAATATTAATATGAATTTCACATTTTTATTTAACCAAATTACCACAATAAATACCATTCTAAATTGTGAATTACAATCTCCAGATTGGAAAACCAAAACAGCTTCTGAAAACTGAGTAGTTGTTTTTTCCCAATTAGAAATGGAATTTCATGAGCAATATAAAGATTTATGATGCATATGCGACTACAGTTTTTCAATGACAGATCAGAATGCTAACGTAGAAAGAATATCTTCTTTGATGGAAATACAGAGGACAGATGAGAGGAATAAACTTGCAATCGACACTGTGAAAGTATTCTACTATGCATGGAAAATTATGATTTTGATTGTTCTGAAATACACGATTATTTATTAAACATTGAGGCGGTATTAAAAATGGCCAAGTCAAATGCAAACTACAAAGAAAAGGAATTAAACTTCAGGTTAATTTCGGTGATATTGTAGTTAAGTGGTCAAATATGAGATTATGTTGTGTTATTCTTTTTGTTCCTAAAACTGATATACCTGGTGGACATATATGTTCCTGTATACATATGTATACATTTTGTTTGTATTGCGTTTCTGTTCTTAATAAACGTGTTTTTGTTAAAATTTGAGATTCGTTTCTTTCATTGTGTCCTGGTATCTCAAGCAAGAAATTGGGAATCTCCCAGTTGGACGACCGAGAAATCTGACCTCCTTACGCCTACATATTTAGTTTATTTCACAGCCTTTAGATTTGTGTGATTTATCGTGTAACCGAAATTTAACGAATTCCTTTTGGTACTCTTTTCGATGTACTCACACTTTTTCTTATTTAGAGGCAACTAGCACTTTTCCAACCATACAGATCTTTTGTCTAAATCATTTTGCAATTGGTTCCGATCTTCTGTTAACTTTAGTAGACGGTAAATGACAGTATCGTCTGCAAACAGTATAAGAAGGCTGCTCAGATTATCTCTTTAATCGTTTATAAACATTAAGAACAGCAGAAGGCCTATAAAACTTCCTTGGGGAACGCCAGATACCACTTCTGTTTTAACTTTCCGTCGATTGCCGTGAATTGTGACTTTTCTGGCAAACCACGAAATGAACTCAATAGGTATGCAATTTCAGCAGAAGTCCTTTGTGTGAAATGGTGTCAAAAGTCTTCTGGAAACACAGAATAAAATAGGTAATCAATCTGAGATCCCCTTTCCACAGCACTCATTACTTCATGTGAATGAAGAGCTAATTGTCTTTTACAAGAACAATATTTCTTGAATCTTTGCTAACTATGTGTCAATAGATAGTTTTCCTCGAGGTAATTCATAAGATTTGAAAACAGTGTATGTTCTGAAATCTTGCTGCAAATCGATGTATTTCTTTTCTTGAGTACCAGAGTTACATGTGTAACTTTCCAATCTCTAGGTACATATATTTCATCGAGCTAGTGTTTTTATATGACTGCTAAATATGGAGCTACGTAAGAGTATATAAGCATAAACTGAAAGGATACTAATTGGTAACTTTGCTGCTACACATTTCATGCCCAAAAAATAAAAAAAGAAATTGCTTGTCGTGAGCCAAGGGATATGCCGACATCCTCAGGAACCTCTCTGGCGGTGATTCGGCGATTTTCCACAACCATTTTCTTTACTTCTTCCACATTGTCATCAGTAATTGATGTGCTAGGACGTCCAGGGCTGTTTGCGTGCCGGCCGAGGTGCCCGAGCGGTTCTAGGCGTTAGTCTAGAACGCTACGGTCGCAGGTTCGAATCCTGCCTCGGGCATGGATGTCTGTGATGTCCTTAGGTTAGTTAGGTTTAAGTAGTTTTAAGTTCTAGGAGACTGATGATCTCAGATGTTAAGTCCTATAGTGCTCAAAGCCACTTTTTGAGCTGTCGGCGTCTACAACGTTTTCTCGACCCTCTTTGAAACGTTTATACCACTCGTACACTCCTGTCTTATCTATAGAAGATTCACCAAAAGCCATATTTAAGATTTCGAATTTGGTGCTGCACATTATTTTTTAAGCAAAATTTAATGCAGATTCTTTGATCCATTTTTTCGAAAGTAAAATTGCGCCGACCACACGGAAACATACATTTTCGTCAGTTAATAAGAAACAAAATATTCAAAGCAGCTGAAAATGTAAACGTAAATCAGGACCATGTGGTCCGCCCCTGGTAGCTGAGTAGTCAGCGCCATGGAATGTCATACCTAACGGCCCGGGATCGATTTCCGGCTGGGTCGGAGATTTTCTCCGCTCAGGGACGGGGTGTTGTGTTATCCTAATCATCATTTCATCGCCGTCCACACGCAAGTCGCCGAAGTGGCGTCAACTCGAAATACTTGCGCCAGGCGAATGGTTTACCCGATGGGAGGTCCTAGCCATAAGGCATTTCCATTTAGGACCCTGTGTATCAACAAGAGAACAAAAAAATTGAAAATCGAATGATAAACCCGCTAAATTAAAAAAATCCCGTTACTTTTTGATAACACCTCTGATGTTGTGAAGTGCTTTCTACTTCAGTTGAGGTAAATCACTATCAACTGTGGCATTGTAGCATTCTGAAGCTACTACATAAACAAATTAGTTCAATTAAGGTATATCTTATTTATAACAACTCCGAAATATCTTGACCTGAAATCTGGTGCACAAACATTCCATACAGTAGACTCTTAGTCTTAACAAGTTATCACCCATAGTAATGTCCTCCATAATTAGGTTGTTAATGGCAATGCAGCACTGTATGTGACCATAGTGGTTCTAATAATAAATTTGTTTATTCATCTGGTATATTCCAGTACAGCAGTCTGTATACAACTGCGACTGTCATCCAGTATATTGTCTCTATGTAACTGCGACTGACGACTTTGGAACGCAACTGTTAACCATAGGATATAACTCCAGAATTCGACTGCGACTGTCTGCAGCCCTCCGTCTGCAGATTTTAACACCACCCAGATGGCTGCATGGGAACCGTGTGATTGTCTGTTGCTGCTGGGAATAATTAGCTCGTTGCCCTTTGGCTCTCCTAGTCAGATGCCATCTTCATCCCTGGTCTGTGTCCCTGTGAGGTGTGGCAAAATAGTGCCTTCACCGACGGCGATCTCTGTCGAGCAGCTGCCAAGACTTGCCCTGCTGACTGGCTTGCCTGCAAAGCAAGGAAACCAGTACACAGTGATGTGAGAGGTGATGTATCTGAGAGGGCTAGCTGGAGGATCCAACACCATTCCCCACACTCCACAAGGAAGGGGGATTTGAAGGCTCTTCTTTGTTGGCCATTATCATGGATTGTAGACAAGGTCCCGCTGTGTCCTGGGCTGTGTGCTCGTACTGTGGCTATCTACATCTAGGCGTCGCTGGCGATGGACAGCATCAGTGACAGTAGGCCGCTGCTACATTGAAACTCCCCCTTCACCCATGTGAGAAGTTGCGTCGTCGGTACACACAACTGAAAAAGTGCTCTAAGCTATCTAAGGCAGGACCACCTCCAGGCACAGTCAGGTTTGGTGACATGGGTTTAGTGCATGTCTCTTTCCTGTCCCAACTAAGAAACCAACTTGGAGACTGTGGCTGCAGCAGTGAGCTGCCATTTCCCATGACAGGAGCTGATAACGCACACAGTGTCCCAGTGGCAGAGTACCGCCCAGGATGGTAGGTTCTGCGTCTGGCGCTGGTGCAAACTTTTCATCAGCGACTCATCCACACTTGTGGCGCTTCTGTAAGTAGAAACGAGAGACGACCATCTTTTCAAGGATGCTCAGGTGCTATGATCTACATTTGATTCATGAACTTTCAGATGAATTCGCCAGTGACCCTGTCGGTCGTGCTTTGGAGGTGCTGTACAATTGTTGCACAGATGGAAAATAAACCGTGAGTCACAAAAAGGGTAGCCAGCCGTTGTGGCACAAAAAGGGCACCTCAGTCCATCACAATGGCGTGAGGAACATCTTCCACCATGAAAATCTGATGAAGTGCCCAGATTGTGTGGAACTTATGTTGTACCACATTAGTCTGAGTAGGCATCCAGCAGCACAAGCCAATGCATTTTCAGAAGATGTCCAATGGAACAGAGGTGATGCTGACCCCATGGTTCCAATAGTTCTGGTCCAGGCAGGGATAAAGGGGGCGATGCACCAATCCTGTTCACATCTGTGACCTAGATGTTGGCAACTTAACCCTGAGTCCTGGAATACAGATGTTAAAAGAGATCTAGACCCAAGATATGGGCTGCTTTGCAGGATTGTGGCGTTAAAACTGTAATTTGCACTTGAGTTTCATTATGCTTCGCATGCACTTGACAATGTCTTCCGATGCTCACTGTCCACTTACTGTACCTTTTCAGAGTTCTGTGTAACTTGAATAACCTTGGAGATCCAATTAAAGCATAAGTGTCACTATTGATAAGAGATTTAGATGAACCAGTGTCTTTGTGAAATTTAACCATTTGACCCTTGATTGCGAGATTTACGACCAGAGTTTTGTCATTATGTGAAAGAATCTCATACACATTATTTTCAAATTCATCATCGTTACAGTCATACTAAACATGTGAGAGACAAGTGTATAGATTATTTTCAGAATCATTAGTAATAGACGTGTCGTGTGATAGAACAGCACACATTGCATTTTGAAATCGTTAGTATTGGAATCAAAACTATTCACTGAAACATCTATATCATCTTTAACAGGTGGAGCACTTAATGGTGCAACGTAATTTCTCTAAACAAACTTCTGCTTAGTGATGAAGCTTCTGACAAAATAAGCAGCTGATGCATTTGTAATAGCCAAACTGTCTGTGTGCCATGAAACACTGAGAGCAAGATTTGACTTGACAACACTTGCAGGCATAAGACAGTTTGCCCTTGTTCTGGGGCATAGCCTGAGCCCTCAGAGCCTGGCTGTTTACCATTCTGTTTATGAACATCCACACATTTAAAATATGTGTGAATAAGTTCAGTTTCCTTGTAGTTAAGTACCTGTTCTGTTTGATCTGCTCAAACATTTGAATAATTAATAAGCAATCATGTAATGCAGGTTTATTAAAACGAAAAAGGTGCATATGTAGCCCTGCAGCCGGAGCACAGCAATTAACATAGCTCTTATGGCAATATCTGCATAGGTAAGAGCACACAAACACAAGGAAACAATGGTAGACAAACAGGAAAATAAAGACACAAATAATGAGAAAACTAGTCAAACTACACCAGCACATACAACATGCACTACCACAAAATGGCATACAGTGACCTATCATAACAAATTCAATCATGAAATAGGTAACATATTCAAAAAAGCTTATAAAACAAACAGCTCAATACAAAAGCAGATAATAAAACTGAAATCAAAACAAGACAGATACCAAAAATATGGTATATATCAGCTCAGTTGCTGAGATTGTGAAAAAATATACATTGGAATGACTGGTAGGATATTTGACACAACATATAAAGAACACATCAGAGCATTGAAATACGGTACAAACCATTCAACATTTGCAGATTATCTAAAACAGAAATACCAAAGACTAAGCAATATTGAAAAATATGTGAACATAATAAGGATCAATAAAGACAGACACCTCCTCCCTTTTCAGTAAAATTTGCACATATGCAAAGGATTAACACAAACTAAACAGTTGTCAACGATCAAATAATGTTCAAAACCAAACGCTATATAAAGTAATTGGAAAAAAATCGCATGTAAAAGAAAAGAGCCTCTTCCACTCATCACCATCTCCAAACCACCTGCCCCCCCCCCCCCCCCAACCCCTCAGTTTCATTTCACTACTTGTTCCTCACCTTTTCATCCAACTCGCTCTACATAACTCACTCTCCATCACACTGCTATGCACTTACATCACTATTCCTCTATTACTCTCACACAGTATATAAATACACAGCAAAATAATTAAACAAAATAACACGCATATAATTAACTACACAATTGTGTAGGTCAAAGATAAACAATGTTGACAACGCTACAAAACACAGTACACACTTAGAAGTATAAAAACAAACAGTTAACAGCGGTGTATGAAAAAGTGAGCTGTGTAAAACATAAAAAGTGCATAGCTCTGCAAAGCAGCGAAAAATTAGACTAGAAGTATTGAGCCATGGCGGCTTTAATCTTGGCGGCATGGCACTTCTCTGGCGCCACAAGCTACTTGGGTTTCCAATATCGACCTGATCGTATGTCGCGTGCTAGGCTCTTTGGCCGACGCATGGCGGGGCCTGGTATAGGCAGTGAGCCAGTGGGCATATGGCTGGCAAGTTATGGCTTTTGGGGACTCTGGCTGTCCAGTATGAGCCTCGAGTGATTAAATTCGTGGAGGAAAGTGATGCCAGCTCTCTCAAGGACTGGTAGCAGCGAGTTTCAGGAAGAACAGCTGATGTTGCATGCAACCTGTTTGGCAACTTCCCAGCCTACTCTGCAAGATTAAATTTTACGGCATTTCGAAGATCGCCTATATGGATTGTAGGTAATAAGTCTGCCTGGAATTTTGTAAATCACGGCTCTTTCACACCGCAGTACAGTCAAGTTTATTTTTTAATTTTTTTGGGTACTTGATATTGTAAGGCCACGCCTGTGTTATGTGGAACTGCACCTGTTATATTAACACGCTTACGAGTGATTGTGTGTATGATCATTGGTCAGTCTGATTGTAGTTTCTATTAAAGGCCGTATGCCATGCAAATGTATGAGTATTCTCTGCTATAAATAGAATCAACGAAATTATAAATTTGTAGCGTAATCTGTGTTGGAGGCAAAGCATCCTTTGTAGATGAGTACGATTTAATCATCGTGTCAGTAGGCCCTGATATTTCAGCTTCTAAATTACAAGTAATTTAAAGGAGTGTTAAGCTTGTAACTTGTATGTGTAGTCACTTGCGTAATAAGCAGAATTTTTCTACATATTAGGCATTCTCGTCTGTAGCCTTTTTGCGCAGATTAATGTTGGCTTTTGATGTGTGTCGGCAGGGTAGCTTTCGTAGAGGATGACGTGTTCCTGTTCCCTGGACCCAGAGCAGAGACAAGTTTGATTTATGCCACAGTGACATTTCTGTTGTCGTATAAAATCTCAGTTTGGTGGCTCAAGTTAAGTAAAGTTGATCGTTTGATGTCTGCCATGGAGGAGTGTCGCTGATTAATCTGCCCTATTTGCTGATTTCAGTAAACTCACAAGGTTTAAAACGTGTTCTACAACCCTGAAGTTCCTCCTTACTCTACTTGCTCTTTAACTACTCATTTACACCTTGCATCCTTGCTTCTCCTTCTGAGTGAGTTAAGTTTTAAGGCCTTTTAATTATCAATATTCAGTCGGTAGCTAACTCTACTCATTGTGATACTTTGCCTGCTTGTTCCTTGTTGGCTGTAATAGTGATCTGCTGTAGTTCTCAGCTTACCTTGTATTTTGGGCAATTCTATTTTTTTGAGTGTCATTGTCAACGTTTCTGCTGGTGTGTACCAGTTGGGAGTCAAATTTAAATTGCATGTCCTCCCAGCTTATCTTGTATTTTGGGCAATTGTACATTTATTTAAGGGTCAGTACCAATGTTTCTGCTGGTCGGGCCAGTTGGGAGTCACATTTAAATTGTATACCTTCTCAGCTTTGCCTGTATTTTGGGAGATTGAGAATTTTATTGCTTAAGGGATATTTATTGAGGCTTATACACTGTTAAGGACTTCCCAACATCAACAATCACAATCAGTGAAATGACTTGTTATCCTATCTGTATTTTGGATGGGTGTTATCCACTTGTGTAACGTGTAACCTAAGCTTGGAAAATGTTAGTACATTTAGTAGATGTCATTGTAATTAATTTTGCTGGTAAAATTATTTGTTGAAGCTGGCTGCAGCCACGTCTAGTTAGTGACTTCTTTATTGGATTTGGGAACTGTATAATTCCAGTTTCAAGATCTTCTCTTAATGGTACAGGTTATTAAAATTTGTTTTTAATGAATTTAGTCTGTTCAAGGTTTTTTAAAGATTGTGCACGTTGTCATTCTTTTAACAATGTTTTTTAAATTGTAATTATAATTGTTAAGCAGTAAAGTGTATTCCATGAAACAGCAAATTACAACAGATGTGGGTCCACCTTCCATGTGTTTTCCTTAAAGTTAACCCAACCCTAGTGGTGAGCTATCAATTGGTAGTAGTGTGGTTATATTCTGTGTGGTGGTGGTGGTGGTGGTGGTGGTGGTGGTGGTGGTGGTGAGGGGGAGGGGTTAGTTATCTACTCTTTGACATCACTTGTCCTTTCTTGTGATTATTATGGTAATATCTTTTTAAGGTATAGTGCTCATACACTGTCATTGTTTTAAAGGGGCTTTTATTTATCACGGGTTCTTGGCGGTGTCTCAGAATTTTGCTTCTGAAAAAGGAGTTCTTGCAGCATGAACTGCGAATATGTCAACTTCCAACCGAAGGTAGTGTCCCAGAATTGGCGACCAGGTTGCGTGTGGCGTTGGACAGGCCACTTAGTCTTTTGTTGGATATCATCATGGAGATAGGTGCCTTTCTTCCAAACATTTCCGCTGCGTTAGATGGCGTGCAGCCACATCTCTTCTTTCTGGAGGATAGCGAACCCACAACTAAACCAGTCGGTGGGATTCAAACATTCTGGCACATTTAGGGAACCATTTGTTGGACTTGAGCTGTGTCAAGCTTAACGATCAAGAGAGACTGAAAATCCTTGCTTTATCCCTGTTAGTTAAGCAGTTAAGTGATTGGGCAAGGGATTAGGACGGCATATGTGAGTTCAGAAAGTGAGGATGTAGGCTCAGGCAGGAAGTTTTAAGCTGTAATCAACTCGACGATAAGCACTCTGAGGTCCAAAGTCTAGGTAGTTAGCAATCTGATCACTCTGCTAAGTTACCCAATCCGATTATGTGCTTCCTGACCAGCATTTCAGAATCAGCTGTTGGTAGTTTAAATCAAGTGAAACGAATCTTGTGGCTGCTTGCGTGGTTTGTGTTTCCTGCTGTTGCCTTACGCATTCTTGCTTTATTCTTTAGCTAAAGGGATATATGGTACTTGGGTCTCAGAAATCTTGAGACATCAGGGCTGTATAGGGCGGCTTAGGACTCTTATAATAGGCAGAAGGTTGTCAATGTGTATGCACAATACACTTGAATAGAAGTATTACTGACAGGTACAGGAATCCTCGGTGACATTGAGCCAATATTTGGAGTGATTGCGCACAGCTGTGTTAGACCTTGGTACGACTTACCGAATCTGATAGCATTTCTGTAATTTTAGAGGACATGCCCCCCAAGGGTCGATCACGTTTGGTGTTGCTCGTCATCCCAACAACTTTGATGAATTGTTGGAACTAGATTCTATTGAGGCCCTATCTTTTGCTGATAAGCAGCATAGGGTAGATGTAAGTTCGGCACTGATGCTTTCAGTATTCAGAAGTGACAAACACCCTCTCAAATTTAATTCACGATCGCACACGACTGTCTTGTAGAAGTGCCCGGTTGTGAGGGCCCAGAGGGCTAACAGCTGGTGACAGGGAGGGGGGAGGACGATTAGTAGATGTATAGATGTATGAGAAGGTCAACCCCTTGGTGTGCATGTATTCATCTAGGACAAGGTCGTCCCTCCCTCATGTTTGCACCTGTGTCATATAGAAGCCTTTGTGTGGATTATTGGACTCTGGTAGTTCTGTCTTGTTACCTGACTGTAAGTAGTATCTGGAGGTGGCCAATTTGTGAAAATTATCTCTCATGTTTCCAGAATGAGATTTTCACTCTGCAGCGGAGTGTGCGCTGATATGAAACTTCCTGGCAGATTAAAACTGTGTGCCCGACCGAGACTCGAACTCGGGTCCCGAGTTCGAGTCTCGGTCGGGCACACAGTTTTAATGTGCCAGGAAGTTTCATATCAGCGCACACTCCGCTGCAGAGTGAAAATCTCATTCTGGAAACATCCCCCAGGCTGTGGCTAAGCCATGTCTCCACTATATCCTTTCTTTCAGGAGTGCTAGTTCTGCAAGGTTCGCAGGAGAGCTTCTGTAAAGTTTGGAAGATAGGAGACGAGATACTGGCAGAAGTAAAGCTGTGAGTGCCGGGCGTGAGTCGTGCTTCGGTAGCTCAGATGGTAGAGCACTTGCCCGCGGAAGGCAAAGGTCCCGTGTTCGAGTCTCGGTCGGGCACACAGTTTTAATCTGCCAGGAAGTATCTCTCATGTGCCCTGCTCTGAGATGTGTGGCCAGTGGACAAGAGTTGCCTCTGGTTGCGGAAGTGTGTGATAGCTTGTTCATTTGCAATTTCTCCTGGCTGGTTACTCTCCTGGTGGTAAAGAACCTATCAGTTAATTTGCTGTTTGGCTGCAGTTTTATTCAGAGAACCAGGTTGCTCCTCGATTTTGCTAGTCATGGCTTCTTTAATTTTCGCCAGATACAGAAACAGCCCTCTGCTCTTGTTGCCATTCGAGTTTGAATAATTTTGTAAGTTGAGAGATCGGAGAATTTGATGTGGCTCATCTTCAATTGGAGCAGGCCACACATTTGTTGAGTCTGTCAGGGGAGTTTCCTGATGTTTCGTCTAATAAGCAAGTAGTGACTAATGTGAGCCAGTATGATATACATCTGATGATACTCCTGTTCGGCAATCTCCTTGTCGACTTTCGCCCCCCCCCCCCCTAAAATGAAAACTTGAGGCATAAGCTGGCCAGGATGTTGCAGGATAGCGTGATCAGGCCTTCTGCTTCTCCTTACGCCTCACCCGTTCTTCTTGCCCCAAGGCTCAGGGTCAGGACTATATGCCGGACATGGATCATCGGCTGCTCAATAAAAAGTCTCTTTTATAGTCAGTCCCCTTGCCCAATCTTCACAACTGTTTTATATGGTTCTTTGGGGGTAAGTGGTTCACTGAGCTTGACCTGAATCAATCCTATTATCAAATCCCTCTTACCAAAAAATCTAAGCACGTCATGGCCTTTTGCACTGACTGGAATATCTAACAGTTGAATAGGGTACTGTTTGGGTTGGCCATAGGAGCTGTTGTTTTCTGTCGTTTGTTGGACCATATCTTCAGGGATTTAAAGTTTTCCTGTGTATTTAACTATCTGGATGATGTGATCATTCATAGTGGTTCATTTGAGGAACACCTTTCCCATCTTAGACAGGTATTGTCGGTGCCAGGCGTCAGGTTTCATTTTTGGGTCATCTGGTCTCTGAGGATGGCATTAGTATCGATAAAGAGCGAACGAAAGAGTTGAAAAAGTTCTCCCAACGTAGAACTAGGAAAGAGGCAGCTAGGTTTATTGGAATGGCCAACTTTTCTGCAGATTCGTTTCCAGTTTTGCTCAACTTGCTGCCCCTCTTAATAATCTGTCCAGGAAGTGAGAACATTTTGATTGGGCCCGCATCTCGTGGTCGTGCGGTAGCGTTCTCGCTTCCCACGCCCGGGTTCCCGGGTTCGATTCCCGGCGGGGTCAGGGATTTTCTCTGCCTCGTGATGGCTGGGTGTTGTGTGTTGTCCTTAGGTTAGTTAGGTTTAAGTAGTTCTAAGTTCTAGGGGACTGATGACCATAGATGTTAAGTCCCATAGTGCTCAGAGCCATTTGAACCATTTGAACCATTTTGATTGGGGTGAAAGCCAATGGTGTGTCTTTCAAGCTATTAAAACCGCCATCATGAACCACACACTGTTGGCTGTGCCTGACATCGGCAAGAGATTTGTTGCGCAAACGATGTGTCCAATGCAGGGATTGCTGCAGTTCTCCTCCAGCAGGTTCAAGGTCAAAGACGCTCTTTAGATTTTGCGTCAAGAAGACTGCTCAGCGCCAAGGTTGATCATTCTGTGTATGAGTGTGAGGCGCTAGCCATTCTGTTAGCCCTAGACAAATTCCAGTTCTATCTGGAACGTAGGGAGTTCGATTTGGGGACCGATAATCAAACGTTAAGTTGGGTCCTGGCCAGGCCCAGAAAAACCATTAGAATCGCGATGTGGGCGGTCCGGATTTCGGCGTTTCATTTTAAGGTACGCCACGTTAAATGCTCTGAAAATCAGTTAGCTGAGGCATTCAGCCGCATGTTTGAGCAGGAAGATACCACTGACGGAGATAGAGCCCATGGCTCTGTTGATCTTGCTTGCACTGTTCTGAACAAAGTGCTCCAATTATCTGCTGACCTCAAAATTAAGCAGGTCCAGGATATGTTGATGAGAATGATTAGGAGCGATTGTTGTCTGAAAAGCAGATGCTGAGGTTTTCTTTGAGAAATGGTATATTGTGTAAACAAGTGGGTGAACCCATGCAATTCAGGACTTTCTTGCCTCTTGAATTAGTCCCCTCCACCTTTCGTTACTTCTGCAGTTCGTTGGTGGCTGGTCTGTACAACAACTTAGCAAAGATACACTATGTGATCAATAGTATACGGACATCCCCAAAAACATACCTTTTTCATATTAGGTACATTGCGCTGCCACCTGCTGCCAGGTACTCCATAGCAGCGACCTCAGTAGTCATTAGATATCATAAGAGAGCAGAGTGGGGCGCTACACGGAACTCACGGATTTCAAACCTGGTCAGGTGATCGTGTGTCACTTGTGTCCCATGTCTGTACGCGAGATTTCCACAATCCTAAACATCCCAAGGTCCACTGTTTCCGATGTGATAGTGAAGTGGGAACGTGAAGGGACATCTACAGCACAAAAGCATACGGGCTGTCCTCGTCTTTTGACTGACAGAGATCGCCGATAGTTGAAGAGGGTCGTAATGTGTAATAGGCAGAGATCTATCCAGACCATCACACAAGAATTCCAAGCAAGTTCAACCCCAACTTTATTGGTTCGTGTTCTATTGTTAAGATTCTGGGGCTGGTTAATTTTTTGGTCAAGGATTTAACCATGAGCAAGACCCACATAGTACACCATAGTCAAGCTAAGCCAGTTTGATGACCTCCCGCCTTGGGAGGGTCCTTCTTCCATATGTTTTCCTTAAATTTATCCCAACCCTAATTGTAAGACATCAAGTGTCAGTGACTAACGAAGAAAGAAACCAAAGAAGAGCTAGTAGACAGCATTTCCTGATGTAGGCGAGAAATCACTGTAAGGAAAAACCAACCAGTTGTTAATGAACTGTTTTTCGATCTTAAAAACAAATCAGATTGTAAATGTATTTATGGACCACTGATGCTTTACTTCAATAAAGCGAAATGCATCTGGTGAGAAAAACACGCATTTTCTTATATTTGAAAGGACTGAACGAAAACCCTCTCAGGAAGCATAATCTTTCTTTTCACTCTGGAAACGACAGCTACGAGTAAGGCCACGCAAAGCAGCAACCCGTTCTTTAAACGATTGGTCCGGCTCCTTGTAAGCGCCACTGAAACATGAGAGGTTCTCTATGAAAATATTCATCTAAACCGTCCTTTATATCTTGCCACAAGTGTCTTTATCTTGGAAAGACTTTAGGACCAGTCCCTACACGTAAGCACCAGCACAAGACAAGAGAAATACACGTCTAGTTACATCACTTGAATTTCTGTGTGCAGTAAAATGTTGTTCAAATCTGCCCACGTAACTGGTGCGCTATTCATCTGCTGGATCGAATGGGTGGAATGCCGTTGGCTTGTGCCGAACGTTTACGTTTAGCTCAGGTCGCCACGTATATGACACGTCAGTCCATGTGCTGCCTAAGCATATTGATGCTTTGAGTCAGTCACACAGTGTGAAGAGAGAAAATCTGAACCATTCGATTCTGTTGAGACACTTAAACCATGCTGTACTTGGTCAGTGCTGAGCTACCACTGGTTACGTCTGCCCTACTGCTAAACACATATAATCGGAGTCTAATGTAAAAACTTCTCTAACTGTTATATGAACTTTAACTGTTTACAGCTCTCATTCTGCATTACAAAAGCGAAACGTATAATTACTTCAGCCTGTTCCTAAATCCTCTTGGCACTCACTGTTTCCCACGTCTAAGCCAGGCACATTTCCGGCACTGGCTTGCGTAACGACCTTTTCGACGGCAAACTCGCCAAATTACATCGTACGACTCGGTGAAGGGGCTGAATGTCCTTGCAAATTACGTTGCATACAAGCTATTGGCGTCAGAGTCTCGGTCCTCAAGCCACTGATAAACACTACAACTGAGTCTACACTCGACAGATGGATCAAGGATACAAGGCTGTATGTTTACAAGGCTATAGAACGTACAGATTCAATGAGTGGAAAAGCTCCTGCAGCTACTCACATCTGCTGTTGTCCCTGTTGAATCTTTAGCGCCCGGTCTTCTATCCATCTACTTCCTTTCCCTCTTCAGAAGTGTGTTGTTATGGTGCTTTGGCACTGGCTGCAGCCTTTTGGTTGCCCACCATCATGATCTTTAGCAGTCTTCCTGACAACAGTTGTAATAAGAAAAATACACTCATGGACAAAAAAATCGCAACACCAAGGAGGAGTTGTGAGACATTGAAACACGTATGTAACGCAGCAGCGATGGCGAGGCATTGTAGCATCTGTGACCAGAGAGTATACGCTTGACCGCGCGAGTGTTGCGAGCGGTTCTCAGTCAGTAGTAGTCTTTGCGAGTTAGTTGTCGCTATGCAGAGTAGCAGTCAGTCAGTCGTTGCGAGTCTGTAGCTCTGTCTAGTTGAGAGCAGTACTCAGTCTGTAGTCGTCATGCAGAGCGGTCGGTCAGTAGTAGCAGCCCAGTGCGGTTGTGTGATGTAGGCGGTCGGCAACAATGGTCAAGATGAGGAATAAGGTATACTGTTAATTAATATAATCATTAGATAATGAAAAATTTTATTTATTGTAATTATTCTCCAACAAGTCTCTCAATAATAATTTTTTATTTCAAAAGCATTTTCTCAAAAGTTTAATTTTTTTGAACTAAAGATCTCGTTGCACTTCCCATTTCATTCCACTTCTTTTTGAAGAAAAATTTCACTAGAATTACAAAAAAAAGGAGAATATTATTATTTGCAATGTAGTTCCTCCAAGTGGTGCGCAACAACAAGAGCAGATATGTGACATCCATTTATTCTGAGGTAAGACTTTAATTCTGATTGTTTTTACACAGGGCCAAAGACCGATATTTCGGTTTAATTGAATTTTCTTGTCACTGAATGGACTTTAATTTTTTGAAGGATTTATAATTGAGTCAGATTGCGAATTTCACATTTGTTGCCATTGTCAGTACATTTGATTGTGGGCAGGTTACGCATAGAGCCATGTCCATCAGCATTTCTAATTAGTATCGTTATTTTCTTTTAAAATTTTTGTGGGGAGGTTACACTTGGCCCCCATTTCTATTAAGTATTGCTATATTTTCTTATAATAAAAAATTTTTGTGGGGAGGTTACACTTGGCGACACCCAGTCCAGGATCGTATTTCGTTGAGAGTCTTTTGAGCGACAGTCAGATATCTGCTCTTATTTGCTTAGATAATTAGGATTTGGCGCAACGCTTTTAATAATATTGTGACTTTCTTTCTACAGGTCAACGGCAATTTACTGCTTTGTTGTATTTGTGTGTTGCTTTTGCATTGTGCTTATTTGTTTTGTGAAAAATTTTGACTATTGTAAAAATGCCGCGAAAGACTGTGAATAGTGTATCGCGAAGTATTGTGAATGAAATTACCGACTTAAACAACGTGACCGATAGTAATTGTGATACGCAACGTAATGATGACAATCCTGCGTTCACTAACAATCAGTGCATTCCAACCACTAATGATGACTTTCACCTTAATGATGAACAAACGAACTCAATTGTCTCGTCTGTTAACTTGACGACAATTGATGACGCAGAATGCTCTATGGTAATGAGCGCTGTAGAGCTTAACACACCCGATTTGGAAAATTCAAGTAATGTACAGTCAAATCTGTCTAATGAAAATGAACAGATCACACAAAGTAGGACAGATGTATTTAATTCCGAAACAATGACTGATAATATACATTTGACTGACAAACCTTTTTGTAAATTTCAAAATGACCAAATGGTTACAGAAAGTGAAACAATTCCAGATCCACTATTGAACAGTACAGATAATAGAAATGGTAAATTTGGCTCGGATCCAATTATGGCAATACTGCTACAACTTAGGGAAGAGAGTAAACAACAGAATGAAAATTTCAAACAACTTAGGGAACAGTACAAACAGCGGAGGGAAATGATGAATAATTTTTTCAAACAACTTAATGGAGGTTTTGACAACCATTGCAGGCAGGTAGATGAGGGTGTCGACAGCCATTACAAACAACTTAGCGAAACAATTGATAAAAGTGTCGATTTCACAAACGAAAAACAAGACGACCTTAAAGAATGGAACAAACAAGTTAGTGAGCAGATTACAGCTGTTACCGTGCAATGTCAGGACAGTAAAGGACAATTACGTGTGGATACTAAGACTTGTGCTAATAACAGTAATGAAAAAGTTGGCACTGTTGCACAAGAATTAAATAGTACACATGTAAGCACAACAGAATTACATAAAGACGAAGTTAATGCAGTCACTGAACAATGTTCAGCAAACGCAACACAGATACACGAAATTAATGCAGTCACCGAACAATGCCCTAAAAACGAAGTACAGATTCGCGACGAAGTTAATTTAGAGTCAGTGGAAGTTTCATACACTCCGAATACGGAAGTTGACGAGAAAAGTGAACGACACAATAACCAGATTGACGAAAGTATTAAAGTAACAGAATTAACAATTATTTCAGTCACCAATACGTCACAGAATCCGCCACGTTGCGAGCATTTGTCAGACTTACGCAGCGTGTATAATGTGAACAATTTACAGCAACTACGCGACTTAAAATCCGAAAAGCCACGCGACTTAAAATCTGAAAAGCTACGCAACTTGAAATCCGAAATCACACAGACAAACAGACTTTCACACAAACCTGAACGTATTATCAAACTAAGTGACGAGAACGTAGATTTCGAGCAATTTGCATTTGTAAGAAAATCTAAGGAATTTAATAATGACAGCGTACAGGCACACGCTTTGCACTGTATACGACAATTTATCTTTGTACATTCACCGCTATTACCTGTAATGCAAAAGCTAGCTTTGAACCAGATGCGACAATTTATTTTTGTATTTACAACAGCATTGCCTATAATGATGAAACTAGAATTAGCAAGAATACAGCAATTTGCTTTTGGAATTTTACCGCTATTGCGTACAACGCAAAAGCTAAAATTTATTTGCAGTGCGTAAATGACCTCAGGGGATTCATTACGCTTTAATGAATATGTGCCGTAGCGAGCATAGGGCCCCGAGCTGTAGTAGTGCTGTTTCATCTTTAGTTTTCTGCACTGCTGCCTTCTCTTCTACTATCCTTTATATCTATCCAAACTGCTCTTTAACTATTGCTCTACCTAGTATTAAGAAACGTATGTAATGAAAACCGGATACGACAAATCTTTTACCGAATGTGACAATTTTCAGTAGGCACTCCAGTACCGCCGTAATTTTAATCACAGATAAAATCGTAATCATCAGTATGTGTAAAAGTAAAATTAACAGCAAACGCATTTTTTTAGTAACAATAGATGTTTTTCACCACAATAGCATGAAAGTCAACCGCTTAGCATACGTAACCAACAATGCAGTCTACAAGGTCAACCAAACTTTAATGTTTCGCCGCGTGCACGTATAGTCCCAGCCCCAACAAATAGTAACGCATGGCAGCAAAGAAATAACTACGTACAGACAACACACTATTTCAACTCGCATCGCTATGCGCCGTATAGAAATTACTATCATGACAGACGTAAAAATGATGAGCACAATTTTCAGCGTACATTTAATAACAGTCGATCTTTTCAGCAGCAAGAACATTAGCAACAACACATTATCATGAATGATCCAGACAATAGGTGTCATCCATAGCGTAACACGTCAGTATGAAATAACAGAACAGTTCATACAGTGGATATGCCACAACATTCTCCCGTAAATAATAACACGTACGATAGAATTTAACCAGATACAGCACAGATTGCATACTACAGTAACGCAAACATTACTTTTGACAAGCAGAATTTTGCTCACGAGAATGTTATTTGAAGCATGCTTTGTTGAATGCTCCACTATTATCGCACCCAGATCTTACTAGAAATTTTTCCATTGCCACTGACAGCTCTAACACCGCTTTAGGTGTACATATTTTTCAGGAAATTGAAGAAGATGGTTCTACAGTAATTAAAAACATCGCATTTGCAAGTCGCATTTTGTCACCTGCTGAACGAAATTATTCCGTTACAGAACTGGAAACATTATGTGTTGTATGGGCTTTTACGAGATTTCGGCACTTTCTTTATGGCAGACATACCACCGTTTACACAGACCATAGAGCTATACAATTTTTTGCTTTCAGCTAAATTTACTCACGACAGATTAAGTAGATGGAAACTATATTTACAAGAATTTAATTTTACGATTGTTCATATTCCCGGCACACAAAATGTTATAGCAGACGCACTATCGCGTTCTCTCGGCAACAATCAGCAAGACATCGCAACCAACTTCTGCAAAGCAAATTTCAGCGTCATGTACATTCAACAAGTTGCATTTGAAAATTTCATTTCGTCGTCATTACGAGACATAGTATTCTTTTTTTTTCACATGCTTTGGTCAGCTGCGCGAGCTAATGCTTCTGTCCGTCAGCTGTGTTGTCTTCTGCTGTCACTACCAATTTACGACACTCACAAAACACAAACAAATGTTTTTCAGCAAATGATTAATTTTGACACGTGCAAACTATTACGGATAGTAACAAAGTAGAATCGGAACACAAAAGAACATGTCCGACCTCACTACCATGTTTTTGCTACATCTTTGTCGCTGTTGAACTCACTTCAAAATTTGTTACTTTCACTCCGTTACGCAAAGCTACTGCTAAAACTGTTTCGAAAGCATTTGTAAAACATTTTCTATTTCATGTAGGGCATGTAATGAAAGTAATTTCTGATAATGGATCTCAATTTCGTAGTAGTGTATGGACACGCATGTTACGAGCTAGAAACATTTCTCCGATCTATATATCCAAGTACCACGCTTCTTCGAACCCTTGTGAAAGATTAATGAAGGAAATTGGTAAGCTGTGCAGAATATACTGCCACAAAAGACATATTGATTGGGATACACACATACTCTCATTCCAAGATGTAATTAATTCCATTCCAAATGAATCCACTATGCTATCTCCGACTGTTATACTGAAAAACGTTGAACCACCGAACAAAATTAAAGAATTAATAGAATTCCCCAAAAATCGTCGCCTACGACACCACGAAATAATTGACATTGCGCTGAACAACATCAAACGTGCCGCAGAGCGCCGGAGAAGACAGCAAAAACAGGTTTGTACACGCCGCGACTTTCACGTTGGACAGAAGATATTAGTACGTACACACTATTTATCCAGCAAATTAAAAGGTAAGTGCAGTAAATTTGAACTTCTATACGCAGGTCCGTATCGGATTCGCAGCATCCCTCACCCCAATGTTGTACACGTCGAAACTTTGAGAACCAGAAAATCGAAAGGCAATCACCATATCTCAAACATTAAACCGTTTATTGAGTGAAACCACTGTATGATTCAACACACTATGATGCCATTTACTAATGCAATTAATTCACCTGACTAATTATTGATGATTATCGTATTTTTTTTCTTGGCAAGTGCCCGGCAAGGTAAGGTTAGCAGGTCGCTCTTCTTGTCGTTACACATCAGACCGTGCATATTTTTCCAGATGAATTTACACATTTACGACTATTTCTGCAATTATATTTATGTGACTACTTATTGATGATTATCGTATTTTTTCTTGGCAAGTGCCCGGCAAGGTAAGGTTAGCAGGTCGCTTTTCTTGTCGTTACACATCAGACCGTGCACATTTTCCATTTTTTTGTGTATATGATTGTACTCCAGTTTTGTTTGTATGCACTATGAAATAGTTAAGATATAACACACACCAGTCGACTTTGACATTTTTTTTTTGCCTTATGACATCTCAACATCGTGACTGTTTCACATTTTTTTGCTACTGCATTGTATTATTCTGTGTACATTTTTTCGCATCCGAACACTGTCAATGTCTTGGACATATTACGTTTTCTGTCATGTTATGCTGTATGGTTAATTGTGTCACCATAAACCAGTCATTATTTAGTGGGTATAGGATTTAAATGCAAGACATTAATCTTTGTTCATCAATTTCAGAAAGGAATGATGATTCTAAGAAATAAATTTAACATAAATGGGAATTTCACCTACGGAATAAACGAAAGGAGATGCAATAACTTTATGAGGAAGAGTAAAGGGATCAGGATTAACAAGCATTAACAAGACTATACTATACTCATCACAGAATAGCAGTCTTAACTAATTTTTTTCTTTCAGAATACAAGGTGATTGATGCAGGCTGTCAGAGAGAACTACACATCTTATTTTTAGTGATGAAATATGCTAGAGATAAGGAATAGTTAGGTAATGAGTAATGAAGTGATTTTTTGCAGATGATAGTGAATACTGATGAATAATGATGAAGGAAATGGTATTATGAATAATGAAGTTTTTCTTTACAGGTGATGATAATGGTGAAGTTATGATGATATGGATAATGAAGTTTTTTTCTTTATGCCACGTAGTTATTTAAGTATTTGTTGCGGTTTGCTTTGACAGCAGGTGTTACATTGCATAGTAGGATGACTGAAAGTTTTGGAAAGGACAGCTATGGAACACATTTTATACACATTTCACTACTTGTTAATTCGAAGTTCACTACTTTTCAGCATAGTGTGCGTTTCTTCTTTCAGGTCAATAATCCGTTTTTGTATATTTTCCAGGAGAAGTTTTTCATGACACTTACTAAACCTGTTACTTATTATACCTGTTCTAGTACTTGCATTTTTATATTTTTTACCCATTTGTGTTTATCATTTATAAATGTGATCACATGTACTGCCTTGTTACATAATCTTGCTACAGCTGACTCATGACGAATGACGTTACCTATCCTCATTTGCAGCAATAGGTCAAAAGCAAAAAGTATTATGCCTCAGCAATTAATTATCGATCCCAACGCAATGCATTGCTACCAAAAAAAAAATGTATTACCAGTCCCACATAATGTCACTAGTTTATGATAATTCTGAATAATACTGATCAACTCTGAATAGCATGTCACTCGAGTAATGACCTCTTAATGAGACTATATTCAAAATAATGCTTTGTCACTAGCTAATAACTGCCACTGTTTATTGTAATGCCTGTGATTACTAATGATTTGACTGTAATTAACTGATTTTTAATAATGACTTTGTAATGATCTGAATAATACTGAATGATGAACTATGTTTTATTCTATTCAATACTTGATGGCCACTGAGTGCCAATAATTAATGTCAATCAACGAAATTGTTATTAATTATGCCATTAATTAACTCTTGTTTTCAATGTTCATACTTTGTAATTGGAAATAAATGTGATTGTTTAATAATGCTTTGTAATTAGAAGAAGGCTAATGATTCTTAATAGATTGGAATGACAAATGATTAATTAACTGTAATTAGGAGAAGGTTAATGATTCTTAATTATACTCTGTAACTGAAAAGAATGCGATTATTTCATAATATTTTGTAACCAGGAAAAGAAGGCTACTGATTCTATGTAAAACAATTAATGAACATTTTTCTGTAATACTACATACTTGGTACAGAAATGTTCAATAACTGGGCTATGAATGCCACGAACTATCAATGAAGACTGTAATTGTCAATATTATGTGACTTGATGTCCTTCACCTCATAAGCTGACTACCCTGAATTACTGCAATGTCCATTTGTCCTGTTTATCCCAGTGATCATGGAGCACTATATTTGGTTTTGCACTAATTCTACGTTGGTGTGCCTTGTAAGAGTGTGGTGTTGACACGACATGCTGTCCACCACCATGAGCGATGAAGACATTATTATGGTCCCACTGTTTGGTGTACGTAATGTACTGCCAAAATGAAAACATGGAACATTACTACGACAGTTCAGTGTCTTGGCTACACTGATAAATTCTGATGGGAAAAGAACTTCAAGTTGTGTCACTTGGTGTTGTACTACTGTGGAAAGATATGGACTTTCAGAGCAGCTGTGTGCAATCTAAAGTGCTACAACCGTGATGCAATCCTTCCCTTTCCTATCCTGATTCTTGTCACATAAAAAAAAAAATTTTTTTTGGTAACATCATTTATGTTCATAGGTTATACATTTTTCGATTCGCTAAACTCCAGTGTGAGTACACTTATGTCACTGGTCGACATGATGTTTGCCATTATGTTTATTTGTTGTGAAAATACTAAAGACATTTTTCAGTGCATGTGCACTTTGGACATGAATTTTTTTTTGCCATTATGTTTATTTGTTGTGAAAATGCTAAAGACATTTTTCAGTGCATGTACACTTGTCAACATAATATTTTTTGCCAGTCTGTTTATTTGTTCTGAATATGCTAAAGAATTTTTTCAGTGCCTGTGCACTTTGTTATCTGTCAAATAATTTGTATATACTTTTCTGATTTGCTACTATGTTTTGTACTCACATTTTGTCTTTGTCTGATATATTTTGTACTTAGTGCGTGTGCACAACATTTACTTTATGTACTACATCTAATTATTCTTGCCAGTCTGTTTATTTGTTCTGCATATGCTAAAGAATTTTTTCAGTGCCTGTGCACTTTATCTGTCAAAAAGTTTGTATATACTTTTTTCTGATTTGCTACTATGTTTAGTATTCACATTTTGTCTTTGTCTGATATATTTTGTACTTAGTGCGTGTGCACAACATTTACTTTATGTACTACATCTAATTATTCTTGCCAGTCTGTTTATTTGTTCTGCATATGCTAAAGAATTTTTTCAGTGCCTGTGCACTTTATCTGTCAAATAATTTGTATATACTTTTCTGATTTGCTACTATGTTTTTTACTCACATTTTGTCTTTGTCTGATATATTTTGTACTTAGTGCGTGTGCACAACATTTACTTTATGTACTACATCTAATTATTCTTGCCAGTCTGTTTATTTGTTCTGCATATGCTAAAGAATTTTTTCAGTGCCTGTGCACTTTATCTGTCAAAAAGTTTGTATATACTTTTTTCTGATTTGCTACTATGTTTAGTATTCACATTTTGTCCTTGTCTGATATATTTTGTACTTAGTGCGTGTGCACAACATTTAAATATTCTGTAAGTTGTAGGATTTTGTTAATTAAAGAAAAATTTTGCCGCGCTTGGCAAGTCCAAATGACTCACCATCGCTGCCAAATTTTTGCCCCCCGAGTGGAGGGTTATGAAACACGTATGTAACGCAGCAGCGATGGCGAGGCATTGTAGCATCTGTGACCAGAGAGTATACGCTTGACCGCGCGAGTGTTGCGAGCGGTTCTCAGTCAGTAGTAGTCTTTGCGAGTTAGTTGTCGCTATGCAGAGTAGCAGTCAGTCAGTCGTTGCGAGTCTGTAGCTCTGTCTAGTTGAGAGCAGTACTCAGTCTGTAGTCGTCATGCAGAGCGGTCGGTCAGTAGTAGCAGCCCAGTGCGGTTGTGTGATGTAGGCGGTCGGCAACAATGGTCAAGATGAGGAATAAGGTATACTGTTAATTAATATAATCATTAGATAATGAAAAATTTTATTTATTGTAATTATTCTCCAACAAGTCTCTCAATAATAATTTTTTATTTCAAAAGCATTTTCTCAAAAGTTTAATTTTTTTGAACTAAAGATCTCGTTGCACTTCCCATTTCATTCCACTTCTTTTTGAAGAAAAATTTCACTAGAATTACAAAAAAAAGGAGAATATTATTATTTGCAATGTAGTTCCTCCAAGTGGTGCGCAACAACAAGAGCAGATATGTGACATCCATTTATTCTGAGGTAAGACTTTAATTCTGATTGTTTTTACACAGGGCCAAAGACCGATATTTCGGTTTAATTGAATTTTCTTGTCACTGAATGGACTTTAATTTTTTGAAGGATTTATAATTGAGTCAGATTGCGAATTTCACATTTGTTGCCATTGTCAGTACATTTGATTGTGGGCAGGTTACGCATAGAGCCATGTCCATCAGCATTTCTAATTAGTATCGTTATTTTCTTTTAAAATTTTTGTGGGGAGGTTACACTTGGCCCCCATTTCTATTAAGTATTGCTATATTTTCTTATAATAAAAAATTTTTGTGGGGAGGTTACAACATAAACGAAAATTCGTAGCCGGCCGAAGTGGCCGCGCGGTTCTGGCGCTGCAGTCTGGAACCGCGAGACTGCTACGGTCGCAGGTTCGAATCCTGCCTCGGGCATGGATGTGTGTGATGTCCTTAGGTTAGTTAGGTTTAAGTAGTTCTAAGTTCTAGGGGACTAATGACCTCAGCAGTTGAGTCCCATAGTGCTCAGAGCCATTTGAACCATTTGAAAATTCGTAGGCGTGTTTTTACATCTAAAAAATGGCATCTGTTCAAATTCACGCCAGCTTCATAAAAGTAGCAGTAGTAACCATTACCAACATCTCATTTAGTTTGAACAAGGCCATGTAATTGGGCTACGAGAAGCTGTATGTTCCTTCTGCGATATTGCAGAAAGACTTGGCAGGAATGTAGTCACTATACATTATTGCTGGCAGTGGTGGTCACGGGAATGTACGGTTGCCAGAAGACTGGGGTCTGAATGGCCATGTGGCACTGCTTAGAGGGAAGACCGTCACGTTTGGCGTATGGCTCTGACTCATAGTATTCAAACTACAGCAGCAATCTGGCTTGGCACCAGTATGACACAACGAACCGCTACAAATCGTTTGTTTCAAGGACAGCTCCGAGCCATACACCCTGTAGCGTGCATTCTACTGACCCCACGCCACCGCCATTTACCATCACTTATGACTTCATTGATGTCAAGTGAAAGGTCATTGGAGGGCAGGGTAGAGGTTGTGGGGCGGCAGGTGGAAATTTTTATTTCTATTGTATTGTTGCCGTTCTCAACACAGGCTCTCTAACTACAATGTTGGCAACCAGAAAGTGATTAGCAAAAACGTGATGCATGTAATTAAAGTTCACTCTGATGGAGAAATAAAGTTATTGATCATTGAAGTTCATTACTCTGAGGATTTAGGATGTGTGGGATTCATAGAAAATGCAGTTTACTATAACAATGTTCACTATATTCTAAAAACGTTAAAGCGTAAAATTCCAGATACATATTTACCCTAGCAATTCTACTATCAGAGCTGTTCAGAGTCTATTGCGCGGATCCTATTATCGATAGATAACGGAACTGTTCAATAACCGTTATAGATGTAAATGTTCAAAGTGAATGCTCGCCAAAATTTGAAGTTAATACTCATCAAACGCCATGCTAGTAATGATAGGTCTGTCCTCCTGCGACACGTGAAAATAAGACATACGCAAACTGAGAATAAACCACTGAAGTCGTTCCACAATTAACACTTTACCACAATGCGAACTCATTGTTACGTGCATACTGAGTTACATAATATGGCATCCAAGGCTGTTCCTTGCAACTGCACAGATGCGATGCGGCTTCCGACACGGAGTGAGCGCTGATACAAATCTAGAAGAGAACAGGGGCCTGACTCTAGCTCGCAGCGCTCTTATTTACATAGCCGCGGTGCGGACCGCCGAAGGTGCAGCCGACAAAATTTGGCTTCCTGACTAGCCGCTGGGCTAGCAGAACACCACTTCAAGTTACTAAATAATTAATTGCTTTATCCGCTGAAGGTCAATGAAGCTCTCAATTTAATTGTGCTATCAGCACAGGGGTAAGTATCTGTAATAAAATTCTGATGTGGCTAGGTTAAATACTTTTGGCGAGAGAATTATTTTAGTTGCACTGCACGCAATAGATGAGCTCTGAACTTGCCCTTTGGAGAGACGCACAGCTATAGTTTTATAGCTACCTTTTGAAAACTTCACATCTTTGTTATTATAGTGTATCTCCATTCTACCTAAATCTAAACAACCTAGCTTTATCTAATCACTTACTTAATCTATCTTGCTTCCATACTTTAGGACACAAAACAGAAAATCATGAATTTCAACCAAAATATTACTTTGTGAAATCCAGCATGCTGTTTCCATTAAATTACAAGGAAAAAGGAATCCGAATATAAATTAAGTTATTGCTACCAGTATTTTCTCTGTAGTTATACAATGAAGAGCCAAAGAAACAGGTGCACCTGCCTAATATCGTGTAGGACTTCTGTGAGCATGCATATGTACTGCAACACAATGTGGAATGGATTCAACTAATATCTGAAGTAGTACTGAAGGGAATTGACACCATGAATCCTGCAGGGCTGTCCATAAATCTGTAAGAGTATGAGTGGGTGTAGATCTCTTCTGAACAACACGTAGCTAGGCATCCCAGATATGCTCAATGATGTTCATTTCTGGGATGGTTTGGTAGCCAGTGGAAGTGTTCAAACTCAGAAGAGTGTTCTTTGAGCCACTCTGTAGCAATTCTGGACATGTGAGGTGTCCTGCTGTAATTGTTAAAATCCGTCAGAATGCACTATGGACATGAGTGGATGCAGGTTACCAGACAGGATATTTACATGCGTGTCACTTGTAAAAGTCGTATCTAGGCATGTCAGGGGTCCCGTATCACACCAACTGCACACGCCCCACACCACTACAAAGAGCCTCCACCAGCTTGAACAGTCCCCTGCTGACATGCAGGGTCCATGGATTCATGAGGTTTTCTCCATACCTGTACACATTCATCCGCTCGATATAATTTGAAACGAGACTCGTCCGACCATCCAACATGTTTCCAGTCAACAGTCTAACGTTGGTGTTGACGGGTCCAGGCGAGGCATAAAGCCTTGCCGTGCAGTCATCAAGGGTACACGAGTGGACCTTCTTCCAAAAGACCATATCGATGATGTTTCGGTGAATGGTTCACATGCTGACACTTATCGATGGCTCATCATTGAAATAGCCAGCAGTTTGTGGAAGGATCCCACTTCTTTCATGTTGAATGATTCTCTTCAGTTGCCGTTGGTCCCGTTCTTGCAGAATCTTTTTCTCGCCGCAGTGATGGAGATTTGATGTCTTACCAGATTCCTGATATTCACAGTACACCTGTGATATGGTCATACGGGAAAATCCCCACTTCATCACTACCTCGGAGATGCTGTGTCCCATCGCTCATGCACGGACTACAAAACCACGTTCAGACTCACTTAAATCTTTATAACCTGCCATTGTAGCAGCAGTAACCGATCTAACAACTGTGCCAGATACTTATTGTCTTATATAGGCGTTGCCAACAGCACCGCCGCATTCCGCCTGTTTACATATCTGTATTCGAATACGCATGCCTGTACTAGCTTCTTTGGTGCTTGTCACAGTTAACGCAGCTCCTTCCGTCGGAGGTTCGAGTCCTCCCTCGGGAATGGGTGTGTATGCTGTCCTTAGTCTGAGTTAGATTAAGTAATGTGTAAGCTTAGGGACTGATAACCACGGCAGTTTGGTCCCATAGTACTTACCACGAATTTCAAAATTTCTCTTCATGGAGCATAGTGTTCATTATTTTCTATAAATACCAATAGCATGCCAATACCTTACGTAGAAGGTCTCATGGCAGGGTGGTTGAAGCATCAAACTTTGTTGTGAGTAACGAGCTGCAACGGTGTGCAGGAGGACTGGAACAAGAATTGTGTGTTCCTTCCAGACAACACACATGCAATGATTATAGGTCCATCCAACTACGGTAAGACAAATGTTCTCATGTTGCTACGAACACATCTAGATGGAATCCGCTTCAGCATGTACGTGTATTTCAGGAATGCAGTTTCAGCCCAAATACCAATTATTATGGGATATAGTGTAGGAAGTAGATAGTATGGCATACATGACATTCAGTGAGAGCAGTGGTACTTCTCCATCGGAAAAAGTAAAGTCAATCATAGTGTTTATATTTGACGATGTTGCTGTGGTAAACCAAGATCAAATTCGACGATATTTCTGTTTTGGTAGCTATATGGCTGTTGATGTATTTTATCTGGCTCACATACATTTCAGAATCCCAAAACAGCTGGTGAGGGACAATGCAAACCTAATTATAACATTCACAGTCCAACCTGAATTTACACACATTTTCCAGGCTCATGTAGGAACCGATATGTTGTTCAATGATTTTGTAAAGATATGTGCAGATTACTGGAATTACAGTATGGGTTTCTCGTTATTGATAAAACAAGAAACCTGAGAAACCTGATTGGTAGCACGTAGAGACAGAACTTCCAGGAGTTACTATATATGAAGCCATGGAAAGAAGTGAATACATCAGTATATGCATCACCATGGATAAATTTTCACGCATGCCAGGAGCTCCGTCTGATAGGATGGGTGTGCGTAGACAAAACATTTACTTGTACAAGGACGCGACAATTCAAACTCTCAAACGTAAAGTTGAGGGCATACGCAAGGAACTGAAGATTTATTGTCATACCCTACTGGGACTGAACAACACAACGAATGACTGGGTTAATACATTCAAAAAGAAAGCACACGACTTAACTGAAGGGAAAATAGCTGTTACCTAGAAGGGAGAGCAGCGTAAGAAGATGAGTGTTTATATGAAACATCATGGTGCGAGATGTCGACTAAGCTTAAAGTCATCGAGGCATGAAAGACTATTCGAGAGCAATTATGGCTGCTGAGGTTAGAGCATTGGAAGTAGGCGCAAAACTAAGAGAAGTCTTTAAGCCGATTACAGAATCTCCGTCAACTCAGCAGTATTACGTGTTGTCGATGATGCCACTGCCGATTCCATTAAGCATCGCAGTGACGCTAGGATAGGCAAAGTATTCGGTGTCAGCTGGGTAAAACCATACATGCTGGGCACACAGCCTATAAACTTAACTGAGAACACAATACAGGTTGGTGGTAGATAGCTTCAGAGAACACCTGGTCTACTGAACCTTATTTTCCTAAGACCCACAAAAGCTGTAAATTATTAGCGTAAAGATCTGGAAATGTTTCGTGAAATATTGCATTTGACTGATCTGCATAATGTGAAAAGCTAAAGCAATTTGAAATAAAATTCCATTATAAAACCTATACCAGATGGTGAAAAAAATAGCAGCGGCGATGGTACTGATATTCAGCATCGACTCGCGCAGTATGTATATGCGACGACCCCAATGTTCTAATAGATCGGCTACGACTACTTGTGACATCAACTGCCACAGATAATACAGCTCATTCGAATGCAGTTGTTTCAGTAATTTCTGAGCATAGAGAGAGAGGTATCATCGAGCAACTACGGAGATTATAATTCGAGAACTGATCAAACCAGCACGCAAAATATACTCTCATAGATGTGCTATGATTAAATGTTTGGATGATCTGTGGCAGGCGAATCTTGTCGACATGAGGGAATATTCACGTGTGAATGACGGGTTCAAATATATTTTAATGGTCATTGACTCTTATTCTAAATTTGCCTGGCATTGCTCGTGAAAGGGAAAACAGAAGGATGTCGCGCATGTATTTGAGCGATTGCTGCACACAGGGACGAATCAAAGCCCAGGCTACCTTCAAACTGATAGTGGCGGCGAGTTTTACAATAGATATTTCAAGACAATGATGGAGCGGTATGGAGAACATCACTACTCGACGTTCACCCACTTGAAGGCGAGTATGTGGAACATCTGAACAGAACAGTAACAGCAAAAATGTGGATGTGATTCGACCTTTGTGGCTCATACAAATGGATCGTTATCCTCCCGCAAATAATTGAACTGTATGATCGAACCAAACATCAGACAGTAAAAATGAGACCAATCGATGTTTGTGATAATAGGCTTATTATAGATAACCAATCGTATTAAAATGCTAGATCTTCATATACAGCAATTTAGTGTAGGTGATTTAGTAGGTATTTCAAACATAAGACAGCATTTGAGAGATTATAGATGCCAACTTGTCAACCGAAATATTCACAGTTTCCGAAGTGCAGAGAACGAATACTAGAATATACCTCTTAAAGGACAGCAGTCGTACCGAAATTTCAGGATGCTTTTACACAGAGGAGCTCGGAAACATACGCGTATCTCGTAGAGAGGGCCATATGGCGTCGAAGGAATACAGCATTAGTTAAATGGCTTCTTTTTCCTGCACCACAGAACAACTTGGTCGACGCTGACCATTTGATATATATATATACACTATGTGATCAAAAGTATCTGGACACCCCCAAAAACCTACGTTTTTCATATTAAGTGTATTGTGCTGCCACCTACTGCCAGGTACTCCATATCAGCGACCTCAGTAGTCATTAGACATCGTGAGAGAGCAGAATAGGGCGCTACATGGAACTCACGGACTTCCTACATGGTCAAGTTATCTGGTGTCACTTGTCATACCTCTGTACGCGAGATTTCCACACTCCTAAACATTCCTATATCCACTGCTTCCGATGTGATAGTGAAGTAGGAACGCGAAGGGATGTGTACAGCACAAAAGCGTACAGGCTGTTGTGATTGGCAAGACGGCCAACCCACTATGAGGAAGCTGAAAGGCATGCGTTTAAGCTCACGCAGGCTGGCGTGAGGTCTGGAACAGAACAAGGTAATTATACTAGCAAAAAACGTACGTATCTTCTGGAATACTTAACTTTAATCCATAATTGGTGAACATCGCTCTTGACGGTACATGTTTTACAGCATCAATAGTAACTGGTAATGGCGCCTTGCTAGGTCATAGCAAATGACGTAGCTGAAGGCTATGCTAACTATCGTCTCGGCAAATGAGAGCGTAATTTGTCAGTGAACCATCGCTAGCAAAGGCGGCTGTCTAACTGGGGCGAGTGCTAGGAAGTCTCTCTAGACCTGCCGTGTGGCGGCGCTCGGTCTGCAATCACTGATAGTGGCGACACGCGGGTCCGACGTATACTAACGGACCGCGGCCGACTTAAAGGCTACCACCTAGCAAGTGTGGTGTCTGGCGGTGGCATCACATTCCTCCCCCGCAAAGCGGCGGACAGTTGTGGCATAAGGCTTCCGCCCGCCGTGGAGAGGACCCCATGTTGGCGTATGCGACGAGGTGGGGAGCCTAACAACAGGCGAGGCTGTGCCACTCGCACACTGCCATTCGGACCGAGGGGAGCTAGGAAACGCCTGAAAACCTGCATCAGGGTGCACGCCAACATGCGGTGTATGCGCCCGTAGAGAGACAGGAGGGGCCAAAGGGTCGACCTCCATCGGGCCGGGGCATCCGACGGGCGAAGACGACATATGGTCCGGAGCGGGCAAGAGTTCCATGGCGGAGGACAACCGGTCACGAGAAGCGATCGGCGGCGCGTGACCCAGGGAGGCGCCCGGCGGTTGCAGCGACGTCGCGGGCGTCGCCGGCAGGAGAACAGGCGGCGGCGGCGGCGCGTCGCCATGGGGCAAAATGGAAGGCAGCGTCGATAACACCTGGGGCTGAGGCGAGCCAGTAGATGGGTCCCCAGGGCGCTAACCAGACGGCACCGTCGCTGAAAGCAGACGGGGAGCGGCAGATCCCGTGCGACGACAGAGGCGCAGCTGATTGAGATGCCGACGCACCTCACCAGAGGCCCCCAAAACCAGATACATAGCGCGGCCGAGGCAGCGAAGAATGCGCCCTGCGAGCCAACGCCGTGAACCTCGATAGTTGCGGTAGTAGACAACGTCGCCTGGGGCAAAAGCAGGTGTCTGCCGCTGCACAGGAACCTGATGAGGCGGATGTAGCAAAGACATCAAGGTTCGATAAGGGCGACCGTGGAACAACTCAGCCGGCGAGCGACCATCTCGGGGCTGAGAGCGATACGAGGACAAAAAGAGCAATAACGCGTCCTCCCGAGAATGCGACTCTTTCAACTTCAACATCTGTGACTTGAACGTCCTGACCAAACGTTCAGGGGCACCGTTTGACTGTGGCGAAAACGGCGCGGACGTCAGATGTTGAATACCAGTGGCCTTGCAGAATGACTGAAATTCGGCGGACATGAATTGTGGGCCATTGTCGGAAACAATAGTCTGTGGAAGACCTTCAATGCAAAAGATAGCGGATAACGCTTGGATGGTGGCAGAAGATGTTGTGGAAGACATCCGGACAACAAAAGGAAAATTACTGAATGAATCGACAACAACCAACCATCGAGCATTCCAGAAGGGACCAGCAAAATCGATGTGTAAGCGTTGCCAAGGGGAAGTGTCTTTTGGCCATGCAAAGAATTTCCGCGGTGGTCCTGATTGTTGTTCGGCACACACCATGCAAGAAGAGCACATATCCGTAATCGCGGCATCGATTCCGAACCAAGTACAGTGCTGACGAGCAAGTTGTTTCGTTCTCACTATACCCCAATGTCCTTGGTGGAGAAGCCGTAAGACAGAGGACTGTAACGAACGTGGGACCACGACCCTGGACTGATCATTATCAGAACGCAACAGCAAAACACCACATCGTACAAAAAGTCTCTCTTTGTGAGCAAAAAATCGGCGAACCAACGGATCCCCGATCCGTGACTTTGACAAGGGCCATTGAGTAGCAACGAAACGCAGAACGGTAGCAAGGACAGGGTCAGCATCTGTGGCTGTAGCTACACGACGAAAATCAATCGGAAACGATTCGACCATGTCATCGGTTTCCGAATCAATGAACATGCAAGCAAGTTTGGAGGAATCGAATGCTCTATCCTCAGCAACAGGCAATCGGGACAACGCATTGGCGTTTCCGTGCTTAGCAGTGGACCGATACAAGATATCGTAGCGGTACTGCGAGAGGAAAATAGACCAGCGAATGAATTTCTGCGCTGTACGTGGAGGTACAGGCTTGGTCGGATGAAAAAGCAATGTCAAAGATTTGTGGTCTGTGATGATGGTAAAGTGACGACCATACAAGAAATCATGAAACTTTGTAACACCAAATACGAGAGCCAATGCTTCTTTCTCGATCTGTGAATAATTTCGTTGCGCAGACGAGAGCAATTTGGACGCAAAGGCAATAGGGCGACCGTGCAAACCATCTTTGTGCGCAAGCACATCACCGATCCCGAAATCCGATGCATCCACCATCAACAAAAGGGGCTTCTGGGGATCGAATGGCGTAAGGCAAGTATTGGAAAGCAACGCCGATTTCAACTGGCGAAAGGCGCGTTCGCATTCCGTCGTCCAGACGAACGGAACACCTTTACGGCGTAAGCAATGAAGCAGAGCTGAAATGGAAGAGGCGTGGCGCACATAGCGATGATAATAATTAATTTTTCCCAGCACACTCTGTAGCTGCTTCAAATTCTGTGGCGAAGGCAAGTCTTGTATGGCACGGAGGTGCGCAGGACTGGGATGTATGCCTTGGGCATTGAGTACATGTCCCAGATAGGGTAAGTCACGAGCAAAAAACACACATTTGTCCTTCCGCAAGCGAAGACCATTTTGTTGCAAGACCTGAAATAATGTTCTGAGATTGGCTAAATGTTCTTCTTCCGACTTTCCGGAGATCACAATATCGTCCAGATAGTTTGCTGCAGTAGGGACCGACGCACAAACAGTTTGTAGATATTGCTGAAACAATGCAGGGGCGGATGCACACCCGAATGGCAGTCGTTTGAATCGGTACAAATCAAGATGCGTGTTAACCACCAAAACGCGCTGGGATTCTTCGTCCACCGGTATTTGCAAGTACGCATCTGCTAGGTCCAACTTCGAAAGATATTTACCCGGGCACAGTTTGTCAAAAAGATCTTCCGGGCGGGGTAAAGGAAAAGTTGCAGTCACTAGTTGTGGATTCACTGTTGCCTTGAAGTCCACACAAAGTCTCAATTTTCCGGAAGGTTTTTGCAAAATTACTAAGGGTGATGCCCAGAGAAGCCTGTACACGTTCAATTACACCTTGTGATTCCAAATCGTGTAATGTTTTTGCAACCTCATCACACAATGCGTGGGGAACAATGCGCGCTCGGAAAAAATTCAGTTGCGTGTTGACTTTCAGTTCCAAATGTGCTTTATAGTTCTTAGCGCAACCAAGGCCCGGTGCAAAAATGTCCGCAAATTCTTCACATAGACGAGAAACACTGGCTGAAGGCACAGTCTGGTTCACTGATAGAACCTGATTTACTATAGACAAGTTAAACAACTGAAATAAATCGAAACCAAACAAGTTCACTGCAGAAGAAGAACGAAGGACGTAAAATGACACTAGTTTTATTTGTCCTTTGTATGTTGCAAGAAGGCTGCACTGTCCTAACACAGGGATCGCTTGTCCTGAATAACTACTTAACTTAGCATTTGCGGCACGCAACGGAGGTGTGCCCAGCTGTTTGTACGTGTCGTGATTGATCAATGAAACTGCAGCTCCAGTATCGAGCTGGAATGGTATCACTTTGCCGTTAATGTCCTAATCTACAAAAGGTTTATGGTCCTGCTGACGACAAGAGCGACTGTCTCGTGCATCGTGAAGTAACACTGGTACAGAATCACTTGCGACTTGACGGGAGTGCCGGCGATGTCGACGCACACTATCTGTGGGACGAACACAGTCACTGTGAGAGAGAGTAGCACTGGGCGGAGTGGAATGAACTACATGAATTTCCATGGGCGAAGTGTTGCGAGCCTGAATATCCTTGGTTTGATTCCGATTCCGGCGCGAAGCAAAGGGCCTGGAATGGTTTTGAGCTTCTGATTGGAGCTTTTTCTGACAAACACTTTGAACATGTCCTTTTTTATTACAGAAATAACGTGGCTGAGAGCCAGGCGGCTTTGGCGCGGCCGGGCGCGAGGACTGTTTACTGTTCCGTGCAGCTCGCCCGGCGGGCAGGTTAACCTGACACACGGGTGGCGAAGTTTCAAATGATTCCTGAGCAAAGTCAAGTGTGTCCTGCCGATCCAATATGTCCATCACTTGTTGAAGGGAGGGATTGACTAGCTTCAAAATCTGTTCCCGTATACGAACATCAGAAACGTTCTGTGCAATTTCATCACGTACCATAGTGTCTGAATAAGGGAGTCCACACTGACACTCAAAAGCACAATCCCTAGTAAGGCCTTACAAGGTTGCAACCCACTCCCTATTAGTCTGACCAGCCGTACGTTTTGTACGAAATAACGTATACCGTTTGGCAACTACATTGACTGATTCTTTGAAATATGCATCTAACGCAGACAAAATTTCGTCGTAGGACAGAGTTGCTACGTCGCGTCGGGGAAATAATTTGACTATCACACGGTACGTTTGGACGCCGACGGACGAAAGGAGAAAAGGCTGCCGCTCATTACCTTGAATTCTGTAGGCGGCGAGATGGAATCCAAATTGGCGTGACCACTCCGTCCAGCTTTCCAGTGCCGCATCAAAAGGACGAAAAGTTGGTGCAACTGCGTGTTGTGACTGCGTGAGCGGTGCAGCGGCGGCTGCCGCATCGTTTTGCATTGTTCGTTGACCCTGGACGAGCTGTCCAAGGGCATCCAGTAAGGCCTGCGTCTGCTGGTTCTGTAAGCGATAAAATTCGGACAGTACATCTGGAGATTGTGGCGAAGCCATTACACAAGTAAATCAGGGCAGTATAGTTACGAACGCGATCCCATCCACGTCGCCAAACTGTTGTGGATTGGCAAGACAACCAACCCACTATGAGGAAGCTGAAAGGCACGCGTTTAAGCTCACGCAGGCTGGCGTGAGGTCTGGAACAGAACAAGGTAATTATACTAGCAAAAAACGTACGTATCTTCTGGAATACTTAACTTTAATCCATAATTGGTGAACATCGCTCTTGACGGTACATGTTTTACAGCATCAATAGTAACTGGTAATGGCGCCTTGCTAGGTCATAGCAAATGACGTAGCTGAAGGCTATGCTAACTATCGTCTCGGCAAATGAGAGCGTAATTTGTCAGTGAACCATCGCTAGCAAAGTCGGCTGTCTAACTGGGGCGAGTGCTAGGAAGTCTCTCTAGACCTGCCGTGTGGCGACGCTCGGTCTGCAATCACTGATAGTGGCGACACGCGGGTCCGACGTATACTAACGGACCGCGGCCGACTTAAAGGCTACCACCTAGCAAGTGTGGTGTCTGGCGGTGACACCACACAGGCCATCCTCGTTTGTTGACTGACAGAGACCGCCAACAGTTGAAGAGGGTCGTGACATCTATCCAGATCATCACACAGGAATTCCAAACTGCATCAGGATCCACTGCAAGTAGTATGATAGTTAGGTGGGAGGTGTGAAAATTTGGGTTTCATGGTCGAGCGGCTGCTCATAAGCCACACATCACGCTGGTAAATTCCAAACGACGCCTCGCTTGGTGTAAGGAGCGTAAACATTGGACGATTGAACAGTGTAAAAACGTTGTGTGGAGTGACGAATCACGGTACACAATGTGACGATACGATGGCAGGGAGTGGGTATGGCGAATGCCCAGTCAACGTCATCTGCCAGCGTGTGTAGTGCCAACAGTAAAATTCAGAGGTGGTGGTGTTATGGTGTGTGGTCGTGTTTTTCATTGAGGGGGTTAGCACCCCTTCTTTTGCGTGCACTATCACAGCACAGGCCTACATTGATGTTTTAAACACCTTCTTGCTTCCCACCATTGAAGAACAATTCGGGGATGGCGATTGGATCTTTCAACACGATCGAGCACCTGTTCATAATGCACGGCCTGTGTCGGAGTGGTTACATAACAATAACATCCCTGTAATGGACTGGCCTGCACAGAGTCCTGACCTGAATCCTATAGAACAACTTTGGGATGGTTTGGAACTCCGACTTCGTGCCAGGTCTCGCTGCCATTTCCCAAGAAGCCTTCCAGGTCCTTACTGAACGTATGCCTTCGAGAGTGGAATCTGTCATCAAAGCTAAGATTGGGCCAACACCATACTGAGTTCCAGTATTACCGATGGAGGGCACCACGAACTTGTAAGTCATTTTCAGCCAGATGTCCGCATACTTTTGATCACAAGGGTAACAGGGTGCAAATACCCTAATGATCTCCGTAGCATAACATGCGTGATAGGAGACGCATCAGAGGATGAGGTGGTAATCTTGACAAACTATCAGTCGAATTAAACATTCCTGGATATAATTGCTGTAGACCTGGAACAATACTTCAAAAACGATTGGAATACGGTGGTAAGGGGACAGTCTGCTCGACAAAGTGTGTATGGAGCGCGATATCGCATTCGCAGCAAATAAAGATCGACACCGCCAATATAATTTTCGCTGATAAAGCTAAGTCAATACGGGCGAGAAGGGATATTGGTATAGGTGAGTGCATTGCAGCGTTTACAGTTGAAAAAACCGCACGTCCTAAAGTTGGGTTTGGGTGTGTAGAAGTTCAGTCGAGTTATGCACGCTGCACATAGGGCGCTAAGGTTGAAGAACACAATCAAAGGTGCATGAAAAACTGCATCCTGACAGCGATTTATGCAGCCGAAAGCACCCTGAAGAAGGAAGGAGTGAGAAAAAGAACGATTAAACCACCTAGGGTTCTACCAATACTCAAGGTGTCGGGTAATGTTATTCCCTTCCTCATTCTTGCCCTAGCCAGTCTCTCGGCGGTGGGCTCAGTGGCTGGGGGTGCTGAGGCTATTTCCAGGGCAGTCAGGAATGCACAAAGCTCTCAGCAGCAACTGCAGGAGGCACAAAGACATAACCGCATGATGGCGACAGCAGCCAACGGAAAAGGACTATTCTCGACACCATACAAGAAATGAGTAGGTATCTTCATAACCAAAAAAAGCCCCCTTACCAATATATATCTGCTTAAGTTCGATAAGAAGAAATTCAACATTCCGAGATTCCGAGGTGTTTTTTTGTGGAATACATTACCGAAGACTATGCGGATGAAGAGAGTGCAGAATTGTGAATCTAGATGTAGCAGGACCTGAAACTCACTGGGTAGCATATGTTAAAAAAGAAATGCAAGTAATGTCTACTATTTCGACTGATTGGGCGACCTACAACCTCCAGGAGAATGACAACGATACTTTAGACAGAAGACATGTGTTATACAAGGCTGCCTGCTTAACGCTGGCACGGTAGCTCAGCGTGTTTGGCCAGAGGGCTAGCTAGCTACCCTCTGTAATAAAAAAACTGAGTGAACGGATCAACGGCGAACACGAACAGGTGTCATGGTACGTCCGCCCCGAACAAATACAACGAACAATTTAGAACAAAATGAGATCAACGAAGAAATAATAAAAAAAAGCTGGGTGGTAACGTGCTCGCCTCCCATGCAAGCGGGCCCAGGTTCGATTCCCAGCTGGGTTAGAGATTTTTTCCGCTCAGGGATTGGGTGTTGTGTTGTCCTCCTCATCACCGGCGCGCAAGTCGCCCAATGTGGCGTCGACTGAAGTAAGGCTTGCACTTGGCGGCCGAACTTCCCCGATTAGGGGCCTACCGGCCAATGATGCCATACGCTCGTTTCCTTTTTTCTTTGTTATACAATTTTCGACGCTACAACGAAGTTTTAAAATGGTCTGGGGAAGGGATTGAACTCCATGCAAACATCAGTACACTTTAATCTGAAATAAGCGCGTGAATGTATCGATTGACTTCAACCAGTGTGGCCACAGCTCGTGGTCTCGCGGTTGCCTTCTCGCTTCCCGAGCACGGGGTCCGGGGTTCGATTCCCAGTGTGGTCAGGGATTTTCACCTGCCTCGAGATGACTGGGTGTTTCTGTTGTCCTCACCACTTCATCATCATTCATGAAAGTGGCAAGAATGGACTGAGCAAAGGTTGGGGATTTGTACAGGTGCTGATAACTGCGCAGTTGAGTGCCACACAAACCAAACATAATAGTCATCCTCACGTTCATCACTTTAAGCAGAGAGGTTCAATAGGGCCACTACTGGGTTTCACAAAGGGACTGATGTTGAAGTCGGATCCCAGTAAATTTTACAAATCTGATCAAACAGTGGATACTCACCTTGTCAGTACATTCCTGTTGAGTATAACATTGCAACGAACTCATATATCAACGATAGACTGATTCATTCAATTTGCGTATTCTTCCCATTAGTTGTAACAGGGTGTAAGATTGTTGAGACTCCTACCAACGCTATATACCATCCAGTGACAGTTCAGACATTAGTCTGGTACAACAACAAGCGAAAGACATGAAAGTACTCCCTCAATTTCCCTGAACTTCGGCGTATTCTCCCTCAGTGTTTAAGTATTTTCCGTCATTTTTCGTAATTTTGTGTCATTTATGCCCACGCGGTCATGACATCACTTTTCGCTTCATATTCTAAAATTGCTTGTAAATACAGTACATTTGCCAACACCTAGCGCAAATGCACTGTTTTTCTGGTCAGGAGGTCTAGTACAGCACTGTACGCAAATGCATTCAGTCACCACCAACAACATGTTCTACAGTTGCTGTGCGTTGGCTATGTTTTCTGCATGTCTGTGTCTGTTCATGTGTCGCAAATTGCTCCCATGACCCAGTCATCCCACTGGTGAATCCAGCTTCGAACATGGAACACATCTCCAAACATAACGCGGTTGGGGCTCCCATGATCCAGTACCCCCGCTGGTGAATCAAACTCCAAACACAGAACACATCTCCGAATGTAACAAGTGGTTTATCCACCTTCGAGCCCTATCCCGGTTGTGACGTACTGTGGATCCGCACCTGAACATTGCTCCGGAGGTGTTGCATCAATTTTAACTCCTAATGCAGGAACTGCTCATGAGTGTAGAACATCTGATGCTCTTGTTAATACTCGTACTTCTGAATTTATTGGGAGAATTGTTCGGTTATCTACATCTAGAAGTCGAAATCCATCATTTTCTAGGCAGATCAATCTTCAGACCCTATCCCGGGTGTGGCATATGGTGGATCTGCATCCCAACATCGCTCCAGGTATAACACATGGCGGATCTACACTCAAACACTAACTCTGATCTACTCTGGGTAATGGGAGCCGTTCGCGACACATGCACAGACGCAGACATACAGAAAACAGAGAGAGTCAACGCACTGTGACTGTATACTGTGTGGTTGGAGGTGACTAGATGCATTCGAGTACAGTGCTATACCATGCCATCCGACCAGAAAAATACTGCATTTGCGCTAGGTGTTGATAACTGTACTATAGTTACAAGTAATTCTAGAATACGGAACAAGAAGTGATTTCATGATGACATGGGCAGAAATGACATAAAATTACGAAAATGACGGAAAATACGTGAAGATTTAGGGAAAATATGCCAAAGTGTGGGGAAATTGAAGGAGTACTTTCATGTCTTCTGCTTGTGGCAGGAAAATTCTTGTACATGGAAACAAGTATGCGACAGCAAGAGGAATACGAGAAAAAGTTGACATGGTAGCACTGGGTACCAGGGAAACAACCATTTTTCGTCGACAGCGATAAGACATTTGGAATAGAATGTTTAACGCAGTTGACCACCAAATGTAGAGTAACAAATTTACATATGTCGGATCACAAACCCAGGCGTGACCCCAAAGCTATCAGCAAATACTTAACAGATTTTTATAAAGTGTCCTTAGCTAAAGAGTATTGTATTACTAATTGGGGTGACTGCAGTCTACAACTACAGAAGGGATCGCGTGTTCGTCCCCGTGCGGGACTTTTTAGGTGTTTTAGACCCTAAAAAACAGTATTTACTCCCCGCCAGTCACAACCTTGTGGTGTCAACCGCCAACTAGTTGTTGTATGGTTTTTTAACAACATTCTACTGTATGTCTATTGAGATAAGTGATAATGCGAGTTGACTGCATTCTTTGATGCTTTCCTGGAAAAGAGAGCCATCTGCCTCTAAACTGACACGGGTCTGCATTAGAGGACGATAGAAAGCAGATGGAGTGGTCAGTGGAGAGGGAGATGTTGCTGTAGGTCGTTTTCGTGCATTTAACAAATTTTTTTTTTACTCTCGAGGTGTATCAGTTATGTGGTATAGCCTGCGATTGACACATATATGACTGCGTGTTCCTTAGAGCAGTATCTATCTGTGATCGTTAAGAGCAAACCTCACCAAACTACGGTCATCAGAGGACTTCCAACTCATGTGTGATGAAACATGTCCATCGATGGAAAACCTGTTTCGGTACCCTCCTCCAGACGACCGTAGATGTATTGGAAGCAGTTCATTTCTCTGCCACATGTTGGACGTAAATCGAGTCTTCAGTTTCACACAGATACGAAGGGACTACTACTATACTTTCCAGGTTTGTCCTATCCTAGATGTGTTCAAGTGGATCATTGGGGAGAGGGAAAGTCTTCGTATTTTTTAGTAGGTTGGTGTGCAAGATACGCAAATATTCTCACAGAAAATGAAACAGTACATACATATGTCGACAATATGACCATATACATATGGAAAACTGTGAAAAAATTTGTAAAATGGCATGAAATCGGTAAAATATACACACTGTACACAGTTGACAGAGCTACGACAATATATTCCCATTTCCACCGAGTGGTCGAAACATGGTCCTGTTGCATTAACTCAGCTCATCCTGTTTCTCCACAGGATGCAGAAGACCTTAGATATAGCGCTCTCCAGCCTCCATTCAGTTCCAACTTAAACTGGGATGATCACATGGACAAAACTGCCGGAAGGGTGGGGTAGAGACTGAGCAGCAGTTACAAGATACAGAGGGATTATTTAAAAAATTGTGCTGGAGTTTTTGCCGCATGGTATCGTTAGCAGATAGGTTCGAAAAAAGATGACTTGTTTCGAGATATGAGAGTGGCACAAAAATTAGTCACCAGTGGCTGTAATCATTAAAAGACGTCTCCATAGTATGTGCTTGAACAGATAGACTTGATTCAAAATCACAGACAGCATTTCCACCAGAAAGCGTTACTCGCCATGCAATGTGACTCTCATGATCAATTTAATTAATTTGCCCATCAATTTGATATCAATGACATGCCACCTGCTGGGTGGAAGTGATGGATAGGGCACCATGTATATGTTTCTTGATTTGGATCGGTAATCAAGTTTTTTTTTTTTTCGTTGCGGCGGTGTCTTTCAACGAAATTTCAATCTCCCTCCTAGCCAGGAGAGAGAACCATCTTGATAAAATCAGATGAATTACCGAATTTATAAACTTGATGTCTACAATTTCTCTGAACTGTTACCTTAAGAGACTTCGTATGTGGTGAGGCATTTGGTTACCGTAAGGGACTTTGAAAGTGAGGAGGTATCCTGTGTCAGTGGTACCCTAGCATGCGCAGAATGTCTTGGCCACTAGATATGCCGTCGGCTGGAGAAGTGTGGGGGGGGGGGGGGGGGGGAGCAGCAGTGGTGAGGATCGCTCAGAGCACTGTAGAGAAAACGCCGAGCGATGGACAGTGTAATGGTACTTGAATTACGTTACGTAACCACTATGGCACCTCACCTGAGCCTCTCCATACCAGTAATATTCTACTGTGTTTCTGTAAAGTAGTTGACATATTTCTGAGACAACATTCAGATCTGATTTCATTAATGTAGAAGTACTTTGATACATCGATATGTTTATATTTCAATGATATTATTCTTATGTGTATTCTTTCTTTTGTCACTATGATCTTTGATGTACATGTAACTCTGACTTTTGGGCGCGTAAGTAGTTGGTAGAGAGTCGGACCTTGGGAAAGTCAAGTCTTGGACGTCATATTGAAAAGACACGTATTGTAGTCAGCTTATAAAATGTGAACTTTAACAAAGAGGAAGATGTGTTGCTTGAGGCTTTCCCGACGGACATGTTGTATATATGGTTCTCGGGTGAGACATCGGATGTCATAGTGAAAACTCCACAATATTTCATCAGCACAACTGGCCGACATCTTCAGGTGCGACGAACACACTGCTAAGGTAGGTTTTTGTTTTCTTTATTGTTATTTTGAAACCTGTGTTACAGGCAGGCCTGCAGCAGCATACGACGCCGCTCTTTGGCCGCAGAGAAACACAAATATACAAATGAAGACATTTAGAGAAAAAACATGGTGGACATATAAACGGAGACAAACACTTTTTAAAATACAAGGTGCCGTTCACGGGCGTAGAGTCCAAGATAAAATTGTTCAGACACTTGGAGACAGACAGAGACGAAAATTGTCATTCGTGAACGTAGGTGCACAAAACGAATAACACTGAATCACTTAAGCACAAAACGACGGCACACACAGAACACGAGGCGTTGATCTCCGGCGCTCGAATGTCTGCTAAGGTAGGACCAGAGCCCCCTATTTATGCCAGTCTTAGGCAGGAAGTGCACATGCGTGGAGGCGCCAAATTCGATGGCCAATAGCGACGATATCAACGGATGACTGGAAGGACAGCAACGCCACCTGCAGGGTGAAGAACCAAAGACTTGGGTGCACGCGCGGAGGCTGCAGCCGCTGCTCTGCGCTGCCATCAGCCGCCCCAGCGACATCTGTCGGAAGCCGCAAGCAAAAATGCGCGTCCGCGTAGGCGCCTTGATTATCCTCCCGTTTTTTTTTCTTTATTGTTATTTTTAAACCTGTTTACAGGCAGGCCAGCAGCAGCATACTACGCCGCTCTTTGGCCTCAGAGAAACACAAAAGATACGTATGAAGACAATTAGAGAAAAAATACGGCGGACATGTAAGCGGAGACAAACACTTTTTAAAATACATGGAGCCGTTCATGGGCATAGAGTCCAAGACAAAATTTGTTCAGACACTTGGACACATACATAGACGAAAATTGTCACACGCGAACGCATGTGCACAAAACGAATAACACTGAAGCACTTAAGCACAAAACGACGGCACACACAGAAACACGAGGCGTTGATCTCCGGCACGCGAATGTTCACTATGCGTGTACGAGTCCAGGGACCTGCCAAGAGAGGAGGAGGGGGGGGTGGGAGAGGGAGAGAGGAGAGCAGAGATGCCACAGGCAGGGGAGATAGGGGGAAGGGGGGAGGGGAAGCCCAGGGGAAGAGGTGTGGAGGAAGGGGGATGGGGGGAAAAGGAGAGAGAAGGGAGGGAGGGTGCCTAAAGGAAAAAACACAGGAAGTAGGGGGAGGATCAAAGTTGATAGGAGGGGTAGATGGAGGGGAGGAGGACATCATCAGGGAGGGGGAGCTGGCGGAAGCCACCTTGGGAGAGGGTAAGGAGGGAGGAGACATGGAGACCGAGTGGGACGTGGGAATACAGGCGCGGCAGCGGGCGGGGGTGGGAGAAGATGGGTGAGATAAGCGGATGAGGAGGATCGAGTTTGCAGGAGGTGTACAGGATCCGTATCCTTTCAAGGAAAAGGAGGAGGTGGGGGAAGGGGATGAGATCGTACAGGATCCGTGTGGGGGAGGGGAGACGGATGCGATAGGCGAGGCGGAGAGCATGGCGTTCAAGGATTTGGAGGGATTTATAAAAGGTAGGGGGGGCGTAACAAAGGATAGCACAGATGAGGGATTTATAGGTGTGGAGGATGGTGGAGGGGTCCAGACCCCACGTACGGCCGGAGAGGTGCTTGAGGAGACGGAGTCGGGAGCGTGCCTTGGCTTGGATTGTCTGGAGATAGGGAGTCCAGGAGAGGCTATCCTTCCATTGTCAACAGGATATTTATGTTGCTGGCGAATCGTCATCCGTCGCATGACAAATAGTACTCCTCTCTGCTCGAAGTGACTTCAATATGGCCAGTGCTGGATCCCAAGCTGTAATAAGTTGAAAGCCCGTGTCTCTGTTTACAAGATTCGTCGAGCTACATATTTCCACTGCTTCCTTAATAACACTGTCCCAGTACGAACTCGTCAATGCGAGAATTTTGGTATGTTGATAATTCATAGAATGGCCTGTACTGAGACAATGCTCGGCCACTGCAGACTTTTCTGGTTGCTCCAGACGAGTGTAAAGTCGGTGTTCAGTACCGCTCTCTTCTACAGTGCGACAAGTTTGTCCGATGTACGACATGCCGCAGCTACAAGGAATCTCGTAAACACCGGGTCTTCTTAGGTCAAGGCTGTCCTTAGATGAGCCCAAGAGAGCTCAGAGTTTTGCCGGCGGACGAAAGACACATTTAACTTTATGCCTCTTCAATAATCTTCCTATTTCTGAAGAGACACCGCCGATGTATGGCAAGATGACCATTCCCCTTTGTTCATCGCCTTCTTCGACTTCTTTGGTTGTAAGTTACGGCGAATCTCCCGTTCGGAGTACCCATTTTGTTGGAAGGTGGTACGCAGATGGAGTAGCTCACTGGATAAGCTGTCTGAGTCTGATATGGCTCGTGCTCTGTGAACCAACGTCCTCAGTACGCCACTTCGTTGCGAAGGATGGTGACAGCTGGTGGCCTGTAAGTATAAGTTCGTGTGTGTTGGTTTACGGTACACTGCGTGACCTAATGTGCCATCTTCTTTTCTCCGTACCAACACGTCCAGGAACGGAAGTTCGCCGTTTTTCTCCATCTCCATAGTGAACTTGACGTTGGGATGAAGCGAGTTAAGATGCTCAAGAAAAACATTCAGCGATGCAATGCTGTGAGGCCAGATAACAAAGGTGTCGTCCACATATCGCCAAAAACACGTAGGTTTCAAATCCGACGTCTGGAGTGCTCTCTCCTCGAAGTCTTCCATGGAAAGATTAGCCACAATGGGTGACTGGGGACTACCCATTGCGACGCCCTCAGTCTGTTCAAAGTATTGTCCATTAAATAAAAAGTACGTCGAGGCGAGCACATGTTGGAATAATTCTAAAAGTTCCCCATCCAGCTTCTCGCTAATGAGCAACAACGATTCCTGCAACGGTACTCGAGTAAAAAGTGAGACTACGTCAAAACTTACGAGTTTATCTGATGGTGCGAGTCATAAGTTTTTGAGCCGATGAATAAAGTCTTGTGAGTTACGGATATGTTGCTCACACTTTCCTACTAAAGGGCTCAGGTGCGCTGCCAGATGTTTCGCGAGATTTTACGTTGGTGCCCCAATATTACGCACAATAGGCCGCAGTGCCACATCATCCTTGTGAATTTTGGGCAATCCGTATAGTCTGGGAGGTACGGGCGTCTCTGTACGTAGTCTCTTAGCAACCACATCAGAGATCGTGCTGTTTTTGAGGATCTCCAAAGTTTTTCGCTGAATTTTGGCTGTGGGGTCCTTATTTGGTGTGCGATATGCAGAGTCGTCCAAAAGCTGGTGCATCTTGCTCAGATACATTGACGTGGAGAGGATAACAGTCGCATTTCCCTTATCCGCCGGTAAAATCATAATATCAGGATCTTCTCGTAGGGATCGAACCACTGACCTCTCTGCAGCTGTTCTTAGGCACTTGAGCCCGTGTCAGAGCACGGCAAGTCTCCCGCCGGATCTCCTCGGCAGATACCCTGGGAAGTTTTAGGATGCCTTGTTCGACAGAGCTAATGATGTCCAGAACAGGTGGTGTCCTCGGAGGGGGTGCGAAGTTCAATCCCTTCTCCAAGACCAATACCGCCGCGTCAGGCAAAGGTTTGCCCGCTAGATTGTATACAGTTCGTCTACGAACTTCGTTGTTCTCTTCTTGTGGTAAACGGTCTCTGAAGCGATGAAACTTATCAATTTGGCGTGGTGCGCATTGTTGTCGTTTACAGTCTGAGAAATCCCAAGTAGCGCTGTCAACCTACGTCCAAGAATCTGCGCACAGTCTTGACGATATCTTCAAATGAAGTGCCAAGAGCTCTCTGGATACGAAGTCCAGTTCTCGCCGAGTATGGCGAATCCTTTCTCTTACCAGTGCGTGGCCTACGCGATTTTTTATCCTTTTGGCGGCTGCAGAGGTTATGAAGTGCGTCACCTTAGCGAACGTCGGAATAACTCGATGATCTCGGCATCTTAATAAAAACGTAAGAGCACATAGCAGTCTGCTCTTCTTATTCCGTAATTTATCAAAACTATTAACTTCTTTTACCATCTTCTCCCCGTACAGGTATCGGATGTGTTACTTGAGGCTTTCCCGACTGAAATGTTGTATATATGGTTCTCAGGCGAGACGTCGGATGTCATAGTGAAAACTCCACAATATTTCATCATCGCAACTGGCCGACATCTTCAGGTGCGACGAACGCACTGCTAAGGTAGGACCAGAGCCCCCTATTTATGCCAGTCTTAGGCAGGAAATGCACATGCGTGGAGGCGCCAAATTCGATGGCCAGTAGCGACGATATCAACGGATAGCTGGAAGGACAGCAACGCCACCTACAGGGTGAAGAACCAAAGACTTCGGCGCACGCGCGGAGGCTGCAGCCGCTGCTCTGCGCTGCCATCGGCCGCCCCAGCAACCTCTGTCGGAAGCCGCAAGTAAAAATGCGCGTCCGCGTAGGCGCCTTGATTATCCTCCCGTTGCGCTGAAGTCTTATGTTCTTCATCCTGTAGGTGGCGTTGCTGTCCTTCCAGCTATCCGTTGATATCGTCGCTATTGGCCATCGAATCTGGCGCCTCCACACACGCGCACTTCCTGCCTAAGACTGGCATAAATAAGGGCTCTGGTCCTACCTTAGCAGTGTGTCCGTCGCACCTGAAGATGTCGGCCAGTTGCGCTGATGAAATTTTGTGGAGGTTTCACTATGACATCCGACGTCTCGCCCGAGAACCATATATACAGTGAAGAAGATGTTTTCAAGTATGTTTTGTATTGTGAAGTGATGTTTTGTGTGTTTCGTGATACTGCAACAAAAGCAATAAAAAAGAAGTGTAACTTAAATTCGGAGTGCTGATTACTTTTTTACATCACCATTATCCTGCAAAAGTGTAATCTTCAAGAATGGTTTGTGAAACACATCTATAAAACTTTTGAAAAAACCTAGGCCTCTTTGCATCCAAGCTTGCAATCATCACCACCTAGATTTTCGACGATTGAGCCATGATTTTACAACGAGACCAGCGTGGGAAACACGGAAAGATGAGTGCCTAGTTTATTCATTATTGTATGAAATGACTTATTAACTGTGCTCTAATGACACCTGCCACATAATAACTTTGTTGTTGCCCTAATCACAATCATTATTAAATTTTGACCTTTGTTGTGGTAGGGTTGTTAGAACTGGAAGTGACGTTCTAAACTGAAGCCTACACCCACATTTTTGGAAAGTATTAAGCAGGGCCCCTCCACGCCCACACTTGCTTGTTGACCATTCAAAAAGATTAGATTAGATTAGTGCTTGTTCCATAGATAATGAATACGGCACTTCGTAATAATGTGGAATGTGTCAGGTTAATAAAAGGTGTCTATACAAGATATTACATTACACAGAATATTAAATGACACTTAACTTTTTTAAATTTTTTGGTGGGGGGTGGGGAAATTACCCACTTATTATATCAAAAAATTCATCTAATGAGTAGAAGGAATTGCCATTAAGAAATTCTTTTAATTTCCTTTTAAATGCTATATGGCTATCTCTTAGAGTTTTGATGGTATTAGGTAAGTGGCCAAAGACTTTTGTGGCAGCATAATTTACCCCCTTCTGAGCCAAAGTTAGATTTAACCTTGAGTAGTGAAGATCATCCTTTCTCCTAGTGTTGAAGCCATGTACGCTGCTATTACTTTTGACTTCGTTCAGGTTGTTAATACCAAATTTCATAAGTGAATTTATATATTGTGAGGCTACAGTGAAGATCCCTAGCTCTTTAAATAAGTGTCTGCAGGATGATCTTGGATGAGCTCCAGCAGTTATTCTGATTACACGCTTTTGTGCAATGAACACTCTTTTACTCAATGATGAGTTACCCCAGAATATGATGCCATACGAAAGCAGAGAATGAAAATAGGCATGGTAAGCTAATCTACTGAGATGTATACCGCCAAAATATGCAATGACCCTAATAGCATAAGTAGCTGAACTCAAACGTTTGAGCAGATCCTCAGTGTGTTTTTTCCAGTTCAACCCCTCATCAATGCATACACCCAGGAATTTTGAATATTCTACCTTAGCTACCGATTTCTGATCAAAGTCTGTATTTATTAATGGTATCATTCCATTTACTGTGTGGAACTGTATATACTGTGTTTTGTCAAAGTTTAATGAGAGCCCATTTGCAGAGAACCACTTAATGATTTTCTGAAAAACATCGTTTACAATTTCAGCAGTTAGTTCTTGTCTGTTGGGTGTGATAGCTATACTTGTATCATCGGCAAAAAGTACCAGCTTTGCATCTTCGTGAATATAGGATGGCAAGATCTGTCACCTCTTCTTTGGTTAGTATCTAAAAATAATTCCGCCGAAATTGCAGCGTTTTATTTTCGCCTGGTTTGTTAACAAGTTGTAACTTTCAGAGGAGAGCCACGAGTGGGGAATTTTTAGTAAAACCTACGCATTTCTGTTGTTGCCATGTTAAAATTGGCTTCTTTTCCGACAACTCACCGGAGTTTGCACAGTCTCATCTAACTAACATGTTGTGCGGACACAATTTCTAGAGAAGTCTGAAACAGTGGTTTATTAATGAGAAACTGAGGAAAAGTTTAAGGTCAGCATCTTATGAGAAAGCACATACTCGGTACAAAATGAATGTATAATGACTTCACTTATCTTGTTCCAAAACCCTTACCATTTCTCGCTTTATCAGCTATCGATGGGCCTTATAAATTAGTCTTTCATCGGAAAAGAGCGTTGTTAGTGCAATAACACAATAGATAATGAAGACTTACATAGAAACCATTCGGCAAAGTCCTGTCGTCTTTTGTGTGTCCTCATTTACAAAATCTCATTTCGATATCTCAAACCGTTTATGAAATATGAGGAATGTTGTGGATATTTCGCTCTGGCTTTGCCGCTGGCGTGCTGCGATCGTAAATGAGTGAGCTACGTCAGATCAATTTTCCCGACATTGTTAACAGATAGACCTTCAACCAAGTCTAAAGAAAAATTAAATACCCTAGCTAAATTTCATACGCATCAATATATTATGTAATATGCACCAGACGCCAAATCATAGCGACCACTATCTTTCACTGCAAACTTTTTCGAATTTCGCGTAGTGTCTTACTTCCACGTAAATATCACAGTAACTATGACCATTAGCGAAATAGTGGGCACATCATAATGAAACTGACATATAAAGCTAAAAGTAAAACAAAAATGTATTTTTTTTACCGAATAGTTTCTGTAAAATCGTTTGAGAAAGATTTAATGGCGCGCTCGTCGATTCGGTCATCGCCAACTGGCCGGAAGTTGCCAGACGCTTGTCAGCCTCCATTTCTGAACTAACGAAGGAACTCACCCAGCTCTTTCGGCGAAAACTGGTCACCGCCCATTGACTACAGTATCCTGGGTGACCCATAGACCTTAGCACTCCGTCATGAGCGAAAAATGAGTTTAATATTCTAGTACTGTGATGCATGACGTAACAGATACTAAGCTGATTAAGTCAGATTTTTTCCTACTTGATGAGAGAGTATTTACAGGAAATGAAGGGTGTGCCATACTTTTACAGGAATTTTTCAACAACGATACTTCAACGATGTGAAAAGGAGTGTATGCCTCGATTTCCTCTGTCTTCGAAAATAACTTGTATAAAAGGGAGAAATCGACATTTCGTGTGAGAAATTCGAGGTGTATGGTCAGCAACATTGTTGTCTCGGGTTGGGTGAATCTGGTTTTTTCAACTGGAGGGTATGTCGAGATGGAACTGGTTAGAACTGCTGTATGCATCCAAGCCACAGCTTCTTGTTTCGCAGTGCAATGTGGCTGTGTGCAGCGACGGTCACGAGGAGTCGCCAACCAGAAGAAACGGATTAGGCCAGCCTGTGACATTTGGTTAGGTACAAAGAATGCGACGACCCCTCTCATCTTGTCTATGGTAGTGGGGGCTGGTGAAGTGACGAATGTGCCGGGTGAGCGTGGACAGAAGCGGACGTGTGTGTTGCGCGAGAGAAGATTCAAAATGACGGGTGTCTGCACTTGACGTATTGATTACTTCCGATTTTTTGCCACTCCAATCATCCCCAAACACCCTCGTGTGACCATGTATGGTGCATCCTAGCATACAAGGGCGTCCATGGCTGCGGCCGCGGTGGTACTTTTTGTCGACCTCTGAACGTTGACGACAGTGGCGTATGAGAGGATTGGCGTGCTGCGAGTGGACCTTGCGAACTAACATCCCAAAGGTGTTTGGGCTCACATGCGGTACCTCTTCATCGAAATTTCTTGTGTCCAGCTCCTCTAGGGTTTGAGCTGCACCTGTCACATTACACGCCCTAAATTAGATACTTGTGACCCTTTGGTTAAATTATCTGGCTGATGGCAAGTTTGCGAAATACAAAGTTAACATAAGATATAATAACAGTAATAATAATATCGAGAACTAAATTAACGACCCATAAATCATGTAGGCCACACAGTTGCAACTTGGTTAGAATAATGTTTATTCAGAAAGCAACCTAATACACTCGAGCGCATATCCATTTGACACAGTTTCATCATTCACAATCGCATCACGAGATACCTCGTTAACTACGCGGGTGCTCACAGCTCAGAGACTAAGTTCCGCGATACCACAGAATGCGAAATTTTCAAAGTCCTTTCACTTCTTAGCTGCCTAAAGACCGACTGTCCGCTTTCGTGTCTCAATCCGAACAGTACCATCTGGTGTCTCCAGCCGAACTGTCCGCTTTCGCGTCTGCCCCAGCAATGCCTCTGCCCATCCCCGGCCGCGTTTTCCCCGCGCGCCGAACGTACTCGCTCAACTGACTAGCGCAGTTCCCTTTCCTGAGACCATCCATCTGATTGGCTACAGCTTATTCTACATTATTTTACATTTTAACATATTTAAATAATCAAAGCTTGACCACTTTCACGTTCTAAATAACGTAACAATAATATCCATTATGTAATAAACGTTAAATTCTTTTAAATAAAACGAATACAATTTCCTTCTTAACTTTGAATGTCAAGGCCAGTAGCCTTGCACCAGAGTGCTTTCTGATAAATAAATAAAGAACAAAAGTAACTGTTTTGCACTAAACTTTACAACAAACATTCTATTACCTAATGATTCAATAAGGTGTCATGCTGTCAACGATCAATGTGTTTTGTGTGGAGGAAATGATGATCTGATGTTTAACTGAAAATATTGATAATTTAAGTGTACTATATCTTTTAAACAAATAGAGTTGCAGAGTTGATATATACAACGTTTGTCATTTTAATGATGCGCTTCTATATGAAATGTCGATCGTTAAGATCGACCAAAGCGTTCAGATTTTAGCATTCGGGTCTTTGTTACAAAACTTCTTAATTTTACTTTAACAGTAAATCCTAAACTATGTTATCATCATGTTACCAGGGTCTCCCGTTGGGTAGACCATTCGCCAGCTGCAAGTCTTTGGATTTGACGCAACTTCGGCGACTTGCGCGTCGTTGGGTATGAAATGATGATGATTAGGACAACATAACACCCAGTCCCTGAGCGGAGAAAATCTCCGACCCAGCTGGGAATCGAACCCGGGCCCTTAGGACTGACTTTTGTCGTGCTGACCACTCAGCTACCGGGGGCGGACATCCTAAACTATTATAGATATGGTCAATATTCAAGATTTATTGGGATCACCATGAAAATTTATGGGGGATGGCAGATTAAAATGAGTGTGGCTTGATTCCCTGCATTACTACAGAATTAAATAGTTTTCATAAATATTTCCCTTCATGGCCGATCTTAGGTCCGCCATATTTAACACTGCTACGTCTCCTCGGCCACAAACGGCTTCTACTGAGTTTCCCTATGACGTAGGTTCTCGACTGTCTCACTCGTACACTACAGCACTTAGGCCTAAAGATGCAATAGATGCCTGTGGGTTTCCCCATCTTTTGGTGAATCTGCGCCCTTTGTGGCACATGGTCCTGGATGACAGGGTTCGTTTCACAATTCCTGTAGGCTGACTCTTCTGGCCATATATGTAAATGAGAACGCAATGCTCGTTAACTCACAACCTCAGGACATGAGTGCGCGGGATATGCGAGTGTTTCAGCTATCTCTGACATCTAGCCAAGACAACTACCGTTACAGACTGGATCGTGGTTTAAGTGTATTGTGTTTAGTGTTCTGAATACATTGCAGTGGACTCTGTCTTGCTGTGGTATTTATCGTTGTCTATCCTATCACACAGTAGACCCTTCCTCCTCCTCCACCTCCTCCTCCTCCTGAATGTAGTGAAGAGCACCAATTTTAGAATTATATAGTGCTTAAAAAACACAATCAAAATGTCAAGTTCTCGGCTGATAGCAGACGCCGACATCTACCCATGACAACAACAACAACAGCAACTACTACTACTACTACTACTACTACGGATTGGATCGTGGTTTAAGTGTGTCGTGTTCAGTGCTTCTCAATATGTCACAGTAGACTCTTGTCTTGCAGTGGATTTTGCTGTTGTCTCTACCCTACCACACTGTAGATCATTCCTCCTCCTTCCGAATGTAGTGGAGAGAACCAGTTTAGCGTTCTATAGTGCTTTAAGAACCCAGTCATGACGTCAGATTCCCATTTGATAGTGATCTCTGACATCTAGCCATGGTAACTTACTGCTATGGATTGGATGATGCTTTAAGTGGGTCATTTTCAGTGCTTTTCAATACATCACAGTGGAATCTGTCATGCAGAGGTATTTGTTGTAGTTGTTACTATCCCATCATATGGTAGACCCTTTCCTCCATCCTTCTTCGTCCTGGCGTAGCGGAGAGAACCAATTTAGGAATTCTATAGCGCTTTAAAAAAGAAAATACACTTAGCAGGGCTGTGGTGGTTGGATATTCCATAACTGTGACAGTATAAATTCTTGTCGAAATTCGAAGCTCCAACTATCATTTCATGTATCACCGCTTTCAATTCTGACATCAGATGATGATAACAGGTTTCGATTATCTAGTGAAATTTCTCGTCATAAACATGTCGCTGTTTTTTACGCACACAAACTACTGTGCAGTATCGATCTCTTTTTTATTTCGAGTAGTTTTAAATCGTGTGAAGCAAATTGTTTAAATGGCTATGTTAAAGATTTAATTAATATTTCCTGTGGCACATCTTCAGAAGCAACAGCTGCGACTTCTTCAACATATGATAATCTGTACCAGATTTAATAACTTCAGTTTGTGACGTGTACCCCAAAAAAGTACACCATGAAGGCTGGTGCAGTTTAGAGTCCATGGCGGAATGAAATACCTCATGCTAGTTCCTATATCATCTGCAAAGCAAACTACAGCACCTCCCCCCCCCCCCTTTCTCTCTCTTTGTATGCAGCGATCTCTTTTGAAGTGAATTTCAAGTCAGCCTGCTACTAGTTTCGTGACATATCAATTTGTGTGTTTGTGAAATAGCTACTTTATGTTCCCTACATCACGACCCTATGATGGAAATTAATTAATTATTAACTTCAGCAGTATTTCACGGTCGATTCCCTGTCAGGTATTTGCTCTGGAAGGCAGGCATCTCTCACGTGTGCTGGTATCCGGCTGGTTGATTCACACGTGCAGAAACATGATGTGACCACTTGAAATGGCAGCCGACAGCGGTGTGGCGAGCCTGGTGTTGCTTCCAAGCCTCTCTGGTCCACCCTGACTCTGGACAGCCTGCACAGCTATTGAGACACAAGATTTTTCATATATGTTTCAGTAATCTTTGACAGTGTAATTACGTGTTTCCTTATGTGATCAAAACGAAATATCACTGCAATTGTTTAAATACTCCATACACCATCTTCTATCCAATAAATTGTTTAAATAAATAATATTCCACAAATATCTAAATTGTTTAAACAATATTCCATACTCTGCAACCTATTTACCATCAAATTCTTGCATAAATAAATGAACTATATTCCTTACACCTCCATGTATCCCACAAATTGTTTAAATAAACAATGTCCCTCACATTATCTAAATTATTTAAACAATATTGCATACACTACAATCGATAAAATAAGAGAAATCAAGGCTCGCACAGAAAAAGTTAAATGCTCGTTTTTTTTTCCCGCATGATGTTCGAGAGTGGAACGGTAGAGACAGCATGAAGGTGGTTCATTGAACACTCTGCCAGGCACTTTATTTTGAATAGCAGAATAATCTCGTAGATGTAGATTTCCTGCCAGACAGCCAATCAACTGAGTCTTTTTCCTGCCTATTTCCAGGTGGGGGAGGGGAGGTGGAGGGCTAGGGGGTTTCCCAGAGGAGGAATGGGTTAATTAATTAATAGATTTAATTAATTAACCAATCAAATTGATATCAAAAGCGTGCTTGTTTTGGCGAGGGCAGTTCCCAAAGGGGTGGAGGAGGAGGAGAGTGGGAGGAGGAAGGGGAGGGCAGAGGGATAGGTGGGGGTTTTCTGGAAAACCAGTTAACCAAACAATAGGTTATGGACCTGTCAATCAAAAGAATGGATTATCCCCAGGGGGTCACAATCATCTCAGCAGAACAATAGGTTAAGGTCCTGTCAGACAAAAGAGAAAAACAGGTTTGCTCCTGAACGTATGTGTGGCCCTGATGTAGGCAACCTGCAATGTGGGCCAATACTCTCTTTACCCTACTGCTGCTGTCAGCATGGACCAGAATAACCAACTTGTTGAGGAAATCGTTGTATGACTACATCATAAGACATGGTGGAAGCAATCCATTTCTCTGCCACATCTTGGACACAAATCGAGTCTGCAGTTTCATATAGATATGAAGGGATTGTTACTATATTTTTCACATTTGTTCTATCCTAGAGGCAGGCAAGGGGATCATTGGGGAGAGGGTAGGTCTAAGTATCTTTTAGTAGGTTGGTGTACAATATGTGCAAATATTCTCATAGAGAATCGAACAGCACATGGGTATGACAGCAATATGACCATATACGTCTGAAAAACTGTGTAAAATTCGGAAAATGTCATGAAATCGGTAAAAGTCGACGAAAACCTGATAAAACAGAAAAAATTGATGAGATATACATACAAATTGAGGGAAATATCTTGAAATATGTACAATCGCTAAAACCTAGTAAAATTATGAAATTGACTGAGAATATATAAAATTAGAGACAAAAACCATGAAAAGAGTACTCAGAAAAATCAATAAATTTGCGTGTTCTGGATGAGGAGATTAGGCTGATGCAACATGTACTCACCTTAATACTGGAGAGAGGAAGCATTCTAGAGACATGGTGTCAAGGCAAAATGGCAATATTATCCTGCACATGAGTGATACAGCCTAACATCGGGCCAGACTTCTGTGTGTAAGAGGAAGGTTACCAGGAGCGGTGGTAAACTGCAGTAAGATTGTTACATCTCCTCTGGCTACTGATCGTGGTGCTTATTTCCTCAAAAGATGTCGCTGTTCCTTCGTATGCATTTTCGGCTGTCGATGTTCATTTTATAGGGCTGTTGTGAACTTATCATAATTTCCGACTTGGAGTCGGACTTGAACTTCGTAAACAGCAGATGTCATTTGTGTTACAAAGAATCAAATTTTTCTTTGGTGTGAAACGTAGTAGTTTTATCACTTTACAGTTTGTCACTATAGTTTATCGTATAGAAACATGCAGGGAGAATCTATGTTATGCGTTAGGAATATATTTTTACATTGGATTATCAACGGTGTAACATTTTGCACGACTAATAGATCAGAACCCGCATTGCTCTAACACTACAGTGCGTTTTAAGTGCAAATCCGTGTAGCCTTAGGTATGTATGTGTTTATGTTCCATGATAATATCTCTCTTACCAATACATTCTTGGTACTGACCTCAGACACTAGAACTATACTTCTGAATTGATGGCACAGTTGATTTACGTAAAACGCTAAAAGCCCAGAACCAGTTATAACTGGTTATAACTTGCTGTGTCCTGTTTAATCCACATGATAAGAGTGCATCATGTTACAGATGAGCAACTAGGTGAGTTACATTCAGGGTCACCTCTCTCCCCACCCTCCCTTGGGCCTTCCCACACACTTGGGGTACTGCAAGTTGACCATGATTATCAGACTACATAATCTGCCCACACACCCCTCCCCCTCCATTTACATCTGGGCCAACAGGAAAGCTTAAAAAAAGGCAGGAAACAGATAAATCAATAGAAATCGAGCTTCCCCCTTCCCTTCCCCATTTTTATATTAAATATCCATTTTTGCATGGGAGCCCTTCATTCAGGATCTGTTCTTCATAGTGAAAGGATGTGGCATCAGCAGGGACCGACCAGTAAGTAATTAACTGTTCATTATTATTATTATCGTTATTATTATAAATAATATATTCATTTGTACTTGTTTTTCTTCAGCAGCGCAAAAAGACCCTGACCAGTAGTAGCACAAATGTTGGATGAGGACCAGCAAAAGCACACACTGTTGCCTGTGATTTCATAGCCACAGTAGGTCTCTGGCCATCTTCCAGATTTATTGGACCTCGTGTTGTTCAACTATCCAATGCCACAGCTGCATTGGCAGCAGTCGCCTCCAGAACTGCCACAGCTCACCTACCTCCAGGCAAGTTTCTCAAAAGTACTGCTGTTTGCTAATGCTTATAACGTGACAGAGAACTGTTCAAAATGCGTAAACGTGGGCCTATCAACAGACTGTGACTTTGATATCGTAATAAGAGTGGGAGTGGCAAATGAACAACATGTTGGTACTAAACTTCAATATCCATGGTATGACTGTAACTATCTTTGCTCCATGATGGGGTATGTAAAGACGAAGATGGCCAATGAGTATGACCCATCTCATACTCCATTTAATGTTAATACGTTTGGTCTAACAGTGTCTGTAGTAGATATGTACGGTGAAGCGAAGCTAGAACTAACTTCATGGATCATGAACACATATCTAAAATATTCAAGTGTTGTTTAACTTACAGACCTGTACTGTGCATTATCAGTTGACAGAGATAGATCGTGCCACTGGCAGCCCTTTGAAAGAGGGGAGTTCTACGAATTTGTTGAGTATTTGCGCGACAACAGCGTAAATAGGGGCCAAGTGGAGCAACGTATCAATGCCTTTTACCCACTGTACCAAAGTGTGCAAGTGTTGAAACTATCAAGTCTGTAGAGACTGGGTTCAAGGATGGTATCCCAATGTATGTGTTCACACCTATTATACTCCATGCAATACAGGGTGAATTTAAGACTTGTAGAAGAAAACTTTTTGCAGAATATTGTGCCACAATGCAAAGATGTTGCTACTTACTGAGAGTCAGCACCACCATCGCGCCATCACTGCCACTTGCAGCCATCACAGCTACTGTGAATGCTGCCACTGCCTCCAGCACTCTGTGTGCACTTCTTGAGCATGTATGTTAGATACAGCTGAGCCTGCAAGGAGAGGGCCATATGTCTGATAAGCCACCCACATACACATAGCTATCCAATAGCCAGAACACACACACACACACACACACACACACACACACACACACACACAGGAGCAGCATTTCCTCATTCAGGTGGGTGCATGAAATAAGGAAGGTATACTATGTTTAGTAAGTTACATAAGTAATAACATTTTTATGATACATAGAGAAGAAGAAAATTCATTCTTTTCCATCCAACACGGTACAGTTTAATAGGAGGGGGCCTGTCAATCTGACAATGTGCCCTCACATCACAATGTTTATAGCAGTGATCATGTACCGCACAGCAAAGGAACCTCTGTAGGAAACATGTAACAATCAGTAGCATTCAAACTACAGCTTCATTCTGTAAGTTTTCTACAAATGTCTAAAAACACTTTGAATACATTTCTCGAGTTTAACCAAACAAACATGTAATAAGCAGTAACTTTTTCAACGTCCTTCTCTTGGAAACCATAGTCCTCCAGTTGATATTCATAATGTATTTGGGGATATCTAGGACGATCGGGTTAAGCAGTTTTCTCGAATACATCAAAGTTTTACAGACGCTATTCTCCTTCAAGTTCGGGGTGGTGATTATATTCAGAGATGACGCAATACTCTCGCTGCCCTCGCGCAAGATGACAGCTAGTGCTGTCACTCTGCATATGATCGTAACTTTGTTCATTTTGGCGATTAACTGCAACTACAGCTCAGCGTATTCGTCTTTTATACTGTGATACAGTTTTTTTAAGTTACATGCGCTGCTGCAAATAATGTATACTAACAGCAATTGATCAATAGTTCACATAGTCATGTGAAAAACATCAAAGGACAAAGACATCAACCCGTATAACACGCTCGCTGCTCCGCGACAGTGCAAGTATTAGCACCAATGATGATTAATAGGAGAAAAAAATGTATTCACTTACCTAAAAGCAGATTCTTTTCTCCTTGCAGGCGAGGTTAAGTCGTCACAGCCGTCTGACATGGAAATCATGTTGCTTAATGTTGGTTATAGTTTGAACGACAGAGACTGTAAATCCGTAATGCACACCAGCTATGCTATAAAGTACCCTGCGGACTGCCGACCAAGGTGGCAATCCCATGTCCACCGATTCTACAAGACATTGTGGTGTAACCTGTTTGAGATAGCTCGGGAAAGTCTGTTGCCATCGGAAGAAACAGTCGCTCGTTTCTATGATTCGGGTTGTAAGTAGAAGTAGAAATATATGAGACATTTTTGTGCCAGATATAGGGACAGAACTGTGACCATATTTATGTCTGTTGATATGCCCAGCTATATGTTTGTTTTCATAATTTAAAACGTTAAGAGCTACATGTGTGTTTCTATGAAATACCCTGTATGCTGATATGAATATGTAGTAATCGTCATGACACAGTGGACAAGACATCTCCATCACAGGAGTCTTGTAGTAACTGATTAGTCCTGTAGTGGTACTGGAAACTCGTAGAACAAAAAGAATGGATCAATACTTCCTGGCAGTATATGTACTTCGTCAGACCCTCAGATTGCAGGAAGGCTAATCTTTTTCTACCAGTCTTAACATGTCCTGTGAGGATCCATTTAGAACATGCACATATTCTTTTCAAAATCCCTGTTTCAGCCCAAATATCAACTGTTGGAAGAGATTTTGCTTGGTACTGATGGAATAACAGACCAGACAGCCGTCGAAAGCAGACATATTCCACAGCCTGAAAAAGTGAAGCCAAAGTTCGCATTCATATATGACGCCATAGTGGAAAACGAGGATGAAATACGTAATTCACCATCATATGAAAGATGATGTCATCTGTTTGAGCCAGACATACTCCAGGATGCCGAAGCAGTTAGTCAGTGATAATGAGAACCTCAAATAGGACAATATGAATTTAAAGCATATTTACCAAGTGCATGTAGGAACCGGCATAACATTCAGTGAATCTGTTACTATATAGGGGGATTGCTGGAATGACTCACAGTATGGTTTCCTGGTTATTGATGAAACGAGAAAATTGAATGATGGTCAATACAGACGAAACTTCCACGAGATTATGGGTAAAAGATAAGGTATCTGCTCGTAACAGTAGACTATGGAGAAATTAGCATGTACACAGTGCACCCATTCCGAGGATGTGAAGCACAGGTCAAACTTCTATACGTTGATGGAAAAATCGAGACAATCAGCACATGATTAACGGAACTGGATAGCAGTGTATAGCAGCAGCGACGGGATGGTGAATCTCAGGTGCAGCGTATGAATGATAGAATCCAACGAAGTGAGCAAGTAATTAACACAAGGTTAACAGAGTTGGGTAGCACTATTAAGGCAGCAGCTACAAAAGATGATTTCAGGTGTAGCAGTTGAATGACCGAATACAGTTATATATTGAGGCGACAAATTCATTAGATCAAAAACGCTCTTACGGAAATGCAGGCGGTAACTGTGAAGGTGAAACGTCCCCTTAGAAAAATTAATGAATTACTGTGCTGGTAAACCCCCTTACGTTATTTGATTTTCAAACAGCTGAGCGAAACAGAACGTACTCAGACATTTCTCTCTTTACTTATTCTGATCATCACTAAACTGACACAAAATATTTTTAGTGCAACGCAATCTGACTTTCAATAATCCCTACAAAAGAATGGCCCTGACTAACAATAACTTATACCTTTCATGAATCACTTACCTCACAAAAATCTTCGTTACTCGAACTACTGCAATACAGCGAGCGCCAATACTGCCAGCTAAATAAAAGATTCTGACAACTGAAGGCACTAACTACAATGTATTTGCCTTAATAGTGTTCAAAAGTCATAATATATACATCAGTTCATGACACCCAGTCTTTCAAATTTACTCTCTCTGATGGACACACGTCCAGATCATCCGCTCTCAAAACTCCGCCACCTCACTCCCCACATCCACCACTGCTGGCGGCTCACCTCCAACTGCGCAAGGCTACGCGCTGTTCACATCCAACTGCCCAACACTACAATAGCGAATATTCCAACAATGCCAACCGGCCACAGACTGGACACAGCACAGCCAGTGATTTTCATACAGAGCCCTACGTTGCGTTACCAACATAAATACCTAAACAGCCTACTTACAAAGGTCCATGAAATTGAAAAGACATTAGAAGAGATAATAAAAATCTACTCCCGTAAATTACTGGGAAAGAAACCTCAGGAAGAAGGCAATGAAACCCCTCTGAGCTTTCTAAATGAATTAAATGGTAAAGTTGACGACACCGAGAAAACCGAGTACAAGACTTTTGTACTATCTCAAAGTGTGATCAGTATGCAACAGCCTGTGGACAAAATGTAAAATCATAGAGGTGCGGAAAGCTGTTCATTACAAACTACAACCCTTAAAGCTACAACAACTTGAGTGTGAACTGTGCCTCCCTGGAACGTTTAGATCCATAAGAAGTATTTATCAGCTCTCACACATGACTCCAGGTGATGCTAGTAGAAGAAGAAGAAGAAGAAGGATATACCATCACCGACTTCATTAACCATTACGGTGCTAGCGAATTAGATACGACAGACGGGGTCAACGAAGATGAACAGTATACATAGGGAAAGCCTCCTATATGCTTAATACTTGGAGATAAGGAGTTTGAACAAAAATCTGGTTTAGTGGAACTACCATATGTGGATGCAATTTAATCTTCGTGATTCATGGAAATAACTAGAGGTTTTCTCTCAAATTATTGCGGAGTATAATCGAGCTAAACCTTATTCCATTAAAATGAGACCAATTGATGAGCACGATAATGGGCTTTTGAATACAGTATACAATACGATTAAGATGGTGGATCCACGAAAGCAGAAAGTCAGTGCAGATGATGTGGTGCATACATTGAAATACAAACCTCAGTTTGAGAAGCCTTACCTCCTGTACTGATTAACGGAGATATTTATAGTTTACAAAGTGCAGCGAACAGTATTGTCAACTTACGTCTTAAAGGACACCGAAAGTGAACAAATTGCGGAGTGTTTTTACGCAGAGGAGTTGCAGAAAAGTTCTGAACTGGACATGATTCTCTTGGAGCGTGTCATAAGGTGTTGAAGGATCAAGGCTTTACAGCTTCCTGTTAGCGGAAAATAATTGGGTGAACACTCGCTGTTTGGTATATAACAGGGTACCCAATTCTCAGACAGTGCAGTGAACTGCTAAATTTAAGAGTTCACTTGCCATTAAGTTTGCATTCATGGGAACTCTGAGAATCCAGTTCTACCAATTACGTCCAACCATAGTTGGCCAATAAAGATGGTAGTTCAACTACAAATGCCTTGAGTCTTTACTCTGGTGCTATAAGCAGACATGTGAGTGATTCTAAATAAAGGAATCTAGCATGTTCGACAACTGTAAACTACCCAATGCAAAACTGTTCCTGAATTCAGTATACTACCCGTACAGTAACTACTGCATGACAGGAACAGTGACAAGATCGGTCTACTGAATGAGATGTACTCAAGGTTTTGCTATTCTTACTATGCGTGTGATGAATTTGGATGCACGCTCATCCTACAAAAAGTAGTACCAGTTGTTGTGATTGATTACACAAAGCAAAACGAGAGTGTAAGATCTGAACTGAATTTGAATATCACAGTTTTCCCCCAAGCAGCATGGCATATGCATTGTTATTGCATGATCATGTTATTAATTACTTGCATCTCATAGGAATCATACAGCAATTAGTATAAATGTGATAGTACTGCTTCATACCCGAGAGGGGTGACCAGCATTTGATCATGGTTTTAAGGGACATGGCCAACATCTGACCATGATTTTAAGGGAGGTGCAAGGGAGATTTAAATGCAAAATTTCAACAAGCATTTCAGTATCTACATCTAATGCATCATGTGCATGTTTTGTTGTATAAGACAGTACATGATTTCAGCACTTGGTTTCACCAAATGCTTATTGTCTTCTCAAGCAATTTAAACACGTAGTAGTTATACTTCCCGTAATTTACATTTGCATTATCTACGCAGTATCCAGCGAAGTTCTTTGCATCTAAGTTATGAAACTTCAGTGAGGATTTGATCGGACTGTGGAAACCGTTAGCTGTATCATCAGCCTGATCTGTGAAGTCCATAAGCCTGTTTATTATTATCTTCTCAGGGTCAAAATACTGTACTAATAGAGGGAACATCTTTCTGTTTTTGTGATTGGAGGCATCGGTTCCAATAGAGAAAAAGTTGCTTGATGTAGCTGGATTATTCAAACCTTTTCTACAATTTTTTTGTATCGACCTCATCCTATCATCTCAGCCAAATTAGAGCCATGTAGAACATTCTACGATAATTTATTTCCTCCATACTTCTGTAGATAGTGTAAAAAACTATTAGTAGTTCACCTGCAACGTTTTTAATGTCATTGTTGCCATTACCAAAATATTTTCGTTTGTATGAGGGTGTCATCACTTTTGTTCTGTTCGGATTATGAACTTCCGTACACGAATGTTAGCTGCAGTCAGATTAACACTATGAGCGATGCTGAAATCACCCTTACATAGCTCACCATAAGCTTGTGTACATCTGCATCTACATAATTATTCTCCAATTCACAATTACTTGCGTGGCAGAGGGTTCATGGAACCACCTTCAAGCTATTTCTCTACCATTCCACTCTTAAACAGCATGTGAGAAAAACGAACATTTAAATCTTTCTGTGAGACCTCTGATTTCCCTTATTTTTTTTTTTTTACGATGATTATTTTCCCTATGTAGGTGGGTGCCAACAAAATATTTTCACACTCTGAGGAGAAAATTGATAATTGAAATTTCATGAGAAGATCCTGCCGCAGTGAAAAACGCATTTATTTGAATGACTGCCACCCCAATTCGCGTATTATGTCCGTGGCGCGCTCTCCCCTATTTCGCGATATTGCAAAACGAGCAGATAGGATTGAACTTTTTCGAACTCGTCCATCGATCCTATCTGATGTGCATCCCACACTCCACAGCAGTACTCCAGAAGATGATGTACAAGCGTAGTGTATGCAGTCTCTCTAGTAGACCTATTGCATTTTCTCATTGTTCTGCCAATAAATCATAGTCCTTGCTTTACTTTGCCTACAACATTGTCTATGTGATCATTCTGACTTACGTAATTTGTAGTAGTATTCCCTAAGTATTTAGCTGAATTTACAACCTTTAGATTTGTATGATTTACCCTGTAACCGAAATTTAGTGGATTCCTTTTGGTACTCAAGTACACGGGTACTCGCTTTTCATTATCTACAGTCAACTGCCACTTTTTGCATCATACAGTATCTTTTCTGAATCGATTTACAATTTGTTTTTATTATCTGATGATTTTATAAGACGGTAAATGACAATATCATCTGCAAACAACAGGAGATATCTGACTAGCAGTCTCCTAAATGGTTCATGTAGATCAGGAACAGCACAGGGCGTACGACACTTCCTTGAGGAAACACTAGATATTTCATCTGTTTCTGTCAGTTACTATGAGCTGTAATCTGTGATTGTGTGAGTCAATTGAGAAGTAAATAATCGAACAGGTGTGTTTAAACATGAATGTATCTATAATCCGCTCTTGCGGCTCCTTGTTACTTCTGTTTTACTTGTACCATAGCTGCTCAGTATAAGGCGAGAGCATCTGTGGGTAGTCAGTACTAAAGGGGAAACAGGTAAACAGTCCATCTCTCAGAACCCCTCTAGACATGTAGCCTCAGTCATTATGTCTCCGCTCCTCACATTCGCTTGAGCCAAACCATCTTCCTTTCGTAGAAACATTAACAGAAAAAAGACTATATGTCGACAATAGTATCGACTATTACTCGAAAATGTTCCGAGATTTATCGGTCAGGGGATTTGAACTATTGATGGTACTTAGCGCGATTAATAATATTTATAACAGTGATCGCTTCAGAAATATACGGGAGAAAGAGGCGGTCAGCAAGGGAGCCGGGAAGATTAAAGAAAAATTGCTGTAATACGGGTGATTCCAGGAAAAATGGGAGAGTTGGTCGCCCCATAACCGAGGCATTCCACGACGGCACCTCAAAGAAATTGTGAACCTCATCGCGCTGCTTACGGACAATTTGTATTTGAAGATGTTTCATCCGTTGCCTTCACCAACAGGAGATGAGTCTTGGCGAGGTTTCCCATGATTGTCACTTCACCCTAACAGATTAGTACAATACAGAATGTCAAAAGTCGACGAACAGCAGCATGGTTGACTCGCTTTCACCATAGAAAATAATGGCATTACGACTGAATCCAGTATGAAGAAACGAAGGCATCCTTCAGAATGTGTAGTCATAAAGATGGCGTAGTTTACTCAAAGGGCTTGAAAAAGTGGTTTCGTGACATTTTCAAAAGTGCATCAATAAGGAACTTTGAAGAGTATAAGTGCCCCTCAATTCGAAGACTTGGACAGAAGTTTGGTGGAGGCATAAGTGGGTATATATGTGTATCAGACAGTCTACCTATACTTTCAAGTTGTGTTATCAATAAATGATATTGTCTTTTAAAAGTGTGCAATTTTTTATTTATTCACATCCTCTTCTTACAGTTTTGAAATAAGTGATAGTTACACACTGTCTGTGCTGTTGGTGAGGATTGGAGTTACAATTTTAGAAACTTCAATGCATTTCTGAAAGCACCACCTGTCGACGATTGCCTGCAGACAGTGGCTGAACGGGACTCGCTGTACATGGTAAGTGGTCAGACATCTAATATGCGAACTGAGGTTCGTGTTTATCACGTATATTGTGCCTCTTTCATACGGACAAATAGTCGTGGCATGGCCAGCAGCACCTGCACGGAACCGCGTTGCAACCCACTGCGGCACTGAGTATCGTGGCTGGCATGGAGCTATGGCACTGCAGTTTCTTTTTTTTTTAAATAAAAAAGAGGTGAAGCCCCTCCATGCCCACACCAGCATGATGGCCAACGCAAAAGATCTAATGCCATCTCTGCTTAAGGGTTAGTTTCCACTAAAGTGAGGTTTCGCAGGATGTGGGTACTGCGATGTTTGCATACGTCTGGTTGAGATTAACCATTAGTATGTGGTGATAGATTGGGTCGAAAGTCGAACGAATGGTAGCGGTTTGAAGGGCGCAAGGAAAAAAGCGCCAAAGCAAGAGCCAAGGGAAAAACCTCTGCGATAGTTAGGTCGGGTAGTAAGAGCAGTAGCGGATGTCTTGCTGCCTGCGACAGGTTGGGCAAGGGCAGGCTTTGTTAGTAGAGGGTATCATCCATGTCGATACCTTTGATGTTGTGCGGTGCTGTTACTCGGCGGCTGCCGCTGGGTGACGGTGTTGATCTCTCGTTCAACGTCACCATACCTGTAACAGTTCGGTTCATCATCGTTTTGTGTCTGATAGGTCATATATCAGATGCACAGTGTAGGGTGGTGGTGGCGATTTGTTCGTGCGTCAGTGTGTGAGCTCGTCGGTTTCCCTGCTGTAGCCTGTTGGTCGGCTTTAATAGTAGCTGGCGTATCCATTCAACATTGCCATAGGTGGTTATGTCCTAGCTAGTAGTGTCTTTGGCTGCTTATGCTTCCACCTATGGTTGTGATCATAGTTTCCCAGAGTACAGATGAAAGGATTGTTAGAGTGTCTTGGATTCCTGTATAGTCGTGTGGCGTGTTTTTTGAGTACTTCGTTGAGGGTTTCAAGGCAGTATTCATTGTGAAGATCCACGGTGTGTGTGTAGCGTGGAACGTTGCTAATGATGCGTAGCACTTTGTTCTGTATGATCTGCAGGTGGCGCAGGCGTGTAGGAGCTGCATATCCCCAGACGGCAGCTGCGTACGTCATCAGACGTCTAACCAGTGTCATGTATGTGGACCTCGACACCCTCTTATTCAGTGTACTTTCCTGTTGAGCATTGCGTAGAGTTGTTTGAGCCTCGCGTGCGCTATGTTTGCAACCTATTCTATGTGGTCCCCCCCCCCCCCCCCCATGTAAGTTTCTGGTCCAGCCAGACACCGAGGTATCTGACTTTCTCTCAGAAACGTGTGGGCGTGTATGTAGTGTTACCTGTCTTCAGTGTTGATATTTGCGCAGTAGTTTCGGTCTGCGTGTGAACAGAACTGCTTCGCACTTGTCGACGTTTACTTTAAAAGCCATCGTTCCAGCCAAGCCTCGGCAGTTCTGAGTGCCGCACGTATTCGTGAATTAATGTTCGACGGTTTACAATGTTGCGCAAGGATGGCTGTGTCATCCGACTAGATGGCTAACGTCGTGTTTTGTGTTGCTGGGAAGTCGTTAATGTACAAGTTGAACAAGATGGGCCCTAGGATGCTTCCCTGGGGTACCCCAGCTTGGATACGGTGTTGTGTCGATTGTTTGCCCTGCACGTCAGTGTTGGAACATCTGTTCGTGAGATATGAGTGTGAGACGTACGAGTCCATCCAGGAAACCAGCTTCGCTTAGTTTGCATATAAGGCCGTTGTGCCAAAGACGGTCAATAGCTTTTTCGATGTCCAGGAACACGGCCCCTGTGGCACTGTTCATGTTGTAGCCGTGTGTTATATGTTCGACTACGCGGGGGAGTTGTGTTGTTGAGTGGTGATTCCTAAAGCCGAATTGCTCCGGTCTTAGGGTGTCACCTAGTGGTGCGTTTTAGTATTACCTTCTCAACAATCTTGCTGAGCGAGCACAGCAGACTGGTGGGCCGGTAATTTTGTGGGAGGGAGTGGTCTTTCCATGGCTTCCTGAACATCAGGACCTTGGCCGCCTTCCAAAAGTCAGGGAAGTGTTGGTGTTTTAGGATGACATTCGTTATGTGTGCAAGGTATTCTACGGCTCTAACCGTGAACTCCTGAAGGACACGGTTTAAAATGCCATCGGGCCCTGGGGCTAGTGCGTCTAATTTCGTCGAGAAAGGGCTGTGCTACAAGTCGTGTAACCTCGTGGTCCGTTTCAAGTATGAATACTGGGGCTGAAGGAGCCAGATTCGGCATGAAAGACGGTGCAGGTGTTGTAGCCATAAGCTCTGCCTTTTCCGTCGCGGAGTAAACTGAGTCGTCTGGTCCTTGTAGAGTGGGGATTTAATATTTCTCCCTGGTGAAGTGTCTGGCTAGCTTCCACACGGCAGAACGTCTGGTATCTAGTCCTGCGAGTTTCTGTCTCCACTGTTCGTTTCGAAATGTTTGTATGTTGTCCCGTATTATACCCTGGAATCTGTTGTGCAATTTGTGGAATGGCGTCAGTCATTGCCTCTTGGATGGCAGTAGTAAGAGCCTCCACTGCCTCATCAATTTGTTGCGTGTTGTAAATTTCGTGCGTGTCCGGAATACGACTATGTAGCGTGTGAACGGTGTCCAATTCGTGCATTGTAGTTCAGTATCCGACGCGATTCTGCGTCCTGCAGTGTTTCTCCCGTGTGTAGTATTACAGGCATATGGACTGAGTCCAGATAATTTTCAACCATAAAGTTGATGAGGGCTCTGTCTAGCACATCTGGCCTGTGTCGGACCTGTGTAGGCTTGCGGGACCTTTCCGACGCATGCAAATGATGCACGATGGTAGAATGGCTACAATTCACCACATTTGCCAGTTCTTGCGTAAGCAGACGTGGATCCTTGTGGAGTAATGCATTTTAACGACGTTCATCAAGCCCTGAAGCTCTTCCTGAACTTGGAGAGTCACCAATGTCAAAATGACCATCCTTAAAACGAGAAAACAATTTTCTTGCCTTTCTCTGTCCAATGGGGCTATCCACATACACGGCACAAATGTTTCTGGCTGCCTCCGCTGTTGTCACTCCTCTATTCAACTCAAACAGAAGAATGTGTCGGGAAATTTCCGATTTCTCCACATAGCACTCAATTTTCTAGCGCCCACAGCTCCACTCAGTATCTCCAAATGACAATATGTAAATTCAAATATTAACAGTGAACTACAAATAAAAAATGTCAGCCAATAAATAAACCCATAGCAATCGGAATACTAACATGCAAAACAAAAACGCTACGAGCTTATGCACCAATCTAATCTATAGGAAAAGCTCTTCAAATGTGATGAAAAGAGAAGTTGTATGGCACGATTGGTTGCAAGACCCCGAGAGCCAGGTTCAGCGATCTAATTGTAAAGATTTTTCCTATCCACTGTGCACACTGGCATCTTTCCTTGTGTGTGTGTGTGTGTGTGTGTGTGTGTGTGTGATACGACATCAACACACACACACACACACACACACACACACACTCACACTCACACACATATTATTTGTTTGCATTGTACTAAGGGTATTTTTTCAATTGGAAGGCACAGTGAAAACAAAAAATGTTTGATTTACAACTTTTATCTACTCCTTCCAGACTCAGTCATTTGTCGTGGCATGGTACCAACTTTGTGGTACCCTAGTCATAGAAAGTGAGTTCTGTCAATTCCCTATGCTGGTCTGCAGCTCGTTGTACCTGCCAAAATTCTGCCCTCGTAGCTAGTGGTTCATGTGAGCAAAAAGATGAAAATCAGAGAAAGCCACATCTAGGCTGTACGGTGGGTGATCGAACACTTCCCGCCGAAAACGTTGCAGGAGCATCTTTGTTGCGCCAGCAGTGTGCGGCCAATAATTTATTGTCATGAAGAAGGAAACGCATGACAGTTATGTTATGTGGGCTGCATGAAATCTGGCGAAACTCCTCAGCAGGCACTTCATACTTGCTGGGAGACACTACATCTACATATACTCCGCATACCACCTAACGATTTGTGGCAGATGGTACTTCTGGTGCCAATAACTGGTCCCCACTAGCCTGTTCCACTTGCGAATGGTGTGTTGTATGAATGATAGTTCGTAAGCCTCTGTATTGGCTCCAACTCCTCCAATTTTCTCGTCGTGGTAATTTCGTGACATGTATATGGGAGGAAGTAATATGTTGCCCTACTTTCCCTGGAAAGTACTCTCCCAAAATTTCAGCAGCAAACCAGTGTATGATGCACAACGACTGACACTGTAGTTTGATGAGCATTTCTGTAACGTCCTCGCGCCGACTAAACGACCCCATGACGAAATACACCGCTGTTCGTTGGATCTTCTCGATCTCTTCTATCAGTCCCACCTGGTGGGGAGCCCATATTGATGACCAATATTAAAAAATAGGCCGAACAAAAGCTTTATAAGCCACTTTCTTCGTTTGCGAGTTACATTCCCTTAAGAGTCTTCCCATGAATCTCAGTCTGGCATCTGCTTCTCCTACTATTTGTTTTATGTGGTTACTCCGTTTAAAGTCTCTCTGAATAGTTACTCCAAGACATTTTGCGGTCGCGTTCTCGCTTCCCGAGCACGGGATCCCGGATTCGATTCCCGGCGGGGTCAGGGATTTTCACCTGCCTCGAGATGACTGGGTGTTTGTGTTGTCCTCGTCATTTCATTATCATTCATGAAAGTGGCGAGACTGGGCTGAGCAAAGGTTGGGAATTTGTACGGGCGCTGATAACCGCGTAGTTGAGCGCCCCACCAACCAAACATCATCATCATTCAAGACATTTTACGGCAGATACTGCTTCTAGAAGTTTGTCGTCAATGGAGTAGTTGTACGATTTGTTTTCCTATGTGCGCGCAATATGTTACATTTGTTTACGTTCAGGGTCAACTGCCAGAGCCTGCACCATTCATTAATCATCTGCTGGGAATTCCGTAAATCGATACCGTCTTTTGGCGTTGTTACTATATTACAGACAATCGCATTATCTGCCGCCAGTCTTATAGAGCTTCCGACGCTTTCTGTTAGATCATTTACACACATAGTAAACAGTAACGGTCCTATCACACTTCCTTGGGTAGTCCGGAAATTACCAATTACCTTTGTTACCAATTACCTTTACATCTGTCGATTTTGTTCCGTAAAGGGCGACGTCTGTTTGCGAGGAAGTTTTGAACGCAGTCGCGGTGTTGTCTAGGCATTTTTACGTGCTCACTGTGTGCTCAGAAAAGTGCGAAGTGACGCGGTGGACGGGCATACTAGAGACACTGCGCAACATATTTGTTCCAAGCTTCACCGAATTTTCGCCGTGGTTTTAATTTTTCGACCGATCGAAGGTTGGAAAAAAAATAGCCCTCATATGATGATGATGATGATGATGAGAGAAGGCTGATCTGTCCAGATAACCACGCATGTTTGCAGGCATTTTCCGGGATTTGGGAGACGCACCGGGCTCGGATCGAATACACTCGGTGGATTAACGACGATGGCTGCTATGAGTCGGCCAGCATGGATGTAATTTTTAGGTAGTTTACCCACATCCAGCTAACTGAATAACTGGCCAGTTCCAACGTCTCATCTCAGCTATACGTTTCGGAAACATTTCCCAAACATTCGCACACCTTAACGTGGGATAACACTAGACGCAGACAGTTGGGGTACACAAATGCCATCGTGACCTGGTAGGGCGGCAGCAAGGGCATCCGGCTACCCCTACCACATAACTCTCCCAAATTCAATAATTAACACGCTGACCACGTTATTTATCGGGTGATGGCAGAGAAATACAGACAATTATTTACAACAACTATATACATTTCTATTCAGATACACACAATACCAATTTCATCATAGGTTCAAAGCTCTAAGTACAAGTTAGAAATCCAGTGAGAAGGTTCTGCAGACAAATTGTGAAGGTCTTACACTGTCCCTTTGTATGCACTGAGGCAATGTTCACATGTTATGCCATCTACTGTTTGCTGCCGTTCACCGCCCTCACATTCAGGGATGGACTTCCATCCCCATTGGTGCAGCAATGCTCCACGTCTGCCCCAATCTGTTCTGATTTCATTCAGTACGCACCAGTGTCGTGGAGGTAGATGAAAGCCTGCTGGTCGCTCCCACGTAATTTTGATTAATTGGCGGTACTTCATGGAAGATTGCTCCTGCCATTAATAGTTCCAGGATTCTTGCATGTTCAAGTTACGTTTATTTCGTAGGTCAGAAGTTGAAACGGTCTTTTCAGCATTTTTTTCCGAGAGAGTCATGTCTGAAGTATTGTTCCAACGTCTTTAGATCTGATGTTGGTGTTGCTTCAGCATCTCTAAAGCTTTGACCCTGGACGATCAGAGCAATATCATCAGCATAAAAAAAAGTTTCTGGACTTTATTTCTGGAAGGTCGTATGTATACAAATTAAAAAGAAGTGGATCTAAAACAGATTTTTTTATACCATCATTTATTTTGTGAACTCGGCTTTTGGAGTTTACTGAGAACACCTGGAAGTATCTATTGTTCAGCATCTTGCCAGTAGCAGTGGCTAGATTCCCACACTGAATTACACTGATGAATTTGAGCAGAGTTTGTCACACCAGAGAGCACCATAGGCCTACTCCTTTGGAATAGAACCGCCGAGCTTATCCCCATCCGACGGAAGAATCACCACCAACAGTATCACGTGCTCTCACCCCAGCAGACGTTACGGAGAGGTTTGGAATTTAATCCACAACACTGTGGCATATACCACCCCCCGCATCCGCTTTGCCAGAAAGGCAAGGGGAAAGCTGCCAGCATCGCATGACGTGCACGGGCTGTTATCCTTCCAAGTCCTGGCGACGCCTGATGTTCGTTAACTTCAATAATCAGATGGGAAATCGGTGTATTCAACGAGCCAAGACAACTGGATGTTGAAATGTGGAGCTACAGAAGAACGCTGAGGATTAAATGGATAGATAGGATAAGACAGATACACCCTAGAGGAAAATTAGAGAGACCTTTGGAGAAAAGAGAACCACTTGTACGAATACCAAGAGCTCAGATGGAAATCCAGTTCTAAGCAAAGAAGGGAAAGCAGAAAGGTGGAAGAAGTATATAGAGGGTCTATATAAGGGCGATGTACTTGAGGACAATATTATGGAAATGGAAGAGGATGTAGATGAAGATGAAATGGGAGATATGATACTGCGTGACGAGTTTGACAGAGCACTGAAAGACCTGAGTCGAAACAAGGCCCCAGGAGTAGATAACATTCCATTAGAACTACTGACAGTCTTGGGAGAGCCAGTCCTGACAAAACTCTACCATCTGGTGAGCAAGATGTATGCGACAGGCGAAATACCCTCAGACTTCAAGAAGAATATAATAATTCCAATACCAAAGAAAACAGGTGTTGACTGATGTGAAAATTACCGAACTATCAGTTTAATAAGCCACAGCTGTAAAATACTAACGCGAATTCTTTACAGACGAATGGAAAAACTGGTAGAAGCCGACCTCGGGGAAGATCAGTTTGGATTCCGTAGAAATATTGGAACACATGAGGAAATACTAACCCTACGACTTATCTTAGAAAATAGATTAAGGAAAGGCAAACCTACGTTTCTAGCATTTGTAGACTTAGAGAAAGCTTTTGATAGTATTGACTGGAATACTCTCTTTCAAATTCTGAAGGTGGCAGGGGTAAAAGCAAGCAGTAGAGGAAACATAAGAAAAATTCGGAGTAGGTATTAAAATCCATGAAGAAGAAATAAAAACTTTGAGGTTCGCCGATGACATTGTAATTCTGTCAGAGACAGCAAAGGACATGGAAGAGCAGTTGAACGGAATGGACAGTGTCTTGAAAGGAGGATATAAAATGAACATCAACAAAAGCAAAACGAGGATAATGGAATGTAGTGGAATTAAGTCAGGGGATGCTGAGGGAATTAGATTAGGAAATGAGACACTTAAAGTAGTAAAGGAGTTTTGCTATTTGGGGAGCAAAATAACTGATGATGGTTGAAGTAGAGAGGATATAAAATGTAGACTGGGAATGGCAAGGAAAGAGTTTCTGAAGAAGAGAAATTTGTTAACATCGAGTATAGATTTAAGTGTCAGGAAGTAGTTTCTGAAAGTATTTGTATGGAGTGTAGCCATGTATGGAAGTGAAACATGGACGATAAATAGTTTAGACAAGAAGAGAATAGAAGCTTTCGAAATGTGGTGCTACAGAAGAATGCTGAAGATTAGATGGGTAGATCACATAACTAATGAGGAGGTATTGAATAGAACTGGGGAGGAGTTTGTGGCACAACCTGACTAGAAGAAGGGATCGGTTGGTAGGACATGTTCTGAAGTATCAAGGGATCATCAATTTAGTATTGGAGGGCAGCGTGGAGGGTAAAAATCGTAGAGGGAGACCAAGAGATGAATACACTAAGCAGATTCAGAAGGATGTAGGCTGCAGTAGGTACTGGGAGATGAAGAAGCTTGCACAGGATAGAATAGCATGGAGAGCTGCATCAAACCAGTCTCAGGACTGAAGACCACAACAACAACAGGATAATTAGTGAGAAGATGCTGACTCGAATGGGGAGAAAAGAAACTTATGGGATCACTAGACTAAAAGAAGGAATAGGTAAATAGGACTCGTCCTGAGTCAAGGAATTGTCAGTTTGGTAATGGATTAAAGTGTGTTGTTGGAGGGGAGTCAAATTGTGGAGGGAGGGATACGAGACTAGAATAAGAAGTTTTAAACGGCAGTAGGTTGCAGTGGTTTTATATAGATGAAGAGGCTTGTATACTAGTGGACTTTTTTCCTATGTAAGGGAAATATGTTACATTTATTCATGTTCAGGGTCAACTGCCGGAGCCTGCAGCATTCATAAATCCTCTGCATGTCTGAGTGACATTGCATAGTACATCGTGTAAACACAGATACTGTGGTAAATGCAGTATAATACAGGGCTAGTCAAAAAGAACATTAAATTTTGGAATTATGTAGAAATTTGTTGAGATAATTTACACATTCGGTATATGTGTTATTTTGCAGTAAACAACCTCAAGTTTGATTCACATATTGCATCAATACCCCATTTCGCCACCAAGAGCGCCAGCATAGTGTACAGTTAAAATGGCTACTTTAACTGGTGCGGAGCGTGCTCCTAATGTGTTTTGGTTTCATGCAACGAACTCTGCAACAGATCGATGAAGATGATGGAGCTGTAATGGTTTACTAGCAGCAAGACAGTGCACCACCTCATTTCCTCACTCAAGATCGAGGTGACATCGATAATCACTTCCCAGGTCTCCCACTCAATAGAGGAAAGTCCACTGGACCTGACGGGATACCAATTCGATTCTACACAGAGTACGCGAAAGAACTTGCCCCCCTTCTAACAGCCGTGTACCGCAAGTCTCTAGAGGAACGGAGGGTTCCAAATGATTGGAAAAGAGCACAGATAGTCCCAGTCTTCAAGAAGGGTCGTCGAGCAGATGCGCAAAACTATAGACCTATATCTCTTACGTCGATCTCTTGTAGAATTTTAGAACATGTTTTTTGCTCGCGTATCATGTCATTTCTGGAAACCCAGAATCTACTATGTAGGAATCAACATGGATTCCGGAAACAGCGATCGTGTGAGACCCAACTCGCCTTATTTGTTCATGAGACCCAGAAAATATTAGATACAGGCTCCCAGGTAGATACTATTTTTCTTGACTTCCGGAAGGCGTTCGATACAGTTCCGCATTGTCGCCTGATAAACAAAGTAAGAGCCTACGGAATATCAGACCAGCTGTGTGGCTGGATTGAAGAGTTTTTAGCAAACAGAACACAGCATGTTGTTATCAATGGAGAGACGTCTACAGACGTTAAGGTAACCTCTGGCGTGCCACAGGGGAGTGTTATGGGACCATTGCTTTTCACAATATATATAAATGACTTAGTAGATAGTGTCGGAAGTTCCATGCGGCTTTTCGCGGATGATGCTGTAGTATACAGAGAAGTTGCTGCATTAGAAAATTGTAGTGAAATACAGGAAGATCTGCAGCGGATAGGCACTTGGTGCAGGGAGTGGCAACTGACCCTTAACATAGACAAATGTAATGTATTGCGAATACATAGAAAGAAGGATCCTTTATTGTATGATTATATGATAGCGGAACAAACACTGGTAGCAGTTACTTCTGTAAAATATCTGGGAGTATGCGTACGGAACGATTTGAAGTGGAATGATCATATAAAATTAATTGTTGGTAAGGCGGGTACCAGGTTGAGATTCATTGGGAGAGTGCTTAGAAAATGTAGTCCATCAACAAAGGAGGTGGCTTATAAAACACTCGTTCGACCTATACTTGAGTATTGCTCATCAGTGTGGGATCCGTACCAGGTCGGGTTGACGGAGGAGATAGAGAAGATCCAAAGAAGAGCGGCGCGTTTCGTCACCGGGTTATTTGGTAACCGTGATAGCGTTACGGAGATGTTTAATAAACTCAAGTGGCAGACTCTGCAAGAGAGGCGCTCTGCATCGCGGTGTAGCTTGCTCGCCAGGTTTCGAGAGGGTGCGTTTCTGGATGAGGTATCGAATATATTGCTTCCCCCTACTTATACCTCCCGAGGAGATCACGAATGTAAAATTAGAGAGATTAGAGCGCGCACGGAGGCTTTCAGACAGTCGTTCTTCCCGCGAACCATACGCGACTGGAACAGGAAAGGGAGGTAATGACAGTGGCACGTAAAGTGCCCTCCGCCACACACCGTTGGGTGGCTTGCGGAGTATCAATGTAGATGTAGATGTAGATGATGAATTGGCCCAGAATGGTCAGTCGCATGGCCACCTTGCTCCACAGATTTGACATAACTGGAATTATTTCTCTGGGGTTTCACTAAACACTGTGTATATGCTTCTTCCCTACCAAACAATTTAGCCAGCCTGAAAAATCGAATCTGCGTTGCCATTTCACAAGTTACACTCGATTTGCTGCGACGAGTCTTGGAAGATATTGATTACCGGTGGGATGTTTGCCGCCTTAGAAATGATAGTCACATAGAACCAAAATGACGCTTGACACTTTGGTATAAATTTGAGGTTGTTTGCTACTAAATGACACATCTACCAATTCTGTGATTTATGTCAATAAGTTTCAATATCATTCCAAAGTTGAAAAGTTCATTTTGACTCACCCTGTATTTCTTGCCACGACAAGGCCGCGACAGTAACCGGAAGTCATTTCCTGTGTGGGAATAGCAGCAACTGTGCGAATGTAGGAGTCGGACACACGGAGACACGTGTAGGTTTGGGTCGACACTGGCGGCATGCTTGGATGGCCCAGGCGGAGCCGGCACGGTAGCTCATAAATGGTTCATATGGCTCTGAGCACTATGGGACTTAACATTTGAGGTCATCAGTCCCCTAGAACTTAGAACTACTTTAACCTAACTAACCTAAGGACATCACACACATCCATGCCCGAGGCAGGATTCGAACCTGCGACTGTAGCGGTCTCGCCGTTCCAGACTGAGGCGCCTAGAATCGCTCGGTCACACCGGCCGGCACAGCAGCTCAGCGTGTTATGTCAGAGGGTTAGCTGCCCTCTGTAATATATATATATATATATATATATATATATATATATATATATGTTGAATGTGTTCGGGGCGGACGTCCCATGACACCGTTAAAGTTCATCGTTTGAACTTTAACGGGTGTCATGGCACGTCCGCCCCGAACACATTCAACGAACAAAATGACATTTAAAAAAATTGTCACTTAAGATCCCACTCACTCAAAGCGCGAAATCTGGGTTCGAGTCCCGGTCCTGCACAAATTTTCATTGTCACCAATACATTGTTCAGCTGGAGTCTGAGCATAATTGCAGTTGCGAATACGTTTCTTGTTTTCTTCTGATATTTAGTCTATATACCGTCCAGCCAACTTCCCGAAATTTTGTGGAACAATCATTGCGCCGCGAATATATGTCGGATGCCTCTTCTAGGAACATGCGCTCTCGGAATTTTAACGGTAAACCACTCGGTAATGCACAACAGTTCTATCGTAGCGGCAGCCACTGCAGTCAGCCACCGTGACATTTTCGCGCTTCGTAAACCAAACTGCGACGAAACGTGTTGCTCTTGCTCTTCTTTCGGTCTTCTTTACTTTCTCTGGCAGTCCGAAATGATATAGGTCCTAGATTAAAGAACAAAACACAAGTACGGGTTGAACGAAGGATTCGGTCACTACCAAAATTTTTGTAAATGCGTCACGTGCGCAAGGCTACAGTTCCCCTTTCCGATACAAAAATATGTTCCTTTCATTTAAAGAAACCCACTAACTGCCAAGTTTTGAAAAAGGTCGTTATTATAATTTGTACTGTGAGTTGAATTTTGTTGCATTGTGTCTTCACTGCAGTAGTGTTCGGGAATAAGATACGTTTGGAACGAATCGCGTAAATGAGTCATGCTGTTGCAGCATACCGACGTACGTGATCTCAGCGACCCGTAGCATTAGATTCGTTGAGAGCCCTCCTGACGCGCTGTCCCTCTTCCGCCTCCGCGTCATCCTCGACTCGCTGTGACGCGGCATTTGGATCACGCTGCAGCGTGAGCGCGAGGCAGCCCGCAGGAACAAGCAGCTGCAGGGGGTGGCCTATCGCACGAGGTTGGAAGGCTCGCTCTCCGCTATGAACTCTTTGCTGACAAAGACACTCGTCCACGAAACAATCGAGGTATGATGTCGTAGCTTGAAACCATCAACTATTCCGCTGAATCAAGGACGTGCATTACCGTAAAGGATGGTTAGATTAGATTAGTACTTGTTCCATAGATCATGAATACGACACTTCGTAATGATGTGGAACGTGTCAGGTTAATAAAAGGTGTCAATACAAGATATTACATTACACAAAGTATTACATGACACTTAATATTTTTAATTTTTTTGTGGGGTTTGGGGAAATTGCCCACTTACTATATCAAAAAATTCATCTAATGAGTAGAAGGAGTTGCCATTAAGAAATTCTTTTAATTTCCTTTTAAATGCTATATGGCTATCTGTCAGATTTTGATGCTATTAGGTAAGTGACCAAAGACTTTTGTGACAGCGTAATTTACCCCCTTCTGAGCCAAAGTTAGATTTGACCTTGAGTAGTGAAGATAATCCTTTCTCCTAGTGTTGAAGCCATGTACACTGCTATTACTTTTGATTTCGTTTGGATTGTTAATAACAAATTTCATAAGTGAATATATATATTGTGAGGCTACAGTGAAGATCCCTAGTTCTTTAAATAAGTGTCTGCAGGATGATCTTATATGAGCTCCAGCAATTATTCTGATTACACGCTTTTGTGCAATGAACACTCTTTTACTCAATGATGAGTTACCCCGGAATATGATGCCATACGAAAGCAGAGAATGAAAAGAGGCGTGGTAAGCTAATTTACTGAGATGTATATCGCCAAAATTTGCAATGACCCTAATAGCATAAGTAGCTGAACTCAAGCGTTTCAGCAGGTCTTCAGTGTGTTTTTTCCAGTTTAACCCCTGATCGATGCATACACCTAGACATTTTGAATATTCTACCTTAGCTACCGACTTCTGATCAAAGTCTATATTTATTACTGGTGTCATTCCATTTACTGTGTGGAACTGTACATACTGTGTTTTGTCAAAGTTTAATGAGAACCCATTTGCAGAGAACGATTTAATGACTTTCTGAAAAACGTCGTTTACAATTTCAGCAGTTAATTTTTGTCTGTTGGGTGTGATAGCTATACTTGTGTCATCGGCAAAAAGTACCAGCTTTGCATCTTCGTGAATATAAAACGGCAAGTCATTAATATATATTAAGAACAGCAGAGGACCCAAGACCGAAAGTTGCGGCACCCCATTCTTGATTGTTCCCCAGTTTGAGAAATCACCAGTTTTTTGCGTATTATGTGAACTGCTTATTTCAACCTTCTGCACTCTTCAAGTTAGGCATGATTTAAACCATTTTATCGCTGTCCCATTCATACCACAGTACTTGAGCTTATCTAGAAGTATTCCATGATTTACACATATTTGAGTGGAACTCTTACAACGATCAGACCAAACAATGAGGTGGCCAAATGTCATGGGATACTTCCTAATACTGTTTCGTACCTCCTGAGCCAGTCCTGACAACTCTCTACCATCTGGTGAGCAAGATGTATGAGACAGGCGAAATACCCTCAGACTTCAAGAAGAACATAATAATTCCAATCCCAATGAAAGCGGGTGTTGACAGATGTGAAATTATCGAACTATCAGTTTAATAAGTCACAGCTGCAAAATACTAACGCGAATTCTTTACAGACGAATGGAAAAACTGGTAGAAGCCGACCTCGGGGAAGATCAGTTTGGATTCCGTTGAAATGTTGGAACACGTGAGGCAGTACTGACCCTACGACTTGTCTTAGAAGAAAGATTAAGGAAAGGCAAACCTACGTTTCTAGCATTTGTAGACTTAGAGAAAGCTTTTGACAATGTTGACTGGAACACTCTCTTTCAAATTCTGAAGGTGGCGGGGGTAAAATACAGGGAGCGAAAGGCTATTTATAATTTGTTCAGAAACCAAATAGCAGTTATAAGAGCCGAGGGACATGAAAGGGAAGCAGTGGTTGGGAAGGGAGTGAGACAGGGTCGTAGCCACTCCCTGATGCTATTCAATCCGTATGTTGAGCAAGCAGTAAAGGAAACAAAAGAAAAGTTCGGAGTAGGTATTAAAATCCACGGAGAAGAAATAAAAACTTTGAGGTTCGCCGATGACATTGTAATTCTGTCAGAGACAGCAAAGGACTTGGAACAGCCGTTGAATGGAATGGACAGCGTCTTGAAAGGAGGGAATAAGCTGAACAACAAAAGCAAAATGAGGATAATGGAATGTATTCGAATTAAGTCGGGTGATGCTGAGGGAATTAGATTAGGAAATGGCTCTGACCACTATGGGACTTAACATCTATGGTCATCAGTCCCCTAGAACTTAGAACTACTTAAACCTAACTAACCTAAGGACATCACACAACACCCAGTCATCACGAGGCACAGAAAATCCCTGACCCCGCCGGGAATCGAACCCGGGAACCCGGGCGCGGGAAGCGAGAACGCTACCGCACGACCACGAGCTGCGGACTAGAATAGGAAATGAGACACTTAAAGTAGTAAATGAGTTTTGCTATTTGGGGAGCAAAATAACTGATCATGGTCGAAGTAGAGAGGATATAAAATTTAGACTGGCAATGGCAAGGAAAGCGTTTCTGAAGAAGAGAAATTTGTTAACATCGAGTATAGATTTAAGTGTCAGGAAGTCGTTTCTGAAAGTATTTTTATGGGGTGTAGCCATGTATGGAAGTGAAACATGGGCGATAAATAGTTTGGACAAGAAGAGAATAGAAGCTTTCGAAATGTGGTGCTACAGAAGAATGCTGAAGATTAGATGGGTAGATCACATAACTAATGAGGAAGTATTAAATAGGATTGGGGAGAAGAGAAGTTTGTGGCACAACTTGACTAGAAGAAGGGATCGGTTGGTAGGACATGTTCTGAGACATCGAGGGATCACCAATTTAGTATTGGAGGGCAGCGTGGAGGGTGAAAATCGTAGAGGGAGACCAACAGATGAATAAACTAAGCAGATTCAGAAGGATGTAGGCTGCAGTAGGTACTGGGAGATGAAGAAGCTTGCACAGGATAGAGTAGCATGGAGAGCTGCATCAAACCAGTTCAAAGGATTCAAATGGCTCTGAGCACTATGGGACTCAACTGCCGTGGTTATCAGTCCCCTAGAACGCAGAACTACTTAAACCTAACTAACCTAAGGACATCACACACATCCATGCCCGAGGCAGGATTCGAACCTGCGACCGTAGCAGTCGCACGGTTCCGGACTGCGCGCCTAGAACCGCGAGACCACCGCGGCCGGCATCAAACCAGTCTCAGGACTGAAGACAACAACATCAACATCAACAACAACAACAACAACAACCTCCTTTTGCCTGGCATTGTGCAGCAACTCGACGTGGCATGGACTCCACAAGTCGTTGGAAATCCTCTGCAGAAATTTTGAGCTATGCTGCATCTATAGCCGTCCATAACTGCGGAAGTGTGCACGAACTGACCTCTCGATTATGTCTCACAAATAATCGATGGGATTCATGCCGGGCTATCTGAGTGGCTAAATCATACGTTCTAATTGTCCAGAATGTTCTCCAAACCAACAGCGAACAATTGTGGCCCGGCGACATGACCCACAGTCATTAATCAAACTTCTGTTGTTTCGGAACTTGAGGTCCACGAATGGCTGCAAATGGTCTCCGGGTAGCCAGATATAATCATTTCCAGTCAATGATCAGTTCACTGTGACTACATGACCTAGCCGATTGCACGTAAACACAGCCCACACCCCTATGGAGCCACCACGAGATTGCACAGTGCCTTGCTGTCGACTTGGGTCCCTGGCCTCGTAGGGGCTGCGCCACACTCGAACCGTACCATCAGCTTTTACCAGCTGAAACCGGGACTCATCTACCCTGTCGTCTAGGCTGCAATCGATATGGTGACGAGTCCAGGAGAGGCTGTGCAGGCGGTGTCGTGCGGTTAGCAAAAGGCGTTCACATCAGTCGTCTGCTCCCATTACCCATCAACGCCAAATTTCGACGCACTGTCCTAATGGTTACGTTCGACTCACGTCCCACATTGCAGTGTTGCTTGTCGGTTAGCTCTGACAAATCTACACAGTCGCCGCTGTTCTCGGTCGTTAAGTGAAGGCCGTGGGTCACTGCATTGTCCGTGGTGAGAGGTAATGACTAAAATTTGATATTCGCGGTACACTATTGACACTGTGGATCTCGGAATATTGGATTCCCTAACGATTTCCGAAATGGAATGACCCATCAATGTAGCTCCAACTATCATGCCGCGTTCAAAGCCTGTTAATTTCGGTCGTGCGACTGTAAACACGTCGGAAAATTTTCACGTGAGTCACCTGAATGCAAATAACAGCTACGCCATTTCACTGGCCTTTTTTACCTTGTGTACGCAATACTACCGCCATCTATATACATACATATCTCTATCCCAAAACTTTTGTCATCTCAGTGTGTACTTGAACCAATAGGTTGATGTTGTTGTGGTCTTCAGTCCTGAGACTGGTTTGATGCAGCTCTCCATGCTACTCTTCCTGTGCAAGCTTCTTCGTCTCCCAGTACTTACTGCAACCTACACCCATCTGAATCTGCATAGTGTATTCATCTCTTGGTCTCCCTCTACGGTTTTTACCCTCCACGCTGCCCTCCAATGCTAAATTTGTGATCCCTTAATGCCTAAGAATATGTCCTACCAACCGGTACCTTCTTCTTGTCAAGTTGCGCCACAAACTTCTCTTCTCCCCAATTCTATTCAATACCTCTTCATTAGTTATGTGATCTATCCATCTGATCTTCAGCATTCTTCTGTAGCACCACATTTCGAAAGCTTCTATTCTCTTCTTGTCCAAATTACACTACTGGTCATTAAAATTGCTACACCAAGAAGAAATGCAGATGATGAACGGGTATTCATTGGACAAATATATTATACTAGAACTGACATGTGATTACATTTTCACGCAATCTGGATGCATAGATCCTGAGAAATCAGTACCCAGAACAACCACCTCTGGCCGTAATAACGGCCTTGATACGCCTGGGCATTCAGTCAAACAGAGCTTGGATGGCGTGTACAGGTACAGCTGCCCATGCAGCTTCAACACGATACCACAGTTCATCAAGAGTAGTGACTGGCGTATTGTGACGAGCCAGTTGCTCGGCCACCATTGACCAGACGTTTTCAATTGGTGAGAAATCTGGAGAATGTGCTGGCCAGGGCAGCAGTCGAACATTTTCTGTATCCAGAAAGGCCCGTACAGGACCTGCAACATGCGGTCGTGCATTATCCTGCTGAAATGTCGAGTTTCACAGGGATTGAATGTAGGGTAGAGGCACGGGTCGTAACACATCTGAAATGTAACGTCCACTGTTCAATGTGCCGTCAGTGCGAACAAGAGGTGACCGAGGCGTGTAACCAATGGCACGCTATACCATCACGCCGGGTGATACGGCAGTATGGCAATGACGAATACATGCTTCCAATGTGCGTTCACCGCGATGTCGCCAAACACTGATGGGACCATCATGATGCTGTAAATAGACCCTGGATTCATCCGAAAAAATGACGTTTTGCCATTCGTGCACCCAGATTCGTCGTTGAGTACACTATCGCAGGCGCTCCCGTCTATGATGCAGCGTCAACGGTAACCGCAGCCATGGTCTCCTAGCTGATAGTCCATGCTGCTGCAAACGTCGTCTAACTATTCGTGCAGATGGTTGTTGTCTTGCAAACGTCCCCATCTGTTGACTCAGGGATCAAGACGTGGCTGCACGATCCGTTACAGCCATGCGGATAAGATGCCTGTCATCTCGACTGCTAGAGATACGAGGCCGTTGGGATCCAGCACCTACCGATTCCACATTCTGCTAACAGTCATTGGATCTCGACCAACATGAGCAGCAATGTCGCTATACGATAAACCGCAATCGCTATAGGCTACAATCAAACCTTTATCAAACTCGGAAACGTGATGGTACGTATTTCTCCTCCCTACACAAGGCATGACAACAATGTTTAACCAGACACAATCGGTCAACTGCTGTTTGTGTATGAGAAATCGGTTGGAAACTTTTCTCATGTCAGCACGTTGTAGGTGTCTCCACTGGCGCCAATCTTGTGTGAATGCTCTGAAAAGCTAATCATTTACATATCACAGCATCTTCTTTCTGTCGATGAATTTTCGCGTCTGTAGCACGTCATCTTCGTGGTGGAGCAATTTTAATGGCCAGTAGTGGATTTATCGTCCATGTTTAACTTCCATACATGGCTACACTCCATACAAATACTTTCAGAAACGACTTCCTGGCGCTTAAATCTATACTCGATGTTAACAAATTTCTCTTCTTCAGAAACGCTTTCCTTGCCATTGCCAGTCTACATTTTATATCCTCTCTACTTCGACCATCATGTTATTTTGCTCCCCAAATAGCAAAACTCCTTTAATACTGTAAGTGTCTCATTTCCTAATCTATTTCCCTCAGCATCACCCGACTTAATTCGACTACATTCCATTATCCTCGTTTTGCTTTTGTTGATGTTCATCTTATATCCTCCTTTCAAGACACTTTCCATTCCATTCAACTGCTCTTCCAAGTCCTTTGCTGTCTCTGACAGAATTACAATGTCATCGGCGAACCTCAAAGTTTTTATTTCTTCTCCATGGCTTTTAATACTGTTTGCTCAATATACAGATTGAATAACATCGGGGAGAGGCTACAGCCCTGTCTCACTCCCTTCCTCACCACTGCTTCCCTTTCATATCCCTCAACTCTCATAACTGCCATCTGGTTTCTGTACAAATTGTAAATAGCCTTTCGCTCCCTGTATTTTACCCCTGCCACCTTCAGAATTTGAAAGAGAGTATTCCAGTCAACATTGTCAAAAGCTTTCTCTAATTCTACAAGTGCTAGAAACGTAGGTTTGCCTTTCCTTAATCTTTCTTCTAAGGTAAGTCGTCGGGTCAGTATTGCCTCACGTGTTCCAACATTTCGACGGAATCCAAACTGATCTTCCCCGAGATCGGCTTCTACCAGTTCCATTCGTCTATAAAGAATTCGTGTCAGTATTTTGCAGCTGTGACTTATTAAACTGATAGTTCGGTAATTTCACATCTGTCAACACCCGCTTTCATTGGGATTGGAATTATATTCTTCTTGAAGTCTGAGGGTATTTTGCCTGTCTCATACATCTTGCTCACCAGATGGTTGAGTTTTGTCAGGATTGGCTCTCCCAAGATCGTCAGTAGTTCTAATGGAATGTTGTCTACTCCTGGGGCCTTGTTTCGACTCAGGTCTTTCAGTGCTCTGTCAAACTCTTCACGCAGTATCGTATCGCCCATTTCATCTTCATCTACATCGTCTTCCATTTCGATACACACACACACACACACACACACACACACACACATATATATATATATATATATATATATATATATATATATATATATATACACACACACACGATAAGAGTATAACGTTTACTAACGACTGTACGATAATATGGGATATTAAACGAAATTTGTGACTAAACTGAGAATTTTTTGTAGCCAGACCGCGTAGCTTTATCTTGGATGAAGAATAGACGACAAATGTACAGGTAACTTCAGGCGTACCCCAGGGATATGCGTTGGGACCCTGTTCATGTTGTACGCTAATGAACTGTAGACAATATTAATAGTCACCTCGGCCTTTTTGGAGATGATGCAGGTGTCTACAATGAAGTACTATAAAAAAACGATGCACTCCTACTGGGTCAACTTTTCATAGTGGCGCAAAAATTGGGAATTGTCTTCAAATGTTCGCGAATGTAAAACTGTGCACTTTACAAAACGCAAAAACGTAGTATTCTATGATGACAATATTAACGAATCACAACTGCAATCAGTTGACTCAACAATTACCTAGATGTGATAAAATGTGGCGATATGAAATATTGTTATACAAGGGCTGGACTAAAGTATGGAAACACCACGAGAAATGTATGCTTGAACCTAAACACAGATGCTAGCGAAGGCTGCAGGTTGCACTGTCGTATTTGAACGACACACGTGGAATGTCCTCAGTATTGTAGTGTCACGGAATAGTAAAGAGTTGGAAACGTGGAATGTTGTCAAAGTTTCGTTGCCTATGCCGAGATCCAGAGGCCGTAGGTTAGCCAAGAGGTAAGAGGATTGCACATATATCGGAATGTGTCGTCACACAGGGGCAATGGCCTGGTTACACACAACAGGCGAGAGAGAATTGCTTAGCACGAGGGTTTGTGTTAGACGGAGACTTTCGTAGAGTGTAAGACAGAGGTATAGTGTCAGCTGTACTGCACTTTACAACTTCGCGTAAGTCTGCCGTAACAACACGTAACTCTGTCGCAAGAACACCTAAGGGGCGAGTACGACAGATGAATCAGCAGTATAAGTGGAACGAATGCGTTCATTACAAACGAGCATGACGTCAGGACGTCGCTCGTGCTTCCTTTAAATACGCCAGCTTTGATAGCAACAAGGCACTCGGACTCGCAGTTAGACTTGCAGTTAGATGTGTACTGGGCCGCTGCGTAGCGATCAGCTCGGTGATCGACATGTTAATCTTTATTAAGAAGATGTTGCAGTAAGGGCGGCCCATCCAGCAGCAGACGTGAGGGGACAGTACCAGCTATGGTCCTCTCTGCTGCCGCTGTCAATCATCAACCCAGGATTAGCAGACATCGCAGCAGACTCGCTCGCCGCCAATGCTGACCACGTCAGTGAGCCGTCGTCGAAATCTTGCGGGGCCTAGGCACTGTGCATCCGCCGTCACAACCGGGCGAGCCGACGACGCTGGGGGACTGCAGTCCGTTCCGCCGGTCCACCGCGGACGAGCCACCAGGAGGAGCAGGGAAGAAGACGGGGTGGGATAGAGTACACTCCGCACTACGAGAACGCTTCTCGCGCCGACAGCACCAGGACTCCAACCCGGAGCCTCCTACGCGCAGCGCCTTGCTGTCCGCCGCAGAGCCGGCCGGCCAGCCGGCCGCCGCCAGCCACAGGCGGCCGAAGTAAGGGCATGCCACGCTGTCACAGCATGCGGCGCTGCGCTAGCAAGACTGGTGCGGCCCGGAGCTGGTGTCATCACTACGAGTCAGCGAGGACTTGGGGAAGGTCATTGATATCACTAAGCTCAGCCAGCCTGTGTTACGCGGGTCACATTGTACTAGTCAGGAATAAAGGTGTTATGAATTAATAATGTTTCTTTGGCGTTTCTGGCGCGTCCACAGTCATTTCCTAGCATTTTGACAACTGGAGAGGTCACCGCTCGGCCTCCAGTCCACCGTAGGCGACCGGGACCACGGGGGCGCCCTCAGTATTTTGAATGTCTCTGTTGTGGTGAGAACAGTGTTCGTGTAGTTGTGTGAGCGTTATGTCGGAGCTAAGTGAGTTTGAACGTTGGCAAATCATTGGTGCTCGTAGATAGATATCCGAAGTGTTTGATGTTTCAGGAGGCACCGTATCGAAGATTTATGCCGCACACTGGGAAAGCGGAAAAACATCTTTCACAAAATCACAAAGCGGGTGGAAGCGTATGTTGTGTGCCGGTGACAGATGGCCATTGAAGAGGACTGGCGAAAAATAAGAGGACGACAGCTGCAGAAGTCACTGCAAAACCAGATGCCGCAGTCGTGGACCCTGTCAACACCACAACAAGTCGAAGGAGCTCCGTAAGCAGGGAATTGCAGGACAAGACTGAATTCCAAAAAGCACTCATTAGTGATGTAATGCCTGTAACAGGGAAACGTGGTGCCGAAGCCATAAAACCTGGAGCAGCTACACGGGAGGGTACAGTAAGTGTACTTAGCATTTCTTGTCTGAATCTTCTGGCAGCCGAATACTTGATTATGAATTTTTGCCATTGGCTATGAGCAACATAGGACGACCACTGAATCGCTATACTGCTGTTATTGGAATTGATTGTAAGACTGTAAGGCGTACACAGAAATAAAATCAAGTTTAAAACGATCTTCAGGAAAAATCAATGTGTAAAGAAGTGGGCTGGTGAAATACTGAGGAGTTCGATGATTTCTTAGGCTCAATAAATATGGGTACAAGGAAGGTAGCCACGAAGAAATCTTAGATAACAGAAACAGTACTAGAATTGATCGACAAAAGAAGGAAGTGCAAAAATGTTCAGGTAAAAAGAATGGAGCAAAGTAAGTCACTTAAGAAAGAAATCAATAGAAAGTGTACGGAAGCTAAACCGAAATGGCTCTGAGAAAAATGTGAAGAAGTCGAAAACTAAGTGGTCGCAGAAAGGACCTGCTCAGAATAAAGAAAATTAAAAAAACCTTCAGTGGAATTAAAGCAAAGGCGTCAACATTAAGAGTGCAAGAGGAATTTCACTATTAAACACAGAGGAGAGAGCGGATAGATTGGAAAGAGTACATTGAAGGGCTGTTGAAGAAGGAGGAACTGCCTGATGACATGATAGCAGAAATGGTCATATGGAGGGCACAGTTCACTGGGCATTAGTCAGAGTTTAACGAACTTCGGAAGGCTTGCGACCAAATAAGGTGGAAGGCATTGGAGGACTTGGTAACCAACTGCTATTCAAGTTGGGTTGTAGAATCTCTGAGTCTGGAGACGTAATAGCAGACTTTCGGATAAATATCATACGCACAATCCCGAAAACACCAAAGGCAGGTAAGTGGGAGAACTATTGCACAATAAGAGAAGTAAACGATTTAGGAGACCATCCGACAAGCCCTTTGACTGGTTGCAGATGCTGCTGCTGTTTAGGATATAGTAACGTCATCAGAAGATAAAAACGAATTACAGTCCGATTTGGACAAAGTATGGGCATGGTGCTAAAAGCAGGAATTGACTCTATACAATAAAAAAGTGTGAGGTCTTCTAGATGAACACTAAAACAAAACCCATTACATTTCTGTTCCATGATAAATCGTACAAATTTAAAGACTGCCGATTCAGCGAAACAGATAGGAATTCCAATTGCGAACGACTTAAGCTGGAACAGTCACATAAATAATGTTGTGGGGAAGACGAACAAAAAACTGCGGTTTATTGGCGGAACACTTAGAGGATGCAACAAATCTACTAAAGAGACTGCCTACATTACGCTTCTCCGTCTTCTTCTGGAGCATTTATGTGCGGAATGGGCTTCTTACGAAATACGTTTGACAGAGGACAACGAAGCACTTCGAAGACAGATAGCTCGTTTTATATTATGTCAAAATGAAGGAGAGAGTATCACGTGTGTGATACAAGAGTTGGGATGGCTTCATTAAAAAAAGACGTTTTTTGTTGCTGCGAGAACTCTTCACGAAACTTCAGTCGCCAACTTTCTTTCTCGACTGCGAAAATGCTAGTATTCTGTTGACTCCTACCTACAAAGGAAGAAATGACCATCGTAATAAAATAGGATAAATCAGACCTTGCTCGGAAATAGTTAGGTGTATATTTTACCTATGTGCTATGTGGTATTCGAGGATGGAACAGTCGAAAATTAGTCTGAAAGTGGTTCAGTGAACCCTCTGCCAAGCACTAAAGTGTGAACTGCAGAGCAGCCATGTAGCTGTAAATGTAGGCTACATCACCCAGTTTAGATGTTAAGTTAATCGCTATCCGTCATTACTTTCACCTTTGTTTACTTTGCTCTCATTCCGTATTATGGGCTCATTAGATTATTCATTACATCCAACAGACCTTGTAAATCTTCCTTACTTTCATTAAGAATAGCAGTCTCATCAGCGAATCCTGTAACTGAGAGGCCTATCCTTTCACTCAGAAATTTAATTCTCCTCCTGAGCCTCTCATTCATTCCTGTCATTCGTTCATACAGATTGAAGAGTGGAAGAGGAAGACACCTTTTTATAAGCCGAACACTTCTCCCTTCGTCCCCCATTCTTATTGTTCCCTACTGTTTCTCGTAAATAGTGTGTATTACTCGTCTTCCCCTGTGGCTTACATCGGTTTCACTGAGAATTTCAATGTTTACGTTGTCGGATGTTTGTTCTACATCGATAAATTTACGAACGTGTCTGCAAGTTTCCTCAGTCTTGCCTCCATTATCAAGCGTGGCTCCAGAACTTCCACTCTTCTGCCCTTATCTTTGCTGACGTCAAACTGATCGTCATCTGACAGGTCCTCCCTTCTTCTGTATGTTGTTCTCATCAGCAACTTGGATGTCTAGACCGTGAAAAAGCAGAGAGCCTATAACACTTTCTTGGGGAACGCCATATATCACTTCTCAGAATGAGATTTTCACTCTGCAGCGGAGTGTGCGCTGATATGAAACTTCCTGGAAGATTAAAGCTGTGTGCCGAACCGAGACGCGAACTCGGGGCCTTTGCAAGTGCTCTACCATCTGAGCTACCCAAGCACGACTCACGACCCGTCCTACAGCTTCAATTCTGCCAGTACCTCGTCTCCTATCTTTCAAACATCACATAAACTCTTCTGCGACCCTTGCAGAACTAGCACGCCTGGAAGAAAGGATATAGCGGAGATATGGATAAGCCATGAGCTTCTGAGAAGTTTGGAAGGTAGGAGACGAGGTACTGGCAGAATTGAAGCTGTGATGAGGGGTCCTGAGTCGTGCTTGGGTAGCTCAGATGGTACAGCACTTGCCCGCGAAAGGCAAAGGTCCCGAGTTCGAGTCTCGGTCCGGCACACAGTTTTAATCTGTCACGAAGTTTCAGATATCACTTCTGTTTCATTCAATGACTTTCCGTCAATAACTAAGAACTCTATCCTTTCTGACAAATCACGAATTCAGTCGCACAACGGGCACGGTTCTCGTAAGTACGCAATTTGATTAGAAGCTGCTTGTGAGAAACGGTGTCAAATGACTTCTGGAAATCTGGGAATATGGAATCAGTTTGAGACTTCGTGCGAATGAGGAGCTTGTTGTGTTTCACAAGAAAAATATTTTCTTAATGCGTGCTGGTTGTGTGTCAATAGATCGTTTTCTTTGAGGTATTTCAAATTGATCGAACACAGCGTAAGTTCCAAAATCATTCTGCAGATCTATGTTAAGAATATGGATCTATAACACAGCGGATTACTAATACTGCCATTCATACGTATAGGTGTTATCTGTGCAACTTTTCAGTCTTTAGGTACGAATCTTTCGTCAAGCGATCGGTTGTATATGATTGCTAAAAATGGGGGCTAGCAGCATACTCCTAAAGGCACATAAAATCATATATAATCTGGAACGAAAAACTTGCCTTTATTTAGTGACATAAGTGACTTCGATAAACCGGAGGCGTCTACTTCTGAGTTACTCATGTTGGCAGAGAAGAAATACATAAAATGAATTAAGATTCCTCAAATTAAAATAATGCATGGCAAGTGAAACGAGAGACAGACTACAACAGGCCATTCCTTGATAAAAGAAGGCTACAAGTATCAAACATAGGCTTTAATTGGATGGAGATATTTGGTTCAAAATGGCTCTGAGCGCTATGGGACTTAACGTCTGAGGTCATCAGTCCCCTAGACTTAGAACTACTTAAACCTAACTAACATAAGAACATCACACACATCCATGCCCGAGGCAGGATTCGGACCTGCGACCGTAGCGGTCGCGCAGTTCCAGACTGAAGCGCCCAGAACCGCTCGGCTACACCGGCCGGCTGGAGATATTTCTGAGAGTATACAACTGCTGCTCAATATTGTGTGGAAGTCAATCACTGTCTGTGGGAAAATTGGAAAAGAAGAGACTCGAAGCATTTGAGGGGTGATGTTACAGGAGGATGCTGAAAATAAATTTGAGTGATATGATCAGAAATTATCAGGTTCTACACAGAATCGCCAAGGAAAAGAAAACACTGACTTGAAGGGCTACAATGACAGAACACGTGCTGAGATGTTCTACCATACTAGTACAATATTCTTTACTCTCTGAAGACTTGTTTTGAATATACCGGGTGATCAAAAAGTCAATATAAATTTGAAAACTGTATAAATCACGGAATAATGTAGATATAGAGGTACAAATTGACGCACATGCTTGGAATGACATGGAGTTTTATTAGAACCAAAAAAAATACAAAAGTTCAAAAAATGTCCGACAGATGGCGCTTCATCTGATCAGAATAGCAATAATTAGCATAACAAAGTAAGACAAAGCAAAGATGATGTTCTTTATAGGAAATGCTCAATATGTCCACCATCATTCCTCAACAATAGCTGTAGTCGAGGAATAATGTTGTGAACAGCACTGTAAAGCATGTCAGGAGTTGTCTTTCAGCATCCCTAGGTACGTCGGTCGATCACGATACACTCGCGACTTCAGGTAACCCCAAAGCCAATAATCGCACGAACTGAAGTCTGGGGACCTGGGAGGCCAAGCATGACGAAAGTGGCGTCTGAGCACACGATCATCACCAAACGACGCGCGCAAGAGATCTTTCACGCGTCTAGCAATATGGAGTGGAGCGCCATCCTGCATAAACATCGTACGTTCCAGCAGGTGTTTATCAGCCAGGCTGGGGATGATGCGAATCTGTAACATATCGGCGTACCACTCACCCGTCACGGTAGCATTTACAAAACCAGAATCACGCATTTCCTCGAAGAAAAAAGGGCCGATAACGGTAGATGTGGCAAATCCAACCCATACCGTGACTTTCTCTTCGTGCAATGGAGTTTCCACGTCAGTTCTAGGATTTTCGGTAGCCCAAATTCTGTAGTTGTGGGCGTTGACAGACCCTCGGAGCGCGAAATGAGTTTCGTCGGTCTACAACACGTTACTCAACCAATCGTCCTCTTCCGCCATCTTTTGAAACGCCCACACCGCAAATGCCCTCCGCTCCACTAAATCGCCAGGTAACAGTTGATGATGCCGATGGATTTTTGTACGGATAGCATCGGAGGGTACGCCTAAGTGCCAACCAAACAGTAGTGTATGGAATGCCGGTGCGACGTGCGACTGCAAGAGCGCTGACTTCCCCTTGCATAGACGAACCCGCTACAGTCTCCATTTCTTCCTGAACTATCTCAGATGGATTACGCCTTGTGCTCGGTCGGCCACTACGGGGTCTATCGTCTAAACAACCCGTGGCTTCTAACTTCGAAATCATTCCCGCCACAGCTGCATTTGTCAACGGACCTTTACCCGCTCGAATCCCCTTCCTATGGCGAAAGGATCGTAACGCTGAACTAGCACATTCCCCATTCTGATAATACAGCTTCACTAAAAGCACCTTTTCAGGTAACGTCAACATGCTGCGACTGCTGGCGCATCTCTCTCTCTCTCTCTCTCTCTCTCTCTCATTACAGCTCCTTTTATACACGATTGTCATTCGCAGTCACTGACGTTTTACTGTCCAGCGCCATCTGTCGGACATTTTGTGAACATTGTTTTTTTTTGGTTCTAATAAAACCCCATGTCATTTCAAGCATGTATGTCAATTTGTACCTCTCGATCTACATTATTCCGTGGTTTATTCAGTTTTCAAATTTATACTGACTTTTTGATCACCTGGTATATAATTTCTGTTAGTTTTATTCTTCTACTTCATCTTGTTGTCTTTCATACATTACCTTAACACTAGTAGAAAGCACCGAAGCTCAAATCGTTGTAGGCCGACCTCAATATCCACAGCCGTGATCCTGCCGACCTCCGGCGGTGGCACCAGTTTCTCACCACTCTCCAGGGAGACCTGGTTCCCCTGCCTCAGCACACCCGGCCCGAATCCAACACCACTCCTGATGTGGTCCTTGCCTCTCCAAACCTTCTTGGGCGCATCACCGCGGATGTCCTTGACCTCATTGGCAGTGACCATGCTCCTGTCCTCCTCACTATCTCTAACGGTCGCCGTCCCCGCCACGCTCCTCGCCCTGACGTCCCTCCTAAACTTGTCCATGATTACTCCCGTGCCAACTGGGATGCCTACCGGGATTCCATTCACACCCAGGTTGACGGCCACGACCTTCCCCTCCAGTCTCCTGATGACATCGCTTGCGCTGCTGCCTTCCTGCACCAGACATTGTCTGACGCCGTCGCCACCCATATCCCCACCAAAGCCATCCACCCTCACCGCCCCGCCCTGCCTCCACAGGCCGTCCTTCTCCTTCGAGAGTCCCGCCGCCTCTACCGCTCTTTTCTCCACACTCGTGACTGGGATACACTTACCCGCCACCGGCAATTACAGCGACACATCCGCAACCTGCTAGTTGCGAAGAAACGCCGAGCCTGGCGCCAGACATGTACACCACTCAACACCACGCTCCCCATCAACTCTTCCAAGTATTGGTCTGCTTTCCACCACCTTACTGGGAACCGCCCCACCCCCCAGTACCCTCTCCTCCTTAATGACCGTCCCTTTCCTGACAACCTCAGTAAGGCCAACCACTTTGCCTCCCACCTCTCTGATGTTTTTTCCATCCCAGATGATCCCCACTTTGATTATTCCCTCTTCCCTGATGTCATGGACCGTATGAATACCTCTGTTCCTCCCCTTGCTCCTAGCTTCCAGTACTTGGGCCACATCCCACCTTCTGCACTTAACACTCCCATCACTACACAGGACATCAGCCTCACACTCCGCACTAAACGGAACACTGCTCCCGGCCACGACTGCGTTACCTACCGCCACCTCAAACACTGCCCTCCCTCCTTCCTTTCCCTCCTTGCCACCCTCTACAATGTCATCCTTGCCACTGGCTTCTATCCCGACCTGTGGAAAACCTCCCGTATCCTGATGTTCTCCAAACCCAATAAGCCTCCATCTGATGCCTCTTCCTATCGTCCTATCTGTCTCACATCGGTGTTCAGCAAGCTCTTGGAATCCATCCTTTCCTGGCGCATCCATCTCCACCTCCACCGAAACCACCTCCTCCCAAACACCCAATGTGGCTTTCGACCTCCCTTCTCTGCTGATGACCAACTCCTCCACCTCACTCATCTCCTCTCCCTCCAGCTTAACTCTCGTCGCTCCGCCATTTTTGTCTCACTTGACCTCGAAAACGCCTACGACCGTGTCTGGCATCCCGGTCTCCTGTTTAAACTCCAAACCTACGCCCTTCCTATCAACTACATCCGTCTGGTGGCCTCCTTCCTCTCCTACCGCCCCTCCTATGTTACCATCCATCATGCCCATTCCCACACCTTCTACCTCTCTGCCGGTGTGCCCCAGGGCTCTGTCCTCTCCCCTCTCCTCTACCTCCTGTACACGGCAGATATGCCCCAACCCCCCCCTCCAGTACACCTCTTGCAATATGCTGATGACACCGCATTCCTCGCCCTCGCTCCTACCCTCCAACGGTCCCAACGCCTTCTCCAGAATCACCTTGACCTTTTTGCTGCATGGTGTAACCAATGGCTCCTGAAACTCAATCCTTCCAAGACCCAGGCAATCATCGTAGGTCGTACCACTCGCTCCTTCCGGCTCCTGGATTTCTCCCTTACTGTCTGCGCACATCCTGTCCGCCTCACCCCCACCCTCACCTACCTTGGCCTCACCATTGACCGTCACCTCACCTGGATACCTCATCTCCGCTCCATCCAATCCAAAGCCCACAACCGCCTCCGACTCCTCAAACTCCTCTCTGGCCGGACATGGGGGTTGCACCCCTCTACCGTCCTCCACACCTACAAATCCTTCATCCGTCCCATCCTCTGTTATGCCAGTCCTGCCTGGATATCTGCCCCCCCAAATTCTATCAGTCCCTCCAGATCCTTGAGCATCATGCACTCCGCCTCGCCTTCTGTATCCGCCTCCCGTCCCCCACGCGGATCCTCTATGATCTCATTCCTTTCCCCCATCTGCTCCTATTCCTCGAACATATCCGCATCCTCTACACCTCCCGCCGTCTTGAACCCCCTCACCCCCTGGTTGCTCCTCTCCTCTCCCATCACCGCCCCCTGCCACGTCTTCACCGTTGTGTCCCCCCTACCCTCCATCTCTACACCCTCCATCTCCTTTCCCAAGGTGGCTTCCGTCTACTCCCCCTCCCAGATGATGCCCTCTCTCCCTCCATTTATCCTTCCTATCAACTCTGATCCTCAATCCCCCTCCTTTCCTCTGTCCTTTCCCTGGGCTCCCTCTTCCCCCCCCCCTTCCGTCCTGTTTTCTCCCCACTAAACCTCTCCCTACCTCCCTTCTCCCCCCCAGTCCTTTTGTATTCCCCTCCTCTGCCTACCCCATTCCCTGTCACGTCTGCCCCCCACCCCTCTTATGGGTCCTCATCCTCCTTCAGCTCCTTTCCCGGCTCCCCCCTTCGCTTTTACTCTCCTTTCCCCCCTTTTTTTGTTTTCCCATCTTCTGTCCAGTTTCCCCCCACCTGCTCTCGACTGTGGTGTCACATTTGCCAACTTTTTAGTGCAGTGTTCCAGTGACTATTCAGTGTTGTTTGTCTTTCTCGTGTTGCGAACAGAAACCATGCTGTCGCTAGGTGTGAATTTTACGTCCTTTGCGAACAGAATCCAGACTGTCGCCGTGTTTTTTTAATTGTCTATTGTTTTCCCTGTCTGCTTCGTATGTATTTTTACTAGCGGCATCATCCCTGTGTTGTTGTTTTAAGTTCCACGATTTCTTTTCGCCTTGTTACTCTCTAAGTCTCCGATTTTATCGCCTGTTTTTTATTATTTGTTCTCCTGATCTTTGTCACAAAATCTGTCGGCTGAAGAGCGGCATACTAAGCTGCTGCCAGCCCGCCCCCTTCGGGGGGAATTGAAATTCAATAAATGAAAAAAAAAAAATCGTTGTAGGTACCGAAAGCTGGTTGAAGCCGGAAATAAGCTCAACCGAAATTTTTATAGAAGGCCAAACGGTGTTCAGAAAGGATAGGTTAAATACCATTGGTGATTGATAGTTTGTTGCTGTTAGAAGTAGTTTATCTTGTAGTGAAACTGAAATAGATAATTCGTGTGAGTTAGTATGGGTAGAGCTTATACTTGACAACCGGACGAAATTAATAACTAGTTCCTTTCACCGACCTATCGACTCAGATGAATCATTTGCTGAACTGTTCAAAGAAAACTTGAGAGTTAATTCAAATACGACCCCACCCATAGAATTACAGTTTATGATGACTTCATTCTACCATCGACGCGTTGGCGAAAACAAAGGTCCAGAGGTGATAAGTACAAAACATCGTCGGAAATCATACTAAATGCTTCCTCCGAAATTATTTTGAGCAATTAGTTCAGAAGCCTACTCGAAGTGTGAATGGATGCGAAAGCATACGTGCACTTCGCAACAAATAATTCTGAGCGAATGGGGAGCATCTTGACGGATACAGGGATTTAGTGACCACAAGGCCGTGGAAGTGGTACTGAACACCGTAACATCCAGATCTACTAAAAGTAAACGCAAAATATTTTCTATTAAAAAATATCGTCTGGTGCCTTCCTAACAGAGAGTCTCCACTCCTTCCAAACTATGTAAGTGGTGAACAGATGTGGCTTAAATTCAAAGAAATAGTGTCGACAACAATTGAGAGATGAATATCAAATAAGTTAATGAAATATGGTACTAATTGGCCATGGTACACAAAACAGGCCAGAACGCTATTGCAGAGGCAATGAGGAAAGCATGTTAAAGCCACAAGAAAGCAGAATTTCTGAGATTGGAAATGTTTTACTGAAACTCGAAACTTAGCATTGACTTCAATGAGAGGTGCTTTTAATAGTTTCCACAACATAACTCTGCCTCAATATCTGGCAGAAAATCCGAAGAGATTCTATTCATATGCAAATTACGGCCAGCGGCAAGGCACAATAAATACCTTCTCTGGGTGATACCAATGGTAACGTTACCAATGACAGTGACACTAAACCGGAGTTACAAAACACAGTTTTCCGAAATTCGTTCACCGAAGAAGACGAAGTAAATATTCCAGAATTCGAATAAAGAATTGCTGCCAAAATGAGTAACTTAGAAGTAGATATCCTAGGTGTAGGGAAGCACCTTAAATCACTTAACAAAGGCAAGGCCACCGATTCTGATTGTATACCAGTCATATTTCTTTCAGGGTATATAATAGCTCCATACTTAGTAGCCATTTACGACCGCTCGCTCGTAGGAAGAGCCGTACCCAAGGTCTGGAAAGTTACAAAGTCATACCGGTACCCAGGAAAGGAAATAAGAGTAATCCTCTGAATTACAGACCCATATTACTAACGTCGATTTGCAGTACGATTTTGGATCGTATATTGTGCAAGAACATTATGAATCACCTCGAAGAAAACGATTTATTGACACATAGCACGGATTCAGAAAACATCGTTCTTGTGAAACGCAACTAGCTCTTTATTCTCTCGCAGTAACTGGTGTTTCGACAGGGAGGACAAACTGATTGCATATTTTTAGGTTTCCAGAAGGCTTATGACATCGTTCCTCACAACGACTTCTAATTAAACTGTGTGCCTATGGAGTACCATTTCAGTTGTATGACTGGATTCTTGATTTCCTGTTAGAACAGTCACAGTACCTAATAACTGACGTAAAATGATCGAGTAAAGCAGAAGTAATATGTGGTGGTAACCAGGGAAGTGTTATAGGCCCTCCGTTGTTCTTGATCCACATAAACGATTTAAGAGACAATCGGAACAGCCGTCTTAGATCGTTTGCGGACGGTGATATCATTTACCGTCTTTCAAAACCACTCGGAGCACAAAACAAATTGCTTAGTGACTTAGACAGGATAACTGAATGACGCGAAAAGTGCCAAATGACTCTAAATGAGGAAACGTTTTAGGTCATCTAGACGAGTACTAAAAGGAATCCGTTAAATTTCGGTTACGCGATAAATCTAAAGGCTGTGATTCAAGTAAAATACCTACGGATTGCAGTTACCAACAGTTTACATTGGGACAGTCATATAGATAATGTTGTTGTGAAAGCAAACCAAAGACTGCATATTATTGGCAGAACGCTTAGAAGATGCAACACGTCTACTATAGGGACTGCCTACACTACACTTGTCCATCTCTGCCATAGTGTTACTGTGCGCTGCAGGATCCTTAACAGATAGGGTTGATGGGGAACGTCGAAAAAGTCCAAAGAAGGGCAGCCTGTTTTATATTACGACAAAATATGGGAGAGACTGTCTCGGATATAATAAGCGACTTGGGGCGGCAGTCATTAACACAAAGGCGTTTTTCGTTGGAAATATTATGAAAAGATCTGACCCCTTCACCAACTTTCTGCTCTAAATGTGAAAATATTTTATAGATGCCAACTCACATAGAAAGAGATAATCATTATAATAAAATAATTGAAGTCAGAGCTCGTGCGGAAAGATTTGTGTGTTCGTTTTTTTTTACACGCTGTTCGACAGTGGAATGATAGATATAGCGTCCCCGTATTAAAAGGCATTAAATGTGAAACCAACAAAAAAGGAAAAATAAAATAAAGGATGACGACTCACTATTTATTTTTCATATAAAACAGAAAAAAAGTGTAAAAAGTGATTTCAGTAACCAAAAGGACATTAATTATGTAACAATGAAATGAACAAATATGTTAACCTCTAGAAGTATTTTTAATGTATCATCTATTGTCTTCTTTCCAGTAAGAACGTACAAGGATTACTTTTGTTCTGTCTGTAATAAAAGCAAGTCGCATTGTATGTGAACTGCTGAGTCAGGGACTGTAACTGCTCCGAATATATGTGCTAACTGTTCGCCTTGTATTCACTTACGTAATACTAGCATCCTCCTCCGTGTCAAATATGTAAGTCTTTCCAGATTTTCAGCATAACAGCTGCCGCTAATACTAGCATCACTGCTGTCGTGCATTCAGAGCGAAACAATACGCCACCATTACGTGGGCAATTTCAAATTTCTCTAAATATAGAAATGGGCGCTCACTATCTGTGAAAGAAATGCAGTAATTCCGATTTTCATTATCTTTTTAAATAACAGAAAAGCAATTTAGGTTTATAAATGCCCACACTCGCAACAGCGTTTGGCTTGTACTGAATTAATGAAAGAAAAATCCACGATAGCAATTTTCACTCATCAAAATACTCAATGCCCGGGATTAATGAAAGAAAGTAAATTAAAGTCAGAGATATTGTCTCAAAAGGGAAGAATAATTTTCCGTTTCCTACTTATGGCTCTTTCCCGATTTAGTACTGACCTAAAGGCTAAACATCGGGAGAGAGACTATAAAGAGAAATAGTCTGAAGGTGATCCTCCTAACCCTCTCTGCCAAGCGCGTAAGTGTGAACTGCAGAGTAGTGATGTAGCTGTTGATGAGCTGTAGTTATTACGCAATTAGTTTATAATTGTACTAAGGTAGTCTTTGTTTTTTTGTCTTTGACTGCGTAACAAACGCTTCTACCACCAGGATTCGAACAGGTTACTACCACGATGAGCGCCACCGCATAGGCATGCGTTGAAGATCTCGGCTACAAAGGCAGATCGGAATATGGAGTACACTATGTTTACTTGCACAGTATACGCTACAGTCTGCACAGTGCACACTATTCAAATAACGGTCATCAATTTATTTCGCTGGATGCAACTAGTATTTTTTATGGTACATAATGAAGTTATGGGAGTTTTTCCACTGGCTCTTTATAGAGCCTCCATCAATCGTCAGCAAAAAACCTTCATTGTATTCTTTACTGTTGAGTTGCGCTAAAAAGTTGTGGAAAAATATATTTTCACCTACCTAATCTTGGAAAAATCCAGAAAAATGTCAAGATTAAGAGCATACATACACATCTTTCTTCTTAACAACTCACGTTACATATTCGAATTTTTTTTATTATCTCTTAACAGACAAGTAATAATGATTCATGTTATTATATAAAATAAGTTATTTTGTACAAGCGATAATGTAGGGATACAAACAAAACAAGTACAGATACGCTCTTCAATTGATTAATTTCTGTATCTTCAGCTGTTTGTCTCTATAAATGGTAACGGGCGGTCGTACGACGGGTTCCACCATTTCAGTATTGTTCAAAAATGTGTATACTAACAGTATATTAAAGAAGTGCTATAAAAGTTATTATGGAAACACAGTTCATATGAAGGGCTTGTTTAATAGTGGTACAAGTGCATTACCTGCACTTTCCGCCTATAATGCTTCTGAAATTAATAATTCAAACAAACAGAAAGAAAGGTTCACCTCTAGCAAGAAGCCGTATGCTTGAATATTTCTGGTATCTCAACTGCACATTTTTCAGCGCTCATTTAACTTTAGGACTCTGTATCTCAAAATAAACAAAAATGGACTTGTACCACTATTGAAATAAGCCCTTGATATATGGCTATTTATATAAGTAACCTAGTGTGTCCATTTCATTTTCATTGAAAAAGGGGACATTTAAAATAAATTAGAGAAAAACCTGGGACAATGAAGAAAAAAAACGGGACATAAATATTGTATTGCCTAAATTTAATACACACACAAGTTTATCTTTACAACGTGCACTCAGATGATCCCAAATCACTTTTTACAATTATTCTGCCACACTATCACCGTACTTTTCACTTTTATGTACTTTATCAAGAAGTGCATTTTCGTTTGAAATTGTATCATAAAAGTCAGTACACGATACGCCATTAAAGTGAGTTTTGACAGTGAGCAAGGCCCTCAATGTTTCAGCTTTCATTCTGTTTTTTTCATCTGACCACAAAGAGTTCACTAACGACAACACACGTTCCACTGCAGTATTTGACCCAGGAAAAGCAACTGGAATCACTCAACAGAGGAAAGTCCACTAGACCTGACGGGATACCAATTCGATTCTCCACAGAGTACGCGAAAGAACTTGCCCCCCTTCTAACAGCCGTGTACCGCAAGTCTCTAGAGGAACGGAAGGTTCCAAATGATTGGAAATGAGCACAGGTAGTCCCAGTCTTCAAGAAGGGTCGTAGAGCAGATACGCAAAACTATAGCCTATATCTCTGACGTCGATCTGTTGTAGAATTTTAGAACATGTTTTTTGCTCGCGTATCATGTCGTTTTTGGAAACCCAGAATCTACTCTGTAGGAATCAACATGGATTCCGGAAACAGCGATCGTGTGAGACCCAACTCGCTTTATTTGTTCATGAGACCCAGAAAATATTAGATACAGGCTCCCAGGTAGATGCTATTTTCCTTGACTTACGGAAGGGGTTCGATACAGTTCCGCACTGTCGCCTGATAAACAAAGTAAGAGCCTACGGAGTATCAGACCAGCTGTGTGGCTGGATTGAAGAGTTTTTAGCAAACAGAACATAGCATGTTGTTATCAACGGAGAGACGTCTACAGACGTTAAAGTAACCTCTGGCGTGCCACAGCGGAGTGTTATGGGGCCACTGCTTTTCACAATATATATAAATGACCTAGTAGATAGTGTCGGAAGTTCCATGCGGCTTTTCGCGGATGATGCTGTAGTATACAGAGAAGTTGCAGCATTAGAAAATTGCAGCGAAATGCAGGAAGATCTGCAGCGGATAGGCACTTGGTGCAGGGAGTGGCAACTGACCCTTAATATAGACAAATGTAATGCATTGCGAATACATAGAAAGAAGGATCCTTTATTGTATGATTATATGATAGCGGAACAAACACTGGTAGCAGTTACTTCTGTAAAATATCTGGGAGTATGCGTACTGAACGATTTGGAATGATCATATAAAATTAATTGTTGGTAAGGCGGGTACCAGGTTGAGATTCATTGGGAGAGTCCTTAGAAAATGTAGTCCATCAACAAAGGAGATGGCTTACAAAACACTCGTTCGACCTATACTTGAGTATTGCTCATCAGTGTGGGATCCGTACCAGATCGGGTTGACGGAGGAGATAGAGAAGATCCAAAGAAGAGCGGCGCGTTTCGTCACAGGGTTATTTGGTAAACGTGATAGCGTTACGGAGATGTTTAGCAAACTCAAGTGGCAGACTCTTCCATAGAGGCGCTCTGCATCGCGGTGTAGCTTGCTCGCCAGGTTTCGAGAGGGTGCGTTCTGGATGAGGTATCAAATATATTGCTTCCCCCTACTTATACCTCCCGAGGAGATCACGAATGTAAAATTAGAGAGATTCGAGCGCGCACGGAGGCTTTCAGACAGTCGTTCTTCCCGCGAACCATACGCGACTGGAACAGGAAAGGGAAATAATGACAGTGGCACGTAAAGTGCCCTCCGCCACACACCGTTGGGTGGCTTGCGGAGTATAAATGTAGATGTAGATGTAGATGTAGAATTGTCAGGCAAAATTCCACCAAATGAATCATGTTTTTCATGTTAATGTTTTTGCTTTTGAAATAAGCAAATATTTTACACCAGGTTGCACTAACGCTTTCTTTGTCTCCTTCATTTTTTATGAAGTTCTGCGCACATGAAAATTCATCGAACAGTTTGTCTTCATCAACAGGAAAATTTGGTACAATACTTTTAACAAAAACAACAATTCTGAATATCCTTCCACTGTAGCTGCTCCTTTTCAGTATTAACCAAGTCAAATGCTTTAAAAGGCGTAAGAAATGGTAAACACCATTCTTTAATATACTCAATGCAAGATTCATAAAAGATGTCAGCATAAATATGAAATTGTTCTACAGTAATTTCACCCTCTTCTTCCACCTCTTTTAGAGTCTCATGTACAAAGGATGTGAGAAATCATTCAGGTTTTCTACTTTGTAATTTGCCTAATAATTTGTTTATTTCTTGATAAACTTCCACTATTGTGATTTCTTGTTTCTCAATACATGTAATTAGTGTGGAGAAAGGTTTTAGCTGGCTAACACGAAAATGTACAAGAACAATAGACACAGGGTTATCAAAGAATAACAGGACACTTATCAAGGGAAAGGAAATATGATATCAAAGCAGGAAATATCTCTACAATTCTTTCCAATGCTGGTATCAGAGATAGCCACCTTGTCTTGCTGTGCCCAAGTACAGTTTTGTATTCAGTTTCAGTAAGCTTACAGAATGACTTCAGAGATTCAATCCTTAGTGTATATATGTGGAAATGCTGGTAGATTTTGTTTACAATTAATTGGCAGTCGATGGGTAGGCAATCTGAGCCAGTTTGTAAGGAATTGTGCACCACATGTGCTGGACAGCCAACACCTACTATATTATTCACTGTGTTCTGTTGCAGTTTATAGAACAAATTTTTTCTTTCCTGTGCTTACCACCAAAATTGGTGTTAGTGTTGTATGCAGAAACTGCAATCACCTTTCCCTCAATATCATATTTCTTTAAAACCTCCCGCACAATTCTAAAGTAAATCTGAAATTTCTCCAGCTAAATTAAACAATTCGAGCACTTTCACCGTTATGCCATTTTCAGGGTGAAAATACCTGATAAGGAGAGGAACCAACTTCAAATCCAGATGATTCGATGTATCAATCATTACAGAAATCAATCGACCACTTTTCAGTTCATCTAAAACCTGCTGAGCTGCATACGGTGCAATAACATTTGAAATGATTGCATTACATTTTGTGTGTCCACATGTGAATTTGGCACTAAAAGGTTTTTTAACAACTGCTGTAGTACAGTCCATTGACTTAAAGCTATGGTTATGCATTGCACTGTGGTATGCAAACGTAGCTTCTTGTGCTGCCAACTGCCTATCCATTTCTGTTACTGATTTTAAGTTTACATAGTAGCCACTCACGCATTCATTTGCTCTTTTCGTTTGATCACTCATGCGATGTTTCTTCGTCTTAATATGATTCACAATGTCAGACCTTCCACCATGACCAACAGCAAATTTTGATCTGCACAACGTACATTCTACAGTTTCTCCACTGCCAGTGATAAAAGGAAACTTGCTTTTTATATTACTGTTAAAATTACGCTTTCGTTTTGGCGTAATGAAACGGTGATTGCACAGTGTAAAACATTAACAGTGTGGTGACGAAAGCCAGAGAGCAAGTACAGTATCAATGGTGTAGAGTATCTCTGGACCGAAAGGACGGATTCAGTGGATCGATTTAGAGGAGAAGAATCTTCGTTGCTATTCGTAACCTACAGTGCGTTTAAAATTACTCGCGATTTTTGGAAGTTAGTTACATATTTGGGGTATGCTGAAAGCCACCACACGCTTCCTAGCGTAAATAATTGCGCAGTTAATAGCAAGTCAAATAACCAGTACCGTCAAATACTTTAGCCAAACGGAATCATAAAAAACGGGACATTTGAGCGTCCCCAAAAAAACTTTCGGGACAGCGGGACATTTTGGTAAAAAACGGGACTGTCCCGGGAAAAACGGGGCGAATGGGCACCCTAAAGTAACCGCACCTGTCATTTCGCCTGCGCCAGGAATCCTGCATCAAGAGGATCGAAGCAGACAAGAAAAATTTGCGTGAGCAGAGGAGGGGCGATCCGGAATGAGTATTTACATACAAATCTCTATGTACAATGGCGGTAATGGGAAAAAAAGTACGTAAATTTAAATTTCACCCATCGGCCGCAGAAGTTCACAGTTTTGCGTTGTCCGTCGAAACCAGAATGAAAATCAGTTTGTGACCAGCTTGCACAAATCCTTCGTGGAGCACCTTTCTTTCTTTCTTTTTCTTAGACTGTAATATCACTTGTTTGTTTTATCCACAGCTCGTCGACGGGACGAGCATAACCGTGGATACTAGCTGTCGGTTCGTTTTAGCCAAATTTTTGACCACAGCGGAAATAGAACTCCCTACAAATTTGATATTCGTCTAAATTTTCGTAGTCACACGAAGAGCGCGAAATGATCAAATCGAGTATCAAACTGACCAGCGTGAGTTCAAAAAATAGCTCTGAGCACTATGGGACTTAACTTCTGAGGTCATCAGTCCCATAGAACTTAGAACTACTTAAACCTAACTAACCTAAGGACATCACACACAGCCATGCCCGAGGCAGGATTTGAACCTGCGACCGTGGCGGTCGTGCGATTCCAGACTGTAGCGCCTAGAACCGCTTGGCCACACTGGCCGGCGACCAGCGTGAGGTCTAGTTTTGTAAAAAAAATAAATATAACTGAAAATAAATTAATTGGTTGAAGGTAATCATGGTAATTAAAAATACTTGGTGATTCGAGGGAAAATTGAAATATTTGATCAACAGCTGCTGCTAGCCATGTAAATGAAGTGTCAAAATATCACTTCTTCAAGACCTAGCTATCTGGTGCATGTCAGCTACCTCAGTATAATATTTAACTGTCTACAACATTTTTTGATGAAAAACGGTCGGATGTTTGTGAAATGATTTTTCCAAAAGTAAGATGATAAGCAGATTAAAGGAACATTTAATGCGCCTTTGAATGATGCTCGAAATGATGCACAGAAAATGAGGTCTCAATAGAGAATTTAAAGTCCAGTGTTTAACTTAAAACGAAAAGAGTACTAGAGGATATTTGTTTGATGGATTATGTTGACCGTGCTGTCTCATTTTCTGTACATTATTTCGAGCATCATTCAAAAGCGCGTCAAATGATTCTCGAATCTATTTTATTTCTTACTTTGGAAGAATATTTCACAAAACATTTTGCCATCTTTTTTTAATTTATTTTGTCGATCATAAACCTAGTCAGTGTTTCACGTACTAAAATCAGCATTGCTGTGTTAAAAAATGCAAATCTTTCTTCTTTTTAATTTTCAGTAAGCAAACTCCGTTTTTAACCGGGCAGTGAGGTTATGACACTGTGATGTGTGGTATAATACATTACTGTGCAGCAAACGAAGCACGAGCATTTTGCTCCTCCTGTTACCGTTGCGACGTTGTAAAACGATAGTCACGACAGAATGTAACTCTGATAACAGACAGCGATAACATCGACATAACTTCAGCCTTCCTGCTTGAATGGAGCCATTAGCGAGAACAAATAGGAGGCCAGTTTGTTAACATTACAATCTATCGCGGAAACGACCTCTTCTGTTTCACATCTTATCAACCAACGATTGTCCGCCCCTGGTAGCTGAGTGCTCAGCGCGACGGAATGTGATGACTAACGTCCCGGGTTCGATTCCCGGCTGGGTCGGAGATTTTCTCCGCTCAGGGACTGGGTGTTGTGTTGTCCTTATCATCATCATTTCATCCTCAGCGACACGCAAGTCGCCGAAGTGGCGTCAACTCGGAAGACTTGCACCAGGCGAACGGGCTACCCGACGGGAGGCCCTAGCCACACCGCATTTCCATTTCCAACCAACGATTAGTAAATGCTCTGGTCATAAATGTGATAGACAGTCTATGATATACAGTGGAGCAAATAAAATTGGCCCGACATTTTGAAACAATTTGTGGCAGCATTAACGGAGGGGAAAAAAACCTACAGTTACTGCCAACAGGATGGAAAATTTGGAAATTTGTGGTAAGGTCCTATGGGATCAAACCGTTGAGGTCATCGGTCCCTAGACTTACACACTACTTAATCAAACTAACTTACGCTAAGGACAACACACACACACACACACACACACACACACACACACACACACACACACACACACACACACACACTCGTGCCTGAAGGATGCCTCGAGGTAGCCGCGAGAACCGTGGCAAGGCATCTAGACCACACGGCCAACGGGATGGAGTAACTGCCCATACAGCCGGTCGAGCTTCGGAGCACATTTACACAGTCTTCACTCCTGACAGAGTTGTCAGCAGAGGCCAGTCTGGTCCCGCCCCCAGCTGGCCACCCGGGTCACCTGATCTGACAGTGTGCAGTTACTTTCTGCGGGCTGCCCTCAAGTCTAAGGCGTATCGCAACAACCCTCATAGTCTGCAAGAATTGTAGCAGAACATTTCGGATGAGACTGCAGCAATTCCAGCGGGCCAGTTTCGATCCGCCTTCAGCAGCTTGCTGACCAGGGCGCCCAAAAGTGCCAAGAGCTAAATGGTGGTGTTCACTTTCAACAGCTGCTATAGTCGGTACTGCAGTTCCTTTCCTCTGCTGTGTTTCTTTTTACCCTGGGACTCGGCTCTCCGGGCCACTTTTTTTATTGCATCACCCTCTATAATTTTTTGGGAACAGACATCTCGATCAGCTGATGGCTTGATACCGGATGTAGGCGTCGTACGCAGTAAACGATATACTTTTTTTTATTTTGTTGTTTTCAGCCGAGAGTTTTTCATTATAACTGTGAACTCTTCCGTAAAATTACATGAAATGAAATACTGTTTCGTTCCTCAGGTAAGACTGTTAAAAATAAAATAAAATAAAAACCAAAGGTTTGCAAACAAGTTTTTGAATTCAAGGCATTAAATAATATATACACGAGATAACTTTCGGCAAGACTGTATAAAGCTACTGGTGTCTGTTCGCACAATTTTGTGTAATTTCAACTGTGGATAATTTTTTAAGGGGATTTTCTTTTTTTCTCTTTTTTCCCTTATTTTTCGTGACCCCTTTCCGTGTCTCCATTGGGTCGCCATGTTGCTCTGGATTTTGCAATGTTAGAGGTAGAGGATTGGCGAATTCACTTCCTGTCTACAACACCACGAGAGAACAGATGGTGTGATGCCGATGGATTTCAACATTCTTTCAAAACTTTGTAATTACTAGGTTTTCGATCGTGATTTATCTCGTGTGACTTTACGAAATTGATTAGATTATAGTTTATGGTACCCGCCTCCTGAATCTGTCAGCTTGATGTTCTTTGACCCTGATATGTCTTCCGAGACAAAAATGAAAATATCCATTGAATCCATCATACGAGAATATTAAAGGCCTTCGTGCGGGAATCAAGAAAATCCTATAAATGATCAGTAATGAGACTGAACAGCTTATTTATAATAAGAGAATGCTTTTTCTTTCCAGATGGGGTGAGTATTGTCTCAAGACAGACCCTTAGCAATTGTATGAAAATGGTTTCGTCTCCACGCTACACCTGGTTAACAAACTGGAGTACTGCTGCGCGGTATAGGACCCCTAGTAGATAGGATTCGCGTAGGGCATCGGAAAAGTACAAAATAGGGCAGCTCTTGTTGTATTATCGCGAAATAGGGGAGAGAGTGCCACTTATATAGTAAGCGAGTTTGAGTGACTATTGTTAACACAAATACGTTGTTCGTTGCAAAGATATCTTTCTGTATATAATGAATGTCAAAATATTTTGTTGACTGCCGCCTACATGGGTTAAATCAGAACTCCCACGGAAAGATTTAAGTGTTCATTTTGCTCATGTGCTATACGAGAACAGAACGTTGGAGAATAGTCTCAAAATGCCTCTATGCTCCATCTGCGAAACATTAAATGTAAGTTGCAGAGTAATTACGTAGAATTAGATGTACATGTTGTTGGGGAGAGATGCGTCCAGTTTATTAGGGATTGCAACAACTTATTTACAAACAACGAAAAACGGAATCGGTATATGGGTGACGCTGTATGGTCATAAATTTCATGGACACGAAAAGGTAATTGTCTATGAGTAAGGAATTTGTTAAAAGCTCTGATTCTGTCATCATAGCTGCCTCTAAGCCTTGTACATAGAAGGGTTGTACAGTGTATTATTAAGTTGACAAAATAAATGAAGCTTTTATGAGATTTTTCTTTTTTTACTTAGGGGCCAAGGGATTTCGTTCCCCTTTTCCTACTGCTCCAAAAGTATACGCAACTCTTTTTTTTGTGCAGTGGAACCAGAATATGATGTAGCATAAAGAAAAATTCAATTCTGAAGAACAAGAGCCACCCTGCATGTTATAATGCCCTCCCTTACATATTGTCCACATATAATGAAGCAAAAATCACTACGCTACACTTACTATTTTATAGTACGAACAACTTTAAATAATTTAGTAAGGGCAGAAACATTATATTTGCAAATAAGTAGTACTTATCTTGCAAAGTCGGTTCATTTTCTAGGTCGGCATCTTTGTTCCTATACAACCAATTGGAAGATATTGTCCAGGGTTGTTGAAATGACAAGTCGCTGGGACATTATGTTGCTTCTATTTTCTTAATTTTTTATATGTTCTTGACACACATTTTACAAAAACACTTTTCACATTTATATTGCGTAGCTTTCTTGAGCTACACAAAGAAGACAGTCGAACGGAGAACATCATGTAACAAACTCAATAGCTACTAAAATCACTCTGACGACATCTTAACACCGGCAGAACTCTGTAGGGCTTGGCGCCAAAAATACATTGTTTATTACGAGTCCAGCAACACTTCTAGAACAGGATGTAGTCCAAATTAGTATTAATATGACTGTACTAACTAAAAATGGTTTTCAGATTTAATTTGAATATTGTTTTCTAAAAATAATTATTTACGTGAAGATTTATAACCCTCATGGTTAAGAAGAAAGGTTGCAAATATTAACAGTACGAAAAACAGTAGCTGCCTGTTATTATCGATAGTAAAATTAGAAAAATTATAGTGGAGGACAGTCGCTCGCAAGGAAACTGAAGCATAACAATATTATGTTTATTGTAAAATTTTTTTTAGCTCATTTAAGTTGACAATTGCGATTATTACTTTTCATGGCACAAGATCGATATTATGAAATGGATAAGAGTAATAAAAGTATATTATCAGAGGAATAGTTTTTTTTGGCAATCAAATATACTCAGAGATATTTTCGGATGAGGAGTATATGATTTGAATAAGAAAATTAACCCAAGTCTGGCCATAATTTATATTGAATCGAACATTTCGGTTAACATGCGAAAGTTACGAGAAGGCAAGGTTCGTTACAATGTGCTATGAACAAAAGACACAAGACAGCGGGAAAGCGGCTCTCGCGAAAGGTCTGCAAATTTCCCGCACCTGGTCCCTATCATGGCCACTACCACCTAACTCGCTGAAACGTCAGCCACAGAGACATTTTAATCCAAGTATAAAATGAAAACTGCCCTGTCAGTGTTGTAAGTCCCCGCATAAATTACGTAAATTGTAGTGTTACATTTGCAATGCTTTCATTTGCAATGCTGATATAATAGGTCGCTCAGATGTTACAGTTCAGTGCATTATTTGAGCCATGAAAAAAAAAACTGATTGTCAGTTTTACTTCACATAGCGCGGATGAAGGGTCATTATTCCAACTGCCAGTAGACTTCAGTGCTGATTTCAAAGCTGAACACAGCAGAAAGAGGATCGTATGCGGTCTGTGTGTTGCTCAGGTCTAAGATTCAAATGTGTAATACTTAACTTGTTTTGGCAATTCATCAAACGTGTCTCGCTGTTAATCAGCACTTCCAATCAGTTACATCAGGGGCTGAATAGTTGTAGTAGCAAATTAAATAAAGTTTTGAAATTATTCTGTTGTTGCATCTGTTGGACAGTTAACAAGGTCTGCCTTTACTCGAGTACGGGAAGTTTCTGGTTGTCTATCTGTCCGACAGTTAAAAAAAAATTCCTCGGGAACGAGGAAATGTATCAAGTGGACATTTTTGTCACATTGAAGCATCTAAGTCAGTGCAATCAAAAGATACGGCCATTTATGCAACATATTTTGATATTCGCAAACTTATTCATCAAAACCTATGGGGTACTTCCCGTTGATTTACAGCAGTGAAATTTGGCAAGAAGTAAGATTTCACAGGTTAAGTAAAGCAAAGAATCCGAACATTGTAATTATATCTCACGAAAAAATATTTTTTTTGTCATTTTTATAGGACGTCAAAATTAAAACAATCAGAATTTCTGCATTCAGGCAATCTCGGTCGCAATGGTCAAAAGTCAAACATCAAGCAAGAAATGACTTTATTGCTCATATGACGGGTCCCGGAATTTATCCATCATCATATATCCAGGAGACATTACTGCACGTAGACATGCCGTTTCAAGTTGTATGTGAAAGAAACTTTCTGCCTGGTGTTTGACATTAGCCTGAATGGAGACCTACTGATTATTATAAAAATCGTCGGCTGGGACTTCGTCACATTTATATCATAGAAATTGAAAAATCTCCAAACTCTTGGTGGCTCCTGGATACCTGATGATGGATACATTTCGAGACGCGTCATATGATCAATAAAGTCATTTCTTGCTTGATGTTTGACTTCTACCATTGTGACACTGTCATTCTGAATGGAGAACTGTTAATTATTATTATAATTTTGTATTACTAAAATTAAAACATTCTCGAGAATCTTGGAACCCCGGGACCGGTATCTTGCTATTATCAATAACGATAACAGGCATAAACGGCAGAGATTCTCTATTTCTGGAATGGATGAACTGTCTACAAACATAATTAAGTCTGAAAGCAACCCCCAGTGCACGAGTCTTACTTGCAAGTGGCCATTTTTTACTTTTTTTTAGAACGGTAAATACTGCAACGAAGAGAAAACCGTTGTCATTTCGTCTCGAATTATACGAGGCACAAACTAACGCTTGAATTCACTAAATACTTGCACATCAATGATTCTCGAGCTTTCAGTTAACGTTCGTCGCTGCCTTAAAGATAGGGCACCGTACTGAACTTCTTTTTCTGCAAGCACACGAACAGAGAGGCATTCCTATTGTTAGCTTTATTAATTACTGTACATACCTTAACTGTTGTCGAATTGTTGGTGGTAGCCGCCGTGAAACGCTGACGGTTAACACCGCCACACTCAGTTCAAATACCTCAAAAACAAGGCATTCCAGCTCGTTATCCCAACCCTCCCAGCGCCACCGGCGTCCACCGTTGGTGCGATGAACGCTGTGCTGGACGTCGAAAAATATCATCGGCAACATAACTGTTGTCTGTAAACGCAGATTATTGCATGTAGTGAAAAAATAAAGTTTTCCACTGCCAGCTGCAAGGGGCATACTAACAGCGACTGAAACATTCGGAGTAATATTTCTACGTAGTACTGTCGTTCACTTGTAGACATCATATCTAAAGTGAGATTTTTGCAATATCACTGCAGTAGAAGTCTGACTGGCTACTGCTATTCCATATGACTTCGACTATGGCGACCACATAAAAGTGCACTAAAAATCGTTCAGCTGTTACCGCGTATGCATCTCTTGACGCTCTCACACTTACGCCGGTTTCTTCACCAAACCGTTCACTGCTGACATTTGACACAATTTTTATATAAAAAAAAGCACCTTTCAACTGTTTCACACTCGTATACAACGCATTTGCACGCTCTGAAACATACGAATCTCCTTACCATGTTACCAGCAAATGCAATGATCTGCCACGCACAGCAGATTAATAGAGTACAGCCGATAACAAGCTGGTGACATCATGTGTCCGCTACCCTGCGATACGATCCCCAAAATGGATGAGTGATAATCGCAACAATTTTAATGCTAAGTGTTTTACGTCCAGCGAAGAATATTATACAACACAGCTGACCAGCCACTCATTAAAAGTTACGTTTATTACAGAAATGTGAAGAAAGAACGACAGCGTCTGTTTCCATCGGGGAACCCCTCATCTTGCTGTCGGAGCGATATCTCTGCCCCCTTTCCCCCGGCGTTATCACTGCTCTAGCCATACGTACAGGGACCCTGGGCATAGCTTGCTGACAGCTAGTGGCAATAGCGAGGCACTGACCACACTACTCTGTGCTGAAGAACTACCCGAACTTGTTCCCACTGGCCCAGTATCGTATTTCAGAATATTACAGGGATTCGAAATATGCATAAAGCTTGCATGGGTGCGCCTTATCGTATAGAACATTTTTAGAAATATTTTGAAAAAGTTGTGTACAAGAGATACGTAACGCGTCAAAATACACATGTGATAATCTTATACGGTTTGATTCCATAGGGAAACAGTTGTGCCCAGCGAGTGTATTCATTTCAATTAGTAAATCCCTCAAATAAAACACAAAGATATAAAAATGCACAAAATTTTTAATTTTTCATAGCAGTTCACAAAAAAATCAGATATGGAGTCCCTCAATGGTCCATCCTTGGGCCCATTCTTTTCATTCTTTATGTTAACGATCTCCCAGAAAAATTAACTAAAGGAGCAACAGTAGTTTATGCAGACGACACAAATATCCTAATTAAGTCATGTGATGAAGACAGCCTACAAAAACAGCTGCAGATGTAATACAAGAGCTGGCCGTTGTGGCCGAGCGGTTCTAGGCGTTTCAGTCTGGAACCGCGCTACTGCTACGGTCGCAGGTTCGAATCCTGCCCCGGGCATGGATGTGTGTGATGTTCTTAGGTTAGTTAGGTTTAAGTTGTTCTAAGTCTAGGGGACTGATGACCTCAAATGTTAAGTCCCATAGTGCTTAGAGCCATTTGTAATACAAGATTTAATACAATGATTCAGAACAAATAAGCTAACAATAAATTCCGAAAAAAACTGTGTCAGTCAATTTCCACACTTTGCAGAAACTCCCCTCGGCAACACCAATTTTTAACGTTGATGGAAAAACTGTCTCATCCGTGAATGTGACAAAAAATTTTAGGTACACATATCCAGGATAACCTGAAATGGGAGACAAATGAATAATGTAAATAAAAGGTTGAATACTCTTACATACACTTTAAGAATCCTCTCACAAAATACAAGTCGTGCATCAGTGGTCACGAGATACCAAGGCAGTATCCATTCATTACTGATGTATGAAATTATCTTTTGGGGAAATTCCATATGTAGCAGAAAAACACCTTGGCTACAAAAAATACTGTCTGAATAATAACACACGCTAAATACAGAGACTCATATAGACCAACATTTAAAAGTCTCCGTACACTGCCCCTTCGTTGTTTAGGCCTATGTATCTAGAAAGTACTAATCTTCATAAATGTAATCATATTGAAAGAAGAAAAATCTTCAAGAATAGCTGCGATTTACACTCTCATGATACATAGCACAAGCATTACCTGCATGTCAGTTGAGTAAGTTCAAACATTTGTAGGGGAGTAGCGTGTC